>NC_042616.1:148386577-148997775 GCF_901001135.1 Rhinatrema bivittatum | reverse complement strand
GTAGGACTCTGGAACAAGACTGGAACAAGACTATGAACCCGGAGGCAAACTAGTACACTTATAGTGCCAACCCAATTGCCAAGGCAAGGAAGTGCAGGCAGGGACTTCCTTATATCGTTCGATCAACCAGGGCACACTGCGGAGCTAGGACCCGCCCCTGGCCCTAGAAGAGGCCGGGCAGTCTGCACGCGCACACGTAGGTGCATGGCCAATGCCACTGGAGACGCTGAATTCCAGCGTGAGACCTGATGCACAGTGGAAGGCCCGGCGACCGTCGCCGCAAGATGCCAAGGCCTGGAGGAGCTTGCAGCTGTCACTGGGGAGGACAACCCGTGACCTGCAGAGGAGCTAGCGAGGAGAGTAGGCTCGTGCGCGGGCCGGACGCGGTCTGGGGCGCGCAACAGTACCCCCCCTTCTAGGCCTCCATCATCGCAGTCGTGGCTTTACAGGAAAGGTCCTATGAAAAGTCCTGAGGAGCTCTTTGTCAAGAATGTTGTAGGAGGGTTCTCATGAGTTCTCCTCGGCCCCATAACCCTCCCAGGCTAAGAGGTATTCTCATCTAACTCGATGCCAACGGACGTCGAGTACCTCTCTTACCTGGAGTGACAAGTCTGGTTCAGCAGAGATCTGTGGAGGTGAAAGATCTCTACGAGAGGGTCAGGAGAGGACCAAAGGCTTCAACAGAGAGACATGGAATGTGTTGTGGATACCCATGGCACGAGGCAGCTGGATCTGATAAGACTCCCACTCTTTGAAGCACTGGAAACAGGCCGATATACTTAGGAGCCAGGCAATGAGAAGGAAGTCTCAACCTTATGTGTCGGGTGCTTAACTACACTTTCCGACCAGGATGGAAGAGTGGAGTGGGACATCTATGGGCATCAGAAGTACGCTTGGAGCGCTCAGCAGCCTGGGTAAGGCATTCTTTGACTTGATTCCACACCTGGCAAATGGTGTGGGCCATGAATTGCGCAGCTGGAGAAGGAACAGTCACAGGAACTGGAAACTGGTAGCCGAGGTTGTCGTCTGAATACACGGAGAAACGAAGATACATCGATGGCAGCAGCAACATCGGTATTATGCAACAACTCAGCCCAGGGTAGCAAATCAGACCAGTTGTCCTGCTGGTCATTCACATAGGAACGAAGGAATGTTTTTAAGGTCCGGTTGGTCCTTTCAGCTTGATCATTGGCCTGTGAGTGATAGGCTGACGAAAAATTCAAGGCAATGTTAAAACTTTTGCATAGGGAGCACCAGTGGTGGCAAACTGTGGTCCTCAGTTGGATATACTTTCCTTTGGGAGTCCATGGAGATGGCAAATGTGCTTTAGGAACAACTTGGCTAGTTCTGGGGCCGATGGAGGCTGGCAAGGGAATAAAGTGACCCATTTTCGAAAAATGGTCAATGATGACCCAGATTACGGTATTGTTCTGGGATGGAGGCAGATCTGTGATGAAGTCCATTGAGATGCTATACCATGGCTCGGTAGGTGCTGGAAGCGGTTGGAGTTGGCCCCAAGGCCGTACGATAGTTGGCTTCTGTTAGGCGCAGACGGGACATGAATCTACATAGTTACGAGAGTCTTGCACCAAGTTGGGCCACCAGTAATATCTTCTCAGCATCTATAGGGTCCTGGTATGACCCTGGAGTCCTGCCAACTTGGAATCATGGACCCATTTCAGAACTCATTCATGTAATCTACGTGGAACAACGGTTTTCTCCACTGGAACTGTAGTGGTCATGGCAAGGGATAAGCAGGCAGGATCTATGATGTGTCTGGGAACATCAGGAACATCCTCTGGTTCGAAGGATCTTGATAGTGCATCAGCACAGAGGTTCTTGGAGGCTGGGCGATAACATAGAATGAAATTGAACCATTCAAGGAAGAGCGCCCTCGGACTTGTCTAGGATTCAAGAGTTGAGCTTCTTTAAGGTGCTCAAGATTCTTACAGTGAAAATGGTAAATTTATGTTGCGCCCCTTCCAACCAGGGGTGCCACTCTTGGAGCACCAACTTGGCGGCGAGAAGCTCTTGGTCACCAACAGTGTAGTGGTGCTCTGTAGGAGAGAACTTGTGTGAGTAGAATGAACAAGGTATCAATTTACCCTTTGGAGAAAACTGACTTAAGACGGCTCCTGCTTCCAATTGCAGAGGTGTCGACTTCGACGACAAATGGACGTCTTGGGTCTGGATGCTGTAGACAAAGATCAGAACAGAAAGCTTCTTTTAGCGTCTGTTGCGTTCATGCCTGCTTTCGCCCTCACTCCACCCTCTCTACCTGTGTAGCGACTCCCTCCGTGCCTGATGGACGGCTTGATGCCGTGGCGTCTCCATGCCGCTTCTCCCCAGCATCCCCGGGCTGGCTCAACGCTGCGGATCCGCCATGTTCCTGATGATGTATGGCGCACACGCACACGCGCTCCAAAGTATGTACCAGCAAAGGCGCGAACCTCAGGGGCGTCCCCCTGTATTGATGTCATCCGCTTCCAACATAAAAGGTCTTTACTTTTGCTAACAGATCGAGTTAGCAAGGACTCCGATTGGACTAGCTTTGGCTGTCCAAGACTACTTGCACCCAAAGGATTGCTTGCGGGATTTCCTTCGGACCCGCTTCACTCTTGCATCATTGCCTCTCCAGACCAACCAGGGGTACCCGCTCCTCGGAGCCTCATTCTCTTTCTCTATTTCAGATTACAGAAAGGAAGCAGTACTCGCTCCTCGAGGGCCCATGTTCCTAATCTCTATGAAGACTTGCCATTGCCTGGAAGTGATCGCAAGAGACGGACATTGTGAGTTATTATTTCAGACTACCGATAGGAACCAGTAGTCACTCCTCGAGGGCCTATGTTCCTGAATACTCTGAAGATTCTCCTTGTCCAGAAGCTATTGCATGTACAGACATTTGTGAGTTACTATTTCAGAAGAATATAGGAACCAGCCCTCGAGGAGTAGTCACTCTTCGAGGGCCTATGTTCCTGAACCCTCTGAAGATTCTCTATTGACTAGAAGCTATTCCAGATACAGATTATTGTGAGTAACCACCACTCTCTCAGAGCTTTCCCTGGAACCAGGTACTCGCTCCTCAAGGGCCTAACCCTTTCCAGCTACTGAGCCATCTCAAGACCTTATGTGAGTTATCATCTAGTACTGGCTATGTATATCTGCATACCCTGTCTATTCACTATCTACAGTCTCTTTGCAGCTCAGCAACCTTGGAATCACAGTTCCAGTATCTGAGGGACTTCAGCCCTGCCGGGCATACCAGCTCACTACTGCCACCTCTGGTGGTTATACTACCTATCTAATAAAAGAACTATCTGTGTCTATCTCCATACTCCAGCCTAGCCGGTGGTCCCTCTCGTGACTCCCTCCTGGGGGTGCTGTCATCTGAAATCAGCCCAAGGATTCACCTATCTACTTTCTGTCCAGCTGAGCACCATCTCTAGTACTCCGCTGGTACAGATTGCCACCTCTGCAGTCTACATCATAACATGTTGCCATTCCTTAGTAGACCAATAGAAGGCAGTTCACTACAGATTACTACTCCTCCCCTTTGGGGAGGGGATTCTATCAGATTGCTATTCTTATCTGTTGGCTCCTCCCATCCGATAGCAAATCCCAACAGATTGCTAACCCGCTAGCAGAACCCACAACAGCGTCTGAAAGGCGGCTTGTGCTTTGGGAGTCCACACACGAGTGTTAGCCCCTTTCTTGGTCATGGAGGTGAGCGAGTCAGCTAGGGTAGAATAATTGGCAATGAAGCTCCTGTAATAATTAATAAAGCCAAGGAAACGTTGAAAGGCCCTTAGGCCAACTGGCTGGGGCCAGTCTGGGATCCCCTGGACTTTATCTGGATCCATGGGGAAACCTCGATCAGATATGATGTGCCCTAGGAAGGGTAAGTGATTTCGCTTGAAGAGGCACTTTTCTAACTTGGCATAGAAATGATTTCCTCTTAGGAGGATGATCCAAACATGATCTCAATGCGATTCAAGGTCTTTGGAAAAGATCAGGATGTCGTCAAGATTTACGACTACGAAAGAGTACAAGAGGTCTCGGAGTTTTGTTTTTTTTTAATTATTTCTTTATTGAATTTTCGTTCAAAACTTTAAACAAAATTTCACATAAGTAATACAGAAATATAACCCATTATCATTATAATTACATAATCAAAACAAATTTCTCTATTACATAACCTATAATATGGGGGAGACTAAATTTAAACAAACATAATGTTAATCAAATATAAGCAATTAGGAGAGAGAGAAAAAAGGATTTACTGCTGGCCTTCTATATTATTTCCTCCAATTGTATCTTTATCCAAAATAAAAGTCTCCAAATGCAGTGGATCAATAAAACTATATTTCTTCCCTCTAAAAGAAATAATACAAGTAGCTGGGTATTTCAGAAAAAATGTTGCCCCAAGGGCTAACACTTTATTTTTTAGCGAGAGAAAGTGTCTCCTTTTAGCCTGAGTGGCTCGGGACACATCTGGAAACATTAAAACCTTTTGTCCACAAAAACTAAAACCTCTGTGTTTAAGGAAATCCCTAAACACTCTATCTTTGTCATCTTCCAATAACATTGAAACAAATAAAGTACCTCTTCTCTGTATGATATCAATTGACTCCTCGAGGAATGTAGAAACACCAATCGTTGATTTTCGCTCCGATCGCGGCGGTGTTCTAGCCTGCGCAATCGGCGCCTCAGTCCCATCGGGGTTAGGCCACTTACCAACACGCCTTCCCACAACGGGGCTGCCGCCGATCGCCGGACCTCCGGAGCCGTCTCAGCCGTGCCTCTGCCCGAAAGCCGGCCCCCCAAGCGAAAACCAGTCACAGAGGACCAAACAGACAGCCAATCACAGCCAAGCAAGGGGGAACTTTAAATACCTAACCCGACCGGCGCCATTTCGATTTTCGCTCCAATCGCGGCGGTGTTCTGGCCTGCGCAATCGGTGCCTCAGTCCCGTCGGGGTTAGGCCACTTACCAACACGCCTTCCCACAACGGGCTGCCGCCGATCGCCGGACCTCCGGAGCCGTCTCAGCCGCGCCTCTGCCCGAAAGCCAGCCCCCCAAGCGAAAACCAATCACAGAGGACCAAACAGACAGCCAATCACAGGCAAGCAAGGGGGAACTTTAAATACCTAACCCGACAGGCGCCACGCGCCGAGTGTCGCGCGCCGAAGGTGCGCGACAAAGGGGCCTGCCCCCTTTGTGCGCCCCTTAGTGCAGCCCCGGAGGGCAGCCGCGAATTACATCATCTGGAACCCCCTCCCCTCTCTCCCCTCGCCTCCTCTAATCAGCCTTAGGTCCACAATCACTCTTCCCACACGTTCGATAGAGTGACCTACCCACAAAAATGCACATCTATACCATCCCCATCATCTGGAAACCCACCAAATACAAAGAGAAAATGCAGAAAACCCTTCCCTTACAGCAGAAGAGACTTATCCCTATTACTATTTCACCAGTCACACAACTACTAGGCTTTTCATTATTCTCTCTGACCCTCTTCAATGCCCAGTCCCTCTCAAAAAAATCCCATATTCGTAATGACCATCTTACAGCGACCAAACCAGATATCTGTGCCATTACTGAGACCTGGTTAAAACCCACGAACTCAGTACTTTTAAATCAACTGCCTACCCAAACCTACGACATATTCTCGATCCCCAGACTGAAAAAAAGAGGAGATGGCCTGCTCTTAGCCACAAAGAAAGACCTCAAGATAACTCTGCAACACTCCCTTTCAAACTCAAACCTTGAAGGGGCCTGCTTTAAATCCAAACAACTTCAAATATGCCTCATTTATGCACCCCCAGGAAAATTAGAGGCCGACCCATCTCCCACTATAGAATTCATATCCAAACACATCAATTATGACTCCCCTGCTATAATAATGGGAGATTTTAATCTACATGTTGACTCGAACAAACGCTCCCCCAACTGTGAAAATTTCCTCTCTGCTCTTAAACACATGGGCTTCAAACAAATCATAGATAACCCCACCCATAAAGCCGGACACATTTTGGATCTGATCTTTGTGAACGTAGGCATAGCTCCATCATCCCCTCCAATTTGCACGCCCGTACCCTGGTCGGACCACTTTATCATAACAACGATCCTTAAGACAGCAGAGCTTCCACCACCCTCTCTCCACAAATCCAAAATCCTCTTCAGGAAACCATGCTCAGCAGAAACCATTTCCAATTCTCTGGATGAAGAATTACTACAGCTCAATCTCTCCGACGTGAACTCAGCCATCACTTCTTGGCATGACATTACCAACAAAGTAGCTGACCAAACTTGCCCTCTGTCCACCAAGGTGATACACAAAGATCAAGACAACAGAAAACCCTGGTTTACACCCGAGCTAAAGGCCATCAAGTTAGAACTTAGAAACAAAGAACATATCTGGCGCAGAAATCCCACCTCCAAGAACCAAGCAATCTACAAATCCACACTCAACAAGTACAGGAACACCATTTTCAAAACAAAAAAAGACTTTTACGCAAAAAAAATACACCACTTCATATTTGACTCCAGAGCTCTCTTTTCTTACGTCTCCGCCCTCACCAAACCCCCTCCTCCATCCTTTCCAGACGACAAAGCGCTTTCCTAAGCTAACGAACTCGCATCTTTCTTCGAAGAAAAAATCATCAAACTCACCAAAAAATTTCACATGTCAAACTCATCCATCACCCCATTGCAGACTCAGCAGAACACCAGATTGGAATCCTTCGAGACCTCATCATCATTCAACTCTTTCGAGATGACCTCGTCACTTGAAGTCACGAACATTCTTAAGAAACTCAAACCCTCCTCGCACCCTCTTGATACTATTCCATCAAACATTCTCATATCAATACCCAACTCCATAGCGAAACCCATAGCAGAAATCATTAACTGCTCACTTAATCAAGGTCTCGTTCCCGATTCCCTCAAACAAGCTATCCTGAAACCTCTCTTAAAAAAACCAAATCTGTCTACAGAGGAACCAGCGAATTTCCGTCCCATCGCTAATCTTCCCTTCATCTCAAAGATACTGGAAAAAATAGTAAATAAACAGCTCACTGACTACCTGGAAGATCACAAAATTCTGGCACCTTCTCAATATGGATTTCGAAAAACACTAAACACAGAAGCTCTGCTGATATCCCTCATGGACTCAGCTTTCCTAAGCTCAGAAAAAAGACAACCTCACCTCCTTATTCTCCTCGACCTTTCTGCAGCCTTCGATACGGTCAACCACACTATCTTACTTGACTGATTAGCTGCAATTGGTATTTCAGGCACTGCCCTAGACTGGTTCTGTTCATTTCTCAACAACAGATCTTTCAAAGTAAAAATCAATAACAAAGAATCACAGGCAATCAGCTCAAACATGGGAGTCCCTCAAGGCTCATCTCTCTCCCCAACCCTCTTCAACATTTATCTTCTACCTCTCTGCTTCCTCCTATCCAAACTGAAAATCAAACACATGATTTACGCGGATGACATACAAATCCTCATCCCTATAAGGAAATCCCTTCAACTATCTCTAATGTTCTGGGAACAATGCTTTCAAAAAATTAGCACACTCCTCACCAAACTCAATCTAGTCATTAACAAGGACAAAACAGAATACCTCATCATCTCACAGGAAGATAACTTCATCCAAAGAGAGATCACACCCATTATAACAGATCAACAACAAAAAGACACCGCTCATCAAAATCCACTTACACCAATCCTACACAGCCTCAAAAATACATCCTACATAAGAGACTTAGGCGTTCTTCTAGACAATCAGCTGAACCTAAAAAGATTTGTAAACAACACAACCAAAGAATGCTTTTTCAAACTACAAGTCCTGAAAAAGCTTAAACCATTACTTCACGCTCACAACTTCCGCCTCGTCCTGCAATCAATTATCCTGACAAAAATTGACTACTGCAACGCGCTGCTAATCGGATTACCAGCCTCCACCATCAAACCTCTCCAGATGGTACAGAATTCTGCAGCTAGGGTCCTGACCAATTCTAACAAGAGAGACCACATCACGCCCATCATTTATAATCTCCACTGGCTTCCAATTAAATTCAGAGTCTCCTACAAAGTCCTGACCCTCACTCACAAATACTTAAACAACATAGCACCAATCGATCTCACCCATCAACTCCGTACCATTAAATCAACAAGACCAATCAGAAAAGCATACCAAGATACCCTTGTCATCCCTCAAACCAAAACTCCACTAAGAAATAGGGCTTTTTCCACAGCAAGTCCTTCACTTTGGAATTCACTACCACCAGAACTCAGACAAGACACTTGCCACCAGTCATTCAAGAAAAAACTGAAAACCTGGCTATTCAGCCAAGCATTTCCATGATTGCTAACAAGCTGCTTCAACGAACTCTTTTTACATCCTCTCCGCTCTAATTATAAAACCCCTCCATCCCCCCTCCCTTTATTTTTTCTCTCCCCCCTTTAATATCTTATTTTTCGCCCACCCATCCTGACCCCCTCACCCCTACTCTACCCATTCCTATTCCACCCTGCTCATTATCAACTTTCGCTTCGAATTACTAATGCAGAAGTAAATTATCTTAGACTACTGTTAACAATTTCTTGTAAGACATCTGTACAATTAGGAATTAGGAATATTGCATAATACCATATTTTAGACATTGTGTTTTGGCTATTTATTTCTTTTTTAAATGCTATTTAGAAAAGCTCAATCTAAAACATTAAGATTTAGACATATAAGACTTTGTTTTGTCATGTATTTTTTGCTCTTATGTTTAAATGTTATTCAAAAAAGTTATACAATATGTTACTCAAAAAGTTCTTTGTTATATGTAATTGCCCACAAGCAAGCTTATTCAACTGTTCTCTGTAAACTGATTTGATTTACATATAATGTAAGAAGATCGGTATATAAAAACCATAAATAAATAAATAAATAAATAAATAAATAAATAAATATCTGGGTTTTCCTCCTCTACCTCTCCAGCTTTCTTGGAGAAGTAGAAGACCTTGGAAAACACAGGTATTTCTGTCTCTACATACTGAAGTATTTCCCTTAAGTATTTTTTTACCATTTCAGTAGGTGATAGGAATCTAGTTTGCGGGAAATTAACTATTCGTAAATTTTTATATCTCATCATATTCTCTATATTCTCTAGCTCTCTACGGATAGAGAGACTATCTTTAATTTGGGCAATCCCAGTATTTCTAACAATTTAACTTTAGATGTTACTTTACTCATATTATCCTTCAAACTAGTTATTTCCTTTCTTTGTTCTTCTATCTGTTGTTTATTCACATTTACAATTCCTGATAATGATTCATTCATTTGAGAGACATTATTATTAACAGTAGACATCAATTTCCATGTATCTTTTAGGGTTATATTATCAGAGGGATCTGTAGGCCATGACTCAGGCCTCTTTAACTCCCCTGTAACTAACCCTTCTTGAATAATACTACCACTTAACTGATTCTCTGGAGAAATTGCACAGTCCTTTCCATCAGGTGGGCCACCAACTTCTAACCGCAGAAAACCATCCGGAATTGATGCTTTTGGTTGTGGTGGAAATGAAGGTCCTTCACCAGGACTAAGGGACGCAGAAAACTGGTCCCCTACATTGTCCTCTCGAGGTGATTCAATCCGCCTTACGACGTGATTGTCCATGGGGCCCCTGGATGTTATTGGAGATACTGGGAAGGATTTTACTTTCCTTTTCCTCCCTATAAATTCCTTGCGGAGTAATCAGGAAGAATTCTCCAGTTTTTACCATCCAATCAAAGGGAAGGGGGCCTTCTCCAGCCTTCTCCGGACTAAGCTGGACAAAGCCGCGTGCCTCTTTGGTGGCACGCGGCTTAGACGGCGCGCCGTTGATGGCGGGGCACCATCTGCTGTTTGAATTTATACAGCAGACGTCGGCTGATGACGTCAATCGTGCATCTCTCCCGGGTCTCTCCGTTCACAAGATGTTTTCACTCCGGGTCTCAGTGCAGAAGCTGTTTTTCACCGGGTCTCAGGGCGCACAGGTCAGTCCTTCCCAGGGTGGTCTCCGTTTGTCAAGGGTGTCTCTCTCTCCTCCCTTATGCTCCCTGACTTTCCTGGGTCTGCTGTTTGAATTTATATGGCAGACGTCGGCTGATGACATCAATCGTGCGTCTCTCCCGGGTCTCTCCGTTCACAAGATGTTTTCACTCCAGGTCTCAGTGCAGAAGCTGTTTTTCACCGGGTCTCAGGGCGCACAGGTCAGTCCTTCCCAGGGTGGTCTCCAATTGTCAAGGGCATCTCTCTCTCCTCCCTTACGCTCCCCGACTTTCCCGGGTCTGCTGTTTGAATTTATACAGCAGACGCCGGCTGATGAGGTCAATCGTGCGTCTCTCCCGGGTCTCTCTGTTCACAAGATGTTTTCACTCCAGGTCTCAGTGCAGAAGCTGTTTTTCACTAGGTCTCAGATCGCACAGGTCAGTCCTTCCCAGGGTGGTCTCCGTTTGTCAAGGGTTTCTCTCTCTCCTCCCTTACGCTCCCCGACTTTTCCGGGTCTGCTGTTTGAATTTATACAGCAGACGCTGGCTGATGACGTCAATCATTTGTCTCTCCCGGGTCTCTCCGTTCACAAGATGTTTTCACTCCGGGTCTCAGTGCAGAAGCTGTTTTTTTCACCGGGTCTCAGATCGCTCAGGTCAGTCCTTCCCAGGGTGGGCTCCGTTTCTCAAGGGCATCTCTCTCTCCTCCCTTACGCTCCCCCGTCTTGGAGTATTTTGTTCATAAGGCGTTGAAAGACCACTGGGGCATTTCTTAGCCCAAAGGGCATCACGATATATTCATAGTGACCATCCCTCATGTTGAATGAGGTTTTCCAGATATCTTCAGGTTGGATACGTACCAGATTGTACTCATCCCTCAGATCCAACTTGGTGAAGATCCGTGCCCCTTGAAGGCGGTCAAAAAGCTCACTGATAAGAGGCAGGGGTATTGGTCATTGCAGGTTACGGTGTTGAGCCCTCTGAAGTCAATACAAGGACGTAACCCGCCATCCTTTTTCTTGATGAAGAAAAAGCCCGCTCCAGTGGGAGAATCAGAGGGACGAATGAAACCTTTCTCTAAGTTCTCTTTGATATACTCAGACACGGCTATAGTTTTTGGATGAGACAATAGATAAGTTCTGCCCTTGTGAGGCGTTGTGCCCGGCAGAAGTTCTATGGAGCAATTGAACTTGCATATCGGAGGCAAGGTATCTATCTTCTGCTTCGAGAAGACATCTTCGAACTCAACATACTGATTAGGAAAACCAGATAGAGTGGTAGACTTCAAGACAGAGACTACTAGAAATACTTGATGTAGACATGTCTTCTGGTATTTGGAACCCCACTGCACCAACTGCAGGGAATGCCAATCGAACTGGGGTTCATAGACCTGGAGCCAGGGCAGCCCCAGGATGACTGGATGCGTGGAACATTTTAACACATAGAAGGACATCTCCTCCTCGTGGAGAGTGACCACTGTAAGAAGGACAGTCACTGTTCAATGGGTGATGAGCCCTGGAAGATGTTCTCCTTGAAAGGAGGCGATGAGGAGGCTCACATCTAATTGCTGAAGAGGAATGTTCAGAAGCTTGACAATGTCATCCGTGATGAAGCTGCCACTTGCTCCTGTATCGACAAGAGCAGTGGTGGCAAAGAAGTGGGCCTCAATGCCCAGAGAGACAGGAAGCAGGAGTTGGGGGCTGGTGATAGTATCGCCTAAACTCGGGACCCCTGCTGGGTTCAGGCATTGCGGTTTTCTGGATGGACCAGACAGGACTGCCAAAGATGTCTGGAAGTGCCACAGTAAAGGCAAAGACCCTCTTTTAACGGAGATGTTTGGTCAGAGACAGTCGCCCATGGTTCACCTCCATAGGTTCCACCATGGGAGAAGGTGATGGTGCTGGAGTCTCGGCTGGAGGACTCTGGACACGTGTGGGACGCGGTGTAGGAGAGCGGGAAGCCTTTACTTCTAGGAGCCTTTGCCGGAGACGATGGTCGATCTTCCCAGTGAGGGAAATCAGGTCCTCTAGAGATGTGGGAGTCTCACAAATGGAGAGTTCAACTTTGAGAGTGCTGGAGAGTCCATCTAGGAATATGGCTTGCAGACAATCTTCTTGCCACCTGAGCTTGGTAGCCAGGGTACTGAACTCCACCGTATACTCAGAGAGGGTCCGTGACCTTTGACGGTGGTGGAGTAGATTATGGCTGGCTACAGCTTGGCAGCCTGGGTCTCCGAAGGTCTGCTTGAAGAGAGCAACAAACTCGGATAGCTTGGAAAGCATGGGATCAGAGCGTTCCCATAAGGGAGAGGCCCATGCAAGAGCCTTCCCTTCCAGGCGGGAAAGGATGAAGGTCACTTTGGTGGTTTCCATCAGGAACAAGGAGGGTTGAAGTGCAAATTTCATGAAGCACTGATTGAGGGAGCCACGACAGGAGCGTGAGTCCTCGTTGTATCACGGAGGTGCAGGGAGCGCCAACGATGCTTTGGGTAGCATAGAGGCCGATAGGCCCACGGGATTCGCCAAAGTTGTATCTCACAGCTGGGAATGAAGCTCTTCCACCGAAGAGGCTAGCAATTCCAAAGCCCTGCGATGTTCTTGGACTGGGGTGGCCAAATCCGGTAGGGCCATGGAGACGGGAGACTCTGCCGAGTCCATGGCCTTGGCAACTTGTTGCACTTGGAGGTGGACCCATGTCCTGGAGCCGTGGAGAACAGCTCCCTGGTAGGGACCAGGAAGCACCTGCCTCCAGGGGGTGGAGCACTGGAGGAGACAGAGAGTAGGATGACCTTCACCCCTGGAAGCCCGCGGTCCCCCCAGGTGGAGCCCATAGGGACCCAGGCCACTTGGACTTAGGTGGGCCTTGCAGGGTCTCCTGGAGAGGTAGTAGAGAGGTGTGCCCACAAACAGCAAGGGAGCACGGTCAGACTCTAGGCTGTAGGTCTGGAAGAGCAAGGAAGATCAGAACAGCATAGGCAATGACAAGGCAAGGGACAGAGCCAGAATCAGGAGACATGGTCAACGGTAGCCAAGGTCAAAATCCGAGGATCAGTCTGAGGAGTAGTCAATGAGGCAGGGGTCAGGTTCCAGAAGTCAGACGAGGTCACAAGGCAGGCAGAGGTCAGGATCCAGGCAGCGGACAGAATGGTCAAGGAGCAGGCCGAGGTCAGTACCAGAGAGACAGTCCGAGGGTACTACCTGGGGAGACAGGACAGATAGATGCTGGAACAGAAGGACGCTGGAACAGAAGGACACTGGAAGGCTGGAACAGGAGGATGCTGGAACAGTAGGATGCTGGAACAAGACTATGAACGTGGAGGCAAACTAGTACACTTACAGTGCCGACCCGATTGCCAAGGCAAGGAAGTGCAGGCAGGGACTTCCTTATATCATTCGATCAATCATGGCACGCGGGCAGAGCTAGGACCCACCCCTGGCCCTACAAGAGACTGGGCGGTCTGCTAGCGTGCGCGTAGGGGCGTAGTCAATGCCACTGGAGACGCCGAACTCCGGCGTGAGGCCTAATGCGCAGTGGAAGGCAGGGCAACTGCCGCCGCAGGACGCCGAGGCTTGAAGGAGCTCACAGCTGCCACTGGGGAGGCTGACCCATGACCTACAGAGGAGCTAGCAAGGTGAGCAGGCCCATGCATGGGCCCGACGCGGTCGGGGCACGCAACACATACAATCAGAGGTTCTGTAACTAAAATAGAATTTATATGTTTTATCAAAATAATGTGATTCAATATTACAGTCATTATAATATGCATTCTCGAATAGTAAAATTATTAATTAGTCTCTTCAACATGGTACATTTTCCATATCTTACCCATTCAAATAAAAGTTGCACATTTTTGTATGAAGTTCTTATTGATATGACTACAAAGAAAACATTAGATACCATATAATGATCCTTGTGGATGGAAATTTGGAAATATGTACAGTACACTTTATTAATTTCTTTTTTCATCTGAAGGAAGTTTGTTTTCTAAGCAGAATGCTCATTACAGTGCTATTGATGCATGAAAAAAAAATTAATTCCTTCAAAGAGTGCTCTATTTGCTACAAATTTTGTGGAGATAATCTGCAGTTTGCCTGCAGCATATCCAGATGCCAGTTCTTTCATAAAATAATTTCAAGTCAGTTGTTTCCCCTACCCCCTCTTCTTTCCCCCCATTGCACACACTTTTCTATGACATTGATTCCTGTGGGTTTCAGGAATAATCATGACAGAAAGTCTGGTTGACTGGATTAGAAATTGGTTTAGCCATAGATAACAGAGGATAGTGATAAATGGAGCTCACTCTGAGAAAAGAGTGATGATCAGAGGGGTGCCTCAAAGATTGCTCTCGGGACCTGTTCAGTTGAAAATTTTCATGAGGGATATCACAGAAGGATTAGTAAATAATGTTTAGCTTTTTTTTTTGTAAAAATTGCAAAGACCTGAAATAGAGTGGACACTACAGAAAGAGCAGACAATATGAGGAGTGATCTAAGAAAGCTAAAGGAATGGTCATACTCTAGGCAACTAAGATCCAATGCAAGAAAGTGCAGAATCATATGGAGCATAGTATGTAACAGGGGGGTCAGATATTGATTTCTACCAATCAACAGAGAGACCACAGAAAGATCGTATTCAACAATCTCAAGGTGCAAAACAATGTGGAAAGATCTAAGCCAGAGCCAGGGGAATGCTAGAGTGCAAAGGAATAGGTAGGGGGTCTGACTCAGTGGAAGTGCTGCAAAAGGCCTGGTTTGCTGGGGCACAGGAGCAGGAGATGCTGTGGAGACAGCATTCATAGTCTCTGGTAGGATGATGGGGAGAGGAGAATGAGTTATGGTCATTCTGCAGTGATGATGACTAGTGGCTGGATTTGGGTCCATAATTGCACTGTTCTGGATGTAGCCCTGGTGCAAGGCCCCTGGCTGAGAACTATTGCTACAACGACTGGAATAGAGTAGGGACAAAACCTCCAGGTAGTTGTGAATGAAGGTTCATGAAGCCTAATCCCGGTCCTGTTCTGACTGAACTAAAGTACAAAGGAGAAGAAAACTGCCTCGTCGAAAAAAATACTTAGTAGGAAAAGGAAGTTGGTAATGTCTCTGTACATGTTGTTGATAAAACCTTATATTGTATTTAGTTCTGGAGGCCAAACCTCATAAAGTGTAGAGGCAGTACAGAGAAGAGCTACCAAAATGTACTATGATCAAGATTTAGAGCCCTAGTAAATATGTACTAGGGAGGTACGCAGAAAAAGATGTTAGTTTGGTTCATTATTTTGATTTGTTTGGCTCCATGATTAATTTCATTTAGTTCAGACTCAAACATTTTATGTGTTTATTCATTTGTTAATTTGTTCTCCATTAAAGACAATAGAAGAGCAATGCATCTTATTTTGGGCTCTAACATTGGGGTGTTCTATCTAGTTTTAATGAGTCTTGCAGGCAGGCATCAACAGGAAAGGAATAACATTCCAAGTCAGCAAGAATGGGGCAAAATGACACCAAAAGTGGTATTAATGGCTCAAGACACTATGACAAGGGCAAAGCAGCCCAAACAGAGGCACAAACAGCCCAAGACTCCATCAGAGGGGCAAAGTATCATTAACAGTGGCAAGAACATGCCAAGGCACCATGAAGGGGCAAAAGGTTTATTTATTTTGTTTAAGTATTTTTATATACCGACATACACTTTGAGTATCACATCGGTTTACATAAAAACATGAACTTGGCATAGTAGCGTTTTACAGGGAACTAGACATATATACAAGTAACTTGCAAAAGAATAAATGCGAACACAGAAACTTAGCTTAAAGCGAATAACGTGAGTTTGATTTACAGTATTTACAGGTTCTAACAAAGGTGGCATGAATATCTCAAAACACCACAAAAGGAGCAAAGGAGAACCAACAGAAACCAACATGAACACCTCAAACCATTTTGAGTGGAGAGCAAAGCAGCCCAAATAGAAGCAGGGACATCCCAAGGCTCTGTGAGAGGGGAAAGGGGTACCAGCAACAGTGGCATGAGCAGCCCAAAGCACCAAAAGAGCACTAACATCCCAAGTTTCCAAACAAATGGCATCACCTACACTAGCATGTAGACCCCAAAGGACTACAAGATAGGAACAGTTACACCAACAGAGATTTAAAGTCAGAGAAAATTCTGGGGAAGATCCATAGTGATCCTGACATGCAAATTGGTTTCAGACCTTGGTATAGGACACAAGACTAATTGAACCATTTAGAAGATGGAATATGATAAATGTGCTATCCCTGGGCATGATGAAGCCAGATACAATCCCTGGAGGAGATCTGTAGTAGTTCTGATGATGTGTTCCAACAGCAGCAATGAGGGAAGATGATGGGGGATCAAGTTTTGTTGTGCCTGTGCTGAGCTAAAAACACTCCAATTCAACAAGACAGCCTAACACCTATTCCCCTCACATATTGTGGGTGGCAGAAATGTAGCATACAGAAGCTACTCAGGTGCTCAATCCTTCAGACTGAAGCTCAAACCTTGAATAGTATTAGACTTGTAGTAGCCCATGGTCCACAGGGATTAGGCCTTCTCACTGTTGTGTTATTTGGGAATGCTACCAAAAATGGATGGTGTAAACCACTGCTTACTATATTGGACAAAACCAATAGTAAGAACTACAAGGGAATTTGAAATGAAGTTTGAAGAAAGAGTCCAAAAGGGATTAAAACTATTAAAGGTAAAGGTCCCTAGAGTATGCTGGGAGGATTGAAACTGATGGTACAGTTGGTCAGATTGGAATTGCGGATTGCCAACGCTTGTGTCCCTTTGATATATGCAACCAATGCTGACACCCAAAATCACTGAGTAAAAGGCAAAATAGTATGAGTGGCACCAGAATAGTGGAAAAGCAGAAGGAGCACGTGTAAAAACCACAAATCATAGGTGTAGATCAAGGCAACAAAAAGAGTGGCATCACCACTTCAAGGCACCAAAAGAGGGGCAAAGAGGTACCAACGGTGGCAAAGGACCATGAGAAAAAATGCAACAAGTGTGTAAAGAGTTTGATTTTCATGACAAGACCAATAATTAATAAGCACCATAAAGGAATTTAAAAACCAACTTTGAAAACAGCAGAAGCAGAAGTAAACATCCAAAGGCACAAGAGAGACTCAGAGCAGCAGGACCATTGGCATTAAAACCCCAACCCATAAGTGTGGAGCAATGCAGCAATAAGAGTGACATCACACCCCAAGGATCTGTGAAGGGGGGCCAACAAACAGCCCAAACAGAGGCACAAACTGCCCAAGGCACCAAAATAGGAGCATTGCTGCTCCAACAGGGGCATGAAGACCTCAAGGCAATAAAATAGGGCAAAGGGCACTAACAATAGTGGCATATACACCCCAGAGCTCCAAAGGAAGGGTGATGTTTTAATAATTGTGGCATGAACACCCCAAGGCATACCAAGATTATGAGTTGGGGGTGGGGGGGAGAAGCAGCCCAGAGTGAGATGTAAGGAAGAGTACACAGTTGCATCAATACCACAAAGCATAGAGTGAGGGGTAAGGCAGTGAGCACAGTGGCAGCAAAATCACAGAGCATACAGTAAAGGCGAAGGCAATGAGCATAGTGGCATGAATATCCCAACACACCATGAGAGGGGGTAAAAATGGTACCTGCAATAGCAGGAGTTCTCAAAGAGGCGATGCAAGGGCCAGAAGCAGGCTAAGCAGTAGGGATGTGCATTCGTTTTGAATGAATGTGCAATCCGCAACGCATAAGTCCCTGTTCGTTTGATTCGTAGGTTCGTGAAACGCATGGCGATCCCCCATGAATGAAACATATCATATTAGTTTCATTCTTTTGGTTCACAGTGATTTCTTAGCGGCCATTTGAAATAGGAGAAGGCCATGTGGGAGTATCCATAGCAAAAACCAGCCCTTTCCTGTGAGTCATAAGTGACCTCACAGCCCTGTCATAGAGTGGGTCAGACAGATTGGCAAAGAGACGAGAATGCAACCTATCAGAGCTAAGCATTTTTCTAATGCAGCCAATCACCACTCTCACTCAGTGCTCTGTAATGCTGTTCCTGATGACGCTGTCTCAAATCTGTATTCAATTGATAGCTACTTTGAATTTCCATTGAAAAAGATATTTGTTCATTTTTGCTGCTCTGCCAGCCAGGCTTTTTTTGACCACTTATTTTATTGAATGACTGTCTCTCTGTCTCTCCCACTCAGACAAGCTGCCAGCAGTGGCATTTTGCTGCGGATCTTACCCCCCTGGATAGGCTGCAGGCAGGTGTGAGTGGGAGAGTTGACGTGGCTCTCTGGGAGTTGGTATTTTCAAACAAGAAGCATCACTGTAGGAATTGGGCTTGTTCAGGCTTCCTGTCTTTTCTGTGTGTGTGTGTGTGTGTGTAGTTTTCCCATACTCACATATATTGGTACAGAGGTGTTCATTCACCAATAAAGAAATAATTCTTTTAATTGAAATCCCTAGAAGGCAGTGACATTTACTGCACTTTTTTTTTTATTGAAATCAGACTGTCTCTCTATCTCTCCCACTGAGACAAGCTGCCAGCAGTGGCATTTTGCTGCTGATCTTACCCCCCTGGTGTAGGTTTCAGGAAGGGTTTGGGTGGTGTGGGTGGGAGATAGTGTGAAAGTTGCAGTGGCTGTCTGGGAGTTGGTATTTTCAAAGAACAAGCAGCATCAATGTAGTAATTGGGCTTGCTCAGGCTTCCAGTCTTTTCTCTCACTCTCTCTCTCTCACTCTCTGTGTGTAGTGTTCCACACTCACAAATATTGGTACAGAGGTGTTCAGTCACCAATAAAAAATTATTCTTTTAATTGAAATCCCTAGTCGGCAGTGACATTAAATCCAAGATGTCAAGGAAAGCTAGACATGGTCGAGTGATTGGGACTGGCAGAGGAGGCACTGGCAGGGGAGGCACTTCAAAAGGCAGTGCCAGTCCCCCATTAAGGTTTAAAAGGAAGCTGTTCCAATCTAAATACTCTGGAGGGCAGGCAGTTACATCTGGAAAAACTGAAATTTAAAGATGATGCACCGCCATCACAGACGCTGAGTCATGCAAGACAAAAGGACGAGACCCAAAAGCAGCAGTGCAACAGCAGACTCTAGTTAGCGCTGAAAATGTAGCACAAACACTGTTTACTTCTGATTCTGATGAAGAATCATCTTGTGTGGGATTCTCATCATCAGAAATGGAAGAAGTAATAGCTGAAGAAGGTTTAGGAGGATTAGTTACTTCTGTCTTAGCCTCCACTTCAGTGCTAAAGGAGAGAGATGAAACTGATGATGATGAGGAGGAAGAACAGTCAGCGCACGTACAGAGTGTGACTGATGCCCCTGTCATTGCTTCTCAGGGTGCATCCTCTACTTCAACTCCAGTGCCAGCATCTACCCCAAAGGCTACACAGACAGGATCACAAAAGAAATCTGAGATCTGGAGCCACTTTAAAGTGATAGAGGACCCGCATTTTGTTCAGTCTAATTACTGTGCCAGGGCAATTACTGTGCAGAGGCAAGCAAATGGGACATCTAACTAATTTTGGCATGATTCATCATATGCAGAAGCAACACCCAACAGTACTGCCTTCTGGGGATAGTGGCAGTACCAGTCAGGGGACCCCTTTTTCCAGGCAGCATAAAGTGGTTGAAAAGGAGCAGAGTCACCCCACGCTCTCAGCCCCTTCTAGCAGTCAGGTGGCAGGCCAGAAGCCCCCTGCCATATGTCAGAAGCGACAACCCACCATGGAGGAAATGGAGTGGTGTTCAGTAACGCTACCCCAGGGAAGGAGGCAGGCAGCCTCAAAAGTTGTAACCAGGAGCATTGGGGAAATGATTGCCCTTGATGACCAGCCCTTGCAGGTAGTAGAGAATGTGGGTTTCAATCATTTGCTGAAGGTCTTAGTTCCAAATTACAAAGTCCCCTCCAGAACCACATTTAGCAGAAAGGTCATCCCCAGCCTATACAACCAGTGTCGCAGTCGCATCCAAGCGCTGCTAGCTAAGGCAGAGGGGAATGTGCATTTTACCTGTGATATCTGGACTGCCATGAATGCTGCACACTCTTACCTCTCCCTGACAGCACACTGGTGGGACCTGGCTGACACAGGGGCAGGCAGCAGCTCTATTAGTGAACAAGTAACAGAGTGGAGGTGTGCTTTACTGCACACCCACCTGACGGATGAGGCCCATACCTCAGCCAGTATTCTAGCATGCATCAGACAGATGCTGGCAGGCTGGCAGCTACACCAGTGAGACAGGAATCTTCAGGCAGGGTTCTTTGTCACAGACAATGGTGCAAACATGGTAAAGGCAATATGTGATGGGCGCTTTCAGATCATCTGAAGTTTTGCACAAACTCTGCACCTGGTAGTGAAGTCAGCTCTGGGGTTGGAATCCAATCACCAAGAGAATGAATACCTGCATATGTTAATACACAAGTGCAGGGACATTGCAGCACACTTCCACAGAAGTGTGAAGGTGGGGCAGGTTCTCCAACAAAAGCAGACTGATTTGGAGATGTCTCACAAGCATCTCATTCAAGACATTGGCACAGGTGGAATTCCACCTATATGATGTTGCATAGGTTAGTGGAGCAGCAGACACCACTTCATGAACTTTCTGTGGCAATGGACATAGGTGGGCAGAGTCCCATAGGGCATCATGATTGGTTAGTCATTAGTCAGCTGGTAAAAATCCCGCAGCCCTTCAAGGATGCCACGGAGGAGCTGAGTTCCAGAAGTGCCACCTTGGCTGATGTCATCCCTATAATTATTTTTCTGGAGAAAAATTTGGAGGGCTTTAAACAGGACAAGGGAATGACAGTTGAGGTGCTGCATTGTCTGGACATTTTGCAGAAGAAGGTGCAAGAGAGATTAAGACCTTTAACAAATGACCACACATACATGCTCGCCACAGTCTGTGATCCCGTGTGAAAGGAAAACTCACCTTATAGTCCGATTGTCTCACATTTGTGAAGGACCTGCTATTAGTAAAAGTCCGTGAACAGGAGCACCATAGGCAGAAACAGATTAGGCATGAAGCAGAGGAGGAAACAGTGTCAGAGAGTAGTGCAAGCCCAAGCAGGAGCAGCACTCTGTCAGTAACAGCTAGTACTTCCTCCTCCACTTCAGTACACCAAAGCCATGTTGCCCCTAAAAAAGCATCTGTTCTGGAATGGGCTAGAGTGAAAGCAGCTGGCAAGAAGGACTCTCAGCCCACCCAAGCAAAGGAGACACCAGCACAAATGTCAGTGACATGGTATCTCACAGAGCCCACAGAGGACATGCAGACAGATCTGTTGGCATATTGGGCACACAAATCCACTGTCTGGCCACACCTATCCAAAGTGGTTAAGCGATATCTGTCATGTCCACCAACCAGTGTGCCCAGTGAACATATATTTTCAATGACAGGGGATATCATGAGCCCTCATTGCTCAAGGCTGGCACCAGAGTTGATGGAAATGCTAGTGTTTTTAAAAATAAACATGCCTTTGCTTGGGTTTCCAAATTTTCCCTGTGAATGGCAAGATGAATAAAAGCAATTTAAAGCCTTGCAGCAGCTTCAACTGCCTCATATGCTTCAGATAATATCAGCACATGTACCTGACCTCAACCGCTGTGCCTGGCTGTTCACTGACCAGCCCTTACGTCACTACAAGGGCCTGCACTCAAATGCTGTGCCTGTCCATCCAGCCCTTATGTCACTACAAGGGCCTGATCTTGAATGCTTGCCTGTCCATCCAGCTCTTATGTCACTACAAGGGCATGACGTCAAACACTGTGCCTGCCCATCCAGCCCTTACATCACTACCAGCAGGGTCTGATCTCAAATGCTGTGCCTGTCTGTCCAGCCCTTACATCACTTCACGGGCCTGACCCTCAAACACTGTGCCTGCCCATCCAGCCCTTATGTCACTACAAGTGCCTGACCTCAAAAGCTGTGCCTGCCCGTCCAGCCCTAACGTCACTACAAGGGACTGACCTCAAACGCTGTGCTGTCTGAGTTTAGTTCTAGTATTTCTAATTTCAGTTTCATGTATTTGTGCATCACTTCTTTATAGAATATTCTTTTTCCTGTTTTGCAACATTTGGAATGTAAGAACATAAAAAGCTGACTTAAGATGTTTGCTTGGAGCTTCCATATTTCATATGCTCAATAGTTTTCATGACCTTCATAATATGGGCCATTTTCCCTAGATCTTTCTTAAGTGTCAACATTAATGTTTTTAGTACTTTAGAAAAGTGGTGGTAGTTGCAGGGAGGAGGAATAGCCTAGTGGTTAGAGCAGTGGACTATGAACCAGGAGACCAGGGTTTGAGTCCTGCTGTTGCTCCTTGTGACCATATGGAGGGTAAAGTGGCAAGTCACTTTACCCTCCATTACCTCAGGTACAAAATACTTAGATTGTAAGCCTTCTCAGGATAGAGAAATACCTACAGTACCTGAATGTAAACCAGTGTGATATCTCAATTGAGATCAAATGTTGGTATATAAAAATAATAAATAAATCCTCTGTGTTCCCATAGTTTACAGTGGCACTGTGTAGGATACAAAGTCAACAGAGGTTGATATTGTAGATTTGGACTTGAGTAGCAGTTTTCTTATTTCTGAGAGCTCTTCAAGTTCCTTTGTCATCAGCTGAAGTGCAAAAGAAGTTAATAGCTTCTGGGTATTCAGTAGACGCCAACAGAACCACCACATATTCGGGGCCAACCCATTCCAGGGGGCCTTTTCCTGTGCAATGGAAAGGGAACTCTTCCCTGGTGTAGCCAGCCTATCTCTTAGTACCCACCGACCCATGTTGAACCAGAGCCGCTGTTCACATGGAAACCTCCTCCACATCGACTCACCACTCTTTGAAGGCTCGTGCTCCACTCTAGGGGCCAACAACGCATCTAGGGAGCCCTTTCCTGTGCAAAGGAAAGGGAACTCTCCCCAGGTGTAGCCAGCCTATCTCTTAGTACCTGCTGATCCATGTTGAACCAGGACCGCTGTTGACATGGAAACCTCCTCAACCTCAGCCTTCAAAATACTCGTTTGTATATCTGCTATGTCCACCAGATTTTAAAAGACCAGCAAGAGCTCACTAGATGCCAATGGAACCACCACACTAGGGGCAAACCCATTCTAGGGAGTCCTTTCCTGCACAAAGGAAAGGGAACTCTTCCCGGGGCCAGCCTGTTTTGCCCCTATCAAAACCACAGGGACCTGAGTACCTCACGTCTGCCAGCCTATCTTGCCCCTATAAAAACCACAGGGACCAGACTACCTCTGCTCTGCCAGCCTCTCTTGCCCCTATCAAATTTCTGCCTCTCTGACTTGCTGCCATACACCAGACGACTCACTCTACTCCTTGTGGTGTTCTTGCCACTATCATGGTCCCTCAGTGTGTTTATCAGTGCCTTGTGGGTTTTTCTGACACGCTTTCTTCTTGCTGTGTTCCCCCTTCATTGTGCTATAGGATGTTGATGCCACTTGTCTTGCCACTTTACCTGTCGTGCTGCCTTTGAGGGTTCATTCAACTGTTATCGGTGCTCTCTTTTGAAGCTGAGGTGTGTTTTTTACACTCTCACTGCTGCTTTGCACCTTTGTTAAAGCACTCTTGCCACTCCTGGTACCCCTTTGCTCCTTTAAAGTGCCTTAGGCTATTCATGCCACTTTGGTGCCACTTTGCCACAGTCTATGTACCTTGGAGCTCTTTTCTCCTTCTGATGATTACTCCCCAGAAATTTCATCAGAATTGATAAGAAAACCCCAATTCTGCAGCCAAAAATAGGCTGCAAATACTTCCCCCATTGACTTTAATGGGAAGCGAAAAATGAATGAAACTAATAAACGAATCGATTTTTCCCCCATGAAACTAATAAAATGTATTTGGGTCCTGGTGAAACAAAAAACGAAATGAAATTAATTTTTCCTTATGTACATCCCTAGTAAGCAGTAATTGATTTTAATTTTATGTTGTTTAATTTTTCATTGTTTTTTACATTGTGTATGTTATTTTGTTCACCACCTAGGCCTTTTAGTGTTAGGCGGTTTATAAATCTAAATAAATGTAAATGTAATTGTGGTAGATCACAGCAAGGAGCTGAACCAAGAGTGAGGCAGAGCATGAGGAGAAGGCTGGGTAGCAGTGGCAAGAATGGTAACTGACAATAACAAGGTGCTGAGGGTAAAACTTTGTGAATTGATTCAGTGAGGCTGTGCATTCTTTCCTCTTGCCACTCATATGGAAATTCTGAGAAACCCAATACAGGGAAAATTATTTTAAGAAAGAACAATTTTTACACCAAATCTGGCACTAGCTATGAATGATGTGGATTCATGATATTTTCATCTATAATGCATGCTGGTTGGTGATTTGAAAAAAAATGCTTAACTACCTTGACAAGGTCTGACAAGACTGTGGCCTTTTGTGCGTAATAGGCCAATGGATGTGAGGTTATGTTCTCAAAGGGCTCTGTGAAATAGAGTGTGACTGACATTTATGCTGGGTCCCCTTTCTTGGGAAAGGATAATTTCCTTTGCTGCCAACTGCTGTAGTTATGGCCTGTGTCAAGGTGCTGTTCACTTTGAGAGCACTATGTTGGTTGCCTAATCTTTCCTGAGGTGCATCCCTGCCTACTGTCTGTCTGCCTCTGGCACTTCCATTTCCACATCATAGTTACCAGCATTACCTTCCAGTGAATTACACCATAGGACCTGACAAGTACACTGTTGGACCTTACAATGATATTTCCTTTTACCCATGGGTCACATAGCATGGTTGGCATATAAGTGGCCAGTCCCTGTTTCTGCGGGAAACCTTCTAACTTCTCCTCCAGGATGTTGACTATGGAAACACCTTACCCATGGTAGCCCTTATAGAACTGAGATCCTTAGTGGCATCCTTGAAGGTCTTTGCAGCGCATATCATCTGTAGGGATGTGAATCGGGTTTCGGACGATTGAAAATATCATACGATATTTTCAAAATCGTCAGAAATCGGGGGCTCCCCCAAAACGATAGGAAAACTCCATGAAATTGTTCGTGGGGGTTCTCTTATCATTTTGGGGGAGGGCGGGAAAAACGACACACTAAAATAACCCCTAAACCCACCCCGACCCTTTAAAACTAATCCCTTAGCTTCCCCCACCCTCCCGACCCCCCAAAAAACTTTTTACAGGTACCTGGTGGTCCAGTGGGGGTCCCGGGAGCGATCTCCCATTCCTGGGCCGTCGGTTGCCACTAATCAAAATGGCGCCAATGGCCCTTTGCCCTTACCATGTGACAGGGTATCCATGCCATTGGCCGGCCCCTGTCACATGGAGGTAGCACTGGATGGCCGGTGCCATCTTGAAAAATGGTAAGGGAATGGTTAATAAAACAGAAAATGTCATAATGCCTCTGTATCGCTCCATGGTGAGACCGCACCTTGAATACTGTGTACAATTCTGCTCGCTGCATCTCAAAAAGATATAGTTGCGATGGAGAAGGTACAGAGAAGGGCAATCAAACTGATAAAGAGAATGGAACAGCTCCCCTATGAGGGAAAGCTTGGAGAAGAGACGGCTGAGGGGGGATATGATAGAGGTCTTTAAAATCATGAGAGGTCTTGAATGAGTAGATGTGAATCAGTTCTTTACACTTTCAGATAATAGAAGATCTAGGGGGCACTCCATGAAGTTAGCAAGTAGCACATTTAAGACTAATCGTAGAAAATTATTTTTCACTCAGTGCTCAATTATGCCCTGGAATTTGTTGCCAGAGGATGTGATTAGTGCAGTTACTGTTGCTGGGTTTAAAAAGGTTTGGATAAGTTCTTGGAGAAGTCCATTAACAGCTATTAATCACGTTTACTTAGGGAATAGCCAATGCTATTAATTGCATCAGTAGCATGGGATCTTCTTAGTGTTTGGGTTATTGCCAGGTTCTTATGGCCTGGTTTGACCTCTGTTGGAAACAGGATGCTGGGCTTGATGGACCCTTGGTCTGACCCACCGTGGCAATTTCTTATATTCTTATGTTCTTAAATGTGATCTCTGATTTATGGGGTACTTTATGTGGCAGAAATTTGAATGGAATTGGATGTTGTAGATGTTCATGGAGGTTTACATGTGAAACATACATAATTTAAAAAACAATATAGGAAACTAGGCTAAAAAATCAGAGCAGGGAAAGATGGAGAAGAGTGTTTGAAAACTCATGTAACACCCCTCAGCTGCTTTACAAATCATCTGGAGGATAATAACACCGGGATGAAAATGAGAGACTTGGAGTCTGATATTCAAAGAAAGCTGAGTGCCTGACTGACTTAGGATTCTCAGTTTTATGCAGTTAAATTTAGGAAACTTTGAATCTTGCTTAGGAAGATAAATGTAGGGCTGAAATTCCCTAACTTTAGGTGTCTAAAACTGAGGAGCTTAAATTCAGGCCTGCTATGTATTCACTCCATTTAGGAACCTAATAAGCATGTGCACATGAAATATGTTTGTTTAGTTTTGTTTTTCATTTTGTTTAATATTTCATTTACCTAAAATGAAATAAAAAAGATGAAAAAAAAATGAAATGAAAGTATCCCCTCCTCCTGGCCACCAAATTCTTTTAAGCAAAGGACCATGGTCCCAGGACTCTCCCCTGACCTCTCGCTCCCAGCCTTTACCCCATCGTTGGTCCATGGGGTCTTCCAGGGGCAGGAACAGTCTGCAGTCGCTTTTACCACACTGCTCTGCCTTTCCAAAATGACCTCCAGTTAACCTGAGGCAGATGCCATTATGTTGTACAAAATGGAAGACTTCCGGATCCATGATGGCATAATGGCTGGGATGGTAGGTAGCTGGGGGGTCCTGGAGATTGGAGGAGAGGCTGTTTAAGCAGTTTTGGTGGGCAAGGAGGAAACCTGAAGGCGTTTATTTTTTAATTTGCAAGCAGCTGCAACTGAAATTAAATGATGGCAAATAAACTTAAATTTGTTGTTTTCCTTGTGTTCCATTTTGACAAGAACATGAAATGGGAAATGTCATAGATATTTCCCATTTGGTTCAAATGATTGCACAGCTCTAGATCTTAAGTTAGACATCTAGTGCTGAAAATTTGTGCTAGATGTCCCTTGATCTGAATTTTGCCCCTGGTCCTGCCTACTTTGTAGGCACCTAGTGGAAAATAGGTGCTTAAATTCGGGCAGTCTGCTCTTGTCTGTTTTCAGTAGTGCCAATTTAGCTGTCTAACTCTCAAAATTAGGCATCTAAACTCTTTGAAAACTGACTCTAATTGTATCGTACTTTCTCTGGTCTTAACATTACTTCTTTTCTGGTGATTTAGTTGGTGGCCTTATAAACTTTGTGAACATTTAACAAATGGTACTCTTTAGTGTATTCTTTAGTGTTTCAAATCTAGAAAACTCTGGCTTTACTTATATCACTGTCTGTGCTTTTTTTTTCCAGTAAAGACAGCTGAAAAAAAAAACTGCTTATTGCAGGCTTTTCTTAATTTTCTCCTGATGGATTTTCAATGCAGCTCTATTTTTCTGCAAGTGAAACTAAATTACTTTCACCATTCCTCATCCTTGTTTCTTGCCAACACATCGATCACAGAAAAGGCAACACGCTTTTAATATTATTTCTCCAAACTTAATGAACAGCATTGACACAAATTCTTTCCCTATGATCTGATTGGAGAATAAAGTTCACAGCACAATATTTTTAAGTTGTCAGCTTTATTAAACAGGTATCGAACACCAAACGGGAAAAATCTTTTATTTGGAAGAATCATTAACACTATAAAATCTTCTGACCCTTTTTATTAAACCATTAATATTGACTGATTTTAGATTTTCATTTTATGAATTAGTATTTTCTCATTGTGAAGTTATGAACTCCAAGAGTGTTTAGGTCGATAGTAATCACACATTTTTTTCTTTTCAAAAGTCCACTATGGACTCTTCTTTCATCTTGCTCACAATACCTAAAACGCTAAGGGGTAGATTTTAAAAGCTTCCTGGCGCGCACACATGGACGCGCCGATTTTATAACATGCGTGCGCCGGCGCGCATGTTATAAAATCCGGGGGCCGCGTGCACATGCGCTGGATTTTATAACCTGAGCCCTCATTTGCATGTGGCGCTCACAAGAGTGGGAACACTTTCACAATTCCCGTGCAGTGATGCATCCCGGCTTCCCTAGTTCCCTCCCAGTCTGCTCCAATTAAGGAGCGGACTGAGAGGTAACTTCCTTACTCCCTACCCTAACCTGCCTTACCCTTTCCCTCTTCTCCCCACCCCCTAAACCCTTTACCTTACCTTTTTTTTTTTTTTGTTATTTTGTTGCTTACTGCTCCAACAGGGCAGTAGCAACTTGCGCAACCCTCACTCCCTTCCCCAGTACAGCGGCAAATGGCTGCCGGTGCGCGCAAGTTACTTGAGGTCGGGCCTTGAAGTAACTTTTGAAACAAAAGGTAAAAGAAATTTAAAAATGGGTTTTAGAGGGTGGGGAGGAGAGGGGAAGGGGAAGGGAGGTTAGAGTAGGGGGTAGAAAAGTTCTCTCCCACACATGGGAGAGAACTTTTCTACCCCCTACCCTAACCTCCTAATTTAGGTGCGGTCCCTCCCAGACCGCACCTAAATTGGAGCGGTCTGGGAGGGAACTGGGGAAGGCCCCGATCTCGTCACCGCATGATTTTGCTATATTTGACCATCCCCCCTTACGCGCATCGCCTGGGATTTTATAACATTCGCGCCACCACACCCATGTTATAAAATCGCGTGTCCATGTTCGCTCGCTGGGTAGCACACGCCCATGGACGCACGCGCGTATTTTTTTAAAATCTAGCCCATAGACTGTCCTTTTAAAAATTAGGTACAAGGTTGTACCCACAGACTTTGCACCTAGGTAGAAAGTTTGAATATTGCCTCCCTCCTGAAAAAATTGTAGTATTCATTTGTTTAAAAAAGTTTTTTATCCCTTACTATCTACACTTTCTATAGAAACACACATAATTAAACTTCATAACACAACAAATATGGCCTGACTTTACCTGTGACAATCATCATAACCCTCGTAGGTGCCTAAATCTGAATATATAGATCTAGGATTAGGCTGTACATAAATCATGACCATGAATCATTCCTGAGCATTATGGGATGCATCCTATACTTTATTATGTAGGGATCTCTAATGCTTAGTGACATTAAGGGGGGAGTTTTCAAAGGGATTCTAAACAGGCAAACAGGTATTTACCTATAGAGAATTTTTTTAACCCCCCCCCCCCCCATACCCACTGCATACAGGGTCAGTGCAAGGGGCTTAGGTGCCCTAGGCAAACTTTCTGCCTTGCGTCCGCCCCCCTCCCCCCAGGCCTGACTTCATTCACTGAGGTGCCACTCGTGGCCCAAAGAGTGTTTGCTCTTCTCGGCTGCGAGCAGAATTGCACTGCTTTCAGCCAGCCAATTCTGTGCTTCTCTGGACCGCGAGCAGGATAGGCACCACTCGCGACCCGTGGAGTCTCTATTCCTCTCGGCCATGAGCGGGATAGGCTCCGCTTGCAGCCCCACATGGCTGCTCTTCGCCATCCCCTAATGGTTGGTGCCCTAGACGACCTCCTATTTCGCCTAATGGGATGCACCAGCCCTGACTGCAGAGAAAAGGGATGGTGCCGGGACCATCCGGCAAACTACATGTGGAGAGTTGATTTTTAACCCCACATGTGTATTTCCTGGCAGGGAGTTTGTGCCTGCAAATTCTGTGGATGCCTTATTCCTGTAGACCCCACTGGGCAAGACATTTCAAAGAGAAACCACATGGGGAATTTCCCTTTGAAAATGAGCTTGTGGGCCTGCAATCTCTGGTGGAAGAGGGGCAAAAAATGAGCTTGCAAGTTTGCTGTCTCCATGGGGGACTGAACATTACCCCTTAAATAATGTTGATTGGTTTCTAGTAAAACGTAGTACCTTCTGACCAAACTTTTAACTCAGACATAAAAGAATATAGTGTATCATTCTACCTAAGTCAAGCTTCTATCAAGTGAATGTTCAGACTGATGAATGTTTAAGCTCTGAGAGTCAGGGGTAAAAGAATCTTTTCTTCAGACATCCAGTTAACAAGATAAGTTAAAGTATCAGAGTCAGCATATTTTATTTCTTTGCTTCTTCTTAGCGTTGGAATAGTGAAGGGTTGTTTGGAGCCTGCATATTTCATGGGTTTTTTATGAAAAGAGGAATTTTCCGCTAACAATATGGTATCCTGCTCAACTAATTTTTCTCAATGATAAGCAACACAAATTCTTTCAAGTTAAGTAACATCAATCAATATGCACTTATCTACCCTTCAAGTCACTGTGCAGTATGGGGGTCATTTTCAAAGGAGTTACGCATGTAAATGTGACATACTATCGTAGCAATTTTCAAAAGCTATTTACTCGAGTAAAGTGCACTTACTTGAGTAAATCCTATGGACAATTCAATGGCATATATTGTAGCAATTTTGAAAAGCCCACTTACTTGAGTAAAGTGTATTTACTCGAGCAAAAACCAGTTTTGCTCGAGTAAATGCTTTTTAAAATCTACCCCTATATGTAGTAGGAACCTTCTTTTTCAGTTTTTATTTTATTTCTCCTGGGAATTTCAATGTTATAACAAAAAAAATCTGTAGAAAAATCATTCATCCACCGATTATTTTCTCCTGTTTGTTATAATAAAGTCATTTTTCTACTATTTTTTGATATGATGTTGAAATTCCCAGGAAAAATAAAACAAAACTTGAAAACAAAGGTACCTAAGTATACAAGAAAAATTCTGTAGAGGATTACACAGGAAATATTTACTATGGACCTTTGTGGCTGGAATTCTAATGCTACTGCTTATTATTCACAGGATTCTCAGCAATAAATAGAACAATGCAGAATGTGCTAAGTTAATAATTATTTTTATGTTATTTGAGTGGTTCTTATCCTTTGACTACATTTTTAGCCTGTAAGGTATTATTATACTGAATAAAAGCTGTTTGGTAAAGTTTACTGGCTCAATCTCTTTCAAAGAAATGCTGCTAATCCAAGATTGTTTTTTTCTTTCGACTTGCAACAAATTACAAGCCCTGTGTCTGAGGGTGTGTGAGAGCTGAAAAATAACATGGCTTCTATGCCTTAACAAAGGGCTTCCCAAACCTGTTCTGGGGACTCCACAGCCAGTTGGGTTTTCAGGATATCCACAATGAATATGCATAAGAGAAATATGCATGCCATAGAGAAACAGTATATGCAAATTTATCTTATGCACATTCATTATGGATATCCTGAAAACCTTACCAGCTGTGAGATCCCCACCTGCCGGAAGTTCGGATTCGGAAATTAATGTTTCAGGTGCGTCAGTTGGTGGGCACTATTCGCCCGACAGTGTGGTCGGCTTGATGGAGGCAACCCTGGAAGTGGTGCCGATGGTGAGGGCACAAATGCGTCCTTTTCAGCATTCACTTCTGTCTTGTTGGAACCCATAGTCTCAGAACTATTTGGTTCAGTTCCACTTGTCAATGGAAATATCCTCTCACCTCCAGTAGTGGTTGCAGGAGGTTCATCTGAGAAAAGAGGTTTCTTTTTTCTCCCCGACCTGTTTGGTACTCACGACAGATGTCAGTCTTCAGGGTTGGGGAGCTCACTGTCAGGAGCTGATGGCCCAAGGACATTAGAATGCCAAAGTGTCCCTCTGGAACATCAATTGGTCCAGTTGGCATGCTTGCAGTTAAGCCACAGGCTGCAGGGTTAAGCGGTCCATGTGATATCAGACAACTCAATGGTGGTGGCCTACATCAATCACCAGGGAGGAGCCAAGAGCCAGCAAGTGTCACAGGAAATAGACAAACATAGAATGAGCAGAAGGACATCTACAGATGATCTCATTTCCTCACATTGCAGGAAAAGACAATGTAAGAGCAGACTTTCTCAGAAGAGTGAATCTGGACCCAGGAGTATGGTTATTGTCAGCTGAGGCATTTCAGCTGATAGTGGATCACTGGGGCCTTCCGTTCCTAGACCTCCTGGTGACTTCTTGCAATGCAAAGGCTCTTCTATTCTTCAGTTGCTGGAGAGATCTGTGACCCCTGGGAATAGATGCTCTTGTACAGGTCTGGCCAGAAGACAGGTTGCTTTATTTCTTTCCTCTGTGGCACTTGTTGGGCAGGATAATTTGCAAGCTCAAAGGCCACAGGGAGTTTGTACTCTTGTTGGCACTGGATTGGCCCAGGTTTCTATGGTATGCAGATCTGTGAAGACTCCTAGTGGAGACCCCCCCTTTTTCTTCCACCACAAATGGATCTATTGCAGTTGGATCCGTTTCTTTACTAGGATCTGACTCAGTTCTGTCTTATGGTTTTGTCCTTGAGAGGGCTTGCCTATTGAAGCATGGATATTCTTCTGTGGTGATTACCACACCACACTCAAAAGTTCTCCACTTCCTTAGCCTATGTGTGGGTTTGGAGAATATTTGAGGCCTGGTGTGAGGAGCGGGGTATTCCTCCTTGTTCAGTTAAAATTGCGATCATTCTGGATTTTTTGCAGGGTGGGTTGAATAAAGGATTGGCCCTTAATTCCTTGAAGGTACAGTTTGTGGTTCTTGTCTGTTTCAGAGGCCTGGTGAAAGGTGATTCCTTATCATCTCATCCTGATGTGACCCTTTTTTGAAGGGAGTGAAATATCTTCAGGTTACCGGTTCCTTTGTGGAGTCTTAAATTTGGTGCTGGATTTCTTGGTGGACCCTATATTCCGTACACTGGGTAGCCTTTCCTTGTAGTTATTGACCTTGAAGACAATGTTCCTGATGGCGATATATTCTGTGTGTCAAATTTCTGAGCTGCAGACCTTGTTTGCAAGGAGCTATTCCTTCGGGTGACTCCAGTGGCATTGCAGCTGCAAACTATTCCTTTCTTCTTGCCTAAGGTGGTCTCAGAATTTCATTTGAATCGGTTCATTTCCTTGCAGTCCCTGGATAAGGTCAGGACACAGAGGAGTATCGCCTCCTGCGTCCCTTGGATGTCAAGAGGCATGTCATGCGGTAACTGGAGATTTCTGAATCTTTGTGAAAGACGGATCACCGTTTTGTCCTCCATGGTGGAAGGAAGCAGGATGAACCAGCTTCATGGGCAACAATAGCTCTCTGGATTAAGAAGGCAGTCACTGTGGATGCAGAAAAGCCCTTGCCTACTCAGGTTAGGGCTCATTCCACTAGGGTTCAGGCAGTGTTTTGGGTGGAGGTTAGATTGTTGTCCTGTTGATATCTGCTGAACTGTGACATGTCATCCTTACACACTTTTTCCAGGTTTTATTGTCTGGATGTGCAGGCCTGGGAGGACGCAGCCTTTGCATGTGCTGAGTTGACTGGACTGCGGGTAGCCTCCCACCCTGTTCTGGAGTAACTTTGGTACATCCCACTGGTCCTGAGTCCATCTGTCTACAGGCTAGGAAATGAAGAAATTACTTACCTGATAATTTAGTTTTCCTTAGTGTAGATAGAAGAACTCAACTACCTCCCTTGGCTGTTGAAATATTGTGTCAATAGTCCTCTTGTGGGGCTCTGGGTCCCAAGGGATTATTAGTAAGTGTTCATCCAGTCCCTAGATTGGGGTACCTGCATTCTTCCTTGAGTTCAGTGTTCTTGTTGGTTAAGTACAGTTATGGTTGCCTGTTTGTAATCAAGTATTTTGCTAGTCTTTCCACGGTTGCTTTTGAAGAGAATACTAGAGGTATGCATAGGTTTCTGTTTCATGCCCGTTTCAATTTCAGATTGTAGGTGGGTCATTTCAGTCCACCCCGGATTGGAAATATTTTTCTGTGCAAATTTGTTTAAAAAAAACCCCAAACCTGCCTCAACCCTTCAAATATATTTAAATATAAAGCCCTCCACCCTCCTGAACCCCAAGACTCACCCAAAGTACCTGGTGGACCAGCAAGGGGCCCAGGCCATTGGCTGCCAGTAATCAAAATGGCTCCAGTGACCTTTGCCTTTACCCTGTGGCAGGGGCTACCTGCACCATTGGCCAACCCCTGTCACATGGTAGCTCCATTTCCTAAGATTACTTCTGAGTCGACCCCCTTTCACCTTTATCCCATATTCTAGACCTGATTTTTACTAATCAAGACTTTTTCTCTCTTGGTCCATCTGGTGAGTTATGTACTTGTTGTTGTCTGACCACCATCTCATTTTTTTGAGTAGGTGATAAAAGTTTATTTGAGAAAAGAAGACATCAAAGTTTATTGAGAAAAGAAGACATCTTGATATTGACTTCTGTAGATTGAAACTGATCTATGTCTGCTCTAAAACAAACTTCTCCAATGTTACAGGGGCTTTTAATTCATGGGATTAAATCCTTCATGAATTTCCAGATGGATTAATGCTAATTAAATCAGTTCCTATGTGTTGTGGGCACAGTACTCCCCTGTATACTTCCTCTCTTCATGAGATGAAGCATGTACGATGCAGTTTTGAGGGTAAATGCATAAAACTCAACTCCCATTTGATCAAAATTATGCTAAACATTATTTGGCTCAATATAGATCTTCTAATAATGATATAAAACATATTTTTTAGTGAAAAATCCATCAGGAGAATAACAATCTATGAGTGCTGTGTCAAATTATAAATAATTTTTTACTATTGACTTCTTATAATCAGAATGACTCACAGTCATTACTAACTCTAGGTAACTGGGAAATGTTTGCCATGCTCTTTGAGAACAAAATTAAAGACATTGTCACAAGTTTCAGTACATTTCACCTAACTTGGAGCAACTCTTGTTTTTTTCTAACTGGGATCAATTTCATTCAGTTTCTGCTACTGAAGTGGTCCAAGTTATTGCTGGCATGAATGATTCATCATATCCCTTAAATCTCCATCCAACTGCATCTCTAAAGGTCATGAGATAGGACATTATTCCTGCCCTGGAAAAAATAATTAACTTATCTTTAAGAGAAAGACATCTACCTGAAAGTTTGAATTGTGCATCAGTCCATCCACTTTGAAAAAGGGTATCATTAGACACAAAATGTTGTGCTAATTATAGACTGATTTCATCATTACTGTTTTGATAAAAATTAATTGAATCAGTTGTATTAAAACAAATGAATGACAAATCTCTAAATACCGAGATATTATTGATCCCTATACTTGAACTTTTCTTTGTGGATTTGATAGTGGGCAGAAGTTTGTTCTCATTCTATTAGACCTAAGAATTCTTATTCATCATTTAAAGGTATTTGGGATTACTGGCAAGGTTCTTTCATGGTTTCATCATTCCTTCTAGACAGCAGCAAATTTGAATTTCATTATCCATATCAATTCGGCTTAGTATTGAAATTAAGGTTCTGCAGGGGTTGGCACTTTTGGCCACTCTTTTTCATATTTATTCAGAGTTGATATGTCATATATTTTTCACTCTTGGAGTTTACTACTGTTTCTATTCTGATGACATTCGGTTCTTTTTCCCTCTTTCGTCACCTAGGGATGTTACATTTCAGTTCATATTAGGGATGTGAATCGTGTCCTCGATCGTCTTAACGATCGATTTCGGCTGGGAGGGGGAGTGAATCGTATTGTTGCCATTTGGGGGGGTAAAATATCGTGAAAAATCGTTAAAAAATCGAAAAAATCGAAAAACCGGCACATTAAAACCCCCTAAAACCCACCCCCGACCCTTTAAATTAAATCCCCCACCAAATAACTTAAATAACCTGCGGGTCCAGCGGCGGTCCGGAATGGCAGCGGTCCGGAACGGGCTCCTGCTCCTGAATCTTGTCGTCTTCAGCCGGCGCCATTTTCCAAAATGGCGCCGAAAAATGGCGGCGGCCATAGACGAAAAAGATTGGACGGCAGGAGGTCCTTCCGGACCCCCGCTGGACTTTTGGCAAGTCTCGTGGGGGTCAGGAGGCCCCCCACAAGCTGGCCAAAAGTTCCTGGAGGTCCAGCGGGGGTCAGGGAGCGATTTCCCGCCGCGAATCGTTTTCGTACGGAAAATGGCGCCGGCAGGAGATCGACTGCAGGAGGTCGTTCAGCGAGGCGCCGGAACCCTCGCTGAACGACCTCCTGCAGTCGATCTCCTGCCGGCGCCATTTTCCGTACGGAAACGATTCGCGGCGGGAAATCGCTCCCTGACCCCCGCTGGACCTCCAGGAACTTTTGGCCAGCTTGTGGGGGGCCTCCTGACCCCCACGAGACTTGCCAAAAGTCCAGCGGGGGTCCGGAAGGACCTCCTGCCATCCAATCTTTTTCGTCTATGGCCGCCGCCATTTTTCGGCGCCATTTTGGAAAATGGCGCCGGCTGAAGACGACAAGATTCAGGAGCAGGAGCCCGTTCCGGACCGCTGCCGTTCCGGACCGCCGCTGGACCCGCAGGTTATTTAAGTTATTGGGGGGGGGTTCGGGAGGGTGGGGGATTTAATTTAAAGGGTCGGGGGTGGGTTTTAGGGGGTTTTAGTGTGCCGGCTCATGATTCTAACGATTTATAACGATAAATCGTTAGAATCTGTATTGTATTGTGTTCCATAACGGTTTAAGACGATATTAAAATTATCGGACGATAATTTTAATCGTCCTAAAACGATTCACATCCCTAGTTCATATCAGTGTGTCTCTCAACAATCAAGACATGGATGTTTCACAATAGATTATTACTGAATGTTGCTAAAACTGAAGTCATGGTGCAGTCTCTAGCTGTCATCAATGTTTGAAGCACCCCTGGAGAAAAATGGTAAATGTCACCATATGAGCTGGAGCTGGTAAGCTCACCTCACCTGTAAATGGCAAGGCTGCCACAGTTGTCTACATCATTTGGCATAAGATGCTCATATTGATTGAGATGCAAAGTGTGCATCTGATGCCAAATAGTACATGCGTACTTCTTGACATTGGTACTTATGTCTTCTTTGTTTCCACTGCTCTCGCCCAGGACTTTGCCAGTCCCAGCCATCAAGCCCCAGGGACCAGCAGTACAGCATCACTTTTCCTAGGCTTAGCAAGCAGACATTGCTATTGTAAAGCAAATCTTGGTGTTCAATCTGTGTAATCAAGAAGAGAGATGAACAGATGATTAATGAGTCCTTTTGATCTAATGTAGTTCATTTAATGCACTACTGTGTGAACAACATGCTCCATGTCCAGGACATTGTTGCATAGTAGGGATGTTTTCAGCCTGCCATGGGAAATATTGTATTTCCCGCGGTTCGGGCCTTTGTAATTCAGTAGGACCCGAATTTTGGGTTAGCGCACACTAACTCCCATTTGTACACACTAACCCGAAACCGAATTTTTTCTAAAATTTCAGGAAAAATTTGTTCGGGTGGGTCCCTGAACCAGGACAAATTAGGCAATTTCATTGAAATTGCCTAATTCGTCCTGAACGATAGCACATTCCTATTGCATAGTGCCTCCTGATGTATAATATAGTGTAGAAATATTAGTTACTGTGTTGAGTCCTCTTCTTTTACTTTTTCCTCTATTCTTTTGAGAAACCTAACCTTTATACCAGTTAAATTTGCTGATCTGTATGTGGTGACATTTACCATTTTTCTCCACGGGAGCTTCAAACATCGAAGACAGCTAGAGACTGCATCGTACAAATCAGCTCCTTTTGTTGTACCTTTCATTGATTTAAATGATAGAAATTCTTCAGTGATTTCAAATTTGCTGTTAATTCCTATGACTGTATATGTAATGCCATCCCTCAAACCCATCCTGAGTTGAATGTGCCCATCTATAGTGCTAGATATATAGAGGACCCTATTCTCCTTATTACAGTTCTCTCTCTCTCTCCACCTCTCTCTCATGGCGTGCAATAAAATTGTTTTCCTCTCTACTGCAAAAAAAAAAAAAAAAAGTGTAGTTATTTCTGACATTAAATCCTGTGGAGCTGATGCAATTAAAGTGTGCTGAAAACAGGTGTTAAACACTCAGGGGTAGATTTTCAAATAGCGCGATTTGGCGTACTTTTGTTGGCGCATCAGGCGCAAACAAAAGTACGCTGGATTTTAGTAGATACGTGCGTAGCCGCGCGTATCCACTAAAATCCGGGATCGGCGCGCGCAAGGCTATCGATTCTGTATAGCCGGCGCGCGCCGAGCCGCGCAGCCTAGCTCCGTTCCCTCCGAGGCCGCTCCGAAATCGGAGCGGCCTCGGAGGGAACTTTCTTTTGCCCTCCCCTCACCTTCCCCTCCCTTTCCCTACCTAACCCACCCGCCCGGCCCTGTCTAAACCCCCCCCCCTTACCTTTGTCGGGGTATTTACGCCTCCCGGAGGGAGACGTAAATCCCCGCGCGCCAGCGGGCTGCTAGCAAGCCGGGACGCAACCTGGGGGCGGGTCCGGAGGGCGCGGCCACGCCCCTGGACCTCCCCGGGCCGTAACCACGCCCCCGGGCCCGCCCCCGAAACGCTACGGCCTGCCCCGAAAACGCCGCGCGGATCAGGCCCGCCCCCTCAACACGCCCCGACACGCCCCCCTCGGAAAACCCCGGGACTTACGCGAGTCCCGGGGTCTGCGCACGCTGGTAGGCCTATTGAACATAGGCGCACCGGCGCGCAGGGCCCTGCTCGCCTAAATCCGGGCGGATTTAGGCGAGCAGGGCTCTGAAAATCCGCCCCTCAGCCTCTGCTTTCCTAATGTGCCCCCAGGCACCCCTCCTGGGGGCGCATGCAATATTTAAATTAGGAGTCATGTTGTCAAGGAGGTGCTAGGGTCACTTGTGTGCTCCTAGCACCTCCATGACAACAGAGCCTGTGAGCAGTTGGCCACCCACCGATTAGGAAAACAGACATCAAATTTATCAGATTCTGTGTTCCTAATCGGCGCACAGCCAAGGGTTCAGGAAATGGACTCTTGTTAACTGAGCATCCGTTTCCTCAACCTGACCACTGGCACTTTTTTAACTTTTCTTTTTTTTTCTTTTTTTTTTAAAGATTTTGTTCCTCCTACCACAGTCCACTATTCAAGTCCTCCAGATTGCACAAAATTTGGCTGCTCACATCTTTACAGGTACTGGCATTAGGGATCATATTTCACCAATCATGCGTCAGCTGCATTGACTTCCAACTGAGGCCAAAATAAAATATAATGTTTCATCTATTATCCATAAATATTTGGATAATTTGGATTATCCATGGATTGGTGCATTATTAAAACTAAATATTCCACGGTGGTCACTTTGTTCATCTTAGGCTAGGTTATCATGAGTCTCCTCCATCAAACAAGCATGTTTGTATAAAACTCATGAAAGGACTTTTTCAACAGCAGGTCCAACACTTTGGAATAGTCTTCCAGACCAACTATGGATAGTTTCTTGTTCTTAATCTTTCAAGAAAAAGTTGAAGACCTTTCTATTTTAATTAGCATTTGAGAACATTTGAGAATTAAGCTCACAATTTGATTTACTTAATTTAATCTGTAAGGTTATGTGATGTTATTATGAAGTTTTTATGCTTTATATTTTTATTTGCTTTCTTTTTTATTGTAAACTGCTTTAAACTTTGTCTTTATTGGTGTGTGCATTTTTTAAATAAATAAATATGTTTTACTTTATATCCATTCTTCAGTATTGCACAGATGAGGATGGCCTACACTCGGAATAGTAAATTCCATGAGCAATGCTGTCAATCAACATTTTCTGAACATGACAGACTTTAGCGGGTAAAAATCTGACTGAGCACTATAAGTACAGATATTGTTTCATATGCTCTGTCAAAAGCTCTGGGCCTGGGTTGCAGTCACTATATGCTACTATCTGAGCTAAATAAATTGCCAACTTAAAGGTGCTGGTTGGGTGGAAAGATTAGGGTTGAGGTGGGGAGGGGGGAGGGGAGGGGAGGGCCAGAGAGGGAAGCAGGGTGAAGGTGGGAAGCTCAAGGAAGGTATTTTAATATTAGAAGATGTGGCATGGGGGAAGCAGATAGATGCTGGACCATTTCAGTTTTTTTATTTAATTTTATCTAACCAATCTAGAGGTGTTTGGTAGGGCCAAACACCTCTAGATTGGTGGGTGGGGGAGGGCTGTCATTTGGACCATTAGGGTTTTTTTTGGTACTACAATGCCACTTAACCAGACTTATTCTTTTAAGTATATCTGGAAAAGGCTAAAGTTATCTGGCCACCCAAGGCTGGACAACTTAAAACTTAACCAGCAGTATTCAAAAAATAGCTAGTTATGTATAAATGTCTAGCTAAAGATAGCTGAATAACTTTAAATATGGAAATTTAGCAGGACATTTAACCTGCTGAATATTCAGGATAACTCATACAGCTTAATTTAATTGGATAAGTTATCCATTCTAATTTTATGTATATGGGCCTCTTAGTATTTCAGGCCCTAAGAGGTAAATTTGAAGATATGCACATGCCAAAATTGAGAGATAGGTGTGCATTTAGCAGATGCATGTGTCCAGCTGATTTTATAAAGTGGGGAAATGCGTGCGCATATGCCTAAGCATGCATATCTTACAGCAGAGAAAAGAGGGGTGTAGTGTAGGCAAGGCCTGGACATTCCGGGTCATGGCCATGAGATGTGCACACAAGTACTTACACACCTAGGAATGCACCCAGGTCCAGTTCTTTGTAAGTTTACATTTTCTATAGAGGAGGTGTAAGTTAAAAGTAAAACAAAATACAAGTATCCCTGAGGGATTTAAGGGGTCTGAGGTAACTGAGGACATGCAGGCTAATGAACCAGGGGGAGTTTAGAGGACCTAGTGTTGTGCTGCGGTGGAAGGGAGTGCTAGGAGGTGCTCCCCAGAGCGGGATGAGGGATGTGTGCCCTTGCAGCAAGACTAACCTAGTTTGGGACTGGAGCTTGGAAGTCCGGAGGCAAGACGTGGAGCTTGAAACTCTGAAGACAAGACAAGGAGCTTGGAAGTCTGAAGACAAGAAGTGGAGCTTGGAACTCTGAAGACAAGATGTGAAGTTTGGAACACAGGGGATGAGACAAGGCGAGCAAGGTCCCTCAGGCGCCCTATGTAGCCTGTAGGCTGGTCATGGACCACGCTGTCCTCTGCGCATCCTACTCAGCCAGATGGCTGGTCATGGACCATGAGAGGAGTGAGCAAGCTCTGGATGTGGACACGGGTCAGGACAAGTTACCCCTTGGATCCTCCGGAGTCGGAACAGAAACAGTATTTAAAATGCAGATGGAATTTTGGCCTGGAGATATGCCATGCTGGTACCTAGTGCTGGAAAGGGCATTGAGTGCTACATCCAGGTATCCATGAAAAGGTATGGAGCTGATGGGGGCGCTGGCTAGAAGAGGGTTTCCTTTGCAGCAACTTCTTCCATACTGCAGTCTGAGCAACTATTGCCTCACAAATGCACTGCATCTCCTCAGGTAAAACATCTATGAGGCCCTAAATGTCCTACCACACAGCATCATGGAAGCCATGCATCTCCATGAGGAGTCCTGCTTAGTCTTCCATACTCTAGAACTGATGAATTGCCTTTCAGCAGAAGTGACCTGCATCTCCTTTTCTGGAGGAAAGAGGAGCTCCTCCTCTGCTGACTTGCCTTCCTGTTGGTCATCTGTAAGCTGTCCATGGTCAGGTAACCTGAAAGAGAAGTGGCCTGCTGGGTCTCCTCCTCTTCGAGCTGTCCAACACCTCTGCTGATCTCTTTTCTGCTTCAGTATCCTTCTCAGAGTTATCAGGTAGAACCTGTGAGCATTGCCTTCCACATTGGTGACCACTTGATCCCAGCCCATCTGAGTCATTGCCAGGCAACTCTCTTGCAACACTGAAAATAGAACATACTTTAAATATACATGCAATGTGGGTATTTCTCTTCACATTTAGTTGACCTTTCTTTATGGTTAATAGAACTGCTCCATAATCACTCACATAGAACCTTCTGCTACACCACTATCTGTGTAGAAAGCATTGCTGTGATACAGATATATACCCTGGAAACACTTGTCAGTCACCAGCATGCTATGCCAGAGAGAGAGGACATAGTAAATGGTGTAGCTCTTAAAAAGGGTTGCTTACTGGCTCTAGGGGTAGAGAATTGGAGAATAAGATAGCAGCATACTTTATTCTACTAGGTGGGGGAGGGGGCAGGGTGGAAGTCGAACCTGTCTCAAAGATTTGTCCAGTGTTGTGGGTCTGGAGGTGACAGGAAGGTGGGTTCTAGTAATTTCTATGTGCATACATAGACTGCGGCTACACGATACAGAAAAGATTCCCAGTTACACATTCATTTCAGAACCATCAATCTATTATGCTATTATGCTTCTCCTATTCCATATTCGAGAATTTGACAAAGAAGCTTGAAAAGTCTCAGTGCTTACAAGGGCATTAGGGCGAATACAATACTCAGCTTATCCCACTGTCCAGAAATCCTAGAGAGGGTGCTAGTTGGCCCTCCAGTCTGCCCAATGTCCAGGATCTTCACTGGATGAGGACCATGCATATCAAAATATCATTCTAAGAAGATGTGCACACAATGTATGACATTCAAAGAAAGAGGATACCAGTGGCTTCCTGAAGCAGATGTTTGAAACATGAATTTATGTTGGGAATGCCTTAGAATGAGTCCATCAAAGCTGTTTGGTTTTACATTTTCACAGTCAAAAAATATTTTTTTCAGTTTCTTTGCATGTTTAGAGTCTGCGCATACGTCATGGAGTTGGGACTTTGAAAATTAGGACCTATGTTAATAACAGCTCTGACTCTTATACTGCCAGTTTGAGTGCCTGGGTCTGACATATGATTAGAGGTATTTAGGACAAAAAAATGTTGGTTCATGTCATGTTGTATCATCGTTGTTAAAGTTTTCCCATTTTTCTTTTGTTTGTTTACATTTTGGAAAGAGTGCATACTATTTTGCACATAGTGTGTAGTGTATCCAAATAGTGTGCACTATTCAGAAATAGTGTGCACTAAAAATAATAGAAGTAAAAAACACAACATTTATTTTTAATATTTCATTTTGAGAACAACAAGAAATGGCATAGACAATTTCATTGACATAGCGCCATTTCAAACGAATGCACATCCCTTCATATGATGGTCCATCTTTAAAATTAAAATTAATATTGAATACGTTTGGCATTTTTGTTTTGTTTGCTTTATGTAATTTTCCAAACTATTGGATTTTTTTGCAAAATCCAAACTTTGGATTTTTTGCAACTATGGATCATGTTATGTCATAAAATGGTTTCTTTCATCCTATTGAAATTGAAAGGATTTATCAATTATTACTTGAGCATTTGTATTGCTTTCATAATTCATATCTGATCAATCCCTCCTTATTTCAGAATGCACAGAACAATTTCTTCTTCTTCTACCAATGGACCTAAAAAGTATAATATAAAATGAATTTGTAATCTTCTATAGTTACAATAATTACAAAAGCTATGTAATTCCATTAGTACCTTATCTAATCAGATGTTATGTTTAAGAAATGTGCATTTCTGAAATGCATCATAAGCCTTGTTTACATGGAATTTTAGGATAACCCCGAGTTACACATTAAATGCTCTGATTCATTTTAATATACATGCGCCTCAGTATCCCTTTCTCTCATTATCTCTGAGATGCATCTTCCCCAGTGACATTGTGTACTTCTAGTGTAGGGGTGATGGCATCACATACAGCATGCTCACATTATGATCTCAGCATGAAATAATTGCATAAAAATGGATGCCCATTAACAAACTGTGCATTATGGATAATCCACTGTTCTTAAATAAAGCACTTTTTGTAAAAAAAAAAAAAAAAAAAAAAGGTCTGCAACACTGCTTGCACAGCATTTTTTGGATTGTTTCCCTTCCAGAAGTTATAATACATGTTTTGGCTAAAAGATGCAGGATTTCAAAATGATTCATCACATTTAATCGTAAGTTATTTGCACTGTTTGCCCATAATTAAGATCTGGTCCATAACGCTTGCAAAACAAACTTTCTCATGATTGCTCAATAAAACTTGGCACCTTAGTGAATACAGTTAAAAATCATATACAAAATAGCCTTAAGGCTTTTAAATTATTGGCCTTATTTTTTTTAGTTTTGCCCTATATAGACTTAAGAAACCCTTAAGAAAACAGTATTCTCTAACTTTCCTGAAGAAATAAAGGTGATTAGTGGAGTGCCTGAAGGATTAGTCCTGATGCCAATCCTGTTCAATATTTATGTGAGTGATATTGCAGATGAATAACAAGCAAAATGTAACTCAGTGACTCAAAACTATTTGAGTTTGTTTTTTCTCTCCCTCTGCAACAAGAGTAAAGGTAATGAAACAGTTACAATTCAAAATTGTTGCTTCCTCTGCTCAACAAAGCTGACTTAAAAGACCTTATGGCCAGCTGACAGTTCTATGCAATTCCTTTTGAAAGTCAAGAATGCCAAATGGAAGAATAGCGACTCCCCTGCTTGGCCACTAGATGGCCCTAGCTCCCAGCCCAATATCAGTTTAGTTGGAGACAGCATTCCTGCATAGTGCCCCCCTACAAACCCCCCCCCCCCCCCCCGAGGCTTTCCTGTGAGTGATGATCTCCTAGTCCATTAGAGGAGTAGACTTATTCAGAGTTTGTCAGTGGATTTTTTATTTTAAGGGAGGAAGAATGACTTCAGTGTGCTCTCCAAGATAGGCCCCCAGCTTAACACAGAAGGGAGAGACATTGCCCTGCCAGGTCTCCAGAAGTGGACTGGAGGGAGGAGAGGGAAGCAGAAGTATTTTTTCAGTTTTTCTGAAGTTTTTCGCAATCTTGCCCTCAATGGAATCCCCTGTTCAGTGGGATCAAGAGGGAGCTGTGAATCTCTTCGCCCAGTCTTAGAGGAGGTTGCGGTGACCTTGCAGAGAGAAGAGAAGTGTTCTGATCAGAGATTTAGCTTTTTCTACCAAGAGGGAAGGATGTTTTTCTGTCACCCTTCCTTACCCAGATCTAGAGGTTGTAAGGACCACTTTCAAGCAGTTGGTCTTTCCTCCAGGAAGGTCAGAATCTGTCTTTGGAAGAGGAGTTGAAGGGAAAGACGAGGAAGAGGGGGACATCCGGAGAGCCCTAAAAGAGTTTCCCGCCCCTAGGACAAAGGATACAGCCAGGTTAGAGTTCAGGATTCAAAATGGACCTCAGGTGCTTGCTTTGAGATCTAGTTATGGTTAGGGCACCCCAACCCCCTTGGACACTTATTATTCCCTGGCATGGAGGGACACATCCACAGAGGTAAAAATCAGTTAAATCCTGGCTCTTGTACAGCTGAGGACACTGGAAGTAAATGGGAATTTTATTTTTTGCACCTGCTGCTGATTCTTTTGCAATCAATAATAGTTAATTTTAATCTGAACATCCATCCAGTGAGTCCAGTCTGGTTTCTAAGTGTACCTGTCCCAAAGAACTATGGTAGCACATACACATGGGAGATCACACATCACTGCCTGGGCCAAGAAGGTTTTCTGTCACCCCCACAGAAAGGACCCACCCCTTGGGAAAGGAATGTGAGGAAAGAGACTGAGGAGGCAGCCCCATTTAAGAAATCCATTTGTGTTCCCTTGGAAAGAGTGACAATCCAAAGAAAAGGGTTGCAGAGGTAAACAAATTTTGTTAAAAAAACAAAACTATGTTTATAGTAAAAATTCAATGGCTCGAGATGTCTCTGGGGAATACTATGTGTCACGACAGGTTTGCTAGGCTACAGTGACATTTAGTGGATGTTACTGGACAGAGGGAGATATTTGTGTTTCACGGAAGCTTAGTTGTTATAAATTCTAATTTTGATTCAAATGGACCAATTGTAGATCATGGAATCAGAACTTGGGAGTGTAATACCTGCTTAGAGCTAATGAGGATCATGGGATCGATTGTTAATGAACCTTTTTAATAACGTAGAAACATACATAACATAAGGGCAGAAGATTTTCCATACTGGATCAGACCAAAGATCCATCAAGCCCGCTATCCTGTTTCCAACAGTAGCCAATCCAGGTCACAAGTACCTGGCAGGATCCTAAAAGGTTGATAGATTCCATCCTGCTTATCCCAGGGACAAGCAGTGGATTACCCTAAGTCTACCTTAATAATGGTTTATGGACTTTTTTCCAGGAAATAGTCTAAAACTTTTTTAAACCCAGCTATACTAACAGCTTTTACAATATCCTCCAGCAACAAAATCCAGAATTTAATTATGATAATTTTCCTCCCTTGAATTGCCACTTAACCGGTTAGACTCTTTTGAATATAGCCAGTTATGTTTAAAGTTATCCGGCTACTATTAGCTGGATACATTTAAACAGGGATATTCAGTGGGATGTTTATTCTACTGAATATCCAGGACAAGATATCCAGCTAAACCTAGCTGGATAACTTGTCTACTAAACATCCTTCTGAATATGGGCTCCTATACTTCTTTATTGTTTCCCAGGTGCCCCCTGGTGCCCATAACCTTTGCCCCCTGGTGCGCATAACCTTTGCCCCCTGGTGCCCATAACCTTTGCCCGTGGCTGAACATTACACATGCTAAACTACTGAACATTGTGCCCCACTTCACATTTTCCCCTTTTTCTACTGTGAAAACTTTCATATACTAGGAAACAAATGAGCATTTCTGAACAACGCTAGTGGCAATTAATAGATTGCCATTTAACTTCTAGAGTAGACAAGAATTATTCTGCTCCAGCTATCTGTCTCCAGACTGTAAATGTAACAATGGTTTTCAATCTGATCTGGTAGTTTATTTGTTTGTTTGTTTATTGCATTTCTATACCGTCAATCTGTATTCAATCATACTGGTGTACAGTTATGCAATAAAAGACCTTTTGCAGATTACTGCTTTGAAGAGTCTCCAAGGACCTTGGTGGGTCTAGTACAGTCTCCTGGAGTGGTGTAGGATCGACTTTATCTGTAATAGGTTGGGCAGGACATGTCACTGATTGTGCCTGGTTAATGTGCCTGGTGCTATCTAAAGTCTGCAGCAAGTTAGAACGTGGAGTATCATATTGCCATGTAACCACAGCTGTCCTGTCCCAATGCTTTTCGCCATCTGTTTTGAGGAAAACCAAATCTCCTGGAATAAGATCTCTGGTATCAGTTTCACTGCATGACATCTATTGTAAAAAGTCTTATAACGGTATTAGTTTTTGTGTCATTTTGTTGTACGACAATGAAATCAGGCCATTGCAGTGCAAGTGTTGCAGATAGCGAAGAAAGGGTAGTGAGGAGAGTTGGGATCATTACCAAGCTTTACTCTGCCTCTTTGGCTCTGTTGACATAGTATAGTAGCTCAGAGGGCAAAATAGGAATGTGGTTGGCACAGGGACCATTTAGTAGTGACTCCTGCTCTTTCTGCCAGTCCATTCCCCAAGGAAAAATACAGGCTTTTCATCATATGAAGACATATATTGAACTAATAGATCTGAAAATGATTGGGTTTTAAACTGTGGTCCTTTGTCAATTACTATGGTGTTAATTGACACAAATCAGGTGACGAGGCCCTCCAGTTTTCCAATGACCGTTGCACTAGAGAGGGCAGGTAATTGCAGGATTTTAATCCAGTGAGAGAAATAGTCAATTTTTTACATTTAACTTCACATAGATCAGCTGTCATCTTCTGCTGAGGAAGCTTAGGCGCTTATGACATGAGGAGAGGTTCCTTATTTTGGCCAAGCCTATGAATGAGGCAGTGTTGGCAAGAAGGAAAATTCTTTTTAAAACCTGGTATCCAATGCCCAGCCACCAAATGGTTTGTTTATATCTCTTCCTACATTTGGTAAATCCTAAATGACTGATATGTGCTCTATGTACTATTGCAGTTCTCAGTCTCTTGGGGATTACAACACAGTTATCATGTGTCACATTCCTATCTGACTGAGATGTCCTCTGGCTGAATGATATTTGTTTGCTGTGCCCAATAAATCTCAGACATAGTCTAGCCATCCTTTCTCTATGTATTTTTGGATGGCCCAAACTCTTCATCAGTTTACATCACTGTGACCAGAGATGTCATCTCCAGTCTCCTTATTTATCTGTGGGTTTCATTTTCTTGGCCATAGGCTGAATTTTCCTGTTTCCCAATCTTGTGGGTCAGAATAATGCCCAAGATGTTGTGACAACATTTCTGTTATGAACAACTCCTTCATAGGCATGCATTCTACCACTGATTTGAACTTCAGCAGTCAGGTGACTAACCTTTCATATCAAAAGAGTATTTTGTCCAGGTCTTTGTTGTTGATGAGGTTGTGGTTGGCCACTACTCTGAGGATTCCTAGCCTATGTAAGTGAGTGAGAGTGTGAGAGAACATATGTTTTTTCATGCAATTGAGAGCCTATGTAAGTGAGATAGAGCTTGTGTGTGACTGAGAGGAGAAAGTTGCAAACCACCCCCCGCAACCTCCTCCTGCTAATTCACAACAATTTTAGAGCACCTAGAAATCTAACTTTCAAGGGTATGGAGAGCAGAGCGGTTTTTTTTTTTTTTAGCCTTATTATTTTTAATTATTGGGTCTTTGTGTCGGCTGTTTTGAAATATTTTATTGGTGTCTGGAAATTTTTTATAAGAATTTTTAATTATTGGATATTTCATCCATCAGCTGTTTTGAAATAATCTGCTCTTTTTATTAGTATGGTTTTATTGCTATTGATTTACAGTATATTTCTTGATTTGTTTTATGGCGACAGGTGATGTTTCTTGTGTTTTCTTTGTTGCACTGCATACTGAGTCTCTGACTTGTTGTGGTTTCTAGTTCAGTTTTTGTCTGAATATTTCTAGTTATGCTTTATGGTCACTTTATTCTTTGTTATGTGAGAGTCTGCACGTATGACTGAGGTGAGATAGTCTGCTGGCATATAGTTTCTGTGTAGGGATCTATAGCAGCCTGGCTTGTTCTGTTTTCTTAATAGGAGGAGTATTGGTGTTTTAAGGCCTGGTGTAAATTTTTCAGTGTTGCCTTTTCTTAGGTAAGGTGGTTACTGTTTGAGTGCTGGAAGTTGGTGCTGTTTTGGTATGAGATGTTTAGTTTACTATTTATGTAATTTCTGTTCAGAGAGTGTACCTATCTTTCCCTTGTGTCATTCTTAACAATGAAAGTAATACTGGGCCTTTTTTTAAATTTACGCTGTGATTATAATGAGCATTGTGTCACACATATGAATATTGTCTGTCAGGTGTGTCACGATGGGAAAAAGGTTGAGAACCACTCCTCTAAGGGATGAAGTTTAAAAGCATTGCTCATGTTAAAAGGTCCATATATGTGAGCATCTGGGCCATGCATAAGCAATGCATAATTTAAAAACCACAAATTATAGAAGTATATGTGTGTGCTCGAGCAAAAAAAAAAGTGGCAGGTCATGGGTGAGATATGGATGGGTGAGGCATGGATGGGTGAGGCATTAGCATTCCAGGCTGAGGCCAACAGTTCCATGCATATATCCATTATTTTAAAACTGGCTGTCACAGTGCGAGGTGGGCTCTTAGCTGCATATGTTTACTTCTGTTCCAGACGAAGTGTAAGTCTTCATAAAGCTCCATTTATGTCTAAAATGACTGTGTGAGGGGTGCGTGCAGGCTGAAGAACCAGAGGGGTCTGGATGACCTCAAGATGGACTGGGCAAATTGGTGGACTAATGGGTAAATCTGGGAAGGTCCTTCACATGAGCATGTTTTAAAATCCACTTCCCTGCACATGTTAAATCCGACAAAGTCCTAAGGAAGGTACACGAAATACTTTTGCTAGATTAACCATTTAAAATTAGGAGCACGCATACATTTTGTAGGCATATTTTAAAACACACATGCACAAATGAGCGCATGATTTAAAATTCCTGCGTACATTCGCTCGCATGCTCATACGCGCATGTATGGGCACCCGCGTGCTTGTTTTAAAGTTACTGTCTAAGGTTCTACTCCTTATTATTTTAACTTGGTGAATATGCCCCTTTGTTCCTCCACTAAGAAGATTTACATCTGTGGAATCCACCACTGCTAATTGTAAGGATTATTCCCTGGATCCTTCATGGGCATTGAGGCAAGTATGCATTATGAATGACTTCTTGTAGGGATGTGTTTCATTTTCTTTAGTTCACACAATTATTTTTAGTGCCTTCTCAATTGAATATGCATGTACTAAACACCAGAGAGGAAATGGGGTGATGATCCATATCACTATCTTGGGGCAAGAGGCAGGCAGCATTAAAAGTAGTAACAAGGTACATCAAGGACCACGGGAATCCAATCATGAAAGATCTGAGACAGAGGTGTAAAAAAATAGCAGGGTATTTCCATCAAAGAGTGAAGGGGCCAGCTTCTCTATGAGAAGCAGTAAGAATTTGGGATTCCTCATAAGTGTTTGATTCAAGATGTTGGCGCCCAGTGGACTTCCATCTATCTGATGCTGCAGAGATTAATGGAGCAGCAGACACCCCTTCATAACTGTATCTGGAAACAGTGATAGGTGTAGTTTGGCCCCCTGGGGCATCATGATTGGGTAGTGATGAGGCAGCAGAAGCCCTCAAGGATGCCACAGACGTCCTGAGTTCCAGAAGAGCCACCATGGGTGGGGTCATCCCCATAGTAAATATTCTTTCCTCTCTTCCCAGGACCTGCAGCAGGAGCAGGAGCCAGTCAGAATGCTCTCCACTTGCTTGTTCTGTCTCTCACATTGTGGGGATCTTAGCAATTCTGCAACCTGACTTTATTTCTGGGTTTGTGATTAGCCACTGATATCATCACTGTGCTCCCTGCAACCTCCGACCCTTCACTGCAGCAGCAATGGCTGATTGAAAGTGCTTATGACTGCTTCCTGATGTCTCCACTCTCCTGCCAGGCCATTTTCAAAGTTCTTGTAGCCAGCAAATGGTTCAACTGAGCTGCCAAGCAGTTTTCTTCTGAGGAACCCAATATACAGCCTCAGAGGGATGTCAGGCGTTACTGTGCCTCTTAAAGGCTATTGACATTGATGGTAAGGTTGTAAATTGGTTTCAATCTTTTTTCTACTTGGTTTTTAAATGTGTCTGGAGTACCTCAGGGCTCAGCACTATCTGTGTTGCTTCTTAATATTCATATGCAGCTATTGGGAGAGGTTTTTAACATCATTAGGTTTAATTTACAAAGTTTTTGCTGACAACGTTCGATTTTATATTCCTTGTGAGATGCTGGGGGAATTTCCGGTAAATTGTTTTATATGTTATTTTGTGGCTGTAAAAAATTGGATGGATTTGAATGGCTTAGTGCTTAATTGTAAGAAGACATCTGTATTATGACTGGGAAAATCAGTTCCCCCAGATTTGCCATTAGGTTTAATTGTGAGTAATCCTGAAATGGTGCTTAAAACTCAAGCAAAGAATCTAGGTATTCTTGTAGATTCTTAGTTGCCCTTGAAATCTCAGGTTAAAAAGGTAGCTCATTATGCATTTTATAAGTTACGGCTACTTAGACCTTTAAAACAGATTTTGTCAACCTGGGATTTTTGATTAGTTATACAAGCATTGTACTTAGTAATATAGATAATTATTGCAATGCCTTATATCATGCTTTACCGAAGTAGTTAATTAAAGTGTTGCAATTAGTACAAAATACAGCAGTCCATTTGATTTGTGGGTTACTATGGGGAATGAGTGTAACATCTAGAATAACACCACTCTATTGGTTGTCTATACATCAGAAAGTTTTGTTCAAGGTCCTTGTACTAATTTATAAGGCTTTTATTCTTTCACTCTTATTGCATAAAGAGCCAGTTGCAATGGTATCTGCCTTGGCTATCCCTTAGGTCGGAGTCTCAAAAATGTTTCGTTATCCCTCCATTTACTGAGTTTTATTTGTAAGAAACAAGAATTAAAGTATTTTTTTTATAGCTGATCTTACATTATGGAATTATTTACCTATAGAAATGAGACAGAATCGTTAAAGTTTAGAAAAAACTGAAAGCAATATTATTCACCCAGGCATTTCCAGATGAACCACATTGGTCAGCATGAGTTATTATTTTGTTTTATTGAATGCTATCTAAATTTGTCTTGTTTATGATTTTATGTATGCAAGCATGTGATCCTCTTTGAATGTTATTGATACAGCAGAATATAAGTTGGAATAAATAAATAAATAAGGGACAGTTGATGACCATCAATGAGTAAATAAATCACAATTATTTTACCCTGTACTCCAGACACATAGAAAAACCAACTAGAAATGTGACCATAGGGCACATTAGGGTATGTGTGACAATAGGCACACTAGGGCCGGAGAAATCTGAGTACAACTGGGTGACTAAAGATTTGCTGCCTCCCAACTGTGCAGGAATCAGAAGGGGAGGGGTGAGGCTGGAGCAGACATAGAAGAGCAAAGAATTACTCTTCTCCCAGTCTCTCCCCTTCTTTCATGTGGTAACAGGAGGGGAGGGGTGTGCCTGGATCATATAGAGCAAAAGGGGATCACTTTGCAGATATGAAGAGAGACTTAAAGGAAGATCATTAGGGTGAGAGGAGGACTTTGTGGGCTGAGAGGGAATTGGATGGGGGGTGTCCGTGTGTGAGAGAGAGGATAATGGGGGAACAGTATCTGTCTGTGTGTGAGAGAGAAGGAATTGGCACAGGGTATATGGGTGTGGATGTGTGTAATGCTAGCTTGGGTGGGAGCTTCCTCCCCCCTTTCCCAATTTAGATCCTCCCTCCCTTGATTTAAGATTGTATCCATCAGATCCTGGAAACTTCCTTTTTTCCTAACTCTCCCTTCTCCTCTTCCCCCCTCAAACCCCACCCCACCCCATACACACACTTCTCCAATGCCTGGTCCCAGAAACGTCCTGCTATGAAACCCATCCTTCTCCCTCCTCCCCTTAATCCCTCAACCTCCCTCTCTCCTCTTTCACATCCCAGGTTCCTGATCCTCCCCTATTTATCTCTCCTCTAATCCTCAATACTTCCCATCTACTGACCTTCATCTCCCTCTTCTCTCCTCCCTCCATTCCCAGTCTTCTTGCCTTCTCCTTACCCCAGTCTTGGTCCTCATCCTTCTTCTCTCCCCAATCTTCAGTTGCCTGTTCCTCTCCTCCTCTTCTTTACGTCTCCATATCCCCAAGATTCTTTTCCTGTGCTGATTCCTTTTCCTCACCCATTAAAAAAGATAAATTGTTCAGATACAAAAAAGGTTGAAAAACTATTTTTATAATGTAATATAAAAGATAGAAATGTTTGCCAATGTGTTTTAGAATTTTCTAATTCTTGCTGCAGAATGTACCCTGAGATGCCATAGGAAACTATGAGGCAGTGTTTTTTACTTTCTGCTCTTTATCTAATATTACCCAGAGGAATGGGTGATAGTACAATAGTGCCAAGGGATGGCTAAAAAAACCATATATATCACTGCTGCTGGATTTTAACAAAATACAGTGCTGGCAGAGATGGGATATGCATTCATTTTTCCTTGTAAAGACTGCAGCATATGATGTTATGAACTTTCCGCTGATGGTAATTTTGTCCAGTTATAATTATTTTTTAGTGTGCTGGAATTTTCCCCTTTGAAGCACAGGGCAATGGCATGTATAAGTATTTCAAAGATCATGCAGATGAGACAATGTGGAAATGGATTTATGGTAGGGATGTGAATCATTTTTATGATGAATTTAAATATCGTATGATATTTATTAATTCGTCTTACATCGTTGAAAACAGTAAACAATCGCATTTCCCCCAAATTTTCATCAAAAAATCATTTTTTTGGCTTAGTGTACGCTAATTCCCCATTAGTGCACGCTAACTACCGTTAGCGTGCGCTAACAAAAACCGTTAATTTTTGTTACTTGTTTGTTATTTTTTGCTATTTTTGTTAGCGCGCGCTAACGGGAGTTAGCGCGCACTATGCCGAAAATGATTTTTCACAAAAAAATGCCAGTTCGCGGGAAAATGAGATTTTTCCCACAGCCACACGAACCCTAAAGCACAAACGATCGGGCACCCGATTCACATCCCTAATTTATGCTAAGATATTTTTTGTTTCTTGCCCTTAATTTGCAAAGAAAGCATAGTTGAAGCCTGCTCAGTGCAGTTTCTTTGCTTTTTTCTGTATACGACTGACTTCACCCATTTAATTTGCATGTCAAAAAAGGGATAACGAGAAAAATGAGAAAGTTAATGCTAGGGCTCCAGGAGTGATCTGGGAAACTGTAGACTGGTGAGTCTGATGTCATTGCTGGGGAAAATCATAGAAATTATTCTAAAGAAGAACATATCTGAACATATAGAAAGACATGATTTAATGAGACACAGCCAACATTTACCCAAAAGAAATTTTGCCTTACCCACCTGTTACATTTTTAAAGGGGTTAATACATGTGGACAATGGTGATCTGCTGAATATAATGAATCTTAATTTTCTGAAGGTGTTTCACAAAGTCTTTCATGAGAGACTCTTAAGAAAATTAAAAAGTCATGGGATAGGAGGCAATGTCCTGTTGTGGATTGTGAACCAATAAAAAGATAGGTGACAGAGAATAGGACTAAATGGTCAGTTTGCTCAATGGAGAAAGGTACATAGTAGAGTGGTTCAGGGATCTGTACTGGGAGCAGTGATTTTTAATACATTTATAAATGATCTAGAAAAGGGAACAATGAGTGCAGTTGTCAAAATTGCAGGCAACACAAAATTATTCCAGGTTGTTAAATCACAAGCAGATTGTGAGAAATTACAGGAGGACCTTGAGAGACTGGAAGAATGGGCATTCAAATGGTAGATTAAATTTAATGTGGACAAATACATAGTGATGCACATGGGGGAAATGAATCCAAACTGTAGATACACAATGTTCGTTCCATATTAGGAATCACAACCCAGGAAAAAGATCTAGGTGACATAATGGACAATATGTTGAAATCCTTGGTTCAGTGTGTGGGGGGTGGTCAAAAAAGCAAACAGAATATTGGGAATTATTAGGAAAAGAATGCTGAATAAAATGAAGAATTATTCTTCAGTATTGTTCCATGGTGTGAGTGTACCCATAATACTGCATGAAGTTCTGGTTGCTACATCTCTAAAGAGATATAGCAGAACTAGAAAAGGTAGAGAAAGGTGACAAAATTATAAAAGGGAATGGAATGTCTCCCCTATGAGAAAAGGCTAAAGAAAAAAAGAGATGGTTGAGGGGAGATATGATAGAGGTGTTGCATGAAGTGGACACCACCTCCTGGGGGGCACAGGATGACAGGGCAGACTAGAGTTAGGTTGAGCAGGCCAGTGAGGGTGAAGCAAGGTATGATGTGCAGGAAGGGCTGAAGTTAAGGAATGAATTGCAGACTGGACTGAAGTACAGGAATGGAGTGCAGGCTGGAGTGAAGCTCAAGAATGGAGCATAGGCTGGGCTGGAGTTGCGTGGAGGTAAGACTAAACTGGAACAGGCTGGATCTGCATGGAGGTAAGAGTGATCTCAGGAACAGAATGGAGCACAGGACTCAGACAGGACAGAACCGGACCATACAAACACAGAACATAAAATACAAAGCCAGAAGGTAACAACAAGGAAGGCCTTGAGAGACAAGTAAGAGAGAGGCCTAGAGACAGATGTAGATGGTGCTCTGTGAGGGTCAAAGACTTGTCGTGACCATGGGAATATTAATTATTGTAGTCATATATTAAGGCGGCAAGTAGTCTGATGTTAAATCATATATACATGGTATAATATCAAAACACAAAAATTTTCCATAGACTATTATTCTATTTAAATATTTAAGTTGTATTTGTCTTTACTTTGTATTATGACATACTCAAAATGAATGTATATATAAACAAATCATATAATTATCCAATAACACTCTTTTTCTATATATTTTCTTACATAATTATTTTTTTAATCATCTATAATAATAACTCATGTGAGGACTACAACCAATATTATGGATCAGATACGTATCTTAACTCATTTTTATTAGTTTACTCTAATGTTTGATAAATATATTTACTATAATGTCCTTATGAACAGATTCTTTGTCTCAATTCTTTTTCAGTTCTACAGTGACAGATGATGGATGCCTTGAGGTAAGAAATCTTAGTTTCTTTTCTTTTCTCTGCTTGTGCACATTTCTCTATTGTAAGTCTTTTTTTGTATGTATTATTTATTAGATTATATCATTTATTACAATGAAACAATCCAAGAAAAAGAGAGTATTACATTACATAAACTTGGAATACATCCAAAATATATATCCATAAATTAAAATTATTAGCCCACATCTAGAGGGAGGAGAGAGAAAACAAGATTCATAAGTTAGTCAGTTAGTTTATTATACAGCCACATTATACCCTTCTAGCCAACACTATGGTTTAAAAAAAAGAAAACATTCACTAAGTCTTATCCCTTAGAAAGCGATCTAATTGCAAAGGAACCTTAAAAACAAATGTACTCTTCTGATAATTTATTAAACATTGACATGGAAATTTAAGGAAAAAACTAGAGCCACTATTCAGAGCTCTCTGCTTAAAAGACAGAAAATGTTTCCTACATACTTGAGTAACCCTGGAAACATCTGGAAAGATCTGAATTTTTTGCCCACAAAAAGCCAAATCTTTACATTGGAAGTATTTGTGAAAAACCAGATCTTTATCCTATTTCAATGAAAAAGAGACCAACAAAGTAGCTCTAGTTAAGATATTGTCTGATAAATCTTCTAGGAAGGTAGAAATACCTGGGCTTACCAGGGCATCCATTTCCCCTTCCTGAGCAGGAATCGCTTTCTTATTAGGAAGATAATACAATTTAGATAAAACAGGAATTTTATCTTCATCAAAAATAATACTTCACAAATATACTTCCTAAATAATTCTCTAGGTGAGAGCAGTCTAGAAATAGGAAAATTAAAAAAAAACGTAGCTTGCATGATCTCATTTCATTTTCTGACACCTCATCTGATTATGAAGAATGAGATTATCCTTAATGAAGGATGTACAAGCAACTTGCAAAGAGGTGAACTGAGAATTAAATGTAGAAATAGAGCCCTCTACACTTTTAATCCTATTATCTTGATCTTCCATCTTAGCTCTCGTTTCTGTTGAAAAAATATGAATCTGGGACATTAAACTAGATACATTTTTATCTACCTTAGCAACCAATCTCCACACATCTAAAAGGGTAACATTATCTAGTTCTTCAATTTCTTCAGCTAATCCACTCATAGAGGGGATAATTGAGGGAAAAGTGGTTATCCTCTGATGCAAACTGTACTGAAGAAATAGACTTCGGCTGATTTTCCACCCCATAACTCCCTGCATTAATTGCATCAGTAGCATGGGATCTTCTTAGTGTTGGGTAATTGCCAGGTTCCTGTGGCCTGGTTTGGCCACTGTTGGAAACAGGATGCTGGGCTTGATGGACCCTTGGTCTGACCCAGCATGGCAATTTCTTATGTTCTTATGTTCTAAGCCAGTTGAGATTGAGAGGCTACCACTGGAGTGTCAGAAATATTCCTAAACACATTCAAATCATCAGAAAGTAGGGATGTGAATCATTTTTATAACAAATTAAAATATCGTACGATATTTCTTAATTCGTTATATATCGGTAAAATCGAAAAACGATGAGCCTCCCTGCGCCCGGGGGCATTGGCTCCCCTAGGGATACCACTGCTCACGGCACCCCAGGCCCAGGCCTAGTGCTTCCACCGGCCCTGCCCGCAGGTTTCTCTTCGGGCCGCAGCGCCAGCAGACCCTCTTCTTGTCTTTGGCCGAGAAGTTAAAAAAAAAAAATCACGTGATGGGAGCGACTGGCCCACCGGGGGAAGCCCGATCCGCCGATAGGCCAATCCGTCCCTGATCCTTATTAGTTGTAATGATTATTGGATGTTATGTGATGTATCTGCTGTTTTGAAATATTTTATTGACATTTAGGAACTTTTTAAACATTTGTATATGAATTTAATTATATAATGGGATTCTATTTATCTGCTGTCTTGAAATATGTATTTTTTTTTAGTATAGTTTTATTATTATGATTGTTTTATATTTTCTGATTTTTATTTTTTTTTGAAGAATGGTGATGTTTCTTTTTTTTCCACTGATGCATTACATACAGAGTTTGGCTTTTTGCAGTTTCCAGTACAGTTTTTGTATGTGTGGTTATCTTTATACTTTATGGTCACTTTATTCTGCATTTGGCAAGGGCTGTTTTTGTTCTGGTGTGTGATGGAGGTAACATTTTCTGCTACTGTGTAGTTTCTATGTAGGGATCTTTAGTAGCCGTTGCGCTGGAAGTGGATCCTTGGCCTGGTGCAGGATTGGTATGGCCCTCTGGTTGGACCCACAGAGCGCCTGCCGCCAGGAGGCGGAGCACACAAGGAGACAGAGGCTAGTTGGAACTTCACCAATAACAGCCGGGGTTTCTGCAGGTTGAGCCCTTGGATACCCGGACTGCCTGGACTTAGGTGGGCCTCGGATGGTCTCCTGGAGCGGTAGTGGAGGGGTGTGCCCACCACAAGCAAGCTGATGCAGAGAGGAGGGACCAGTCCCAAACTGTAAGCTCCGGAGACCTCAGGGAGGTAACAGTTCAGGAAGGCTCTTGGGGAGAGGCAGGCAGTGCCTACGGGTCCAGTCATGTGAAGGCCGTGGGTAGATTCCAAGTAGATTGGTCTGGTAGCCAGAGTAGGCCAGAAGAGAGTGTCCGAGTGAAGCACAAGAGTCAGAGCCAGAGTATCAGTCTAGAAGTGGTCAGCCAAAGCAGGGGTCAATACCAAGGTCAGTCCGAGCATAGTCAAGGCAAGCGAGGGTCAGTTCCAGGCAGCAGATGAAGAGAGTGGTCAGGCAGGCAGTGGTCAGTTCCAGGCAGCAGACAAAGAGAATGGTTAGACAGGCAGTGGTCAGTTCCAGGCAGCAGACAAGGAGAATGGTCAGGCAGGCAGTGGTCAGTACCAGAGATCAGTCCGAAAAGGTACTACCTGAGTAAGGATACAGGAACACACGGAGACGCTGGAACAAGGAGACGCTGGAACAAGGAGATACTGGAACAATGGATTCAGCAAACTACTACACCATGGTGTTGACCCGATTGCCAAGGCGAGGTGATTTACAGGCCAATTCAGTAAAGTCCGCGGGAGAGCGGACGAACACCTGCTATCCCGGCGCGTGCACCGGCCACTCGCCAGTGCGCGCGATTCAGTATTTAAATTAGGTGGTGTGGTAGAAACAGGCAAAAGGAGGCGCTAGGGACACTAGCGCGTCCCTAGCGCCTCCTTTTAGCCTGGAGCAGTGGCTGTCAGCAGGTTTGACAGCCGACACTCAATTTTGCCGGCGTCAGTTGTCGAGCTCGCTGACAGTCACGGGCTCGGAAACCGGATGCCGGCAAAATTGAGCGTCCGGTTCTCGGCCCGACAGCCGCGGACCCATTAAAAAATTTATTTTTTTTTAAACTTTTAGAAACTTTCGGGACCTCTAACTTAATATCGCCATGATATTAAGTCGGAGGGTGCACAGAGAAGCAGTTTTTACTGCTTTTCTGTGCACTTTCCCGGTGCCGAAAGAAATTAGCGCCTACCTTTGGGTAGGCACTAATTTTTGAAAGTAAAATGTGTGGCTTGGCTGCAAATTTTACTTTCTGTATAGCGTGGGAATACCTAATAGGGCCATCAACATGCATTTGCAGGTTGAGGGCGCTATTACTTACTGAATAAGGAGTAAGGGAAAACGTGCGTCCAAGAGCAGGTTAACAGTGCGCTCCGTCAGAGCGCACTGTACTGTATCGGCCTGTTAATGTCATTTTGGTATGGATGTTTACTATATTGTAAATGTACTTCAGTTTATTCAAGGCTTTCTAAGGGCCAAGCCCAAACTCAAAACACTTTACAATAGGCCTATGATCTCCAAGTGTCTTTTTTGCAGGGTTCCCTCATTGTCACCACAGCACTGCATGTAAATATAATATCCATGACGTTGTAAGTGATATTTTTACATCAGAAAACTGGACTTTGAATGTCTTTTTTCATATAATATCTTATTATAAATGCATAATTTTTAATTGTGTTCGTGGTGAGATCTGGGGGGTGGGTTGGGTGTGAGGCTGTAAGGTTCGCTGAGTGCCTAATACCCTTGCACTAGACCTGAGAGGGTGCGCTATGCACAGACCCATGCTGTTCACTTATCTTCCATATCCCAGGATGCAAATGCTAATGAAGGTTGGGAAGCAGATGATAGGGTTCCCAGCTTCCTAGAAATATCATCGCTGTCATCCTTATCTATGAACTCTGACCTCTGCCTGCCCATTTCCACAGCATTTCAAATCATGTAAAGGGCCAAACTCCAAGGGGACCCTTGCCCTCCCCTTGCCAGGGCCATCTTGGTCCTGCATCGTGTTTTGGGGGGAGGGGGAGGCGTCATCTCATTCCTCACTTCAGGCAGCAGATTGGCTTGAGCCGCCCCTGCAGCCGGATATTCAGTCACTGTCACTTAGTTAGATATGTCATAACTTATTCAGCTAAGTGGCGCTGAGTATTGACCTCATAGAGTGTTCCCTAGTCCTACTGTTCTTTGAATGGGTGAATATATATTTACCCATTCCACCCCACTCATGATTTTATATATCTCAATCAAATCCCCTCTCAGTCATCTCCTTTCCAAGTTAAAGAGCCCTAATCTGTTTAGCCTTTCCCCATAAGGGAGTTTTTCCATCTTTATTTATCATTTTTGTTGCCCTTCTCTGTTTTTTATCTATGTCCACTATATCTTTTTTGAGATGCAACAACCAGAACTGCACACAATACTCACACCATGCATACAATTTCACAATAACACAAGATAACAATAATGTATAATTCAGTGATAAGACAATAAAAAGTAAAATAAATAACAGTTCCAGGATCCATCCCAACCTTCATGTGGGGCCCGGACTTCTACCGAGGTATCCCATTCCATGAGTACCTTTGCAGCCAGGAACCTGATAGCATGTTTAGATTGGGGGGAGTAAACTCTGTGCATATAATTATTTTTCAAAAGTACACATGTAATGTCTCCTGTCTGCTGAGGGCCTCCATCCCTTTCCCTTCTTCTGGTGCTTCTGTATTTCTCTTGCCTTTTCTATTCCTGAAGTCTCTGTGTTCCACCCCACCCTCTGCCAAGGCTCCTCCCTAACAAGTAATTTGAAAATAAGCGCGCATGCACGTGAATATATGCTAGAATTTTATATGCTAGGATATGCTAGAATATGCTAGAATCTAGCTAGAATATGCTAGAATATATGCTAGACCTAGGAACTATCATTGATAACAGGCTAAACCTAAAATCATTCATAAATCAAACTACCAAGGACTGCTTCTATAAACTCCAAGTCTTAAAAAGAATAAGACCATTTTTCCACTTTCATGACTACAGAACTATTTTGCAATCAATAATCTTTGCTAAACTAGATTACTGCAACTCTATACTATTAGGTCTTCCTTCATCTCACACTAAACCCCTTCAGATGGTTCAAAACACGGCAGCGAGAATATTAACAAACACACGGAGAAGAGACCACATATCACCAATCCTCAAAGACCTGCACTGGCTGCCAATTCACTACAGAATCATATATAAGTCCATAACCACTATTTACAAAGCCATCCATCAACACTCTCTGCTTAACCTTCAAATTCCACTCAAAAAATATACTTCCTACAGACCAATCAGAGAGTCCTACAGAGAATCCCTACAAGTACCACACTCCAAAACCACGCGGCACATTACAGCCAGAGACAGGGCTTTCTCCACTGCAGGACCAACACTATGGAACTCCATCCCACCAGATTTGCGACAGGAACCCTGCCTTCCTACATTTAGGAAAAGACTCAAAACGTGGCTATTTATGAAAGCCTTTCCAGACCTAAACTGAACCCCAATTCATCATTAACTAGTCGCTTAGACTTTGCCTTAACATGATAATTAATAGCTCCACCTCAACAAGGTAATTCATTAATGCTACAAATGCCGTTATTGGCATATATGTTCTCTCTGTTAAAACCCTAGCTTCTTTTCTCTGTTCCAAGTTGTATAAGTCCCTTGTTTTATTGTAACTGCAACACTTAGCCTTCACTTGTTTAATGTTTACTATTATTATTATTATTATTATTATCATTATTATTTATTATCTTTTTTGTTTCCTCTCCACTTGTTAATTGTAAACCGACATGATGCGATATTCATCGCGAATGCCGGTATAGAAAAACTTAAAACAAATAAATAAATAAATAAAATAAATTTTTAATCGTGCACTCACTTACATGCGTTTGTTTTAAAATGCACCAGCCACGCGTAAGTATGCTCCAAATTTTAAGAGATCACTCGAGAACAGCTAGTGCGCCTGTGTCTTCAATAGGACTATATTGGCTTTTATGCGCATATGTCACCGAATTTTAAAAAATGCTCGTGCAAGCACCATTCCCAGTTTTCCAATTAGTCCACCAGTTTGTCCAGTTAATAGTGAGGTCTTTCAGACCCATCTGGTTCTTCATCCTGCACGCTGCTCAGTTGACCCAGACCTCTCACCCTGTTCTATAAACCCTAATACTTGAGATCTATAGACTTGCTCCTTATTAAGCAGAGCAGTAAATTTACGCAGATAGCTAATGGACGTGCACCGCAGGTTTCGTTTTTAAAATTCGGAGTTACGCGCGTAAGGCTTGGCCCTTCCCAATTCCCTGCCCCTTTTCCGTCCCTTATTCCTCAAGCACACACAGGTACAAGCACGGGTATTTTGCGACTTTTTAAAATCCGTGTTGCTCACGCGTGGCCCACATACACGCGCATGTGGGCATTTTTGCGCAAGCAACACTTTTAAAATCGACCTCTAAGGACACCCCTTTTTCTTTTTCTATTTTTAACTCTGTCTATCATTAACTGTCTGTCTCTTTCCCCTGAAGTTGTTTTGCAACACTTGATGCTGGCTGCCATTATCTCTGTAGTGGCCCCGTCCGTTCTGTTTCTGGGGCACATAGATCCCTTCGCATCGCTTTATTTATTTATGTTCAGATATATATATACCGTCTCTTCCCATGCAGCTACTGGGTGTGAACAACAATATATAAACACTATTAACAAAACAGACAACAAAGTCAGCGAAACAGCTCTATATACGCGTAAGCATCTTAAAATATGCAAAGACACAAACGTAAATTTCAAAGCTTATAAAAATGTATTAATTTTTAAATTGATTTTAAGAATACAACCAAACTGAGATGATTCATCTTTTTGATGTTCATAGCTTAACAAACTGAAATAAACATCAATAGAGATGGGTCCATTTTTAAGGTAATTTACAATACATGTGGATGAAAGCAGTTCAATACATTTGAGATAAAATACATATTAGTCATAACGGATCATTTGAGAACAAAGCAAAAGATGTCTGAAATGCATTTGTAGGGCAGAGAATAAAATGGATACATTTGCTTGGAGATTTCAGTTTACCTGATGAAATTATTCAATGGAGAGTTCAGAATTCATTGCAGAAGCTCTATATTAATTTAACTTCAGTGACTGCTGACTCACAAAGTTGTTAGGCAGGCTCATAAATCTTTGCAGCGGCCTCAAATGAAATCTATTGGCTATTCATTTTCTGTTGCAATCATAGAAGGAATGAAGGAAGCTTTTCTAGGTTTGTTGAAAAGCATTCAGCAGCCTTTTAAATGCTCTTTCCTTACATGGTTGGGTTCTACATCTTTTAGTAGTATTTGTGCATCCTGAGAGAGAAGCCATGTATGTTTTTAGGAGATATAGCAATGTGGAAGCTGACATAGTTGTCCATGCTGTGTGCATTCCAAGGTCTTCCCTGTACTAAGAAGAAAGATGTTATTGGTTGTCAAAAATGTGTTGAATAATGGCTCACTTTGTCATCCAAACCAGGATCTCTCAGAGGTTTGTAGAGGCCCGGTCCACTTCCAGATTTTGAGGCACTTGTCTATAATACGTTTGCCAAATCATCTCTCTTATTTGTTTGAATTTTAAGCTCTAAACTGATAGTATGTGTCACAATTTAATCCAATAAAGATGTATAAAATCAAGTTTAGAAACTTATCAAATGCCAAAATATTAACGTGACTAAATTTGAGGCCCCTTTAAGCTTAAGGCTAAGGACAAATGGCCATTTTAGCTCCCTCTGCCCCTTATCATTATCCTTGATCAAACCTATCCCATATGATGCATGATAAGCATTGTAAGGTGAGTACTTAGCATACATTAGCCAAAGGTTGACTTCTTTGTTTGTAGTTGTAAATGGATATTTTGTATGCAACAGCTGACCTTTTCATTTTATAGATGACTATACTTACCACAATGAGTTTGGATAGTACAGGTCCTAAATGTTGTGCTATTGCCATGGCAAGGAAGAAAGTTTCTAATTTGATGGAGCCCTGGCCTAAAGATATTAGGGGTGTGCAGGAGAGAATAAAGATTGCTCCTTCCTCATTTTCCTAGGATAGGATAAGTTAAGGCATGGGTGGGGTCTTGGAAGATGTTTTGCCAAGCTGAGGCAGTGGGTATTGCAATTTTGGCTACTAGTGGCCAGAATATAGTGCATGCTATTGAAAAATAGAACAAACTAAAAACAAAGAAATGAAATTAGGTAAAGAAAATGAAGCAAAGCCCTCCAACAAAACTTTTCTACTACAATCTACACAAACCCCTTTTATAAAGGTGCCAAAATTGCTACAACCCCTACCCTGACTTGGCAAAACATCAGCCCAGACCTCACCCACTCTTTAACATCCTAGGGAAATGAGGAAGGAACAATCCTCAGTAGGGATGTGAATCGTTTTTTGACGATTTAAAATATAGAACGATATATTTTAAAACGTCAAAAATCGTTAGAGCCGCGATACAATAACAATTCCCCCGATTTATCGTCAAAAAATCGTAAATCGGGGGAAGGGGGAGGGGAAGGGGGAGGGCGGAAAAACCGGCACATTAAAACAACCCTAAAACCCACCCCGACCCTTTAAAATAAATCCCCCACCCTCCCGAACCCCCCCAAAATGCCTTAAATTACCTGGGGTCCAGAGGAAGGGTCCCGGTGTGATCTTTCACTCTCGGATCTCCGTGCGTTGTAGAAATGGCGCCGGCGCTACCTTTGACCTGTCATATGACAGGGCAAAGGTAGCGCCGGCGCCATTTTGTTTTTTTTTGTCCCCCGACGGCAGGAGCGTAGGAGATCACTCCCGGACCCCCGCTGGACCCCCAGGGACTTTTGACCAGCTTGGGGGGGCCTCCTGACCCCCACAAGACTTACCAAAAGTCCAGCGGGGGTCCGGAACGACCTGCAGTCGAATCGTGTTGCCGTACGGCCGGCGCCATTTTGCGCATGGCGCCGGCCGGACGGCAACACAATTCGACTGCAGGAGGTCGTTCCGGACCCCCGCTGGACTTTTGGCAAGTCTTGTGGGGGTCAGGAGTCCCCCCCAAGCTGGCCAAAAGTCCCTGGGGGTCCAGCGGGGGTCCGGAATGACCTCCTGCAGTCGAATCGTTTTTCCGTACGGAAAAACGATTCGCGGTAGGAGATCGTTCCGGACCCCCGCTGGACTTTTGGCAAGTCTTGTGGGGGTCAGGAGGCCCCCCCAAGCTGGCCAAAAGTCCCTGGGGGTCCAGCAGGGGTCCAGGAGCAATCTCCTATGCTCCTGCCGTCGGGGGACAAAAAAAAAAACAAAATGGCGCCGGCGCTACCTTTGCCCTGTCATATGACAGGTCAAACATAGCGCCGGCGCCATTTCTACAATGCACGGAGGTCCGAGAGTGAAAGATCACACCGGGACCCTTCCTCTGGACCCCAGGTAATTTAAGGCATTTTGGGGGGGTTCGGGAGGGTGGGGGGTTTATTTTAAAGGGTCGGGGTGGGTTTTAGGGTTGTTTTAGTGTGCCGGTTTCCCCCCCCCCCACTGGACCCCAGGTAATTTAAGGCATTTTGGGGGGATTCGGGAGGGTGGGGGATTTATTTTAAAGGGTCGGGGTGGGTTTTAGGGATGTTTTAGTGTGCCAGTTTTCGATTTACACGATTTACACGATATTTTAAAAACCCAAACTGCGATGATCCGATTCCCTCCCCCTCCCAGCCGAAATCGATCGTTAAGACGATCGATCACACGATTCACATCTCTACTGACAGATAAATATAAAATAAACAAATAGATACAAAGAAAAGCCAAAAATAAATAAATAAATAAATAAAGTACTTTAGATTAGTTTGAACATCTCTTCTCTTAGAAAATTTAGATTGCTAACAAATAAACAAAATTAAGATGCAGACAGTAGTCCAGAAGTGAGATGGTCTATCCAATCTTTTGCGTAACATGTATCTTTATCTACCAATTGGTGAGAGATTGTATTTGTGCTCTCGGTGCAAAGTGTCCACTTGTCCAGATTCTGATATATCCCTACCATAGCATGAATGCAAGGGTGGGATATGCTGATCGTAAGCATTGGAGAAAGATGATGGGCTTGCCACCAATTAGCCTCTTTTATCCTTTATTGCCAGCTCCACCCCAATTCTTCCAGCTACCCAGTAAGCATGGGTTGTCTTCTCTGGCCACGTTTTGTGCCCTGACCCCACAGTGAGGACCCGGGCCAGGATCAAAGGCTGAATTGCCTTCTTGACTGCAGCCAGGTGGTCCCAACCTCAACCATGTGGCTGGCAGCCAGGATGTGACCTCTGCCATATGACAGTGGTGGCAGCCCTGGGGTCTTTAGCTAAGAGAAGAAATGGCAGAGAGAATATAGTCAAGGTTAATAATATTGCTGTTTTAAAACAGGGTTGGACCAGGGTCTGGAGCACAAGTCCGTTGACAATTATTAGCCAGGTACTTCTTACTTCTGGTAATAAGTTACTGAGAAAGAATCTTCCCATTATAATCTGCCAGGTACAACCAAGAGAGCTGGATTGACCATATTGGAGGCAGGCTTCCAGGTTCAATGGACTGTTTGTCTGATCCAGCATGGCATGCTTTATGTTCTTATTGTAGCAGGTTCTAACAGGAAAATGCATATCTGAATAAAATTTCCTCACTCAGCTCAGCCCAAAACAAGGATTCACTCTTTCTCACTCAGATCAGTCAAAAACAGTAGAATACCCTAATCAGTTACACTACTGCTGACATTTGAACTATCAAGTTGCCTGTGTGTTTATTAGCTTTATTGCTTCTCTTTGGAAAGCCTCCTTTGTATTTATTCCAAAAACAATTTTCTTTTAATTTTACTTTGAATAAAAAAGATGTACAGTTTGTTACAGCTGCTTGGCTTGTTTTTAAAAATGCTTGCTTTGAGGTCCTTTTTCAGTTGTGTATGCTGCATTTATATTTTGCCTGTGTGAGAGAGATGCTTACATAGGTTGAGTCATAAGCCCCTAGATTTACTTAGATTTCTAATGGCAGGTGTGACTATGAATGAAATAAAAGCCAGAACTGAATATAATATGATTTTGTTTGTCTTAACTGTTGACTGAATGATTTAAAAGCTGTTTGTGCTAGTTCTGCCGTTGTACTTTCTTTACGCATGACAATTTGGCATCAACATGTTGAATGACTCACTGTAGAAAGATAATGCTGTTAAGAAGTTACAGAAAATCTCCATGGAACATTCAAGGAATTTGCAAATATTTATTTAGGCTTATTTGGTTGCACAACTCTTCACTGAAAGTACACAGAATTGCAGATTGCAGGTATCTGAGAAATGTATAGTACTGCCACTGTCTGCTTCTCTTTTTGTTGGCAAGGTAAATTACAGCAGGTCATATATAACTCTGACTACCAATCTATCAAAACCTCCAATATAAAGGAAAACATATTTGAAACTCATAGAAAATTATTTGATTAACTTATTGGAATGAAATGAAACTACCTATGGTAGAGTTAGAATGGGTAGAACATGAGAAGTGAATTTTTTGTAAACTGATCATCATTCTCATTGTGGCATATAAGACAGTAGGTTGAGATGTTCAAAAAATTCAGGGATGATCTAGAACCAGAAAAGTTTTACTGAGGAAATTTGTCAAACTAGATAAAATATATTGATCACAATTTAGACAAACTCTGAAAGTCTGATTTAGAAATTCAACACTTGACAAATTTGTTTTCACCAAAGGTCATTCATTGCCATTGACCAAAGGGTAAGCCAATATTAATTCAGTCACTATGCAGTTTCCACACACCTCTGAAACCTACTTTGTGCCATTGTGTGCTGAGAAACAGAGGAAAATAGAAAAGATTTTCTAGTCGGTGACTAAACATAATTCTTAGATTTAGACAAGGCCTTTGGAGAAGGTTCTTTTTCACTCAACGCACAATTAAACTCTGGAATTTGTTGCCAGAAGATGTGGTTAGTGCAGTTAGTGTAGTTGTGTTTAAGAGGGGATTGGGTGAGTTCTTGGAGGAGAAGTCCATTACCTGCTATTAATTAAGTTGACTTAGATAATAACCACCGCTATTACTAGCAACGGTAACATGGAATAGACTTGGTTTTTGGGTACTTGCCAGGTTCTTGTGGCCTGGATTGGCCACTGTTGGAGACAGGATGCTGGGCTTGATGGACCCTTGGTCTGACCCAGTATGGCATGTTCTTATGTTCCACCTACACGGTCTGCCCAAAGATATCATCTCGGACTGAGGTCCGCAGTTTGTCGCCAAATATTGGGGCTCTTTGTATAAAAAATGTGAGATTACTCTAAGTCTGACTTCTGCTTATCATCCTTAGGTGAACAGCCAAGCGTCAGGCAAACAGGTCCTTGAAAGCCTTTTTACGTGCTTATGTTAATGACCAACAGGATGACCGGTCCGACCTGTTATCCTGGGCTGAATTATCCCACAATACACACGTCGCTTCCGCCACCGGTGGATCACCCTTCTCTGTGGTATTTGGCCACCAACCACGTCTGCCTCTACCAGTCCCACTCTCAGTACCCTCACCTGCGGCCCAGTCGACAGCTCAGACAATAAAACGGCTATGGACACAAGTCAAGGAAAGGCTGGGCCAGGCCGCTGAGCAAGCTAAGCACTCTTCTGATGCTCTCCGCTGCTCTGCACCCTTGTTCTGACCAGGCCAAAAGGTTTGGTTAAGCACAAAACATATTAGGATAAGGTTGCCTTCTCACCGAATGGCACCAAATTCATTGGACCCTTCCCCGTTCTCCGCCGTGTCGGAGCAGTAATGTACCAACTCCAGTTACCTAGGTCAATGGGTATCCACAATACCTTTAACGCATCCTTGCTGAAGCCACTTGTGCTATCCTGGCCATCCCGTAGGGCTCCTCCTTCTCCTTAAGAACCAGAAGAGAACCTGCAAGTAAAAGAGGTCCTGGACGTCCTGAAAAGACACGGCCATTATGAGTATCTCCTATCGTGGGAGGGCTTCAGGCCGGAGGAGAACTCCTGGGAGCCCTCCCACCACATCTACGACAAGCAATTACTCCAGGACTTCCATCAAGACCACCCTGACAGACCAAAGCCGGTAAGGGGGAGGCAGAGGAGGGGGGGGGGGGGGTACTGTTGCACATCACACTCACGCCCAACCCACTCCCAGGTCCGCTTACCCTTCCTCCACACCAGCCAGTCCCGGGTCAGCCTCCCTCACATCTGCTGCCAGCTCCACTTGACCACAGAGTTCCGCGGCGGCATTGCCCGACGCTTCACCTCCCAGCTCCAGCCAGGCCTCACGGCGGGGCTTGGCGTCCTCCGTGGTGTTGGCCTCACCCCTAGGCATGTGCACGGACAAGCCAGTCTCTTAAAGGGCCAAGGGTGGGTCCCAGCTCCGCGGCGCACCCAGGTTGAACCCTGTATAAAAAGAAGTGCTTCACTTCTCTTCCTTGCCTTGCAATCTGGTCGATCACCTAGTGATAGCAAGTTTGCCTTCCTGCGTTCCAGTCTCTCTATTCCAGTGACTCCTCTGTCTCCAGTTCCAGTGTCTCCAGTTCCAGCGTCTCCTGTGTCTCCAGTCCCAGCATCTCCTGTGTCTTCTGTTCCAGTGTCTCCTGCTCCTTCGTCTCACCATTCCTGGTAGTACCCTTTGGACTGATCTCACGGTACTGACCTTTGCATGTTCTTGACTACTCTCTGATTGCTGCCTGACCTGACCTCTGCCTGGAACACCTACTCTCTGATTGCTGCCTGCCCTGACCTCTGCCTGGAACTCTGACTATGCACAGACAACCCTCTGCTACCGACCCTGCCTGGCTGACCATTCTATGCCAAGACTCTGGCATTGATTCTCGATATACATTCGGACACTCTATTCTGGTCTCCTGCGACCTCTGGACTTCTTTACTTGAACACCGACCACGCACCCTTGTTCATGGTGGGCACTCCCTTGAACTTTCTCTCTAGGAGACCCTGCGAGGCCCACCTGCCCGGGTAACCAAGGGCTCAACCTGAGGGAACCCCGGGGTGCTATTGGTGAAGCTCCAGCTAGCCTCTGTCTCCTCCTGTGCTCTGCCTCCTGGTGGCAGGCGCGCTCCGGGTCCGACCGGAGGGCCGTACCAATCCTGCACCAGGCCAAGGATCCACTCCCAGTGCAACAGAAGCCATGCTCTCTCAAGAAAGATTAAGTTTCTTTGCTCAGAGCACTGTCTTTCTCTCCCAGGTATGGATTAACAATGGTAAAATATATTACTAAGTGTAAGTCCAACTCTTTTTTGTGGTCTCTTATTTACAGAAAATTCCAAAAAATTATTGTGAGCCTATTCAGCCAGTCCAGTGATGCTATCAGCTTCCTTCTTAAAGGAAAAGATGCCAGACTGCTTTTCCTTTCAAAGTCACATATTTACTAACCAATTAAATATATACAATTTTTCTTTCTCACTCTGCTAGGCCGAGTCTAAACCCACATCTTATCCATTTCTTGGCAAAATCAAAATTTTACAATTTAACACTTGATAACTCTTTACTCTCACAGAATCTGTCACACAAGTGTCCTAAATAGCTCTTCTGTGGTTTTCATCTTCAAAGTGGCACTAGCAGTCTCTGTGAAGGAGAAGCTGCTAAGCACATCTGCTTCTGTGCAGTGCCTATTTGTATCTCTCTCAAAGACCCTCTCTAAAACATTCTTTTTCTCTAAAAAAAAGTATCTCTACTCCCCCTCTGACATCACCAAAAATAGTCCCAGGGTGCTCCAAACTGGAAGTTGGGGTAAAATAAACTACCCAAAACCTCTCTCCTTTGAAAGACAGTGATAAACAAGAAATTTTAACGTATTTTAGAGTGGCTGTTTGAGTCCAAATTACTTAAAATTGATCAAAGCACTGCCTGAACTGTATCCTTCCATCAGCCTCTTTACCTTGTTTCCTCCCTCAGCTTCAGCATGAGGAGACTTGGCAAAACTGCCAAGCCTTTGAGTCACAGTGACAGGATTACAGACTGGATTACAAAAATTTACTGGACCAGAGTCAAAGTTTATGTGGCAGACCCACTAGTCAGCCACTAATTGGCCTTAGCTTCCAGCTCTTAGGATTTATATCAGCTTAGGTGGAGACAGCATTCCTGCATTGGCCCTCCCCTAGAGGTTTGCCCTTGTGTGATGATCTCCTAGTCCACAAAGGAGGCCTAGGAGAGCATGGCAGCGTAGATCTGATTTTGAGGGGGAAGGAGTGTTTTCAGTGTTCTCTCTAAGTTGGTCATTTATCAGATTGTATTAGGGATTTATCACACGCGATAACGCCGTAACGTGCACAACAATGCCATAGCGTGCACGATAAATAATGCAATACAAAATGCGTATTCAAATTAAACATTGAACAATTGAGTGGGGGGAGTTTGGGTGGAATAAATGGAAATGAGGATCTGCTAGTGCAGAATGTGATTAGAGTAATGCACACTGAAGCGGGATTTAACGCCGAAAATAACTGCACTTTTTTTTTTTTGTAGTATGGTGAAAAAAATATATATCTCGCTCCTGCGGCTGTTATCACGGATCACAGGTATTATCACAGAGATTATCATGCGTGATAAAAGAAGGAATTCTAATGGACACACCTACTAGGCCTTCCTGGGCCAATAAAAACACCTGTTCTTACCTGGCCTAGCTTCCTAAAACCATAATGTTTGTGGCAAGTTTAATTGTAGGGGGATATTGGATGCTTTGGTAGGCTCACCACAGATAATAACAACAACCACAAGAACAGGCAAGGGCAGTTCAAAGCCCTCCTAGGGAAGTCCCTGCCCCGGAGGCAGAGACACTGGCCCCACGGGGTCCATGGCAGTGCCTGGCACGCAGGCGGTCACGGAGGAAGAGATACAGGGAGCGCATCTTTCCTCCATGAGCATCCTTGCTGGGCATGCCAGAGGATTATGTGGTTAGCAGGTATCGCCTCAGCTCTCGGGCTATCCTGGAATTATATGAAGAGATCCAAGGGGATCTGGATCCCATCATGGAAAGGTCCCAGGCTGTGCCAGGCCTCACCAAACTGTTGGCCGCCCTGCATTCCATGGCAACTGGCTCCTTCCAAACGACAGTAGGAGTCATGGGGGGAATGTCCCAAACCAGTTTTTACCACTGTCTGGACCAGGTCACAACAGCTGTCTCTGACCGCATTAATCGCTACTTAGCATTTCCTCAGTTACTGGAACACCAGAGCGGCTGGTCGCTGGGGGGACACCGGTAGAACGAACACATTCCCCCCTGACCATGGACGTCACTCTAAGCCCTGGCAAGCCGCTCAGACCGGCGCATCCAGCACAGAGTGAATCGTTCCCGCATAATTTCAACCTTTCGTTATGATGTAAACCGATATGATGTGTATTTTAATGTCGGTATAAAAACGCTGTCAAATAAATAAATAAATAAATAAATGATCCAGTCCAAAGTGGTTTACATCTGGTGTCTTTGGAGGTCGAGCAGGTGAACCCTGGGACGAGCGAGACAGGAATGACTGTCCCATGAGGAGGAGAAATTTGCGGGTTGCTGGAGATGTGTTCTGGAGGAGAAGAGCTGGCCCAAACTGTTATTACCACCTCAGATAACATGCTGCACACAGGAACAGCAGGAACAGGGTGAGACCCGATCGGAATCTAATGCAGTAAATGTTAATCTTGGGCAACCGGAGGACATAACGCTGGGGAAAGTCTGGTATGCCTTGAAAGCTATTGATATGGCTAAGAAATCAATAGCTCAGTCAATAAGTGAGGTTAAAAATCAAATTAAGGAGAATAATAACCTGATTGGAACTTTTAACTTGAAAATACAAGATCACGAGGAAAGTTTACAAAAAATGGAGTCTATACAACAAAACAGAAATGGCAACGGAAAAAAGAATTGAGAAAACTGAGAATAATCTAAGGATGATGAATTTGCAAGTGATAAATTTTCCTGTGGTCAGGTTGATTTCACCTGCTGAATTATTTAAAACATACATGAAGGAAATATTGAAGATACCAGAGATAGCGTTACCTGTATGCACTAGAGCATACTACCTTCCCCAGCTGGGTCGAGAGATTGAAGGAGAGAACATACCTTCTATGAACATTTCTGAAATATTAGAATTATCAATAGAAACAGAAATAAAGGAAAGAAAAGCTATGTTAATAATGTTCACGTTTATATCAGATCGAAACTATGTTTTGAAAATGTTTTTGAAAAACAGACAAGCTCTATTTTATGGGGTTAAGCTCTGGATATATCCTGATGTAATTAGAATAATGCAGCAACGCAGGAAAGAATTTCTTGTTATGAAAGAAGGGTTATTAGTATGGGAGCCCGTTATGTCTTATAATTTCCCTGTAAATGCTGCATCAGATATCAAGGAAATAATTATGTGTTTTTTGATCCGATGCAATTGAAAGATTTCCTAATGGGTCACTCCCATGAATTTCCCACAATGGGATCGACTTAAAAGATATAGAGTAGCTCTCCTATCTTAATTTAGTATATGGAAAAATGTGTTTGTTATTCGCTCTATATTTTCTTGCCCCTGTAATTCCTATATTTAGGTGCATTTATTTATTTAAAAACATTTCTATACCATCTTTCACAACAGGAATTGACCAAAACAGTTTACAAATTACCAAAGAAAAAAATAGGAGATAACAACTACAAAATAATTAATTATTATGACACAAGTAATGGGGCCCAAAGTATCTTATCCTTTTGGCACCATCATGATTACAACAAAGAATATAGAAAGCCGAAGTTGCATCCCAATAGATACAGTACAGCTCTAATGTTAGTGCTAATAGCAGCACAATTATGTGCCGTTAACCCTAAGGTCCCAGACAGTCCATGTTGAAAGAGTACACTCAAGGGGACAGCCTAAGGGGCCATTCCTTGTCTGGCTCAAGTGCCAAAGTCACTATCAGCGTTGCAGGAATCGCTAGTTCCATGGCCGAGGTCTCCAAAACAGCTGAGATATTCAAAGACTGCTCACGAACCTTTATTAAAGGTGCTATTCCATCATTTTGTTCATCTGTTCTTCTGAACTTTGGCAAGTAGAACATTTTTGAGTTAGGTGGAATTGCATTTTCAGTGACTTGGAGAGTTTCCATAAGGTGTCTTTTAAATACCTCACTTTAGGGGTCCCTCAAGGCTCTTCGCTATCCCCTACGTTATTCAATATCTATCTTCTCCCGCTTTGTCATCTCCTTTCTAATCTAAAGTTAACCCATTACTTATATGCCGATGACGTCCAAATCCTTATTCCTATCACCGAATCACTACAAAAGACCTTACTCTTTTGGAATTCCTGCCTCCTCTCCATTAACAAACTCCTGTCAAATCTCAACCTGATACTCAACACCGACAAGACAGAATTCCTCCTGATCACTCAAGACGGCACCCTTCCATTGAACAGCTCTCACCTTACACCACTCCCAGTTTTCTCCCCTCGGGTCAGAAACCTTGGGGTGGTCATGGATAACCAACTGAGCTACTCTGGTTTCATCAACACTACGGTTAAAGAGTGCTACTACAAACTCCAAGTTCTAAAAAGGCTTCGACCCCTCCTCCATTTCCATGATTTCAGATCAGTGTTACAATCCATCATTTTCTCAAAAATAGATTACTGTAATTCACTGCTACACAGACTCCCAGTCTACACCCTAAAACCTCTTCAACTGTTACAGAACGCAACAGCAAGGTGTCTCACTAAATCCAGCAAAAGAGACCATATAACACCAATTCTAAAAAAGCTCCACTGGCTCCCAGTCAAATTTTGAATCCTCTTCAAACTTCTATCAATCACCCACAAAGCCATATTCAACAACACTCCACTGGACCTCAGAATCCCTCTTCAACTTGACACTTCTTCCCGACCGCTAAGATTAGCACAAAGAGGAACTCTACACGCACGTCCCATGAAAACATCTTTAAGTAAAAGAGCTCTATCCACAGCAGGCCCCAAACAGTGGAATTTGCTTCCTTCTGAACTAAGGCTGATACATTGCCACAACACGTTTATTTATTTATTTATTTAAAAGCTTTTCTATACCGTCGTTTAGTAGTGCACCATCACAACGGTTTACATTTAGGCACGAAATAGGTTTGATAGTTTTCTAAGTTATCCAAGCGGTGCCAATATTTACGGTTACATTGTTCAATAATATACTCTAATTGAAAAGTGGGTTGGACATGCTATTTACGATTGCCGTGCTAATCGTATATGTGCATACTGTTTTTAAATTAATATTTAATTATGAGTAAAATAACAAAAATAATAAAATAATAAAGACCAACAACTCTGCTTTTATAGGTGACTTTCAGCTGAATGTATTTGTTGTTTCTTCAGCGACCTTACTGTGGAATGCTTTTTTGAAGAGCCAAGTTTTTAAGCTTTTTTTTGAAGAGTTTTAAATCTTTCATTAGTCTTAGCTCAAGTGGTAATGTGTTCCATAATAATGGTCCTGCCAATGATAGTGCTCTCTCTCTAACCTGGGTCAACTTTGCTGTTTTTACTGAGGGTATGGTTAGTAGTGCTTTATTGGCAGATCTGAGATTCCTTTGAGGGACATGTAATTGAAGTGCGGTGTTTAGCCAGTCAGCATTTTCGTCATTTATTAGTTTATGAATTGTGCATAGTGTTTTGAATTGCACTCTTTGTTCTATTGGGAGCCAGTGTAAGTCAGCCAGTGTTTGGGTGATATGATCTCTTCTGCCTTTCCCAGTAAGTATTCTGGCAGCCGAGTTCTGTAGTATTTGCAGTGGTCTGATTGTGGTATATGGCAATCCAAGAAAAAGTGTGTTACAGTAGTCCGTGCTAGCAAATATTAGTGCTTGTAGTACTGTACGAAAGTGTTCTTGAGTTAATAAGGGTTTTAGCCTTCTAAGGACCATTAGTTTGGCGTAGCCTTCTCTTGTTTTTACCGCTATGTGTTGCTTAAGGCTGAGTTCTGTGTCTATAATCACTCCTAGGTTTCTAGCATTATCAGTTAGCTCCACTTATTTATTATTATTAAGTTTAATGGGGTTTTGAATTCTTACAATGTTTTTTCGTTGAAGGTGTACGAATTCTGTTTTTTCTATGTTTATTACTAGTTCCATTTGGTTTAATAATTGTTTTATTATGTCAAGGTACAACATTGCTAGATTCAGTGTTTTCTCAATTGATTTTTCCACTGGTAGAATTAGTTGAATGATCAGCATATATGAAGTGTATGACACCTAGCCCTGCCAGTAGGTGGCAGAGGGGGAGCAGGTAAATGTTAAATAGAGTCGCTGAGAGTGATGATCCCTGGGGGACACCTGTTTTTAGGTTGATCTTGTCTGATATAGTGTTATTTATCTGTACCTGATAGGATCTATTTGTGAGATATGATGTGAACCATTCAATTGTTTTCATTTGTAATCCAATTTCTTCCAGTCTTTTTAATAGTATGTTATGGTTAACTGTGTCAAATGCTGCGGACAGATCTAGCAGTATCAAGATGTAGTGTTTTCTGCTGTCAAATCCATGTAGAATGTTATCAGTTAGAGAGATTAGTAATGTTTCGGTGCTACAGTGTTTTCTGAAGCCGTGTTGTGATGGGTAGAGTATGTTATTGTTGTCTAGATGTTCTGCTAGTTGCTTTTGTACTGCTTTTTCTATTAATTTCGCTAGCATAGGTAAGTTTGAAACGGCCTATAGTTACTTAAGACATTTGGGTCACTGTTTCTTTTTTTCAGAATTGGTTTAATTATTGCATTTTTCAGTGTGTCTGGCATTACTCCTTCATTGAGTGATAGATTAATTATTTTGGCTAATGTGTAGGAGGTTATATCAGCTAGTTTTTTTATGTCTGTGGTGGGAATGGTGTCAATTTTGTGCAGTGCAGGGTTCAGCTTTTTTATCATGGATTCTACTTTGGTTTGTGATACCTCGTCAAATGTGGAGAATTGTGTCACATCTCTTTTCTGCATTTTGATTTCCTGTTTAGTTAGGATCGGGATCTTAGCTCTAAGGTTAGTGATTTTGTCTGAGAAATAGTGTGCTAAGTCTTTGCATTTGTTTTCTTGAGGGGTTTGGGGTGTCTCTGCTTTGTCATTGGCCAGATTTTTAACTATGTTGAATAGTGTTCTTGGGTTATTTGAGAAAAAAAAGACTCAAGACATGGCTGTTCGGCCAAGCATTCCCATAATGTACTAAGTCTTCCACAACTCCCACAGACTGTTGACACCCAGAACCTATGTCCATGTTTTTTACCAATCAATAATAAATTATTCCCCCTCCCCTAACAAACCTCCTCCCCCATCCCCCCCCCCCCCCATTAGCAAATCTCCCTCCCCATGGGCTTGATTCTCTCTAATAGTTTGTACTGTTCTTGTTCCTAGTTATGTTATCCAAATTGTTCACTCCCTTGTTCATTGTAAGACACATGTTGTCATTGTTTACTACCTGTTGCAATGTAAACCAGAGTGATAAGTAACTCTGTTACCTGAACTTCGGTATAAAAAAAAGTTATAAATAAATAAATAAATAAATAAATAGGAGGATTTAATGGTACTTGAGGGAAATTTATGAATCTCAAATTTCTATTTTTAAGCATATTTTCCAAATTTTCCATTTTCAGAGACAGATTATTTCTTTCTCTAGTCATTGCTGACTGAACTTGCTGAATTCCATTTATTTGTGATCTAATAAAAGATACTTGTTGTTCCAACTCCATATTTGTACTGGTTAGCACCTTGATTTTATTCTCCAGCTCTTTGAATTTTAGATTAACAGGAAGCAATTGTTGTAATATAGATTAGAAAGTCTCATTTCCACGATAGTTTCCCAAAAAGTCTCAAGTGAGAAAACTGCAGGTCTTACCACAGCTGATATTCTCATGGTATGAATTTCTCAGGCAGCACCAGCAGGCTCTCCCAGCAATATCTCTCCTTCCAAACTGGCTTGCCCTGATGGTAAACTCAGGCTCACTGCCACTGTTGATGTCCTGTCGGACCCTACAAGGCTCCGCTCTTCGGCACTTTGGTCTTGTGGCGTCCCCCTCATCTCCAGGGCACCTCTCATCACAGCAAGGTTGTCCGGTGGTGTTCCCTCTGCAGGGCTGAGTGGAGATAGTGAGCCAGGGAGAGAGGGGAGCTCCAATTGCCCTCCCCCGCTCTCCAGCGGCTGAGGCCCCAACATTGCATCGTTGCGTACATCGGACCAGAGAAGGGTGTTGTCGAGGGGACCGTAGGGTAAGGTTCAGTCCTTGGCTTACGTTTTCTCCCCATCATAGGAATAGTTGTAGCAAGAAAAAGTGAAGTGTATTCACACCCGAGAGAGCCGACACCAAGCAAACCTATCGAGCGGCCATCTTGGATCCGCCCCGCCATCCCCTTAATCCAAATTGCATATGATCACTCTACCAATACAAAACCAAATATATTATTATATCTTATTCAAACCAATTTATCAACCAATATATCAACATTATTAAACACATTACATGAAATGAACTTACAGAAGCAGCAATTAATACATGGTGATGCGATTTAATTGTGGCAGTACCCGGCGTAACAATTTCTGTAAGTTGATTTCATGTAATGTGTTTAATAATGTTGATATATTGGTTTGAATAAAATATAATGATATATTTGGTTTTTATCGGTAGATTGATCATATGTAATTTGGATTAAGGAAGAACATCGGTATTTAGGATAGTGGTATATCCGGTGAAGAGAAGATGAACAATATCTCCTGAAAAAGCCTGTGGAGGTGGGAGGAGCAGGAGCAGCTTGTCCCACAACTGTTTATATCATGTGGGACTCGCTCAGAGCACTACTCTTTCTAATTTGGGGGGGATCTGGAGGGGAGAGGATTGCTTGTCCCATTACACTTTTAATCTTTTCAGGATTAGGAGAGGGGATGATTGCTCGGGCCGCTACTAATTTTGCCTTTAGTGGAGGGTGGTGGGGACATTGCCTAAGCAGCAACTTCACTTGTTTTATTTTTTTTAATTAATTATCTTGCTAACTTTAGAACTGTGTTTTTTCCTGACCAGAGTTAGCTGATTAACTTTACCTGGCTGATGCCAATATTCAGAACTAGCTGGGTAAATTTTAACAATGCCTTGGAATGCCCCTGCCCGGTCGTTCAGCAGGGAGGGAAATTAAAATCTCAGGGGTTGTCCAGCTAAGTCCCAAACATAGCAGGGCATAAATCCCTTTGAATATTGACCCCGATATATTCATTTTCCCGAAGAAGCATAACACAAACAGCAAACCTGAAAAACTTTTGTGAAGTTGCTTATTTCTCTTCAGTTTGGGGAGCAACAGATTGAACTCACATTGCAGCTAGGCCACCATTTGGTACTGACAGGAGTTACGGAAACATAAAATCTTTCCCCGCCCTCAGAATGTACCGTGGGAGCACTAGTGAGCCACTGAAGGTGATGTCTGCTTAGGCCCATTGCTCTTCCTCTCCCCAAAAATTTTTTTTGTAATTTGAATTCAACTGGGGTTTCTGCCATCAGACTGCCAATGGTGATAGTGAAGTTTGTGACCGCTCTCTGAAGTTTGGGGGAGATCTCTTGAAGTAACAGCGTGTCGCAGAGTGCACTAGGGCTGCCAGCCGGTAAATATTCAGATTTTATTTTCTATTGGTGCATCACCTTGGGTGTAATACAGAAACGTTGGTATAAAATATGATAAAATAAATAAATAGCAACCTTTTTTTGTGTGTGTGTTCTCAGAGTCAGGTGGTAAACAGTCTTGCTGGTGTAATCGTGATGGAGAAGATTGCCTGTAGCATTGCCAACATGACTGGACTGGCTGGTGGTGTGTGAGCTGACGTACCCTGGACAGAGGCTCATCTGTGATTTTCAACCAGTCTGCCAAGAAAGGGGTGAATCTAACCAGTGAGTTCCTTTTACTGTTGCCTCAGTTAGGTGGAGGGGGAGTAAACAAGAGCTGAAGTGAGGTCTTTGCTGGGGAAAATTTAAGCAGATCAGCGTGACAGGAGTCATATGTAGAAATTGTGAATACATTTAAAGAATAGTAACTGACAATGCAAGGGGCTCTGGCAGACATTTCTATATAAGACACTGAAGTGATACAGTGGTGATCAGAAAAGAGATGAATGAGAGAGTGCAAAATTAACTTTAATCTTCTTCCTGGCACATTACCCATAGCAAGTTGTGCTCTGAAACAAAAAGAACAAAGTAGGATGCTGTTGCTGTAATAACTCTGAAGAGATCACCAGAAGCAATTTGTGCATGATTTAAAAGCTGGAACTGAGATGATAAAAATGTGAGCAATGATTAATAATAAAAGTAGTATGTTCCACTGAGATAATGGCTGAAGCAATGGACTGGTTGTTAATAATTATACAAAGGCTCTGCTCCTTTTAGTGTTTATAGGTCTGACTGAGACATCGTTTCTTGCTAGCATTATTCCTCGCTTAACTGTCTCTTGACTTTGCACTGCTAAATACAATGCTTTTTCCTGGTTCAGCTCAGTGGCAGTGCTGCACACTGCCATGCAGACAGACCTGGGTTCACTTCCCTAGCTCAGGTTTTCAACTCCCCGGGTCAGGAGGCAGCCTTCACAGCCCTTGGGGGGGGGGGGGGGGGCTGGGGAGGGAGTCATAATCATTCTGCAATGGTGACAAGTGGCCAGATTAAGGGCTCATGATTGCAGAGTTCAGGAAGGTGCATGCCTCTTAGCCAAGGACTGTTGCTGTAATGCCCAGACCAAAGTAAGCTGGGAGAAGATTATAAAATAAGGGGAAAGTCCCCATCTACTTGTGAATGAAGGCTCATGGCACCAGATCCCAGTTCTGATTCAAATCGAAGTCATTGGCTATGAATACATGTGGTTCATCCCCCAAGTCTATTGAAATGTGCCCGAAGTTTTGGATCCCATCTCCAGGGGCATTAAGTTTCCTTCTGCTCCTGCTCTCCTCTCTCCATTCATGTTCTAGCTCAGAACTTATAAAATCAGGGCTTCTCGCTGCTGCACACTGGTAACTTATCACTTTCTCTCGTGCCTCCAATTTCATATAGCAGTGGTGTTTGAACCATGTGAGGCTCCATAAGAGTACTGTATAGTTCAAACAGCAGCTGTATTACCTACTCACAAAGATGGAAAATGAAGAAGTCAAGGTTCTACAAGCACCCGGTCAGGACAAGAATGGAGAGGTGAAGGTGAGAGGGGAAAAGGCAGGCCAGAATAGGACTAGGAGCAAGAACAAGCTTAATGCAGTGGGAAGGGAGAGTCAGGTCTGTACTGGAATACTGACTCAGGAAGAGTGATGGAGTGTGGGTAAAGAAGACTGCATAGATTCCCAGACTGGGTGGGTGTGCACGGGCAGACAGGGAGGAGACAGCAGGAACATCCAGATTGGTAGGTAGGGGAGAAAAGCAGGGGCTCCCACATTGTGTTGGGGACTCAGGGATGGGTGGCTATGAGTGGGCAGCAGACATGGGAGAGCATTGATGCCCAGATTAATGGGTAGGGGGAGAATAGCAGGGAATCCCAGATTGGGTAAGGGATTTAGGGATGAGAGGGGAGAGCAGGAATTTAGAGACTGTGTGGGAACTGAGTATGAGAGGGAGGGGGTTGGGCATTAGGAGAAGAGTGGGAACTTAAAGATTGAATGGGAGGAGCACAGGGACTTGGTGATTGAGCAAGCACTGGGGGACGGAACAGCAGGGACTCAGCATATTGAGTGGGGGTATGAGTGTGGATGTGTTAGATGGAGATGAGATGGATGAGGAGAGTCCAAATATAGTGTGAAGGACCTGGAGATGAGAGGCAGTAGAAAGGGATGAGGAGGGGCTGAGAGACAGAGGAAAAGGATGTGTCTGTGAAAGAGGTGAGAGAGGTTGGAAATGGGGTTATGGAGGGGAAAGAGGGGAAATGAGTGACTAGATAGGGGATAAAAGACAAAAGAAATGGTCTGAAGCAGGGGAAAGGATAAGAAAAAAGGAGCTAGTGAAGGGATGAGAGGCAGAGAATAATAGTTGAGGGCTGGCGAAGGGTGAATATAGAGGGTAGAAATGAGGAAATAGGGAGTGAGAGTTAAAAATAGTTGGAGGAATGAGTGAGAACAGGAGAGAATAGAAGGACTGGGGAGAAGATGGGAGCAGGGAGATGAGCTAGGAAGAGGGTGGGAGACAGAAAGCTGTTAGGTAGAAGAGAGGTGAAAAGAGGGAGATTGAGGATCAGAAAATGAGATGGGAAGAAAGGCTAAAATCTAGCTATTATCGGTGCTCCTGCTTTCCTGCGGCAAAGTTTATGGAAGATTTTTCAAATTTATCTGGTAATTATGTGGTAAATTATGTGCATAAATTTGTATATTTTTGCATATTTAGAAACATAAATGCCCTTTCTGAATGTCTTGTCCAATTAATTTATTTGGTTCTGTTTTTGGGAGAATCTGATGTTAGTGTTGGTCCTGAGAAGGGAGGAAGGGATAAAGAAAAGAAGAATCCAGGGGATAGGGAGAAAAGGATTTAGGTGTCATTATTGAAAATACGTTGAAATCTTCTGCTCAGTGTGCAGCAGAAGCAGCCAAGAAAGCAAATAGAATGCTAGGGATATTTAAGCTCCGGAATTCGTTGCCAGAGGATATGGTGAAAGCTATTAGTATAGTTGCATTTCAAAAAGGTTTGGACAAGTTCCTGGAGGAAAAGTCCATTAACAATTATTAAGGGAGAGTTGCAGAAATCCACTGCTTATTCTTGGGATAAGCAGCTTGGAATCTAATTACCCCTTGGGATCCTACCAGGTACTTGTGATCTGGCTTGGCCATTGTTGGAAGCAGGATACTGGGCTTGATGGATCCTTGGTCTCACCCAGTATGGCAAACCTTATGTTCTTATGTTCTAAGGAAATTTCAGAGGATGGAGAAGGAATCTCAGGTAGGAGGGGTAGAAAGAAGATGGGAGGATGGGTAGAGAATAGAGGTGCAGAAAGAGGGGAAGATAGAGGAATCAGGGATCAGAGGGAAAGGGAATGAGTGGAGGAGAGATAAGGGGGGTTCAAAGAAGGAAAGGGGAAAGAGGGGATCCTGGTGTGGTGAAGAGAATCCAGGATCAGAAGGAGAACTTATTCACTCACACTCCTTCTCCTAATACCAATCCCTTCTTTCATACCCCTCTGGTCCCCTCATTCACAAGGTCTCCAATCACCTCACCCTCTCTTCCCTTCCTCTAATTCTCTCACCTCATATCCCACAGATCCTCCAGTCTCCTCACTCACACTTGCCTCCTATCCCTTCACTCACTCTCCATCCTACCCCATCTGATTCCCATTCTTTCTTACTCCATCACCTCTTCCCTCTCACTCCCTCCACACACTCTCTGATCCCCTTATTCACTCTCTTAGTCCCATCCCCTTCACTCTATCTCCCACCACCCCAACCATTCACTCTTGCCCTATACTCTCATTCACTCCCTTTCTTTCTCCACACCCTCTCCAATTCCCTCCTGCTCTTTCCTCTATTCTCTTACTCTTTCCATATCACATTATTCACTCTCTCTCCCGCCACAATCCCTCCTATCCCCTCTTCACTCCTGCTACTACCATCTATCCCTCATTCTTGTTGATCAGCAGAAGAAAGAGGAAAAGAGAATAAAAGCAGCTTTTTGGGCTGTATCCTCCTCTCTTGCCTCCCAGGTCTGACTGTAGCTTTCAGTCACAAGGCTGAACATATGGTCATGCAGTTGAAAGCTGCAGTCATTTACATTTAATTCATTATTTAAATTATGTTCAACTTCCCATCTTGAATATTCTTATTTTAGCACAAAATGGTATATTTGTGACCGCTATTGTTAGTAGCACATTGTTTCACAATAGAGTCACTAAAACAAGGCGAAGACAGGCAACAATATCTGGACAAGCTAGGAGAAGTTAGGAAACTAGGCCAAAATGCAAAGATGCAAATGGAAGAGAAAATAGCAAATAGGATAAAAAGGGAGGACAAGACTTTTTTTTAGATATGATAATGATAGGAGGAAATGCAAAACTGGTCTAATGAGACTTGTGAGGCTGATGAGGAAAAGGTTAAATTGCTTAACAAATGTTTCTGCTCTGAGTTTACTGTGGAAGGGTCAGGAACAGGGCCACAAGAAGGACTGGAAGTGAGATAAACCTTAATCGATTTTCAGACAAGTCTAGCAACCTGTATCCAACAATGGCCAATCCAGGCTGCAAGTACCTGGCAGATCCCATAAAGTAGATCTAATTCCTGTTACTCACTCCCAAGGCTAGCAATGGTGAAAACTTGTATTTTTGAGCATTGTTGTATTAGACTATCACATTTGGAATCATGTCGGGGCAAGATCTGGAAAATGGCACCGATCAGGCCCTGGGCCCTCAAACTGAACACCAATGATGGTTTTAAGATAATGGGACGGGGTCCATGGTGGGTAGCCACTAGCCCACCAACAACATTTTTGAAGTTGGGGGGTGGAAGATAGGGGATAAGGGGAGGATACTAACAGGCTTATTATTTATATGGAAAGGAGAGGTCGAGGGGTGGGAGCTCACTCTTTAGGAGTGTTTAGTGAATATTGAGGGGGGTTAGCCGGGGGGGGGGGGGGGGGGGGTGGTCATCGTCATGAGGCACCTTTAATCTATTTACTTTATTTTTGCAGGGCTGCCTCAATTGGCGGTCCTGGGGGGCGGGGGTGTCTAATAAGACCCCCAGTGACTTTTTCTTTACTTGTGGGGGGGAGCTGTTTTGAGCTGCAGGGCCCTTTAATTCTTCCATGGGCGAATTGGGACCCAAATTAACTGTTATATGGTCGCTGTCTTTCTCTTGTTTTCCAATTTTTTTAAGCTGCCTTTTCATTCATCTTTCAATTACTCTCTTTTTTAATTGGGTTACCATTTTGCTTATGTGACTTTTTAGTACAGTTTTTAAACATTTAAACCCTGCAAGCAGAGTTACCTTAGGAGAGAGATAGCATATAGACAGTGGCTGCAATATTGAAAGCTTGAAAATGGTGATGATTATTTTTGTAGCCCTCTATACATCTCTTATTTTCTATTGGTCTGTGGTTCACTGTTCTTTTTTTCTTTCATTCTTTTCCATCTTTGAATAATTAATTATGGCTTTGACTTTACGCCCTCAGTAGAGCTACAGTGAAAAAAACTGTATTGGTGGCCAATTTGACTTTTTTTATTGTTATGCCTGTTGGTCGCAGACAACTGCAACTGCGAGTACTTACTGCTTGTTCCACACTTCTACCCTCCCCAGGTCTGCTCGCTGCACGGGCCTGCCTGCATCGCCACGTTCCTCGGGCCTCCTCACAGAGGCATGGACGCCATTACTTCCTGCTCCGATGTCGGGCCCTCCTAGGCGTGTGCGTGCGTCACAAGCCCCGCCTTTGAAGCTGCTTCAGCGGGAACCTTGGAGGTGTCCCCTTTTGATGATGTCATCGGACTCTTCTATTTAAGCTCCTGCTTCGCCCCCAGCAAACCGACTTGGCAACAAGTTCCGTACGAGTCCTTGCCTGCCTCTTGAAACGCTGTTCCTGCTCGCAATGAGGACCTTGTCTGACACCCGCTCCTCGGGGGTCAGTGTGCGCTTCGGGGACTTGCTCCCTGGCCTACCCCGCTCCTTGGGCTGGCCCCGCGCCTCCTGGGTCCCAACTGGCTACCTGCTCTATCTCTCAGCTCTCCCTGGGAACTACTGCATTGTCTTTCGAGTCCTCATTTGGCATTTCCCGCTTCTCGGGGTTACACCATATTATTTCAAAGACTGTTCCCGCTCCCCGCTCCTCGGGCCGCGCTTACCAATCTGGAGATCACCCTGAGCTTCCCCGCTCCTTGGGGCTTGCTCCTGGATATTCTACCATTGACAGCAGTCCCACTCCATGGGTCCTCCTCTCTACGGCTCAGCCAGCCACCTCCGGTCACCAGCTACCTGTCTACATCAGTTACTGTTCTTGGGCTCGGGCTTCCCCGGATTGCGGGTTTGCCTCCACTCTCTCGTCTATGCCCACTACGCTGCAGCTCCGCCTCTCAGGGCTGTCCTACCGGAGTACCTCCTGCTTGGCTGTCCCGGCGGTGACTGTTCCGTGGTCTACCTGGTGTCCTCTCTCTCCTCAGACTCTCCAAGTACTGTTTACAATCTACTACCCTACAGGGGTCATCGCCTGATTCCTGGGGATCCCCTGCAACTGTGCACAGAGCCTTCCTGTACTCCAACACCTCGCGTCCTGATGGTGTGGACCTGTGGGGCTCCTCCCCTCAGGCTGTAACAACTTGCATCTCGGGCCAAGGGTCCACACACACACCAATTTATTTATTTATTTATTTATTTATTTAAGTTCTTTTAATATACCGATGCTCAAGACAAGGTCTTATCATACCGGTTTACAATAAACAAGGGGGGGAACCAGTTAACATAAGAAGCGAAAGTTACATTAAAACAGGGATGTCGAACATGGCTTTTAGAAGAAAAAGGGATAGATTAACAATTTCTATTCTAAATGTATAGAAGAGTCGCTAAGCAAGGAGCAGTTGCTTCTCTGGTAAACAAATACAAATTTACATAGTGGAGATTCAATTGAAAAGTTAATATACTCGGATGGTTCAAGAAAAGCAGCTCCTTAGCGAAGCTGGAGGTCCTTGCAGATACCATGGGTTTCTTCAGCGAAACGCTTGGGCGAAGAGCCAAGTTTTCAATTTTTTTCTGAATGTGAGATGACAATGTTCTTGGCGTATGTCAGGTGGGAGAGAGTTCCAGTGATGTGGTCCAGCGGAGGATAGCGCTCGTTTTTTGATGGAGTTGTGTTTAGTGGAGTTGCTAGGCGGAACCTGGAGGGAGCCTCTGTATGCAGATCTGGTTGGCCTTGATGAGGAGTGTAATTTGAGGGGTATTGTGAGTTGTAGAGAGGATTGATGATATATGGATTTGTGAATGATGGCCAGAGTCTTGAAGAGTATTCTGAAGTGTATGGGTAGCCAATGTAGTATTTTTAGGATCGGAGTGATGTGGTCCATCCTGCGCGTGTTAGTAAGGATCCTGGCTGCTGCGTTTTGCAGCATCTGAAGAGGTTTAGTGGAGGAGGCCGGGAGGCCAAGCAGGAGAGCATTGCAATAGTCAATTTTTGAGAATAATATGGCTTGAAGGACAGATCTGTAGTCATGGAAGTGAAGGAGAGGTCTTAATTGTTTTAGGATCTGAAGTTTATAAAAGCCCTCTTTTGTGGTGTTGTTAATGAATTTTTTAAGGTTCATTCTGGAGTCTAGGGTGGTTCCAAGGTCTCTCACTTGACTTACTGATGGTATGTTTGTGGTGCTGGCAGGTGGGCTATTATCGTTGGGGGAAATGACCAGAAGTTCCGTTTTGGATGTATTGAGAACCAGGAAGAGGCTCATGAGAAGGATATTAATTGCGTGGAGGCAGCTGTTCCAGTAGTTTAAAGTGTCGGAGATGGGATCCTTGATGGGGATAATGATCTGCACATCGTCTGCATAAATAAAGAAGTTGAGGTTGAGGTTTTTGAGTAGTTGGCATAAAGGGAGAAGATTGATGTTGAATAGGGTTGGGGAAAGCGAGGAACCCTGGGGTACTCCTTGCTTGGACGCTATGGGTCCAATCATAACATTTATATTCTGCTAGTATATCTACTTTGAGTATTTTTGAATTGGAACATAGAGCCTATTATAATTATAAATCTGATCACTTCAGTCTGATAGGCAGCTTTGTATCGTGTTTAATGATTCTGCTTTTATGAGTGGCTCTCACTATTTTTGTCTATATTGACTTTTTTGAGGTTTATTAAAGCTTTCTTGCTTGAGGATATGTGAATTATTATTTGCATCATCTCATCTTTTTCTGTGTTTATTGTTTTTGTGGTTGATGGTGTCTCTACTATTGATTTTTTGGATTCCAGTAGTAACCAGATCCTGGTTTATCTGGCAGGCAGTAGGGAAGACAGGGTTCCTGTGTCCTGTAAATCTGCTACATTCATGGGGAGGTCATGAGTATGTGAGTAGAGCTGAAAGTTGAAGGGGCGATAGAAATATTATTGATGGCTATAGTATTATCATTGCCATTTCCAGAGGGATTGCAAAGGAGAATCTCCAACTTTGATGACTGATTCTGGTAAGATAATAAAGATATACGATAACTGAGAACATTTCTCCACTATTACCTCAGTGAGATCACCCAGGTCATTGTGTCTATTAGCAAATAGGGATGTGAATCGTTTTAGGACGATTAAAATTATCGTCCGATAATTTTAATATCGTCTTAAACCGTTATGGAACACAATACAATAGAGATTCTAACGATTTATCGTTATAAATCGTTAGAATCGTGAGCCGGCACACTAAAACCCCCTAAAACCCACCCCCGACCCTTTAAATTAAATCCCCCACCCTCCCGAACCCCCCCCCCCAAATGACTTAAATAACCTGCGGGTCCAGCGGCGGTCCAGAACGGCAGCGGTCCGGAACGGGCTCCTGCTCCTCAATCTTGTTGTCTTCAGCCGGCGCCATTTTCCAAAATGGCGGTGAAAAATGGCGGCGGCCATAGACGAACACGATTGGACGGCAGGAGGTCCTTCCGGACCCCCGCTGGACTTTTGGCAAGTCTCGTGGGGGTCAGGAGGCCCCCCACAAGCTGGCCAAAAGTTCCTGGAGGTCCAGCGGGGGTCAGGGAGCGATTTCCCGCCGCAAATCGTTTTCGTATGGAAAATGGCGCCGGCAGGAGATCGACTGCAGGAGGTTGTTCAGCGAGGCGCCGGAACCCTCGCTGAACGACCTCCTGCAGTCGATCTCCTGCCGGCGCCATTTTCCGTACGAAAACGATTCGCGGCGGGAAATCACTCCCTGACCCCCGCTGGACCTCCAGGAACTTTTGGCCAGCTTGTGGGGGGCCTCCTGACCCCCACGAGACTTGCCAAAAGTCCAGCGGGGGTCCGGAAGGACCTCCTGCCATCCAATCGTGTTCGTCTATGGCCGCCGCCATTTTTCGGCGCCATTTTGGAAAATGGCGCCGGCTGAAGACAACAAGATTGAGGAGCAGGAGCCCGTTCCGGACCGCTGCCGTTCCGGACCGCCGCTGGACCCGCAGGTTATTTAAGTCATTTGGGGGGGGTTCGGGAGGGTGGGGGATTTAATTTAAAGGGTCGGGGGTGGGTTTTAGGAGGTTTTAATGTGCCGGTTTTGCGATTTTTCGATTTTTCGATTTTTCACGATTTTTCACGATATTTTACCCCCCCAAACGGCAACAATACGATTCCCTCCCCCGCCCAGCCGAAATCGATCGTTAAGACGATCGAGGACACGATTCACATCCCTATTAGCAAACCATTTTGCCCTTTCAACTTAGGTTCTAATGTTCTGTTGAAGGCATCTCATGATGATTTAGTTGATTTCATCATCAGTTGACAAACAATTCTCTTGCTGAGGGTTGTTTACCAGTTCATGTTAAAGAAGGCAAATTTGGATCTGTCTGTCTTGGGTAACTACTGCCAAATTTTGTCACTCCCTTTTTTGGCTAAAGTAATAGATTTGTAAATCTTTAGTATTATATCAGTATGCTGATGTTATCTAGATTAAATTTACTAGATGTACCCTCTGAAATATTAAGACTAGCCTAGTCCCGGGACAGGATATTTGTAGTAGTTGCCCTCTTCTCTGGAACTTTCACCCAGATAAATTGAGAGCAGAAACATGCATTTGTATTTTTACAAAACAATTGAAAGCATAATTTTTTTCTTCTTTTTGAGGGTTAAGAGTCCCTTTTTGTAGCAGGATGACTATTTTGTGCTCAAGTTTTAATTTATGATACTCTGAGGGCTGGGATTGTAATTGTGTTAATGTTATAGTTATGGTGTTTATATAATTTGTTCTGTTGTGGAGATTATATATGAAATTATGTTACCCCCTGAGGATTGTAGATTATGTGGGCTACAAATCTTTTTTTAAATAAATAAAGGCTTGCTCATGACTACCCATGCAAAAAGTGGAAAGTTCAGACAAATGCAGTACCAGAGTTAGGGGAGATGTTTTCCTTTTCAGATTCCGAGGTAAATGGGTCTCCAGCAAAACCCAGGAAGTCAAAAAGAATAATCAGGAACAGTCAGAGAGAATAAATTTGCCCTTTTGGTTCCTTTTGTGGTATTTCCTAGGCTTAACGGTATGTGTGGATGAATGATGGGTCTGAGTGCAGGAGTATGAGTGAATGTCTACAGTAGGGATGTGAATCGTTTTCCATATCGTCTTAACGATAGAAATCGTGTGGCAGGGCAAGAAAATCGTCTTAGGCACGATTTTTTAGTTAAAAAATCGTTAAAAATCGTTTTTTCCGATTAGTGCGCACTAACTCGAGTTAGTGCGCACTAACTGGGAGTTAGTGCGCACTAACTGAAAATGATACAATTTGACACTTTTCAGGTCAGTTAAGGTCAGTTTAGGAATGAATATGTATTCCTATTGGCTGCCCTCTTATTTATTCATGTTACCAAGTTTCCTACTGACAGTATATGGGGGATGGGAAATGGAAACAGTTGGTAGCTTGACAAAACAAGTAATGTGATCAGTCAATGTGACTAGAACTTGTGCCCTAACCCTGATACCAGGGGTATTGTGATCTTCCTGCACACAGTGCCCTATCCCTATTAATACCAGGAGTGTTGTGATCTTCCTGCACACAGTGCCCTATCCCTAATACCAGGGGTGTTGTGATCTTCCTGCACACAGTGCCCTATTCCTGATACTGGGGGTGTTGTGATCTTCCTGCACACAGTGCCCTATTCGTGATACCGGGGGTGTTGTGATCTTCTTGCACACATCCCGATATCAGGGATAGGGCACTGCATGCAGGAAGATCACAACACTCCTGGTATTAATAGGGATAGGGCACTGCATGCAGGAAGATCACAACACTCCTGGTATTAATAGGGATAGGGCACTGCATGCAGGAAGATCACAACACCCCTGGTATCAGGGATAGGGCACTGTGTGCAGGAAGATCACAATACCCCGGAGGAGTGAGGGTCAGGCAGCTCACCCCTGTCTGTGAAGCCAGCCTCTCACTGGTAATGCAGGGAGGGAGCTGTCTCAGACTTCACCATCCTCCCCCCCCCCCCTTACCCACACACCATTCACTAGCTGGGACATGGGGGAAGTGAGGAGTGAGGGTCAGGCAGCTCCCCCCTGTCTGTGAAGCCAGCCTCTCACTAGTAATGCAGGGAGGGAGCTGTCTCAGACTTCACCATCCACCCCACCCCCCCTCACCCACACACCATTCACTAGCTGGGACATGGGGGAAGTCAGGAGTGAGGGACAGGCAGCTCCCCCCTGTCTGTGAAGCCAGCCTCTCACTAGTAATGCAGGGAGGGAGCTGTCTCAGACTTCACCATCCTCCCCCCCCCTCACCCACACACCATTCACTAGCTGGGACATGGGGGAAGTCAGGAGTGAGGGTCAGGCAGCTCCCCCCTGTCTGTGAAGCCAGCCTCTCACTAGTAATGCAGGGAGGGAGCTGTCTCAGACTTCACCATCCTCCCCCCCCCCCCTCACCCACACACCATTCACTAGCTGGGACATGGGGGAAGTCAGGAGTGAGGGTCAGGCAGCTCCCCCCTGTCTGCGAAGCAAGCCTCTCACTAGTAATGCAGGGAGGGAGCTGTCTCAGACTTCACCATCCTCCCCCCCCCCCCTCACCCACACACCATTCACTAGCTGGGACATGGGGAAGTCAGGAGTGAGGGTCAGGCAGCTCCCCCCTGTCTGTGAAGCCAGCCTCTCACTAGTAATGCAGGGAGGGAGCTGTCTCAGACTTCACCATCCACCCCACCCCCCCTCACCCACACACCATTCACTAGCTGGGACATGGGGGAAGTCAGGAGTGAGGGACAGGCAGCTCCCCCCTGTCTGTGAAGCCAGCCTCTCACTAGTAATGCAGGGAGGGAGCTGTCTCAGACTTCACCATCCTCCCCCCCCCCCCCCTCACCCACACACCATTCACTAGCTGGGACATGGGGGAAGTCAGGAGTGAGGGTCAGGCAGCTCCCCCCTGTCTGTGAAGCCAGCCTCTCACTAGTAATGCAGGGAGGGAGCTGTCTCAGACTTCACCATCCTCCACCCCCCCCTCACCCACACACCATTCACTAGCTGGGACATGGGGGAAGTCAGGAGTGAGGGTCAGGCAGCTCCCCCCTGTCTGTGAAGCCAGCCTCTCACTAGTAATGCAGGGAGGGAGCTGTCTCAGACTTCACCATCCACCCCACCCCCCCTCACCCACACACCATTCACTAGCTGGGACATGGGGGAAGTCAGGAGTGAGGGTCAGGCAGCTCCCCCCTGTCTGCGAAGCCAGCCTCTCACTAGTAATGCAGGGAGGGAGCTGTCTCAGACTTCACCATCCTCCCCCCCCCCCCTCACCCACACACCATTCACTAGCTGGGACATGGGGGAAGTCAGGAGTGAGGGTCAGGCAGCTCCCCCCTGTCTGTGAAGCCAGCCTCTCACTAGTAATGCAGGGAGGGAGCTGTCTCAGACTTCACCATCCTCCCCCCCCCCCCTCACCCACACACCATTCACTAGCTGGGACATGGGGGAAGTCAGGAGTGAGGGTCAGGCAGCTCCCCCCTGTCTGTGAAGCCAGCCTCTCACTAGTAATGCAGGGAGGGAGCTGTCTCAGACTTCACCATCCTCCCCCCCCCCTCACCCACACACCATTCACTAGCTGGGACATGGGGGAAGTCAGGAGTGAGGGTCAGGCAGCTCCCCCCTGTCTGTGAAGCCAGCCTCTCACTAGTAATGCAGGGAGGGAGCTGTCTCAGACTTCATCATCCTCCCCCCCCCCCTCACCCACACACCATTCACTAGCTGGGACATGGGGGAAGTCAGGAGTGAGGGTCAGGCAGCTCCCCCCTGTCTGTGAAGCCAGCCTCTCACTAGTAATTCAGGGAGGGAGCTGTCTCAGACTTCACCATCCTCCCCCCCCCCCCCCTCACCCACACACCATTCACTAGCTGGGACATGGGGGAAGTCAGGAGTGAGGGTCAGGCAGCTCCCCCCTGTCTGTGAAGCCAGCCTCTCACTAGTAATGCAGGGAGGGAGCTGTCTCAGACTTCACCATCCTCCCCCCCCCCCCTCACCCACACACCATTCACTAGCTGGGACATGGGGGAAGTCAGGAGTGAGGGTCAGGCAGCTCCCCCCTGTCTGTGAAGCCAGCCTCTCACTAGTAATGCAGGGAGGGAGCTGTCTCAGACTTCACCATCCTCCCCCCCCCCCCTCACCCACACACCATTCACTAGCTGGGACATGGGGGAAGTCAGGAGTGAGGGTCAGGCAGCTCCCCCCTGTCTGTGAAGCCAGCCTCTCACTAGTAATGCAGGGAGGGAGCTGTCGCAGACTTCACCATCCTCCCCCCCCCCCTCACCCACACACCATTCACTAGCTGGGACATGGGGGAAGTCAGGAGTGAGGGTCAGGCAGCTCCCCCCTGTCTGTGAAGCCAGCCTCTCACTAGTAATGCAGGGAGGGAGCTGTCTCAGACTTCACCATCCTCCCCCCCCCTCACCCACACACCATTCACTAGCTGGGACATGGGGGAAGTCAGGAGTGAGGGTCAGGCAGCGCCCCCCTGTCTGTGAAGCCAGCCTCTCACTAGTAATGCAGGGAGGGAGCTGTCTCAGACTTCACCATCCTCCCCCCCCCCCTCACCCACACACCATTCACTAGCTGGGACATGGGGGAAGTCAGGAGTGAGGGTCAGGCAGCTCCCCCCTGTCTGCGAAGCCAGCCTCTCACTAGTAATGCAGGGAGGGAGCTGTCTCAGACTTCACCATCCTCCCCCCCCCCCTCACCCACACACCATTCACTAGCTGGGACATGGGGGAAGTCAGGAGTGAGGGTCAGGCAGCTCCCCCCTGTCTGTGAAGCCAGCCTCTCACTAGTAATGCAGGGAGGGAGCTGTCTCAGACTTCACCATCCTCCCCCCCCCCCCCTCACCCACACACCATTCACTAGCTGGGACATGGGGGAAGTCAGGAGTGAGGGTCAGGCAGCTCCCCCCTGTCTGTGAAGCCAGCCTCTCACTAGTAATGCAGGGAGGGAGCTGTCTCAGACTTCACCATCCTCCCCCCCCCCCCCTCACCCACACACCATTCACTAGCTGGGACATGGGGGAAGTCAGGAGTGAGGGTCAGGCAGCTCCCCCCTGTCTGTGAAGCCAGCCTCTCACTAGTAATGCAGGGAGGGAGCTGTCTCAGACTTCATCATCCTCCCCCCCCCTCACCCACACACCATTCACTAGCTGGGACATGGGGGAAGTCAGGAGTGAGGGTCAGGCAGCTCCCCCCTGTCTGTGAAGCCAGCCTCTCACTAGTAATGCAGGGAGGGAGCTGTCTCAGACTTCACCATCCTCCCCCCCCCCCTCACCCACACACCATTCACTAGCTGGGACATGGGGGAAGTCAGGAGTGAGGGTCAGGCAGCTCCCCCCTGTCTGTGAAGCCAGCCTCTCACTAGTAATGCAGGGAGGGAGCTGTCTCAGACTTCACCATCCTCCCCCCCCCCCCCTCACCCACACACCATTCACTAGCTGGGACATGGGGGAAGTCAGGAGTGAGGGTCAGGCAGCTCCCCCCTGTCTGTGAAGCCAGCCTCTCACTAGTAATGCAGGGAGGGAGCTGTCTCAGACTTCACCATCCTCCACCCCCCCCCCCCTCACCCACACACCATTCACTAGCTGGGACATGGGGGAAGTCAGGAGTGAGGGTCAGGCAGCTCCCCCCTGTCTGTGAAGCCAGCCTCTCACTAGTAATGCAGGGAGGGAGCTGTCTCAGACTTCACCATCCTCCCCCCCCCTCACCCACACACCATTCACTAGCTGGGACATGGGGGAAGTCAGGAGTGAGGGTCAGGCAGCTCCCCCCTGTCTGTGAAGCCAGCCTCTCACTAGTAATGCAGGGAGGGAGCTGTCTCAGACTGGTATCAGGGTTAGGGCACTGTGTGCAGGAAGATCACAACACTCCTGGTATTAATAGGGATAGGGCACTGTAAGAGATGACTGTAGTAGATTGAATAAAGATCTGATGTTTCTGCTCTCCTCACACCAAACAAAAACAACACACAAGCAGAGAAGCCCTTCTTACAAAGCTGAGCTAGTGAGTTAAGTAGGAGGAAAAGTAAACATACTGGTGCCAGTGTGGCTACTTAAAAAATACACTTACCAACAATCAATTACATATATTTGAACTGTGTACAGTTCCAGCCAGGACCACCTTTCTAAAATGCACAGTGATTGGCAAATTCAACATGCACTAGCATTTCAGGTGCCTGCTAACAAAAATAATAAACAAACAAGTTCTAGTCACGTGAGTGCTGATCATTACATTACTTTTTTTGTCAAGCTTCCAACTGTTTCCATTTCACATCCCCCCAACCATATTGGTAACATCAATAGATAAGAGCACAGCCAGCCAATAGGAATACATACATACATATTCATTCCTAAGTGACCTTTACTGACCTGGGAAGTGTGAACACTTTGTTTCATTTTCTGTTGGTGTTCGTTAGTTTCCAGTTCCATTTCCCATCCCCCCAACCATCACCTCAGTGGTAACCTTGGTAATATCAATAGATAAGAGGGCAGCCAGCCAATAGGAACACATATTCATTCCTAACTGACCTTCAGTGACCTGGAAAGTGTTTATTTGTATCATTTTCAGTTAGTGCGCACTAAATCGAGTTAGTGCGCACTAACTCGAGTTAGTGCGCACTAACACGATTTAACGATTTTTAACGATAAATCGTTAGAATTTCTATTGTATCGTGTTCTATAACGATTTAAGACGATATAAACATTATCGGACGATAATTTTAATCGTTGAAAAACGATTCACATCCCTAGTCTACAGTGTAGATTCTGATAGTGCATATTTGTGAGAGTGACTGTGAGAAAGATGTATGAATGGAGGTGCTGGGAGGAATATATATCTGGATACTGTGTAAAGATGCTTATGCATTAGCAGTCTAGCAAATAAATGCTGCAATGTACTGCTGTCAACATTGTACTGTCTTTTTAAAAGCGACCAGAAATGGATGCAAATATGATTTTTTTTTTTTTTTACATCTTTGCCTGGGACTTTTTTCAGACTCTATTCCAATAGAATCAGATAGAGTAAAAGGAAATTGTGTGGCATGGCATAGCTCCCATGATTTTCCATGAAAGGTAAAAAATAAATAAATAAACTGTACATATTATCTTTCATAGGGGCTAATTGGAGCTACACAGGCAAGAGAGACACCAGCCAGACTTATTCCTGTCCTGAGCTGGAATGAATATATTTGGTGCATATTCCATGGAAAGATGAATAAAAGCCTTTGTGAAAAAAAGAAAAAGGCTCTACATCTTTTAGAGTATTTGTAAATTCATTGAATAGAGGATGAATATCTCATTTATAGCAGTAGATATTCAGGAAAAAAACCAAAACAACATTTGTCTGCTATTCACCTTCTACAGAGCAAAACCTTAGAGGGTAAATCAACCTCATAATTAACAAAACATTGCTAGACAGACTTTGATTAGACTAAGATGGAATCAGAGACATCATGCCAGATCAGAAGAGAGAAAAAAATGCAGGGTTTTATGTTTATATCTTACGTTCAACATGCCTTTTCTTGCTGAAGAAAAGCAGAAAAGCAGGAACTGACATAGCAAAGTTCAGTGGTAGTAGTGAAGACAGCATTTTTGCTTTGCATGGAATCTAGAAGGTGTGTATCCTGAGAGGTTTATATGGGCTATCAGTGATCTCGTACATTGCAAAGAGCATGGGCTACTTAAAATTGTCCCCAAAATAGGTTAGGTTGATGGGACACTAAAAATGCATTGTAGTAATCCTTCCTCTACTGCCTTTCTGGAAGCATCTGGGTGGTGATTCAGGTGAAGGCAATTATTTATTTGCATTATTTTGATCTATATGGTATATTTCCATAGAGGCTCTAAGCTGCTTACAGCATAAAATAAACACACAACAAAGATAAATTCCAAATTTAAAGACAAAACAAACATATGTCAAAGTAAAAGCAACTAGATCCATATTCAAAAGCCAGTTAGCAGAAAAGTTATCCGATCATGCAATCCAGATAATTAATTTATTCAGGGATATTCAACAGGATTTTTCCGGTTAAGTCTGTCATTGAATATATCTGGATAAAGTTATCCAGATAACTTTACAATAGCCTTTCTACCTAGTAACTTTGGCCAGATAGTGTCCAATATCAGCACTGTCTGGTTAAAACATTTATTGCACCCTGGGAACAACTCAGTCCTCCCTCTTTTTATGTAGATAAATTTTGTGCAGGCAAAAATTTGCCTGGACAAAATGTACCCATTCAGCAGTAGGGGAGGTAAATTAAATTCTGAATATTTGTCCAGTTACATCCAAAACAGGTTCATTTATCAAATTGCATTGAGTGCCTAATGCATGTTAAACGGGGTCTAACGCACATTAGATGAGCAACAAATGTCGCAACGCAAGCTAGCATGCACATTTTAAACTGAGTATGCTGACGGGAGAAGTTAATGCAAATTAGGGTCACCTAGAACAATTTGCACTGATTTTATGCACAATAACGCAACATTTAACATCAGAAATAAGAACATCTTTCTTTTTTTTGCAGTAGAGGGGCCAAAAGGTTTTTATCGTGCTACAGCGACATTGTCGCAGTTCACTGCTATTATTGCAGCTATTATCACATGTGATAAAATGAGGCCTTCCATCAGACAAACCTACCAATCCAGTCTGGGCCACTAAAAATACCTTTTCTTATCTGGCCTGTCTTCCTAAGGCTACTATATTTGGGGCAAGTTTACTTGCAGTGGGATACTAGGTGCTTCGGGATGCTCAGCACAGACAACAACAAGAACCCCAACAACAGGCAAGAGAGGTTCCAACCCCTTCTAGGGAAGTCCTTTTGGCGGAGCCACAGCCACTGATCCTGCAGGGAGAGTGTCGGGTCCCACAACTGCATTTGCCACACAGGCATGCACGGTACAGATACAGGGAGCACATATTTCCTTCCAGAACCACATTGCTGGGCATTCCAGAAGAATATGTGGTTAGCAGGTATCACCTCAGCTCCTAGGCTATCCTGGAATTATATGAAGAAATCAGAGGGGATCGGGATCCAGTCACAGAAAGGTCCCATACTATACCTGGCCTCACCAAACTATTGTCCACCCTGCATTTCATAGCATCTGGCTCCTTCCAAACGAAAGTAGGAGGGTCATCAGGAGAATGTCCCAAACCACTTTTTCCTGCTGTCTGGGCCTGGCCATTACAGCGGTATGTGACCGTATTTATGGATACATAGAATTCCTTCATGACAGACAGGGATTGATAGACTTGGGTTTTTATGCCATTGGGTTTTTATGCCATTGCCACTTTCCAAATGTTCTGCGAGCTATCGACTGCACTCACTTAGCTATCATCCCACCCCGTCACAAGGAGGAGATCTACTGCAACAGAAAACTCTTCCACTCCATCAACATGCAAGTGGTCTGTGACACTCAACAGTGCATCCTTTTCATGGTGGCTAGGACCTGGGAGCCACGCATGATTCCTTTATACTTAGACAATTTTGAGGATGGCCTCTATGGTGGCGGTTGGCTCATAGGCAAGACACACGCTTTTTTTCCTATTCCTTCTCTGGCTATGTCTTTCCAGCCAACTGCACGGACACAGGGAGGAGGGGGGGGGGTGAAGGGAGGGATGTGACAGCATCGGGTACATGACAACTAGCTTATACAGTTAGGTCTACAAGCAGGCACACCACAACACTGGTTTTCTCTATTCTGCTAATGCTGTGTGCTCAAACAATGCCCTTGCCACAAAGCTGTGTGGCTGATCAGCCGCAACACACACTTTCTACAGGTTCACTTTAATCAATAGGCTTTTCTAATCCTCCCATTTGGAGCAGTTGAAATCTCACTTGTTAATCACATTCTTTTAGTGTGCACACTGCAGGGACTACCAGATCAGGTGTTTCCTGTTAGTGATCGGTCAGCCAGGATGTTAGCCACAGTTTGTCTTGACCATTTCACTGGTAAAACAGAAGCTGCAGCTTGTGCATTTAGGACCTAACATATTCACTTTGGGCCGATACAGTAAGGACGTGTAAGAAAACGTGCTGCAGTGCCGGGCACCTGCTCGTTTGCCGCGCACACATCTTGGTTCACAAGCCGCTCAATTCAGTATTCAAATTAGACGTAAATCCAAGCGGCGTCCAAAGCGCGTCAATGAAGCGGTAGGCGTTCACAATCCATTTTACTGTATAGAGCGGTAAGCAGCACCTATACACTATCCAGGGTGCGCTGGTACCTGTCATTTCAAATGTCATTTGAAATGTCATTCCACCAGGTAAGTGGATGGTTCCGACCTTGGACGTCCGGCCGGGCGCTCAAGGCAGAGGTGCCTCTGATCATGGATGCCCGGATACAGGCGTGAAGGTCCATGAACAGACGCTGCGACCTTGGACGACCGAGGTCGCGGCTTCCATTCATGGACCTTCCCGCCTGTAGGCCCTGCTGCCTTGAGCACCCGGCCAGACTTCCAAGCCACGACCTTGGATGTCTGGCCGGGCGCTCAAGGCAGCGGGGCCTCTGATCATGGACGCCGGGATACAGGCGGGAAGGTCCATGAATGGATGCCGTGACCTTGGACGTACAGTATAACCCTAGCCTGGCGGCTCCCATCTCTCCGGCGTCCGTAGAGGCGTCCGTAGAGATGTCCGTATAGGCATCCGTATAGACGTCCATAGAGGCGTCCATGTCTCCACTGGACCCCGGAGCCTCAGAGACGTACAGTTTAACCCTAACCTGGCGGCTCCCATCTCTCCGGCGTCCATAGAGGCGTCCATGACCGGAGCCTCAGAGACGCCCAGAGATGGATAGTACAGTTGAACCGAAACAGAACACATACCTCCTCCGGTCTTGCTGCTGGGTTCTCTGGTCAGATGGGTTCTCCTTGCTGCTGGGCTCCCCTGTTCGCCTCTCCAATCTGCCGAGCATTTCGAGCATTTCTCAATCGAGCATTTCTCATTCTGCTTCTCAACCGAATGAAAAATAGCGCCAGAGCCAGTATATACATGTTGTCCATGGCGCTGTCCAGTACGAAGCTGACTGAACACCACACTAACACCAGGGACAGGGTAGGCAGTAAATATTCAGGTTAAAGACGCGGTAAATAAGCTGGTCAAAAGGGCGATAATTTGGGCGCATGTTACTATATCGGAGGGAATAGCTAATCCGATCATTAACATATCATATACATGTGGCAGGCGGAAACGGATATGCGTCCTTTTCGGCAAGCGGTAAGGACGTGTAAAAGCCGATACTGAATCACGGGTACACCTTACGCGTCCAAAACGTGCGTCCAAAGTGGGTTAAAAACTGGGTAACCACGGCCGCGCTTTACTGTATCGGCCCATGTGTCAGGTCAGACAAATATATATCTCTGGAGGACAAACTACAGAACAGCCAGGGACTTGCACAAGCACATCACCAGGTGGATGATTTGCTGCTGTGATATGTGTGGCAGCTATCATGTACAGCTTTAGGGTTAGAAGAGTGCTAGAAATGGCTAGCAATAGCTTGCTAGTGCGTGCATGCACACATTTGTTAGGAACCCCAGAAGCAGTTTCCCATTCTGGAAGATCTGACAGCTTAAGCAAGTGCTATACTGTTCATATAGTGACACAGAAAAAGGCCTCATGGACTTTGGTTTGGGAAAAAGGCTTTTAAGGCTCATGCTTAGTTAGAGCTTAGCTGCTACTGTCTTAGAGCACCATGTCGATTGGCAGTGATATCAGAAAGTCATGGTCATGTGAATGATGCATCTGTTCTCTTTGCCACAGGAGACTTGAGATACGGTTGCAGGACCTGGCTTCTAACCCCCGTAGCTATTCCCAACATGCCAGCAGAGACAAGGGACAACAAGGCCTTATGTTCTACTAACAGTATCACAGAACACACCTTCAAAGTTCTCAAAAGTAGATTTCACTGTTTGGACAAAAAGAGAGCTTTAAAGTATGCCCCATCCAAAGATAGGGCTGCTTCTCTGCAGTGTGTTCCATAATCTCACTCAGCGCCATGGTATCCCAATAGACATACTTCCAGATCTACCCAAGGATCCCTCATGTCCACTCTCAGAAACCAAGGACACCATGCTGACTGGCAGCCAGCTTTGGAAAAGCATCATACAACACTACTTTGCTTGCTTGGCCTCAATTACCCCTTCCCTTTCTATGGAAGAGAACCCAGCAAACTGTTTCCAGCTGCTCTCCTCTCCCTCTCTTTCTTTTACTCATTGCTCTTCTGTCTGTCTCACTGTGTCACAGAAACCACAAAGTCCTAGTTAGGCTACATCTTGACAAAGGAGCAAAAAGCTGTAGTACAAAATGCATACTCAAAGTAAAGATTACACCAAAGACATATGGCATGCCTAATGTTTTCTGACTGATAGTGATTCTAAAACTGCTATGTCTTGCAATAGTGTTCGTATAGGACTAGCAACACAGTCTTGCTTGATGGCCCCATACGTTGGTCCCATGTGGGCGAGATAGTGGCATAGATATGAGGGAACTCCAGCAGTGCCTTGAACAGGGAGCCCAACTGATCTAGAAATCATATAAATCACAAGTAACTCAGCTGCTTAAAAGCACAGCCTAAAGCTACAGGTTAAAGGTTTAAGGTATCAATCACAGACTTGCCATTTGACAGCCACATTAAGAACATAAGAACATAAGAAAATGCCGTACTGGGTCAGACCAAGGGTCCATCAAGCCCAGCATCCTGTTTCCAACAGTGGCCAATCCAGGCCATAAGAACCTGGCAGGTACCCAAAAACTAAGTCTATTCCATGTTACCATTGCTAATGGCAGTGGCTATTCTCTAGGTGAACTTAATAGCAGGTAATGGACTTCTCCTCCAAGAACTTATCCAATTCTTTTTTAAACACAGCTATAGGGATGTGAATCGTTTTTTGACGATTTAAAATATCGTCCGATATATTTTAAATGGCGCCAGCAGGAGATCTCCTGCAATTGAATCGTGTTGTCTTCAGCCGGTGCAGAATGGCGCCGGCTGAAGACAACACGATTCAATTGCAGGAGACCGTTCCGGACCGCCGCTGGACCCCCAGGTAATTTAAGGCATTGGGGGGGGGGTTTCGGGAGAGTGGGGGATTTAATTTAAAGGGTCGGGGGTGGGTTTCAGGGTGTTTTAGTGTGCCGGTTTTCCTGCCCTCCCCCTTCCCCAGATTTAGCTACGGACCGCCGCTGGACCCCCAGGTAATTTAAGGCATTTGGGGGGGGGGGTTCGGGAGGGTGGGGGATTTAATTTAAAGGGTCGGGGTGGGTTTTAGGGGGTTTTAGTGTGCCGGTTCATGATTTTAACAATTTTCACGATACTCTAAACACCCAAACGGCGACGATACGATTCCTTCCCCCTCCCAGCCGAAATCGATCGTTAAGACGATCGAGGACACGATTCACATCTCTACACAGCTATACTAACTGCACTAACCACATCCTCTGGCAACAAATTCCAGAGTTTAATTGTGCTTTGAGTAAAAAAGAACTTTCTCCGATTAGTTTTAAATGTGCCCCATGTTAACTTCATGGAGTGCCCCCTAGTCTTTCTACTATCCGAAAGAGTAAATAACCGATTCACATCTACCCGTTCTAGACCTCTCATGATTTTAAACACCTCTATCATATCCGCCCCTCAGTCGTCTCTTCTCCAAGCTGAAAAGTCCTAACCTCTTTAGTCTTTCCTCACAGGGGAGTTGTTCCATTCCCCTTATCATTTTGGTAGCCCTTCTCTGTACCTTCTCCATCGCAATTATATCTTTTTTGAGATTCATATGCATCTGAAGATATGCACCTGTAGGTCAGATGTATTGTGTCATATGGGCCTGCAAACACACTGATGACAGCACTGCCTCAGCTGTTTCAGAGTCAGTGCTGACATTGGAATGTTGACCTAGCAGCCCTTCACTTAAAGCTTTTTGGAAAGCACATGTCAAAGACAGTGGCAATGCCTAACTTCTCACAAGCTAGCATAGGCCATTGGGGTTGGGCACAACATACACCGCTATGCCTTTCTACAACTAGATAAGTAACTTTTCAGCTCTCATGTACAGCTGGTGAGGGCCATGGCCCTTGGGCTGACATGTTGGTTCTGTTATCTGCTCAGGGAGGCTAGAAAGGATGCTGGGCTGAGCATCTGAAAGCTGCTTTGAGAATAGGATGCTATCATGCCTTCACATGTTTTGGAAAGTCACCTCTGAATAGATAGGTCAAAGTCAGTTGGGTGATGAATATTATAGAACCCACATGTCACCTAACAAAAGGTTCCCCTCATTGAACCCAAGGCACAGCCATGTTTTAAGCTCTGGATCTAGCCTGACATGCCACAGGTAGCTTTTGGGAAATATAGAGATGTGAGGGTGCTGCTTAGGTCATAGCCTGTGTAGCCCAGAGCGAATCATGTTGTTCTGCTTTCTGTAGGTGCATTCAAACTAGGCAGAGTAGTTGGTTTGTTAAACTTGGTAGTAGCTGTTACACCCCTTATCCTTTCTGTGGCCACCCATAATGCACCTAGGTTCCATACTCCCAGGGAAATAAGCTTGCAGAATGCAAAAATTCCAGAGTTGCCACCTTTCAGGTAGATTCTTGTTTGAGGCCCTTGCTTGTCCACATGGCTGGCATGACCTGTGGCCATTACAGCAGAGTAGATGTTCTCTAGGATGCATCTCCAATGGTATTTGAGCATTTTGTACATTGTGCATACCCAGACCAAGGCAGGATTGTTGATAGACTCGATCATCTAGCATTAAGTCTCTGCACCAAAGCTGGTTGTTGAAATGCCTATCTCTCGTATGACAGCAAACATATGAACATTGACATAATTGAAGGGTTCTTATTCAGCAAGAGGTGTATATTTCTTTGGCAACGATTCAAGAAGTGTGATTCCATTCACTGACCCAAGCCTTCACAATATACACACACTGAGTAACGCATTAGTTTCAGTCCTGGGTTGCCACATATTAAATAGTTCCACACAGGAGAATATACAGTCAGCACTAATACATACTAGCAGATTTAAAAACTAATATCCATACGATGACCATGTTTGTACACTGAACACATATATAGCCCCTGAGGCAGACAATGTGTGGCGAAACTTGGCCAGAGTCAGGCTACTTTTATCATTTTTTATTAATAAATGTTTAAAATGTACTTGGACATCTGGCATCTATTTTACTTTTTCCAACCTGGAATCTGCAGATACACATTTATGCTCCCTAGAGATGAACCAGACCTAGGGCTTTATTTACTTATCAAATAGGACTAAACACTTATGTCATGAGAGCATTCTGTGCTAGAGCCACAGAGAAGGCTCATTGTTTGGTCAGAGGTGATATATCTGCACAAAGGAAGATAACAATGGATTTTTATAGCTACACTATGAGCTCTGCAAAGCTAGACAATCTATTGGTCCCCAACAGATTGAGGAGATAGCTATGGCAACTTTAGCCTAGCATTTCTACCCTTATTCCACCGGACAGTATATGGAGATGAACACTAGCTAGCTAGTGTCCATTTCATATACATGCTTAAGTACCCAAGAGTTAGCGAAGAATATAATCTCTGGAAAAGGCAACAGGAGCAAATAGTGAAGCTCCACTGTAAGAAGTTCCTGTTTAGCTCTTGTTATGTTCCTTGGGTGCATACAATGAGCTTTTATTTTTATGACCTAGGTCATATGATCTTGCATGCCAGAAATGTACCTAATTGGAAAGGCCAATGGCACTCTAGCATGCAAGGTCATATGGGTCCCAAACCTTTTAACTAGTGAACCCTTAAGACAATGAAAAGGCATATTCAGAAAGTGCTTTTTCAAAACCTATGACCACTTTATAATATAAAAAATGTCATCAACAGATTCAAACCAAATCAATGTCTTTGTTAATTGCATTCTGCGAGGACAAGATATCAAATAGCACATGACATTATAACTGAAATGAGCAGCACATTGAATGTAGTCCTGTATCTACATTGTTACAAATACAGTTACATATACAGTATTAACATCTTATACCTTTGCACAATCATGATTACAGCAAAGAACATAGAAAGTGGAAGTGGCAACCCAATAGCTATAGTACAGTTATAAAGTTAGAGATAATAGGAGCACAACTATGTGATGGCAAGAAAAAGTCCCAAACAGTCCATGTTGAAAGAGTGCACTCAAAGGAGGAACAGTCTAAGGGTCATGGCAACAGAGTTCAAGTGAAGGTCCAGACAGTCCATGTTGAAAGAATTCATTCAAATGGGGCAAACTAAAGGCCACAGCAGCAGAGTTCAACAACATGGCAGCAAGACCAGGACCAAAGAGCACAGCATGGAGACAGCAACATGGAGGTAAGAGCCCCAGGAGAAGACATAGCAGCAGGATGAGATGAGATACCAGCAAAGAAGCAGCAGCAGCAGGATGAGATGAGATGAAATGAGACAGCACCATGGAGGTAGTAGCAGGATGAGATGAGACACCAGAATGGAGGCAGTAGCAAGATGAGATGAGGTGAGACACCAACATGGAGGCAGCAGCAGGATGAGATGAGATGAGATACGAGCATGAGGAAGCAGCAGGATCAGATGAGATGAGACACCAGCATGGAGGCAGCAGCAGGATGAGATTAAATTAGATGAGCTGAGAAGAGATGATAATCCAGCATCATGAGCGGGAGATGAGACCTGATGAGAAGAGACAGCAGCAGGACTGTGACTGGAGACCACAGCAAGGAGGCTGGAGCATCAACACAGGGCATTAAAAGTAGGCAACAGGACAACACTGGCAGACAGTAGACCATCCCCATCAGCAAGCTGGCATATGAACTCTGTACTGAGGATAGGCCCAGCAGGCTTCTTTCATCTAGCCAACACAGGAATTCTGTAGTGAGGATAGGGCCAGCAGGCTTCTTCCATCTAGAAGGCACAAGAACTCTGTAATGAGGACAGGCCCAGCAGGCTTATTTCATATAGCTGGCACATGAACTCTGTATTGAGGCCTGGCCAGGCTTGTTTCCATAAGTCTTGTTACTTGCCGGTATATCCCACTACTTCTGCAGCATCATGGCCCTTTGCCACGCTGTGGCTTGTCACTTGGAGTGGCATATCTTTAGAAGGCCTCCCCCTGGGGCATCTATCACGCTGGGGTCTGCTGCAGGGTGTGCAGTCCTGAAATGCTGGGGAAGGCACAGGTGGAAGTTCTGGCATGCGTTGGAGAATAAGAGTTAAGATGCTGGTCAGGTTGTTAATGAATGTTGCCACTATGGTGAGAGTTTGCATGTCGGTTGCCATCTGGTCATGCAAGCCCTAGGTATGAGTGTTGACAGCCCTCCTTAGGGGCACTAGCTCTGCCTATATGTGGTGGAGGTATATACTATCGGGCGGATTTTAAAAGCCCTGCTTGCGTAAATCCGCCCGGATTTCCGCGCGCAGAGCCCCGGGCCACACGTAAGTCCCGGGGTTTTTTGGGGGGCGTGTCAGGGGCGTGGCCGAACAACGCAGCATTTTGGGGGCGGGATGCAGCATTTCGGGAGCGGGCCCGGGGGCGTGGTTTTGGCCCAGGGCGTTCCGGGGGCATGACCGCGCCCTCCGGAATCGCCCCCGGGTTGGGTCTCGGCGCGCCAGCAGCCCTCTGGGAGGCGTAAATCCGTGGATAAAGGTAGGGGGGGTTTAGATAGGGCTGGGGGGGTGGGTTAGGTAGGGGAAGGGAGGGAACGGAGACAGGCTGCGTGGCTCGGCGCGCGCCGGCTGCCCAAAATCGGCAGCCTTGCGCGCACCGATCCAGGATTTTAGAAGATACTCGCGGCTACGCGCGTATCTTAGAAAATCCAGCATACTTTTGTTTGCGCCTGGTGCGCGATCAAAAGTAAGCGAACGCGCTTTTTTAAAAAATCTACCCCTATGTCTCTTTTTCAGGCAGTCCAGCTTCTTGTGCATCGAGAGCTCTATTGCTGTTGGTGCTAGCGCTATGCTGGGTGTGGTCAAAGCTGCTGTTTGGACCTCCAAATATGGCATGATGGGAGCTGATGGGCTGCTCTGGCTCGGTGTCTGCTGCCTCCTGCTTTGTGACATGGTCTGCTGGAGGTGGGTTGTACTGGATTAACTGCCTCCCACTACAGGTTCAGATCATCCATGAAGCTGGATGTGTTGAGGCTGAGCCAAGGTTTGCCAGCATCTGCTTCTGCTGAGGAGAATGGTGCTGCTGCTCCTCCCCAATTCCTCACTGAATTAAGTATGTGCATCCATCAGTAAAGGGTCATGGAAAACTGCTGCAGCACTGCTGGTCCCTGGGTCTTGACTGTTGGTCCCTGGGTCTTGACTGCTGGTCCCTGGGGCTTGACATCTGGGACTAGTAGGGTCCTGGGCAAGAGATGTGGAAAGAAAGAAGACATAAGTACCAATGCTAAATAATGTGGATAATTGTAGTAGTCTTGCCTTTTACAAGTGAGGTGAACCTACCGCTCCAGTTCGCATGATATCCAGCCGCTCATCCATGCCCTCGCAGACATCCGGTCCCAAATGTTGGATGAGGTGCTCTTCCATTGGTATCAGTATGATGGGACAAGAAGCTCCTCCTCTGGCCTGACATATATACTTGTTGTGGTTAGCCACCTTCGTTTTCAGTTGGGCCTTGATTTTGTGGTACCTGTGGGCCACCTGCTCTGTACTCACGCCACTCTACGATTTTGAAACAGTATTGCATAATAATCTTGAACCCCTGCAACAATCATTTCATTGTCCTCCATACTGAACTTCAAAGTTCTCACACAAGTGTGCCTTGCTATCTAGCTGCCAGAACAGGATGCCACATCTGCTTCCAGAGAGATGTCCTCCCTTTCCTCTCTCTCACTTCCACTCCCCTCTTCCCTCCTTTCCTGTCCTCTCCTACACCTGCCCTACCAACTCCTGTCCCCTCTACGCTCTCTATCTATCCCTAGCCTGCCGTCTTCCTCCCTCCATACTCACCTGCCTATCCCCTTCTCCCTTTCACTTTTCCTATCACTTCCCTCCTACCTATAATAACATAAGAAATTGCCATACTGGGTCAGACCAAGGGTCCTTCAAGCCCAGCATCCTGTTTCCAACAGTGGCCAATCCAGGCTGAAAGTACCCAAACACTAAGTAGATCCATTACTATTGATGCCAGTAATAGTAGTGACTATTCTCTAAGACAACTTGATTAATAGCAGTTAATAGACTTCTCCTCCATGAACTTATTCAAACCTTTTTTAAACCCAGCTGCAATAACTGCAGTAACCACTTCCTCTGGCAACAAATTTCAAAGCTTAAGTGTGCGTTGAGTGAAAAATAAGTTTCTCCAATTAGTTTTAAATGTGCTAGTTGTTAACTTCATGGAGTGCCCCTTGTCCTTCTATTATCAGAAAGAGTAAATAACTGATTCACATTTACCTGTTCTAGACCTCTCATGATTTAAAGACCTCTGTCATATCCCCCCTCAGCCATCTCTTCTGGAAGCTTAAAATCCCTAACCTCTTTACCCTTTCCTCATAGAGGTGCTGTTCCATCCCCTTTATCACTTTGATTGCCCTTCTCTGTACCTTCTCCTTCACAACTATATCTTTTTTGAGATGCGGCAACCAGAATTGTACACAGTACTCAAGGTGCAGTCTCACCATGGAGCGATAGAGAGGCATTATGACATTTTCCATTTTATTCACCATTTCTTTCCTAATAATTCCTAATATTCTGTTTGCTCTTTTTGACTGCTACAGCACACTGAGCCAATGATTTCAATGTATTACCTACTATTACGCCTAAACATTTTTCCTGGGTGGTAGATCCTAATATGGAACCTAACATTGTGTAACTATAGCATGGATTATTTTTCTCTATATCATCACCTTGCACTTATCCACATTAAATTTCATCTGCCATTTGGATGCCCAATCTTCCAGTCTCGCAAGGTCCTACTGCAGTATATCACATCCGCTTGTGATTTAACTACTCTGAATAATTTTGTATAATCTGCAAATTTGATTACCTCACTTGTCATATTCCTTTCCATATAATTTATAAATATATTGAAAAGCACAGGTCCAAGTGCAGATCCATGAGGCACTCCACTGTTTACCTTTTTCCGTGGAGAAAATTGATCATTTAATCCTACTCTGTTTCCTGTCTTTTAACCAGTTTGTAATCCACGAAAGGACATCGCCTCCTATCCCATGACTTTTTTCTTTTCTTAGAAGCCTCTCATAAGGGACTTTGTCAAACGCCTTCTGAAAATCCAAATACACTATATCTATTGGCTCAACTTTATCCACATGTTTATTAACCCCTTCAAATAAATGAAGCAGATTTGTGAGGCAAGACTTCCCTTGGGTGAATCCACGCTGACTGTATTCCACTAAACCATGTCTTTCTATATGCTCTGTGATTTTGATCTTGAGAATAGTTTCCACTATTTTTCCCAGCATTGGTCTGTTGTTTCCTGGATCCTGGGGTTACATTGGCCACCCTCTAGTCTTTAGCTACAATGGATGATTTTAATGATAGGTTACAAATTTTAACTAATAGATCTGAAATGTTATTTTTGAGCTCCTTCTGAACCCTGGGGTGTATACCATCTGGTCCAAGTGATTTTCTATTCTTTAGCTTGTCAGTCTTGCCTACTAAATCTTCAAGGTTCACAGGGATTTGTTTCAGTTCATCTGAATCATCACCCTTGAAAACCATCTCTGAAACCGGTATCTCCCCAACATTCTCATTAGTAAACACAGAAGCAAAGAATTAATCTATCTTTTTGCAATGATTTTATCTTCCCTAAGAGCCCTTTTAATCTCTCAGTCATCTAATGGTCCAGCCAACTCCCTGACAGGTTTCTTGCTTCAGATATATTTTTAAAGGTTTTTATTACGAGTTTTTGCCTCTATGGCCAACTTCATTTCAAATTCTCTCTTAGCCTGTCTTATGAATGTTTTACATTTAACTTGACAATGCTTATGCTTTTTCCTATTTTCTTCAGATGGATCCTTCCTCCAATTTTTAAAGGATGTTTTTTTTTGGCTAAAATAGTCTCTTTCACCTTACCTTTTAACCATGCTGGTAAATGTTTTGCCTTCCTCCCACCTTTCTTAATGCATGGAATACATCTGGACTGTCCTTCTAAGATTGTATTTTTAAGCAGTGTCCATGCCTGTTGTATACTTTTGACCTTTGAGGCTGCACTTTTCAGTTTATTTTTCTAACTATTTTCCTCATTTTTATCAAAGTTTCCCAAAAGAAAATTTAGTTTTAGAGCTGTAGATTTACATATTGTCCCCCTTCCAGCCATTAGTTCAAATTTGATCATGTTATGATCACTATTGCCAAGTGGCCCCACCACCATTACCTCTCTCACCAAATCTTGTGTTCCACTAAGAATTAAATCTAAAATAGCTCCCTCTCTCATTGGTTCCTGAACCAATTGCTCCATAAAGCAGTCATTTATTCCATCCAGGAATTTTGTCTCTAGCATGTCCTGATGTTACATTTACCCAGTCAATATTGGGGTAATTGATAACTCCCATTATTACTGCACTGCCAAATTGGTTAGCTTCCCTGATCTCTCTCAGCATTTTATCATCTGTCTGTCATCATGTTGGCCAGGTAGATGATAGTATACTCCTATCACTAAACTCTTACCCAACACACATGGGAATTCTAACCATATAGATTCTACTGAGCATTTAGTCTCTTGTATGATCTTTATCGTGTTGGACTCTATACCCTCCGGAACATACAGTGCTACACCTCCACCAAGTTGATCCTCCCTTTCATTGTGGCATAATTTGTACCCTAATATAGCACTGTCCCATTGGTTATCCTCCTTCCACCAGGTCTTTGAGATGCCAATTATATCTATCTCATCATTCACTACTATACATTCTAACTCTCCCTTCTTACTTCTTAGACTTCTCGCATTGGCATACAGACTTTTCAAAGTGCATTATTTGCATAACAACCTTCTTTTCAGTTGAAATGGATAATTTGGAATTCTTTAGCTCAGGTGATTCTTTACTTATAGGCATATTGTCTACTTTTCCTTTTATTGGAACCTCTCTGTTGGGATGCCCTAACTTTCCTTTTTCATTAGTATCCTTCAAAAGTACATTCCTCTGAACCATACACTGTTGAATGACTGTCGGCTTTCCCCTTGTTCTAGTTTATAAACTGCTCTATCTCCTTTTTGAAAGTTAGTGCCAGCAGCCTGGTTCCATTCTGGTTAAGGTGGAGCCCGTCCTTTTGGAAAAGTCTCCTCTTTCCCCAAAAGGTTATCCAGATCCTTTGAAAAAAATTAATTCCTCCTCTTCCCTGCACCATTGTCTCATCCACGCATTGAGACTCCAGAGCTCTGCCTGCCTCTGGGGACCTGCATGTGGAACAGGGAGCATTTCAGAGAATGCTGCCCTGGAGGTTCTGGATTTCAGCTTTCTACCTAAAGTCCTAAATTTGGTTTCCAGAACCTCCCTCCTACATTTTCCTATTTTGTTGGTGCCCACATGTACCACATCAGCCGGCTTCTCCCCAGCACTGTCTATAATCCTGTGACGCGTGAAGCCTGCCACCTTCGCACCAGGCAGGCAAGTTACCCGGCGGTCCTCAAGTCCACCAGCCACCCAGCTATCTACATTTCTAATAATCGAATCACCAACTATGATGGCCAACCTAATCTTTCCCTCCTGAGAAGTAGCCCTGAGAGACTTGTCCTCAGTGCAAGAGGACAATGCATCACCTGGAGATCAGGTCCTTACTACAGGATTACTACCTGATACACCAGGGTAATGCTCTCCAGCTGGGAGACCTTTCTGATCCAAGGCAGCATCAGGGCTGCCAGACAGGATTTTGACTTGGCTACTCTGTCCCTGAAGTTCTCATCAATGTACCTCTCTGTCTGCCTCAGCTCCACCAGGTCTGCCACTCTAACTCCAGAGATCAGACGTTCTCTGAGAGCCAGGTGCCCTTTGCACTGGGTACACACATACTATCTCTCACCGGCGGGTAAAAAATCATATATGTGACACTCGATGCAAAAGACTGGAAAGCCCCCCTCTTGCTGCTGGACTGCTGCCTTCATCTTAATTTTGTTGAGTTCCTAGTTAAGTTTAGGTTGCTAAGGGAGTAGGAATTAGGGTACTTTAAATTTATAGGTGTATGCACTAATTAATCTGCTAGTGACCTGTCCCTGTCCCTACTTCTACTCCTAGCACTCCTGCCCTCATCCTCCTGCCTCTTCTCCTCCCTCCTCTTTTCCCAGGCTTCTCATACTCCATCCTCTCCACTCCTGACTCCTCCACACCAGCACTACACCACCACTATCACTACTTCTCCTCACTCCTCCACACAAAAAGACAGACAAACTGGAAAAACAAAAACTTGTCCTCCAGCAAAGACAAAAGACCAAGGTAAAGTGAAACAGATGACAACAGAAGACCAGACAATACACTCAGGTAATAATTTCTGGAAAAGCACCAAATCACACCATCCAACTCACCAACTCTCCTCTCTCCATCGCCTGACACACCCTCAAAGAGGCAGCTGCAAGAAGCCAGTATATATAAACAAAAAATAATAATGCACCATGCATAAATCAATGCATGCCATGTAAAATAGCATGCAATGTGCTGATGCTACATATGAAATGCTGACTCAATACACAATGCAATAGCATATTGTGCTTCACGAAAATTGCCATTGTGATATGGTAGATAGGAAATTAGCTAACCAGGCCCATTTTTTTTTTATCACAGGCACTATTTCTGCTTTCTTTATAGTATTTTGATGAATCTAGGCTAAAGTTAGCTGGATAAAACATTTGAATATCAACCTCATTAAGAAAACAGAAACAGTTATAAATAAAACCAACCAACAACTAACACAGTATATGCAACATAAAATGAAATCCAGTAATTATCATGGAAAACACTTTTTCACAGCTGTTTTTGGGCCAGTTTAAGATTTCAGACAAAGTTGAACAAAAATGTGCAAAAAAAATCATGTCAACTTGCTTGCATGTTTTTGAAATGGTTTATCTTATTTTTTGCCCAAAGATTTAAGTTCTTGCAATTTGTTGAAACGAAAAAAATCCAAAGAAAAAAAAAATCATGTAAACAAACATTTCTGTAAAATGCACTGAAACTTTTACCTGATTCTTAAATATAGAAATGTAAAAACCTTACAGTGCTTGATGTAGAAGTTTTGGGCTGCCCAGTTTTTTTCTATAGTTGTTTATTCCTTGCAGTAGTTGTAGGAGCTTAAATCTTTGGTCAACATACGCACTATTTAAAAACTGTGCAAATAACTGACTTGCAAGTTTTTTGCACCTTATTGCCTTACTTTTGATCAAAATTAATTTGGGCCCTTGCCTTATTGCAAAAAAGTTATTTTCTTGACCCCTAAGTTAATCTCTCTTGGGGGCCTGATTCTCTAAGCTTTTCTCCGTATTGACACAGAATGGGGAAAAAATCCTTAGTAAATCAGATCCCTTGATCAGCACTAAAATTAAAGCAGAAGAACATGTGGCTAAGGACTCTTTTTAATATTTAAATATAATCTATTTAATATATTTTATTTTAAAGAAGGTAAAGGCCATCTGTGTACCAATAGGTAATGACTGAGCACAAAAGGAGATCTGCCTGTTTTAGTTGAGAGAAAGTACTTATATCTAAATTTGTGTTTTAGTTATGTTGTGTGTCTGTTGTACTTTGGACTTTGAAGAATGGGCCCTTGGTCACTGTAAGAGATGACACCTCCCACAGGGTGGAGCCCTGTGGGGACTTGCAGTGATAGGCTAGCTCAAGGCAGAGATGGACACAGAGATATAGCTTTATTGTACTGCAACGTAGATGGTAAACTGAGGATCGGGTGATGATTCCAGCTAGGAGAGGAGAACCCAGATGATAATGTTCCATCTATAGGTTGCAGAGTGGAAAAGGCAGTTCCACAGTCTCACCAGGTCCGCGGTGCAGGGTAGGTCGAGGATCTACGAAGAGAGAGATGAGACAAAGCACAGGCAGAACTGGAGTGGCAGTGCTCACTCTGATGCTGGTAGTTGTAGTAGGGGAGAGCCCCGAGGAGCGGAGGTCTCGGACGAACAAAGCCCCCGAGGAGCAGGTACCGTAGGCGTCCTGGTAATAGGTAGGCAACCCTGAAGGGTAAACAGGAGCAAGGCAAGGGCCCCGAGGAACGGTACCTTAGGCATCCTTGTTGGTAGCAGATAACCCCAGAGGGTAAAGAGGAGCGAGGCAAGGCCCCCATGCAGCGGGTATCTAAGTCGTCCTGGAATGAGAGTACAAGGAGCAGGAGCGTCTGGTAATGTGGAGAGATCAGCATGGAGGATTCATTGCTAACTCGTATTAGGAATTGTGAATGGAGTTTAAATACCAGAGATAGTGATGTCATGCGGTGGGGATGCCCTCAAGGTTCCCGCCATGATGCACGTAAAGGACAGGGCTGCTCGTGCATGCATGCCCTAGGTGACTCCTGGAGAAAGATGACGAAAGCAATCGCCCATGCTGGATGGGAACGCCAGAGGATTCGGTGTGGAGAAGAGGAGGCAGCCATCTTATCAAAATGGACTGAGTCAGGCAGAAAAAAGGTAAGCAACAGACGGCACAGGCATCTGTGACTGACGGGTGCAACAGTGTCCTCTTAGATGTTTTATGTTTTATTATGTACTCAACTTGTTCAAAATTATTGAGAAAAGCAGGCTAGAAATGCATAAATAAATACAATCAAAATACATTTAAGATTTGACTATTTCTACTTGGAACATGGTATAAGGCTTAATGTGAGTATTTTTTTGAGAGATAGGGAATGATTGATTCTGCCAGTAACCACATAGTCATGCAGGAAAGAAACCAAACATGTTCTTACATCCATTTCTTCTATGTATACATTCCTCAGAAGTAGCACTGCAGTGCATTGGCCTCAAAGCATGTTTATCTTATTAAAATCTGAAGATTCTGTCATAAGCATTCTTTAAGAAGTGTTGACTTATGATGGCACTTTATATTTGTACTATTATTCTCACAAAACTGGGAAAAACAACTGAATGTTCTAGAATCCAAAACTATATTAAACAATCTTTCCTTTGAAACATTATTTGCCAGTTCCACTCCCCTTGTAATCAATTTTAGGGAGAACAGTTGCCACTTAACTTCAATTGAATTGATTTTCCATGAAAAATAGCAAGGCAATGGTTGTAATTAATATAGTACTTAAATCACATCATTTTTAGTTCCTTCAGCTATACTATCAGAAATATCCTAGACCTGTTTGTAAAGCGTAATCTGTTTTTAAATCCTTACCTTGGGCTTATTTCTACATGGTTCAGCACACAGATCCAATTTAGATGATAAATGATGTAACTTTTAAAGACCAAAAATTTGATTTAGCTTCATGTAGTTAAAAAAAATAGAGAAAGATCCCATTCATTGTATAAATTGGTTGTTTTGGATGGTACTTAAAAATCAAACAGCAAAAAGCAAAAGAATGAGTGAAATCATATGAGACCATAATGATAAATCACTCAATTAGGTTCAAGCACACAATTATGATATTGATAATAATAAAATCCGCAACCACTTATATTGTGGCCATCATATCTCTGTACTGCTAAATTATACAACACATATGTGTCTGAAGCCTTTCCTTAAACACCTGATGGGTATAATATTAATCACATGAGTTAGTAATTTTTTTTAATTTTAATGTGAAAATGCAAATGAAAATAAAGAGGGCCATATTCCAAAGCCATTTAGACAGCTAACACAATAGTTATCCATCTAAACGGTTAGCTCTTATCAGGCTAAATTCTAGCCAGCTAATAAAAGTTTAGCTGGATAAGTTAAGGGCAGTCCAGGGGTATAACTGGGAGGAGTTGAGTTAACCGCCAAGTTAACTGGCTAACTTTGATATTCACAGTTAGCCGGATAACTTAGCTGGCTAAGTCTGGTTGAGTCAAAGAGCTGTCCTAAAGTTAGCGAGCTAGTTAGCCATTAACTAAATAAGATAGCTGGCTATTTCAGTACTGTGGCTGCACTAGTGATTATGCCTCCAAAGTTAGCCAGATAAGTTTATCTGGCTATTTTTGCTATTTGGACTGTGTCTGAATATAGACCTCAAAACTTATCTGCAGGAGAATATCCTTTAAAGATGGCAAGATATGAAGAACATGGTAATTCCACAATAACTTAAAGTTCAGAGTTACAGCAAAGGTGGTGTTATGAATCCCCATCCCCAACACCAGCACAGTGTTTCGAAATCAGTGTTTCTTCATCAGCAGTATTTAAATGCTTTGAGAGGGGCTGTTGCTGTTCGTAAGATATGTTTGATGGCAAAATCTTGCTCTTGAATAATATGTCCTCCATTCTTCTATAAATAAACATCAGATTTCAAAATATTGGGGTAGATTTTAAAAGCCCTGTGCGCCGGCGTGCCTATTTTGCATAGGCCACTGGTGTGCGCAAAGCCCCGGGACACGCATAAGTCCCAGGGCTTCGTAAAAGGGGCGGGAGGGAGAGTGTCGGCAGTCCGGGGATGTGTCCAGGGGGCGTGTCCGGGGTCAGGGAGTGGTTCGGGGCAGGTCTGGGGGCGTGGCGACGGTTCGGGGCGGGCCGGGGGGGGGCGGTCCCGAGTCCTCCGGCACTGTGGCCTGTGCCGGGGGATGTCGAGCTGGCGCGCGCAAGTTACGCCTGCCTCGGGCAGGTGTAACTTGTACAACAAAGGTGGGGGGGATTTAGGTAGGGCTGGGGGGTGGGATAGATAGGGGAAGGTAGGGGAAGGTGGGGGGAGGAGGAAGGAACGGAGGCAGGCTGCGCAGCTCGACGCACGCAGGCTGCCAATTTTGTGCAGCCTTGCATGCGCTGACCCCAGATTTTTGGTTTGCGCCGGTTGCGCGAAGTAAAATTTTGCATGCTAAGAGCCCAACTTTCAAAGATATCTATGGTACAGAATGTTTGTGCGTAAGTGGACACGTGGAGATTAATACTAATATTTTATAAACTCTGTGGCAGCAGTTGCACGTTTTAAAAAATACCATGATTTCTGCTTTGAAAGTATATGCATATGTTACAATACACACATATATTTCTAATGCAAGAAAAAATATTTTCTCCACTTATTTTATAAACATGTGCATCTACATTTTATGCACAAAATAATCATGACTGTGCACGAATAAACACCGAGAATTACATATGGAGGCAGATATTTTATCTAGTATGCTCATATAACATTTTGAAAATACTTACATGAGTATTTGGAATCACCAATTCACCCAGTACTTCTCCAGTTCACCTAGACTCTCTAGCACTTTGCCCTAAACACCCACCAGTTCACTCAGATCTCCCACCCAAAATATGCAGACCACAGACAAGTCCAATTTTGTTTGTGTAAGTCAATTAGCAGATGTAAATGTGTATAAATAAGTTCAATAATGTATACGCTTATATCTCTTACAAAATAGCGATTATTTTGTGTACTGAACCTGGCCTGCTCTGGAACATACCTAGATCATAGGGGTGTGCATTCGGATTGACCGCATTAGTAAAACGCAACTCATATTTTTTTTTTACTTAAAAAATTGATTCGACATAAACGATCGGATTTCCCACATATCGAACATAGATATGTTCGATATGTGGGAAATCGCGATTGTTGAGCCAAAATAAAAATATAAACCCCCTCACCCTCCTTAATCCCCCCCCCCGACTTACCACAACTCCCTGGTGATGGAGCGAGGAGTGAGGACGCCATTTCTGCAATCCTTGGCGAGAAGCATGTGACGTCGGCGGCACGTCGAGTGACGCTGGCGTCACGTGATTCCCGGCTCGTTCACGCCGGACGGCTCGTTCGGCCCAAAAAGAACTTTTGGCCAGCTTGGGGGGGCCTCCTGACCCCCCCAAGCTGGCCAAAAGTTCTTTTTGGGCCGAACGAGCCGTCCGGCGCGAACGAGCCGGGAATCACGTGACGCCGACGTCACGTGATTCCCGGCAAGTTCGCACCGGACGGCTCGTTCGGCCCAAAAAGAACTTTTGGCCAGCTTGGGGGGGCCTCCTGACCCCCTCAAGCTGGCCAAAAGTTCTTTTTGGGCCGAACGAGCCGTCCGGCGCGAACTCGCCGGGAATCACGTGACGTCGCGTCTGAGTGACGCGGCGCCACGTGATTCCCGGCGAGTTCGCGCCGGACGGCTCGTTCGGCCCAAAAAGAACTTTTGGCCAGCTTGGGGGGGTCAGGAGGCCCCCCCAAGCTGGCCAAAAGTTCTTTTTGGGCCGAACGAGCCGTCCGGCGCGAACGAGCCGGGAATCACGTGACGCCGCGTCACTCGACGTGCCACCGACGTCACATGCTTCTCGCCAAGGATTGCAGAAATGACGTCCTCACTCCTCGCTCGATCACCAGGGAGTTGTGGTAAGTCTGGGGGGGGGGTTAAGGAGGGTGAGGGGGTTTAAATTTTTTTTTTGCACATATGTACATATACCCAACTCATTGGATTTTTTTTATGTCCATATTGGCCGCAAGTGGGACCCCCTTTCGGACATAAAAAATATGAACATAAAATTTTGCTCTGCACATCCCTACTAGATCACCCTTTTTTCCCCAGTAAAATTTACAAGTGAAACGGAAAATATAAATATACTCTGAACATTTATAAAATAGTCTATACATGCTATTTATATGTGTATATTTATTTATTTATTTTTATTTACCAGTGTTCGTTTTACACATCACATCAGTTTACATTCCAACAAAAAATACAGGAAATCGAGCGTTTCCTTTGTCTAATACATTGAACAATAATAAACATGGAAATTTTAACAAGGGAAATAAAACATGGAAATAGATAATACAATGGGGTGCACAAAGGGGAGTGCCCCTTTGTCGCGCCCCTTCAGCGCACGATGCACGATGCCTGGTGGCTTGGCGTCTTTCAACAGTGTGGCTATGATGATGACGTCGGGGGGGGCGGGTCTCTCACTCCTAGGTCTCCTCCCATTTTTCTCTTCTCAATTTCAGAGGTATTTTTACCATTTTTTTTTTTGTCTTTTTACCTTAAAAGTTCGATGTTATAAGTTGTTCAGCGATGGTGGGCAGCCCTCCCCCTCGCGAGTGCCCGGTGGCTTGGCGTCTTTCAACGGTCTGGCTATGACGGCTATGCTATTTTAACTCAAGGAACTCTTTGAAAATCCACTTTAATGAGCAAATAGTGCAACTGTAGCAACCTCTGGTCCTCAAGAGTCACAAACCCGGATTTCAGAATATCTATAATGAATATGCATTCAATGGAGGAAGTGCATGCAAATCCATCTCATGTTTATTCATTGTGGATTTCCTAAAAACCAGATCTGTTTGTGGCTCTTGAGGACCAGTATTGGCCACCCATGAAATAGTGCATACCGTCCCATTTAACATTCACTATTTGCCGTTTTTGCATATGAAGTGATCTTTGCACAATTCTGCATACTTTAGCACATTGGCCTCAGTGTGTTTTGTTCACATCCTTTATAATTCTCTGATCAAAATGACATTGTCTGGTAGATGAATCTGTTGAAATGGCACATGTAGTGAAAGGAACATTCTCAGCAAAGTAATGCACGAACTATCATGGTTTATAAATTAATGTAATGATATGTAAAAGAATGTCTATATATAAACATCAGTTGATATCTAATCTAATTTAGAAATGATCTCATTGTACACAAATTGGAAAATATTGTATAAATAGAAGTGTATTTCATGCAGATGATCTCATATGAATTACATATTTCCTCTCACAAATGACGAGTTGATGGGACAACAGGAAGAAAATGTGACCAATTCCTAGCTCTACCAATTGTCCAGTCAGCATATCACATGCATCAGCATATTATGGCATGCCTGGGCTGGCACGCATTCAATGAAAAGATAAGACTTTACTAGATACTGTTTGTATCTCGTCCTTTGCTATGCCAATTATACCATAAAACAACAAGTACATGGCCTTGCTTCTGTTTGCTTTGTTGCTGATGGATGTTGTCAGCAGTAACAGCATTGAAGAGATTGTTTTTTGTATACAATATCCCTAGCAGAAAGTTTTTCTCTGTATTTTATGTTTTCATCCATGGGATGATTAGTGTTTTCAATATGTTCTCACCTATCAAAAGAGGTAGATTTTTCCTGGTTTACTAAATTTACTCTATTTAGAAGGCAATTTTCAGAACCATTTACGAGGTCAGAGTGATTTATCGGCATAAACCAGCTGTCTGAAAATTACCTTCCTCAATGTGCTGTAAATATATGCACATTGTTTCACTACATATCCTTATTTACTGCTTAGCAGCAAGGAGCCTAACTTTCAAAGCTTTCAGCATGGTCCCATATACATGCGAATGAGGGTTCAAGGAGATATGATCAAGTATTTTAGAACTTGCACTGAACTATCTGCACAAGGTTTTAAAATATGCTTATCGCTGCACATACTATGATATCTCTAATATACATGTATTATTTTGCACATGCATAATTCTGGTTATGCTGGGGCAAGCTCATTAAAAAATGGCCCTCCAGCATTAAAACCAAAATTCTCAGCCAGGGATGTGGCCATGCTAGCCACATTAATAGTTTAAAATGAGGACCTGCTCTTCTCCATCCAAGGGGTCACGCAGAGCACTAGTGGTGTGCATTCATTTGCAACGTATTGGCAATCCGCAACGTATATGCCATATTCATTGTATTCGTGGGGGTCACGAAATGTATGGCAAACCCCCACGAATACAATGTATCACTAATGAATAGCCCCCCTCCTACCCCCCCCCCCCAAGACTTGCCAAAAGTCCCTGGTGGTCCTGCGGGATCCTGGAGCGATCTCCTGCACTCGGGCCATCGGCTGCCGGTATTCAAAATGGCACCGATAGCCTTTGCCCTTACTATGTCACAGGGGCTGACCAATGGCACCGGTAGCCCTGTGACATAGTAAGGGCAAAGGCTATCGGTGCCATTCTGAATACCGGCAACCGACGGCTCAAGTGCAGGAGATCGCTCCAGGACCCCCACTGGACCACCAGGGACTTTTGGCAAGTCTTGGGGGGGTCAGGAGGGTGGGGGGTTGTAGTCAATTAAATTTAAAGGGTTGGGATGGGTGGTTTTTTGGAAACAAATACATATGTAACTAATGAACGGATCGGGGTCCCCTGAGAACGAATGCAACTGTTGCAACCGTCGCTGCTCGACATCTCCACTCCGCCCTCCTTACCTCTTTGGCGACTCCCTCTTGCTCAAGTGGAAGGTTGGCTGCCGCGGCGTCATTCTGTTGACTCCTCCCGGTGTCCCCAAAGCGGCTTGACGCTGCAATCCGCCATGATTCTCAAGAGCCTAAGGTCGTGTGCACGGCGTGGCCCCGATTGATGTACCAGCAGTGGTGCGAACCTCAGGGGTGCCCCCCTGAGATGACGTCATCTGTACCAGATATATAAGGTCTCAGAAATCGCTAACTATCGAGTTAGCAAGGACCAGTTTCACACTCTCTTAGCTGCTCTGCCTCCTCGGACTTACCAGGGGTACCCACTCCTCGGGGGCCTCGCTCTCTCTTTGTTTTTCAGGTCACAGTCAGGAACTAGTACTTGCTCCTCGAGGGCCCATGTTCCCAGACTGGTTGCTGAATACTTATTCTGCCTGGAAGTCATCACTGCCTACTACACCAGTGAGCTCCCATCTCTCTCAGAGCTTTCCCTGGAACCAGGTACTCACTCCTCGAGGGCCTAACTCATTCCAACACCTGGACTACTTCTAGAGACTATTGTGTGAGTGTTACCATCAAGGTTCTGTTCCTGAACTCTGCATACCCTGCCTACTCACTATATTCAGTTTCTCTACAGCTCAGTTATCCAGGATCGCTGTTCCAGTACCTGAGGGACTACAGCCCTGCCGGGCACTTCCAGCTCACTACTGCCACCTCTGGTGGTTTAATATACTGTTTAATAAAAGAACTAGTGTGTGTCTGTCTCCATACTCTGAGCCTGACCAGTGGTCCCTCTCGGGATCTTCTCCCGGGGGCGTGGTTTTCTGCCATCGGCCCAAGGATCCACCCACAACTACCTCAAACACCAACAGCAACTGATTTGGGTCCTGAAGAATATTAATACTGAATGGGATGAATCAGTCCCTGCTGCACATCCCTACAGAGCACCATGTGCATGAGATAGGCCTGGCAGGGCCTAAGCCTAGAATTCAATCATGGAGCCTCCTACCCTGGGAGATAAGTACCTAGAGGGTAGTAGGTGGTAAAGAATCAAATAAAGAGGGGACAACCTATACTAGGTGGAGGCTTTATAAACAGCATGCTGTTTTGCACAGAAGTCAGGAAAGGAGCTTTCTCACATATGGACACATTGGGGCAATATGCAGCCCCATATTCACAGCCGTGGGAGCAGCATAGCCCTGTACGGAGTTTCAGAGGACAGCATCAATGCCTTTAGGACACTAGGAAAATCCCAGGGGTGGTGGTGCTGGTCAAAGGGCAGCCAAGATTACAGCTCTTAGCATTAAAATATCAATTGCAGTGACAAGCTTTGGAGGGGAGGAGAGGGAGCTTGCAAAGCTAACAGCAAATAGATGTCAGAAGGGATGGTGAAGAGCCCCTGTTAGGGTGGATCAGGGGTTAGCTGGCATGAACACATACCTGCCATTGTGGATGTCAAGGAACCTGCATCATACAGCTAAGACCATATTATTCACACTTCTCATCTTCACAAATTGAAAACCTCAAGAAGAAGGCCTGGGAATTGTGCTGCTTGGAGTGGGAATGGCCGGAGCAGCTGCCTATTAGGCAGAAGTAGGCCAGAAGCAAATTCATAAAACGTGCATTAATTGTTAACTTTGTCTTTCTATTTGCAGCTTCTATCACATACCCCGCTATTGCTCTGCAAGCCAACTGAATTATGTCAGAAGTATCCATTCTGCACATAAAGTACCATCCATTCAGACATCAGGGGCATCCATCCAGCAGAATGGTGGCCAAAGAAGAACCCCTGGGTCATGGCGTGCCTTGCATGAGGCACTACTCTAACAGAAATCACTGACCAACTGTATATGATATTAGGGTGTAAATGAGAACTCTAAAAACATATCTTCATTGGGGAGACGTTTCAAATGCTAAGAAATTCAGGATACAAACCCTTAGTATGTCTGTCCTATAGATGGCCAGGCCATGGCTTGCAGCAAACCGGAACACCAGAAGGCGTCTTGTCTGTGTCCGGAGGGCTAGCAGTCTTTCTTGTGCAGGGCAGGCTGCCCTGAGTCGAATGGTCAATGCTCCTCATCAATTGAACTTGGTTTTGCTGGCCTGTAGCAGGCCAAATGAGGGTGATGAGGGGGGGAGCACTCTCTGCCAGCAATGCATTGCACGCTTTTAGTACTCACATTCGATGACTCAGGTACTAGCAGTAATTATACATGTTAGTGTTAATAAAGCTGCATCTTTTTATTGTTTCAATAGCCAGGTCTGTTTTTCTTATTATTGAGTGATGTTGCCATTGCAATCTCAGGGTCTCATCATTCACTCTTGGGGAAGGGCCATTCCAATTGCCCCAGTTAAGCATTTATGTGCATAAAGTGGATACGTGGAGATTAATACTAGAATATTTTATAAACTGTGTAGAGGCCGCACCGTTTATAAAATACTGCATATTTCTGATTTGAAAGTACGAGCACATGTTTCAAGACTTGCAAATATTTCCATTGCAAAAAAATGCATACTTTCTTTACCTATTTTATAAATGTATGTGCATATTTTAGGCATTTAAACTATATAATATGTACATGTAATAACCTCAACATATTTGGAGGCAGGTATTTTATATGTGCATACACTATTTTGGAAATACTTGCATGCATACTTGGAATCACCAGTTCACTGATATCTCTGCCAGTTCACCCTGTCCTCTCCAATTCACCCAGATTCTTCACCTTGAACTCTCTAGTTCACCCAGAATTCCCACCCAAAAACTGAAGACAACAAAACATGTCCGATTTCATTTGAGTGATTCAATTAGCAAGTGTAATATTGTGCAAATTTGGTAAAGCATACACATATAACTCTTTCAAAATAGCAAATAATGCATGCACTTCAGGAATCCCGCATCTTTTTTCTGTGGTGAAATGGAGCTGTGAAATGAACTATACATGCATATTCTCATTGTTTATAAAATAGAATATTTATGAGTGCATGCTATTAACATATGTATATGCTATTTATATGAGCAAAAGCCCTTTAAATATTTACCTCTATGTGCATAACTTCCCATTTTATACTGCAAACATTTTGAAAAGCTGCACCTACAAGAAGATATGATATGCCATGCTAGTTCAGATCAAGGCCCATCAAACACTGCACCTTGTCTCTGACAGTGGTCGGTCCGGGTCACAAGTGCCCAGCAAATTCTGAAAAGTACCATCGATCTGTTTTCTTGTTTTGCCCTCACAGGACTAGTAACTGCTTTCCCTAGTCTGTCTGGCTAATAATGTTCTATGGACTTTTGCTCCAGGAACTTATCCAAACATATTTTACCTCTGATATGCTAGTCACTTTGAGCGTGTCTTCTGGCAACAGTTTCCACAGTTGGATTATGTTTCATAGTGTTTGGCTACTGGTCTGGCCTCTGTTGGAAACAGGATGCTGAGCTTGATGGACCCTTGGTCTGACCCAGCATGGCAATTTCTTATGTTCTTATGTTTATTTACGCCATCAAAAACCTCTAATAGATTTCTGAAGCAAGACTTCGCTTTGTTAAAACCATGCTGACTCTTCCCCATTAGGCCATGACTATCTACATGGCCACTAATTTTGTTTTTAAGACTGGCTGTTACTACTTTGACTGGCAGTGATGCCCAGATCACCGGTCTATAGGTTTCCTGGATCACCCCGGGAACCCTTTTTAAAATCTGCACTATACTGGACACCCTCCAGTCTTTACGTATTGTGGTTATTTTATATATACTTTCTAAGCCATTAATTGTCAACCGGACAGGACTCTGCTTTACCGGCTAACGCCCCGCTATGTTTAGACATTATAATTACGCCGCCGTTTCTTTTGTTTCATTGCCTTTTCTAGTTCTCTTCAGCTACACTGTCCTATACCTCTGACTAGCCTAGCCTCCAAGTTAACTACCCTTGTTATATGTAACTTCCGCTTCTAGTGAATTGTTCTTGTTTAAGTTATACCCTTTGTTACATGTAAACCGATCTGATATGAAATTTTTTCATGAAGGTCGGTATAGAAAAGTATTAAATAAATAAATAAATAAATAAAATATAGAATTACTAATAATAACAGGTTTGCAGTTTGCAGTTTCAAGAACTAAAACTTCGGAGCCGAAGTTTTAGTTCTTTCAGGACCCTGGGGTGGATATCATTTGGTTGTTGTGATTTCTTAATCTTTAGGGGGTAAATATTAAAAATATTAAAAATATTAAAAAATGAACAAGTAAGTTAGCTGAATAAGACTTTTCTGGCTAACATACAACTGATATTCAGCAGCATGACTATGCCTCTGAATATCCCTGAATACATTGCTAGTTATCTGGATAAGTCTTATTCAGTTAACTTTAGACCTATTATTGGGCAGGGCTAACTTATCAGGTTAATATAACCAGATGAGTTTGAATATCGTTACTTATCTAGCTTACCTTGGGATTCATCATTCCGCTATAAATATAGCGGAATGATGGTCTGTGGGGAAAAAAGGGGCGGGGATGAATGTATGCAGCCAACCGCATTACAGCAGTGCGTTTTCACCTACCATGGTTGCGGCCATGCCACACACTTTCACCCCCATAGCGCCATGGGAAAAGGTGTTATTTCCCACGGTACTGCCGGCGATAATGTGAAAAACATTATCACCTGCAGCACTGCTGGACCATAACCCCGCCCAACACCACCCACACGCCTCCCCTTCCCCTGATTTAAATTGTACCGCCTCAAGAATGGCACATCGCAGTTTAAACAATGACCCCGTATGTTAGCTGGATAAGTAGCTCCTCTCTAGAACATCCATATCCCACCCACTACTTATCCAGCTAACTCCTTAGCTGAATAAGTAGATATCCAGCTAAGTGGTGGCCAGTGATGAAGACTGGAAATTCAGCCACCACCACTTAGCTGGATAAATCCCTACTTATCTAGCTAAGTAGTGCTGAATTTCTGTGTCCATCAGTTTGATCCATTACATCTTTCATCATCACAGAGATTTGCTTTAGTTGCTCAGAGTCATCATCATCATCATCATCATCATCATCATCAAAGAGTGTTTCCAATTTGGACACGTTCCCATCATCTTCCTCAGTAAAGTCTGAGGCAAAGTATTCATTCACTTTTTCTGCTATTTCCTTGTCCCCCTTGAGCACCCCTTTTATCCCTGTGTCCTTTAATGGCCCGACTCCCTCAAATGTATTTTACTTCAAATATAATTGAAGGAAGGTTTTAGTAGTTTTTGTTTCTATGGCAAGTTCCTTTTCAAATTCTCTCTTAGCCTTCTCACTACAGTTTTACATCTAACTTGCCAGTAATTATGCTCTTCTCTGTTTTCCTCATCTGCTTTCCATTTTTGAAAGATGCCCTTTTGATTTTAACTGCTTCTATCACCTCATTAACAATTCAAACTAGCAGTCTTTTGGCCTTCCTTCAGCCTTTTCTAATGTACAGAATACATTGTATCTATGCTTCCAAGATGGTACTTTTTAAACAATGTCCATGCCTCATGCAAACTTTTAGCCTTGGCAACTGCGCCTTTCATTTCTTTCTCATTAAGTTCCTCATTCTTTCATGGTCTCCCTTTTTAAAGTTATATGCTATTGCACTAGTTTACTTAATTTCCTCCCTCCAGTAATTATGTGAAAGCAGAATGCATTATGACCACTACGCTAAATGGCCACACTACAGCAACTCCTTTCACCAGGCCCTACATACTACTAGATTTAAAGTAGTTTTTCCCCTCTCATCAGTTCTAAAGCCAGCTGTTCCATAAAGCCATCATTTATGGTATCTAGAAAAGTAACCACTCTGGCATGTCCTGATGAGATAGTGACCCAACCAATACTGGTGTAATTTGTCTCATTATTATTGTGTTGCCTATTTTATTGACCTTTCTAATTTCAGCTAGCATGTCACAGTCTGCTTTTTCATCTAGGTCAGGTGGACAGTGGTATACATCCACAGCTGTACTCTTACTCACCACATATATGCTAATACTCATCAATTATGGAATTTCTGTCCATAAGTATTCCACAGTGCATTTTTGTTTTCTGCTTGATCATTGCCATCCTTTACATATAGGGGTAGACTTTCATACCTACGCGCGGGCAAACATGTGCGTGCTCTAGCCGGCGTGCACACATGTACGCCTGATTTTATAACATGCACATGCAGGTGCATGCATGTTATAAAATTGGGGGTCGGCGCACGCAAGGGGGTGCACACTAGTGCATCTCGTGCGCGCTGACGCCCGTGGCCTTCCCCCGTTCCCTTCCCCCTAATCTGACCTTTCCACCCCTTCCCCTAACATATCCCTCCCAGCCCTATCCCAACCCCCCCAAATTTTTATCTCACCCTTTGCTCCTGCCGGCACATGATCCTACAACACAGCAGCAAATGGCTGCTGTGCCAGAGGCCTCATGCCCTGCCCGTGCCCCACCCCAGGACTGCCCCACCCAGTCCCCGGACCTCCCCTTTTGTAAAGCCCTGGGACTTAGACACGTCCCGGGGTTTTATGCGCGTCACCGGGCCTTTATAAAATAGGCCCGGCACACGTAACCCCTTCTATGTACGTAAGGCTTTTAAAATCTGCCCCATAGTGTCACCTTCCCACAATTTGATCTACCTTGTCTTGTCAATATAATGTATTCCCTGATATCACAGTGTTCCCTTGGTTATTCACTTTCTACCACATCTCTGAAATGCATGTTATGCCTCACATAGTACCATACATTTTAGACCAGCAATCTGATTTTTCAGACTTCTGAAATTCGCATACAGATATTTTATAGTATGTTTTCTATTTATAGTTCAAATTTATTTTTGTATTCACAACCTGCTTATTAGCAGATAATACAGGCAATTTGGAGTCATTTATATCTCTGTACTCTTTATTTAAATACATCTGGGCTACTCTAGCCTTTACCACAGTATCTGTTTGGATATTCTGATGTCTCTGTATTATAAGTATCTTTGGAAAATACTTCCCTCCAAACCATGCACTTCTAAGTGACTATTTTATCCCATGGTCTAGTATTAAAACCAGTCTATCTCTTTTTTTAAATGTTAGCACTAACAGCCAAGTTTCACCTTGGGTCCTGAGCGTGAAATGGAGAGCAACCCCAGAGGTTCTGGATTTTAATTTCCTACTTAAAATCTTAAATTAAGTCTCCAGAATCTCCTACCTGCACCTTCTTCTGTCATTGCTATCCACATGTAATATGATAGCTGACTTCTCCCCAACACTCTCTAAAATCCTACCTAGGTGATGTGTGAGGTCCGCTGCCTTTGCACTAGGCTACACAACTATCTATATTCCTAATGATCAAATCAACAACTGCAATGGCAGTCCTAACCCTTTCCTCCTGGGTATACAGCCCTGGACACATCCTCAGTGTGAGAGGATATGGCATCAACTGGCAGGCAGATCCTAGCTACAAAATTGCTTCCTACCATACCAAGGTGATGGTTTCCTACCAGATGATAGGGATGTGCAGAAGGAAAAAAATTGTTTTGTTTCGTTTTTCGTTTCACCAGAACCCAAATTAATTTCATTAGTTTCATAGAGGGAAAAAACAATTCATTTATTAGTTTCATTCGTTTTCGTTTGCCATTAAAGTCAATGGGGGAAGTATTTGCAGCCTATTTTTGGCTGCAGAATTAGGGTTTTCTTTATCAATTCTGATGAAACTTCTAGGGAGCAATCATCAGAATGAGAAAAGAGCTCCAAGCTACTTAGACTGTGGCAAAGTGGCACCAAAGTGGCATGAATAGCCTAAGGCACTGTAAAGGGACAAAGGGGTACCAGGAGTGGCAAGAGTGCTTTAACAGAGGTGGAAAGCAGCAGCGAGAGTGTCAAAAACACACCACAGCTTCAAAAGAGAGCACCGATAACAGTTGCATGAACCCTCGAAGGAACACGACAGGCAAAGTGGCAAGACAAATGGCATCAATATCCTACAGCACAATGAAGGGGGAACACAGCAAGCAGAAAGCGTGTCAGAAAAAACCACAAGGCGCTGATAAAGGGACAAAGCAGCAGAAAGACTAGCACCAATACACTGAGGAACCATGATAGTGGCAAGAACACCACAAGGAGTAGAATTGTCTGGTGTATGGCAGCAAGGCAGAATGGCAGAAAGTTGATAGGGGCAAGACAAGCTGGCAGAGCGAAGGTAGTCTGGTCCCTGTGATTTTGAAAGGGGCAAGACAGGCTGACAGAGCTGAGGTAGTCAGATCGCTATGGTTTTGATAGGTGCAACACAGGCTGGCAGAGCTGAGGTAGTTAGGTCGCTGTGGTTTTGATAAGGGCAAGACAGGCTGGCAGAGCTGAGGTAGTCAGGTCGCTGTGGTGTTGATAGGGGAAACACAAGGAGGCAAGACAAGATGAGACTCAGCCCGCAGATGGTGTTAGGCTGGTAGTAGTGGCCCCCAGCGCACTGGGACCAGGTCTCCTTGGAGTCGGGTTGTTTGTGAATGCAGCCAAAAGTGAGTGGTAAACTCCATCTAAGGCTAAATACCGGCACGAGGCCGATAGTCAACAAGTAGTTCAATAAAAGAAAGTGCAGTAAAAAAAACGCCTGGCAGGCACAGCAGCAAAAAAGAACAAATATCTTTTTCAGCAATAGAAAATTAATTGTAGCAAACTAGCAATAGCAATTGAATAAAGATTTGAGACACTCTGAGAGAGCTCAAACAGCAAACAAGCTTCTCAGATAGAACCCAAGACAAGGGGAGTGGGCTGAAGGGGGACGGGACCCTCTTCATGCAGCGTGACTGTCAACCGGGGTGTACTGTCCGCCCGACCCGTCTTGAAACATGGACCAAGGAGTCTAACATGCGTGCTAGGACCTGAAACTTGATGAACTATGCCTGGGTGGGGTGGAGCTGCTGCGGGTGCAGATCTTGGTGGTAGTAGCAAATATTCAAACAAGAGCCCCGGGGAGGGTGGTGGTTCCATTGGCATCTAGTGAGCTCTCGATGGTCTTGCAAAATCTGGTGGATGTAGCAGATATACAAACGAGAATTTTGAAGGCCGAGGCAGAGAAGGTTTCCATGTGAGCAGCGGTTCTGGTTCAACATGTGTCAGCAGGTACTAAGAGATAGGCTACACCCGGGGAGCATTCCCTTTCCTTTGTGCAGGAAAGGGCTCCCTGAAATGGGTTCGCCCCGAGAGTGGGGCACAAGCCTTCAAAATGTGGCAACGTGGAGGAGGTTTCCATGTGAACAGCGGTTCAACATGAGTCAGCGGGTGTTAAGAGATGGGTGACACCCGAGGAGAGTTCCCTTTCCTTTGCGCAGATCAGACAGGCACAGAGTTTGGGGTCAGGCCCTTGTAGTGACGTAAAAGCTGGGCAGGCAGGCACAGCATTTGGGGTCAGACCCTTGTAGTGACGTAAAAGCTGGGCAGGCAGGCACATCAGTTGAGATCAGGCCCTTGTAGTGACGTAAGGGCTGGACAGACAGGCACAGTGTTTGGGGTCACGCCCTTGTAGTGACATAAGGGCTGGACAGACAGGCACAGCATTTGGGGTCAGGCCCTTGTAGTGACATAAGGGCTGGACAGACAGGCACAGCATTTGGGGTCAGGCCCTTGTAGTGACATAAGGGCTGGACGGGCAGGCATGTCAGTTGAGGTCAGGCCCTTGTAGTGACGTAAGGGCTGGACAGACAGGCACAGCATTTGGGGTCAGGCCCTTGTAATAACGTAAGGGCTGGACAGACAGGCACAGTGTTTGGAAGATATTTCAAATATCTCATGTTAGCTTTATCTTCAGCCATTTACTGCATGAAAAACTCTATTTTTCACGAAGTAAGTGGCCTAACATGGCTTACTGAATAAGGCTGTAAGACTCAAAGATAGAAATAGGCTGTATGGCGACAGAAAGTGCTGTCTTGTACTAGTTTTCCTGTCAGGGTCATAGACCCCCTTCATACATCTGACCCCTTAACTTCAAAGTATGGGCTTAAGCGCGTGCCTTAGCAACTACCTGCCTGGAGATAAAAATTGGTAGGAATGTGTAGCTGAAAAATGTGTGTGTGCTTTTTTGTTTTGTTTGTCTTTTTTTCTGTTTCCTTTTTTTAGGTTGGTTTAGTTTCTGTTTCATTTACTGTGCACTAAATCTCATATACAGGCCAATACAGAACGGTGCACTCGGCCAAGCGCACCGTTAGCCCCCATTTGGCCACGCGTTTTCCACTCGCTATTTTACCCCTAATACAGTAAAGGGTAATAGCGCATGGAAAACGCGCGGCCATCCCCCCCCCCCCCCAAAAACTAATAGCACTCATCACATGCAAATGCATGTTGATGAGCCTGTTAGGTATTCACCAGCAAGTATTAGGTATTCACCGGGCAAGTTAACAGAAAAGTAGAAAATCTGCTTTTCTGTACACCCTACGACTTAATATCATAGCGATATGAAGTCAAAGGCCCCAAAATTAAAAAAAATAAAAATCTTCTTAAAAAAAAAAATCTGCCGGTGTCCGTTTTCCGAACCCATGGCTGTCAGCGGGTTCGACAACCGACGCCAGTAAAATTAAGCGTCGGCCGTCAGACCTGCTGACAGCAGCCGCTTCCACCGATAAGGAGGCCCAACGTCACACGTAAAACCCCAGGACACGTCTGTCCCGGGGCTTTACTAAAGGGGTGGGGAGGGGGCGTGGCGTGGGGGTCGGGGCGGTCCAGGGCGGAGTGAGGGCAGGGCCAGAGGCCTCTGACACAGTGGCCATTGCCGCTGTGTCGGAGGATCTCGTGCCTCCAGGCAGGCGCAAAAGGTTTGACAAAGGTCGGTTAGAATAGGGCTGTGGGGGGGGGAAAGGTTAGGTTAGGGGGAAGGGAACTGGGGAAGGCAGCGCGACTTGGCACATGCAAGGGGCACAAATGTGCCCCCCTTTGCACACACCGACTCCTGATTTTATAACTTGCGTGCGCAAGTTATAAAATCGGGCGTACATGTGTGCGTGCCGGGTAGCGCGCCCACATGTACACCCACTTGCTGCTTTGAAAATCTACCCCTTTCAATTTAGGGCCCACTAATTTTTTAATATGCACTAAAAATGAAAACAAATCAAAAGAATGCACATCCCTAAAAATCAGTATTCACATTATTCTTCCCTAGTTGATACTTATTATACAGGCTGTAAACACCAGTCAAACTGACTATCTTATTTTCCGGTGTATAAGTGGACCATTATATATGTCGCACCCTCTAAAAACAGCCATTTTTACGAAAATGTTAGTACATAAATCACATCTTTATATAAGACACACCTGCATTTCTCCTTTCAGGGCTCCGATGAGAGAGAGAGAGAGAGAGAGAGAAGCAATTAATAAAAATACAGCACATAAGTTGTACATTGTATAGGACGCAGTGATGGAAATAAAAAAAAAAAAAAAGCGACATACACCAGAAAATACAGTACTTCAGTTCCCTATTTAATGGCATCACACAATACATCTCCAGCTCCTTTACTGCTGCTAGAATTTTGGTAGAAGCCATAGCAACCAAGCACATAAAAACAATACATCTCCATCTACACTGGCTTCCAGTTACAAATAGGTAACTTTCACAACTTTCTGCTTCGTTTGTGAGTGCATGAATAAGCAAGCACCTGAGTACCTCTCCCATCTTCTCTCCTCCTGCACACCAACAAGAGCTCTGCAGCCCTTCCAAATGGCTCTTCTCTTATCTCCCCCTCTAGCACCAAACTGCATGTCTTCAGATGTTATGCACCACTACTTTGGAACAAGGTACCAATACCTCTAAGACTTCAGCTTTGCTACCTTACTTTCAGGATAAAAGTGAAGGCATGGTTTTTCAGCCAGGTCTTCCCTGCTGAGACCCCATTTCCACTGATTTAACTCCCTTGTCCCTTGTACTTTTGATCATAGACTTGATGTTATATTCCCTGCTGTGAAGTTGATCACCACTGTAAGTTATTTCAAATGCAATTGTTTGTTTAAAATTGATTGTAATCTGCCTGGAGGCCAGTCTTAAGGGGGAATATCAAATGTTTAAATAAATATTTGGAGGAAAACAGTTGTAGAGTTTGGAAACCTAGAGTTTCATTACCTTTCTGTATATTCACTCCTGCAGTGTTTTTTTCTGTTCAATTTAAGTTTCAGATTGTTATGCCCCTTACACTGTATTTTTCTTGTTAGGGGACATAGATTCCTTCACAGAATGGATGAAAATAAAGAAAATAAATAAGAAGTGGTGTTTAAAATAAATTAAACAAGGCTTAAAAAAGATTTCATTTTGTAAAAGATTATTTTGTCACTACTTGTAGACACATGTTTTATGGTATTTTGTTGCATTCAGTCTTGACTATTGCACTCTTTATATAAGGAGAATCATTCCAGAATGTCTTGGAACCCTATTGACCTGAAAATCACAATTGTAAACAACTATTGCAAGGACTGAAACTCAACACATCCATTTGTAAGATATATTTATACATCAATAGAAATAGACTTACTGTGAAAGCCTTCCTGGGAAAAATAACATTTGCTGCAGTTACAGAATGTTAGGTTCTATCTTAGAAGTTACCACCCAGGAATGAGATTTAGGCGTCATAGTGGATAATACATTGAAATCGTCGGTTCAGTGTGCTGTGGCGATTAAAAAAGCAAACAGAATGTTAGGAATTATTAGGAAGGGAATGGAAAATAAAACGGAGGATGTCATAATGCCTCTGTATCACTCCATGGTGAGACCACACCTTGAATACTGTGTGTAATTCTGGTTGCCGCATCTCAAAAAGGATATTGCTGCACTGGAGAAAGTGCAGAGAAGGGCGACCAAAATGATAAGGGGCATGGAACGGCTGCCCTATGAGGAAAGACTTAGGAAGTTAGGGCTGTTCAGTTTGGAGAAGAGACGACTGAGGAGGGATATGATAAAAATATACAAAATCATGAAAGGACTTGAACAATGTAAATTGGTTATTTACTCTCTCAGATAATAGAAGGACCAGGGAGCACTCCATAAAGTTAGCAAGTAGCTCATTTAAAACAAATTGAAGAAAAGTATTTTTCACTCAGCGCATAGTTAAACTCTGGAATTCATTGCCAGGGGATGTGGTTTCAGCAGTTAATGTTACTGGGTTTAAAGAAGGTTTAGATGTTAAATCCATAAACTGCTATTACGGTAATTAATAAGCAATAATAGCTTGTGATCTATCTAATGTTTGGGTACTTGCCAGGTACATGTGACTTGGATTAGCCATTGTTGGAAACAGGATGCTGGGCTTGATGGACCCTTGGTCTGACCCAGTATGGCATATCTTATGTTCTTACTAGCCGTTAAGCTACATTAACTTTTTTTTTCAGTCCATTTCCTTACCCCTCATTCTCCCCCTCCCCCCTCCCCCCTCAAGTCTCCCTCCCCCCTCCCCCCTCCCCTCACTCTCTCCTCCCACCCCCCCACTCTCTTCCCCCTCCCCTCCTCTGACTCCTCCCCCCTCCCCCTCTCCCCCCCCTCCCCTCCCACTCTCTTCCCCCTCCCCTCCCCTCATCTCTCCCCCTCCCCCTTCCCCTCAGTCACTCTCTCCTTCCCCTCCCCTCAGTCACTCCCTCCTCCCCTCAGTCACTCCCCCTCTCTCAGCTCATTCACAACCCCTTCAGATGGCGCAGACGGAAGATCTCCGGGGGAGGTCCCTCCCTCCCTCCCTCCCTCGCGCGCGCTGCCGCCGCTACTGCTCGTCACCGCCGCTACTGCTACTGCTCCTCGCCGCGCCATTTTTGTTACAGGCAAGCTCTGACCAACGTGCTGCCCATGCATGCGTGGTAGAGTTGCTCTCTACTGCGCATTTGCGGCACGTCGGTCAAGCTTCATTTATCTAGTAGATGTTTAAAAGGCAAGGGCCATGATGTAATAGGTGTGCAGGGCTATGCACAGGTCAGTATGCAACTCTGTGCACATTTCTTTTGCATTAGGGTTGCCAACTGGCTCCAGATTTTCAGGGCAGGTTGATCCAGTCCTGGTTTTTCCCATTGCATGCTGGGACTTATTCTGATTTCCCTATTGCATTCCCTAAGAAAAGCAAGACTATAAGTACCTGCACACAGATGAGTAAAACCAGGACTGAAAATCTGGAGCCAGTTGGCAACCCTATTTTGCATAGATCTGTACTTCCAATGTAGCAAGGAGTTTTATGCACAGAAAAGGTCAATTTTAAAACCCGCGTGTGGGCGTCCTTATGTGCACGGTTCCCGCCCGATTTTATATCGACGCATGCATGTGCGCTTGACTGCCGACTCATGCACGTAAGGGGAAATTTTCTAAGATGTGCATGGCGATGTGATAGGCCCTTTCCTCAGTTCCCTCCCACTCCGCTCCAATAAAGGAGTGGACTGGGAAAGAACTTTCTAAACCCCCTAGCTAACCTGCCTCCCTTTTCCCTTATCCTCTCTGACCCCTAAAACCCCGCTATCTACCATTCTTTCTTTGGTTTTAGAGCTTACCCAGGGCAGAAGCAAATTACCTTAATAGTGCTGTCCAGGCCCGCCCTTATTCTGCCCAGATCCCGCCTCCGGCCCAACCCTTTGTCGTCAGGTCTTTCTTCTGCGCGTGGCTGAGGGCATTCAAAAATCCTCACGGTGCGCACATGGCCAAGCCACTCACATATCTCCCAGTATTAATGCATGTAGGCTTTTTAAAATTAGCTCAAAAAATGCACATACAACCCTGAGTAAAAATGTAGGCATTGATTAACGCTTCTCCATGCAAATCCTTCGTTAATCAATGCATTAGCTATTATTCCCCAATGCAGAGAGTTGCATAGGCTTCACTCATGTTTCCTTAACACTGAAAATGTAATGCCTAGTCAGAAGTAGAGTAACGTTTCTAGGACTAATGTTGGTCCATGGGATTAAACCTGGAGTTTGTGTTATTGGGGTCTTGATTTTGTACACAGCATTTATGCTCATAAACCATGATGTGGTGCTTTCTGCACACAATTTTTATGAGACATTAGGCTCCTAATTTTATGTTTTGTGTACACAATCTTGTGCCCCTATCTTTTTTGTATGTACACAACTCTTACAAGCACAACCGATACCCCTGACTCTTATGTTGTATTTTTGTTCTGTTGTATTGTATACCTCCTTGGGTACCCCTTTTTGGAACAGGAAGGCAATCTGAAAAAAAACTTTCACAAACAAAATACAATAAATACAACAAATGCTCCTAACTCATGTTTTATGTGGGGAACCTTTTTACCCCTAACTCATGCTGTGCCTCTGACTTTTAGGAGGGACATCTTTTATGGACATATGCTACCAGTGTTGCTATCAAGTACGACTGTGTTACCTGGATAATTCCCTTTGAATGTGTACCTCTATATTTTCAGTTTAAAATTCCTTAAAATTAGACTTCTAGAGCTTAGATTCCTAAATTTAGGCATGCAATTCATTTGCTTGGATTAAGGCACCTAATGACCTAATTTACTAATCTCTTTTTCCATAGGCACAGAATGGGAAAAAACTTAAATAAATCAAGCTAAGGGTTACTATTAAGTGACTTTATGACATACAAGATTAACTGGTTAACTGTGCCTGGATAATTCAGTTCCAATTAGCCGGTTATCATGATCATTTAGCAAAATGTATTAGGACCCTAACAAGTGATAAAAGGCTTTGTCACTCGATATATCGCATATATCATGTGATATTTTGCATGTCCCCACCCAGATACCCTCCCCTATTACAATGACCATTTTTGCATGCAATTTGCATACAAAAAAGGTCATTACTAAGCAAGTTTATACTAATATTTTATTGTGGCCGACCAAGAAGGTGATCAGGTGCGTTAAAATAACTAAACCTCCCTGGCATGCATTAGATGTGTGGTGGGAGGCCCAGGAATCTAATGTGGGTCCCGAGTATCCCGCCGCACATTTAAAGCAGCAGGCAAAATAAATGTGGCCAAACAGGGAGGTTGAGTGGGGGTCATTTCTGACCCTTGTTTCCATCAAATTACAAATAAAGTTAAAAGCATGCATGCAACAGCTTTGGTCCCCCTTATACACAGTCCCCCTCCCCGACCCCCCCCCCCCAATTTCCTCACCCAAAGATATCCCCTCTCCCTGACCCTCCCAAGAGCCATCAGCCCCTCCCCGAGCCATAGCCAAAGATCCTCCCTCCCTCCTGATCCCCCAGTTGCCTCACCCAAAGAGACTCCTCCCCATGACCCTCCAAGAGTCATCATCCAAAGATCCCCTCTCCTTCTCTCTGACCCCTCGAGAGCCATAGCCAAAGATCCCCCTCCACCTGATCCCCCAATTGCCTCAGCCAAAGATCCTCCTCCCCCCCCGACCCCCAAGTTTTCAACAGCTCAAAATCCCCCCTCTCCCTGACCCCCCCCCCGAGAGCCTCATCCAAAAATCTCCCCTCTCCCCTTAACCCCCGAGAGCCATAGCCAAAGATTCCCCCTCCCCCCTGTGCCCCCCCAGTTGCCTCAGCCATCCCATGGGATAGTGGGACGCCCCCTTTGAAGACACATAGCAATTTGATTAACCTAGGCCTATGTATATTTTATTTATTTATTTATTTATTTATTAACTTTTATTTACCGACATTTGTGAAACACATCATGCCGGTTTACATAGAACTCAATTGGGAGATACAGTATAACAATATAACAATATAACAATATGACATTGAAACAAATAGGATGTTACTAAAACGAGAAGCAACAAACAGAAAAACCAAAAGCAAAATACAACAAAATAAATAATGTTAAAGGAAAACGAGGAGTGTAGGTTTGAAAGGAGGGTGGGCAGGGGGGTAGGGCGAGGGGGGGGGAGGGTAAGGGGTAGAAGGTAGGAAGGGTGGGAAAAGGGGGATAAGTAAGGGAAAAGAAGGTATAGATTGAGGAAAAAGGGGAGAGAAAGGGGAAAAGGAAGGGAGGGGGAGAAAGGCTTGTTTGAAGAAATGAGGGGAGAGAAAGGCAGAAAAGAGGGATACTATGTACAGATGGCTAATGTACATGGAATCGCTTAACTAAGTAGGATTATGGAAGAGTAGAAGCAGGCGGTATTCAATGGGGTAAAAGGTTTTCTTCAGAGGAAGGACCTGGGAAAGGGGGGGAGCAAGGAGTATAAGGTAGAGCAAGGGGGCTAAGGGGATATTAAGTTTGGTTTGTGTCGGGGTAGGCCTGTCGGAAAAGCCATGTCTTGACTCCTTTCTTAAATTTGTGAAAGGATGTCTCTTGGCGTAGGAGGGTGGGGAGGGAGTTCCAGAGGGTGGGGCCAGCTACAGAGAAGGCTCTCCCTCTCCTTTATATAACTGAATATCTGTTAAATTTGACCGCATAAAACTTATTGCAACTCACCTACAGGCTGAGGTTATACTGTGCGCTGGCTGCAGCGCTTGTTTTAACCTGCGGCTGGACACTCGTTTTGGATGCCTGTCCATGTCCCCCCATGCAAAACAGGGGTTAGCGCATCCAAAATGCAGATCCAATCACACGTATTGGTCATAGCGCTCATCACATGTAAATGCATGTTGATGAGGCTATTATTGATTCCCCCTCCATGCAAAAAAATATATTGTGCGCCAGAGGCACACATTTTTATTCTCAAAGTTTAACACCAGCTCTGGAGTTGGCATGAAGTCTTGAGGAACCCAAAATGTGTATAAGTTCCTCCGACTTAATATCCTGGCGATATTAAGTCGGAGGAACTAAAAAAAATGAGAAATTCCCCCACTCCCCCTCAAAAAAAGTGTGCCGTGGTCAGGTTAGGAAAACGGCCACGCTAAAACTGAGTGTCCATTATCCTATGTGGCTGACAGCCACCTCTCCCAGGTGCCCGCTGCTTAGGAGGCGCTAGGGGCGCACAATTTCTCTGTTTTAGCACAGCAGCCCATTTTCATTTAGCATTAGGCGCCCCAGAGAGGTGGATCGGCGCGGTGATATTGCATCGACCCGCTAAAGTGCTATGGGTGTAAGGCAAAACATAAACTTGAAAGATGAATCTTGTATGAATAGATTTAGGGCAGCCATTTTTGCCGACAGAGTTGTCCACATAAATTTAGCCAGTTAGGAGTAAAGATCACACTAACCAGATAACTTTGAAAAACCTGCCCCGGGCATGCCCCAGCATGGCCCCTGTTTTGTCCAGTTGAATCTGTGCATACAGCAATTTTGTGTGCCCACTATGTAGCAAAAAATTGGGGGGAATAGTTAGATTTATACAATTAAAAGTACATTTTAATCTCATAAATCTTCTGAATATCGACCTGTTAGTGTTGCAAATAAGTGCGAAGTGCCTAACTAATTTTCCTCTTCCTTAAATCTACCCCCTGTAGCTGCTCACATTTTCATCACCTAAATTTAGGCACCCAGTGAATGCTGAGCCCTAGTCAGTTTGTACAGAGGATGATTTAGTTCCCTAAATCCCAAAGTTAGGCACTTAGACCCTTTGGAAATTGACCCCTACGTGTATACTATGTTTATGAATTTTGTGAATACGGAATAGCACTGCTGCGCAAGGGTAGTAGTAGATGAGTTTTCTCTGATGACCTATATTCAGCATTTACATGGTGTAGTGTAAAACTGAAAAATGAACAGATAGAAGAAAATCTCCTTTGCCTTCTGTAAGAGGGCTAAAATGCTGTCTAGTGATCTAGAGCAGCACTGCACCCTCTTTACACTCTCGCTGCTAATGTTCACCTGTTTTTTGGAGCTGCGAACCAAGCCCCAAGAGTGCTTCAATGTCTTAAAAGTGTACTATGCATAATTCAGAAGTCTACAAAAGTTAAGAGCAATTTCTTCATCTACCATCAAGATGTGATTGCTTCATGCAGGGGTGTATGGATCTTCAACCATTATTTATTGAAGACTGTCTTTTTCATCTCACCTTTTCTTCCTTCTTTATGATGGCTGTCTGAGAATGTGCATGAATAGTGAGAAAGAAAATATTGCCACTGCATTTATTCTTATTGATAACCTAGCCCTCTAATGTCTTTCCAACAACACAAACTGATAGGCTTCTTACGATTTATGATCTCTAAAATATTATTTCAAGTTGTAAGCCTTTAGTCATGCAAATAAGAAAGCTTGTTTTTACAGCTGGTTACAATTCCATTGAAACTTTTAGATTAAAATGTGATCTCTCTACCTGCTCTTTTTCATTCTGCAAGATGTATAATGTGCTTTGCAGTCATATTTTTAAATAAATAATTTCCTGTAGCAACAAATTTAAAAAATAATTAAAATATTTGTTTCTCTCTTTTGCTATCCATGCAAGGCTTGATTTTGCAGAGAAGATGCTGCTGCTAAAGCAGTAGTATAGAGATTCTGGTTCTGATTTAAATAAGTAAAGACCCAATAAATATCCATATATCAACTAGGTAGGAAATAAGACTCAGACCAATAGTGTTCAAGGCTTCATACTAACCCCGGGATTCATCATTCCGCTATAAATATTCCGCTATAAATATAGCAGAATGATGGCCCGTGGGAAAAAAAGGGGCGGGAAGCGAAAATATGCAGTTGGTCGCATCGCAGCAGTGCATTTTTGCCTGCCGCAGTTGCGGCCATGCTGCACACGTTTGCTCCCGTAGCGCCATGGGAAAAGGTGGTGTTATTCCCCGCAGTGCTGCTGGCGATAATGTGGAAAACATATCACCCACAGTACTGCCAGGCCATAACCCCAGCCAAACCCTGCCCACACTCCTCCCCTTCCCCTGATTTAAATTGTACCTGCCGCAGTTTAAAGAATGATCCTGTTAGTTCGATTTGGTAATTCCAATAAAACAGAAATCTTTAAATCCTATGTTAAAATATGCCCATGGGAGATCCTGCATATCTCAGCCAATTTCATAAGCACACTTTATCCACCATTGTAGATGAGCCCCTGCTTGGAATTGTAAAATGCATTAGCAGTCTCTTTGTAATATGCATGGTGCTCATTATCCCTTCTTTGATATGTAAAATAGCTCAAATGATGTCACCAGCATCTAGAATTGGGCAGAGAAATGCATCCAGTATTTCAGACTGTCATGAGAACTAAGGGCAAAATACTAAAAATACTTGCCCATACATAAGCCACCATACTAAATCTTTTAAATATGGTCAAAAGTCATTTTTTTCCCACTGATTTTCTGCCATTTTTGTTGGTTATAATAAACAGTAATAAATTCCCAGGGAAACTGAAAATAAAAGTCCCTACTCATGATGCAGTCTCCCTGACATGCATCCTCCATGTAGATCCCATATTTTTTTCAGCTGAGGCTGCTGATGCCAGATATACAGTACATATTCTAGAATATGTAGTACATCGTTTCATTCATTGATTGATTCATTCAATCATTCATTCAATTTAGATGATACTTTTCCATAGTAGTCCAAGGCAGTGAACAGCATAAAGCTACCAATAAAATAAACAATAACATAAAAATCTAAGCAGAATAAAAAAAAACCATACTAAATAAAAGACTAAAAGTAAATATCAATAAAACTCAGCATACTATATTATGGACCCCAAAGCACATACACACATGTATGTATGTATATATATATATATATATATATATATATATAAACTCTTATAACACCTAAAATATAAACAAACTATACATAGAGTATTGAGGGAGTCTCGGTTTAGTGGACCCTTGGGCTGACCATCAGGAGACTGGGAAAAGTTGGTCAATGTCTCTAGTAACTGGCAGGCTCGGAGGCAGATGTTCAGGCTGGACGAGAGGTGCTCTTCACCCTGGAAGCTGGTACTCCCCTGGGAGGAGCCCATAGGAGCCCAACCGCTGGGACTTAGGTGGCTTCACCCTTGGAAGCCGAAGCCCCCCCGGGAGGAGCCCATAGGAGTCCAACCGCTGGGACTTAGGTGGCTTCACCCTTGGAAGCCGAAGCCCCCCCCCCCCCAGGAGGAGCCCATAGGGGCCCGGCCGCTGGGACTTAGGTGGTAGTGGATCAGGACAGGGAACTGGAACCAGACTAGGACAGTATGTCAGTACTGTAACTAGGTACGGGTTCTGGAACCAGGCAGGAACTGTAGCAGGAGTCGGGTACTGGAACCAGGCAGGAACTATAGCTGGTAAACAGGAACCAGGCAGGTACTGTAGCAGGCGAGCAGGAACCAAGCAGGTACTGTAACAGGTGAGCTGGAACCAAGCAGGTACTGTAGCAGGCAAGCAGGAATGGAGCGAAATAGCAAGGCAGGTCGCTCTGGGGCACAGCGCAACAGGGATCCAGTAGGTAAGCCCGTTGCAAGTCCAAGACTGGGTGGCCGCGGCCGGCTTATCAAGACCGCGGCGTCTGATGTCAAATTTGGGCGGAGTCACCACTGGCGGGAAATGGCCTAGAAAAGCGCCCAAGTGGAGCGTGTGCACGCCTAGAGACAGGGCATCCACGGAAGGCTTCCCGGCGGTGCGGCCCTCGCAGGGACGCCGCCGAACAGGCCAGGAACTAGGCCAACGAAAGCGGGAACAGGTCCTGGAACACGGAGGTAAGGGTCTGGTCCCGGCGCTCGCAGCCAGAACCGCAACATAGAGAAGGCAATTTTCAAAGGATAGAAAGTCTATGAGTATTTTTTACACATAGACTTTCCACTAATTTTCAAAGCGAAAGTGCATGCATACTTTTGCTTTCAGAATTAGCCATTAGTGCTCTCAAAACCTCGTTCACTCTCACACCTGTAATTGGCAGAGCCCAACTTATACAGGTGGATTTATGCACCTACTTTTGAAAATTAATAGTATGTGCATAAATCCAAACTCTGCCCCAACTCTGCCCTTGGATCACCTCTCTTTTATTCATATAAAAGCATGTGTGAACCTGATTTACATGCATTATTTTGTATACAGATCGTAACATTGGCTAACAAGCAATTTGTATGCATAAAACCTGGTTTTATGCACATCAATATCTTTGAAAATTCTTCCCCAAAACTGGCATTCTTGGATCCCTAAAACTGTAAAGATAAAAAATCCATATAAGAACCAGGAGATAGACTAGATGCCATTTGTATACTGGAATAGCCAGTTTTTCACTTTCTATCCTATACATACATTGTTCAGTAAACTATTCTACTACTGAGGTACTGCAGATGAAAAGACATTTTTCCTCATGACCCCTAGTTTTATCTTTCTTACAGGGTCACTTATCAAATCGTGTTATGGCATTTTTGCATGCGTTAAGGTGTTTTTATATATGAAAAATGCTTTAACGCTGTTAAGGAACTAGTTAGTGAATCCCCAAGTAGACGACAGTCTTACCTTGAACTGTGGTAAGGGACTGGCAGTCTGTCACACTGTAGGGAAACCTCCAACTCCTCTCCAGGTTAACGACAGGCAGAAGACAGGTATTCCGGAGCACAATCCAATTTGGGGCAGGCAGCAAGCAGAGAAGGGTCCAAGAGCAATACGGGGTCGGGGCAGGCAGCAAGTAGGCAAATCCATAACCAGTCCAAATCGGGATAGGCAGCAAGCAGAGAAGAGTCTAAAGGCAATCCGGGGTCAGGACAGGCAGCGAGCAGAGCAGGGTCCAGAGGCAGTCCGGGATCAGGGCAGGCAGTGAGCAGAGCAGAGTCCAAAGGCAAACCGGGGTCAGGGCAGGCAGCAAGCAGAGCAGGGTCCAGAGGCAGTCTGGGATCAGGGGGCAAAAGAAACCACAAAAGGCAGGAGAGCACCAGCACAAGCAAGCCTGTAGCCGAGACAGTGCTGTGCTGGGCTCAGGAGTTTAAATAGTCAAGATTTCCTGTGCAAACGCGGGGACTTCTGGCTTGCCAATGATGCGTCCTGAGAAGGACGGAGCCCGGACGTGCTTAAACATTGGGTCGTGCTGCCACCAACAGATACTGTCATGCCATGCCACTGACAGGCTCCCCGAACCTGCTGCCACCGAAGGGTAACAGTACCTCCCCTGCAAAGCCCCTCTCTCCTATTACTAGGACAAGGTTTGAGAGGGAAACGTCGATGAAACTTTTGAACTAACCAAGGTGCTTGAACATTACATGCTAGTTCCCAAGAGTTCTCCTCTGGTCCATAATTTTTCCATGAAATTAAATACTGTAACATCCTCTAACTCATCTGCCATCCAAAATTTCTTTTTCTTCATATTGTGTATCATCCTGAATAACAGATGGGATGGACAGTCTTATCCTCCTAGAAGGTCAGGACAAGATCGCTGGTTTGAGCAAGGACACATGAAACATATTATGGATCCGTAGATTGGGGGGTAAATGCAGTTTAAAGGTGACTTCACTTACTTGCCTCACAATAGGAAAAGCTCCAACAAATCTGGGTGCAAATTTTAATGATGGAGTACATAACCTAAGGTTCTGAGTGCTCAACCATACCAAATCCCCAGGTTGATGTTGGGGTCCCACTCTTCTCCTCTTATCAGCTTGACTTTTGGCTTTTTTGGAAGCTTTTTGTAAAAGACGTTGAGTCTCTCTCCAAACCTCTGTCATTGACTGAACAGTCTGTTCCACAGCCAGGCAAGAGGAAGGCATAGGCATAGGAAGAGGGATTCGAGGATGTCTCCCGGAAACTACAAAGAAAGGTGATAATCCTGAAGCTTGTGTTACATGATTGTTATGACAGATCTCGGCCCAAGGTAACAGAGATGCCCAATCATCCTGTCGATGATTGACATAACAAAGTAAAAAAGTCTTGAGAGATTGATTGGTACGTTCAGTTAGTCTATTCAATTGAGGGTGATAAGCCGAAGAAAAATTTAATTCTATTTGAAGTTTTTTGCACAGATCCCTCCAATATTGAGCCGTAAATTGGAATTCCCTATCTGAAATGATACTAGCAGGTAAACCATGAATTCGAAAAACATGTTGTAGAAAGAACCGAGCCAATTCTGGAGCAGATGGCAATCCGGGAAGTGGGATGAAATGAGCCATCCTAGAAAATTGATCAACCATGACCCAAATGAGTGTATACCCTTCAGAGAGAGGAAGGTAGGTGACAAAATCGGTCACTATATGACAAAATCGGTCACAAGATTTGTCTAGGATTGGAAGTGGTTGCAGGAGTCCAAGGGGTCGCTGTCACAGAACTTTCTGAGCAGCACACTTGGGACAAGATTCCACATATCTCTTGATATCAGACCCACATTGTGGTCACCAATAAATACGAGAAATAAGATTCTTAGTCCTGCTGATACCAGGATGTCCAGCAAACCTAGAGTCATGGGCCCATCATTAAACTCTTATTCTTGCTTGCTTTGGTACCACCGTTTTCCCAAGAGGAACCGTAAAAGTAGCTGCCAAAATTATTCGGGCTGGATCAATGATATGATGGGGAGGTTCAGGAGAATCATCAGGTGCAAAACTCCGAGAGAGAGCATCTACTTGCAGATTCTTCTCCGAAGGATGAAAATGTAATTTGAAGTTAAATCGACTAAAAAAAAAGTGCCCACAGGGCTTGTTGTGGGTTCAACCGTTGGGCCTGAGATAAATAAGCGAGATTTTTATGATCAGTATAGATGGTAACCATATATTTGGCCCCCCTCTAACAGATGTCGCCATTCCTCCAATGCAGCTTTGATAGCTAATAACTCCCGTTCTCCTATCGCATAATTCTTCTCAGATGGGGAAAATATTTTAGAAAAAGAAGCGCAAGTGAGTCAATTTCCTGACTCGGATGGTTGTAATAAAATAGCATCCACGCCCAGAGCTGAGGCATCAACTTCTAGGATAAACGGTTTGGTTGGATCAGGACGTTGCAGACATGGATCCTTTATAAATTCTTCTTTTAAAAGTCGGAAGGCATGAAGGGCTTCAGAAGGCCAGTTGCTAATGGGGGCTCCCTTCTTGATTAAAGCAGTCAAGGGTGCCACCAATGTGGAATATCCAGAAATAAATTGACGATAGTAGTTAGAGAACCCTAGAAATCATTGTAAGGCCTTAAGTCCAATCGGTTGAGGCCAGTCCACAATAGCTTTTAGTTTCTCAGGATCCATACGAAGTCCACCTCGAGAAACAATATATCCTAGAAAGGGTAACTCCCTTTGGTGAAAAAGACATTTCTCTAATTTAGCATATAATTTGTTATCTCAGAGGCGCTGAAGGACTTGCGTAACATAGATTTGATGTTGTTGCTCAGTTCTAGAAAAAATCAGAATGTCATCCAGATATACAATCACATGAGAATATAGAAGGTCTCGGAAAATATCATTGATCATATTTTGAAAAACTGCCAGGGCATTACATAGACCAAAAGGCATTACTCGATATTCATAGTGTCCATCGCGAGTATTAAAAGCAAACTTCCACTCTTCCCCTTCTCGTATATGAATTAAATTGTAGGCCCCCCGAAGATCTAATTTGGTGAAGATTTGAGCTCCTTTCAAGCGATCAAAAAGTTACGAAATTAACGGAATAGGGTATCAATTCTTCTTGGTAATAGCATTAAGACCCCTGTAATCAATACAGGGCCGTAAGGACCCATCTTTTTTCTTGACAAAAAAATAAATCCTTCCCCTGCAGGAGAGGATGAAGATCTAATGAATCCTCTGGTTAGATTTTCTTGAATGTACTGATTCATGGCTTCCAACTCTGGCTCAGATAAAGCATAAACTCTTCCTCTGGGAGGTTGTTTGCCAGGAAGTAACTCTATTTCACAGTTGTATGTATGGTGTGGTGGTAATGTCTCAGCTTGTTGTTTATTGAAAACGTCAATGAATTTAGCATTGTTAAATTTTGAACTTATGTACACTGTTCCAAGTTTCATAACCTTGTTCTATGTAATGCCTTTTGGCAATTTTCATGTTCTGTTTCAATGTAAACCGATGTGATCTTTATTTCATATAGGAACACCGGTATATAAAAATCTAAAAATAAATAAATAAATAAATAAATAAATAAATACTGGGGTGGTAATCTGGATGGAATAATTGCGGAACATGAAATAGTAGAATTGGCTGGAAGGACATTTGACAAACAGTTCTGATGACAATTACTACTCCAATTGGCCAATTGTAATTTTCCCCAAACTATGTGGGGTTGATGTAGTCTTAACCAGGGTAGGCTGAGTATCACCTGGTTGACGGAAGAGGGAAGCACATATAAATGGATACTCTCTTGGTGAAGTAGTCTGGTTTTCATCCTTATGGATAACGTGATCTGGGAGATCTTGTCTCCTAACGGCTGTCCTGACACTGACGAGACAGTAAGCGGAGTTTCTAGCGGTCTCGTGGGAAATTTGGTATCACTGAACTAGATCTTTTTCAATGAAATTCTCAGCGGCCCCAGAGTCCAGAAAGGCCTGAAGATGAATAGTGTCTTCTTTGTTTATGATAGATACTGGTATCAAAATTTGAGTAGAAGAAACAGCTTGACCCAGGGAGGCCCCTCCCACTAGACCTAGGGCTGGGAGTTTCCCGACTTATTTCAGCATTTATTCACAAAATGCCTTGATCATGCAGAATAAAGGCAGAGGTTGAGTTGTCTTCGATGTTGTCGTTCTTCTGGTATTAATCGGCACTGGTCAATCTGCATGGGCTCGTCTGCTAGAAATCGATGCTCCGACACTTTAGGAATTGTGAGAGGGCGTTGAAAGGCAGGAGCCAAGCAAAAGGTTCGTCTTTGGACGGTGCATTCACGAGATCTCGCTTGAAATCGCAGGTCTAGTCGAATTGCAAGTCGTACAATTTCTTCAAGCGAATCTGGAATCTCCCAACCTGCTAACTCGTCTTTGATAATTTCCGAGAGTCCTTGACGGAATATAGCAGTCAGGCTGTCCTCACCCCACCAAAGTTCAGCTGCCAGGGTGTGGAACTGAATGGCATATTCCCCAACAGACCGAGTTCCTTGTTTAATATGGAGTAAATCTGTCGCAGCTGAAGCTGAACGTCTAGGCTCGTCAAAGATCAGATGAAAATCTTTTAAGAATTGTTCCAAATTATTCAGAAGGGGATCCTCTCATTCCTAAAAGGGAGAAGCACAAGCTAGGGCGGGTCCTTTGAGCAGGGATAAAATGAAGGTAACTTTAGTTTTATCTGTAGGAAATATTGAAGACTGAAGCGAGAAATGCATACAACATTGATTGAGAAATCCTGTACACTGGTGAGGGTCCCCGTTGAATCATGGTGGTGGAAGTAGTCAAGGAACAGGAGCTGGTTTCGAGGGAGCTGTGGTAGCCAATGAAAATGTATCCATTCGGGTGGCCAATCTTTCCAAAACTCCTGTAACTTGATCTATCATGCCTTGCTGCTGTTGAATTCAAGTTGCCAATCCAGGAATGGCCTGTAACGCTGTCAGGTCTACGGTATCCATGGCCTTGGCTAACTGTTACAGAACTAGTTAGTGAAACCCCAAGTAGACAACAGTCTTACCTTGAACCATGGTAAGGGACTGGCACACTGTAGGGAAAACTCTGACTCCTCTCCGGGTTAACGGCAGGCAGAAGACAGGTACTCCGTAGCACAGTCCAATTTGGGGCAGGCAGCAAGCAGAGAAGGGTCCAAGAGCAATCCGGGGTCGGGGCAGGCAGCAAGTAGGCAAATCCATAATCAGTCCAAATCGGGGCAGGCAGCAAGCAGAGAAGAGTCTAAAGGCAATCCGGGGTCAGGACAGGCAGTGAGCAGAGCAGGGTCCAAAGCAATCTGGGGTCAGGGCAGGCAGCAAGCAGAGCAGGGTCCAGAGGCAGTCCAGGATCAGGGCAGGCAGCGAGCAGAACAGGGTCCAGAGGCAGTCTGGGATCAGAGGGCAAAAGAAACCACAAAAGGCAAGAGAGTACCAGCACAAGCAAGCCTGTAGCCGAGGCAGTGCTGTGCTGGGCTCAGGAGTTTAAATAGTCAAGATTTCTCACGCAAACGCAGGGACTTCCGGCATGCGAATGATGCATCCTGAGAGGGGCGGAGCATGGATGTGCTTAACCGTTGGGTTGTGCTGCCGCCGACAGACGCGGCTGTGCCGCTGAGAGGCTCCCTGGACCTACTGCTGCTGAAGGGTAAAAACGCATGTGAAAATGCCATAACACATGCAAAAAGCACCCCATAACGCATGGTGCAATGCAAATTTTTAAAAGGAGAGGGATTGGGGGAGCGGGAATTCTGTAAAAGTAGACAAATTGCATTTTTAGGCACAAGAGAGAGAGAGAGAGAGAGAGAGAGAGAGAGAGACTATTTATGATACTATAGGAGGCCCACCTAGTAGCTTGAGGTGAGGTTTAGTTAGTAGTGTAAGGCTTAGAGGCCATGCAGAATGAGACGTATAAACAAAAAAGTGCCCTCATGTGAAGATTTGATGTCCTTCAGAGTGAGGAAACGCACACAACGATGAGATTTGTACAATATTCTCTCAACCTAGCTTGATGTTACTCAGATAGAGAGTCCATCAAGCTATGTTGAGAGAACATTGTACAAATGCCATCGTTATGTGAATTTTCTCACTCTGAAGGACATCAAATCTTCACAAGAGTGTACTGCTCTGTTCGTACGTCTCACACTACATGTAAAAGTAGCCTCTAAGTCTTACACTACTAACTAAACCTCACCTCGAGTTACTAGGTGGGCCTCCTATAGTAGCATAAATAGCTAACTACTACAAGACCCTTATAGGTAGACTTTCTCTCTTTCTCTCTCTCTCTCTCTCTCTCCCCTTAAGAAATGAGCAGTTAGGAAAATGCAATTATGTAGGTATTACCACAAAGTTAATGCACTTTGCTGTAATACCTATGCAAAGCACTAAGATAACACACATTGCAATAAATAAGTTATTACCATAAAACACACCCCTTTTCCTATCACACACAGTTTGATAAATCTAGGCCTTAGAGTTAAAACCTTCCTGACCCAACCTTAAGGATCTCAGAGGGATGTACTTTTGCAGCTTTTCCTTTCAATATGGTGGACCTGTCCCATGTAAGTCTTTAAACATCACAATTGCTTTCACAGAACGAGGGACAGAGACCATCTACTATGAATCAAGCAATGGAAGCATGTTTTGAGGAAACCAACCATGTTCAATAATTGTTCTGATGGACCAATGGGTACTACTGTACTTTTGGGCCAGCAGTTAGGTGAAGGAATGGAGTTACCAATCAAGCCAAGCGGAAATATCCATTATTACCTACAAACATACAAGAAGGACATAAGATTTACAAGACATATGTCTTTCTTCCCTCACAACAAAGCACTAGGGGTGTGCATTCGTTTTGAACGCATATGTAAAACGCAACTTATATTTTTAAAAGAGAAAAAAAAGGTTTGAGGAGAAACGCATCGCGAGTTCCAACGTATTCAACATAGCTATGTTGAATACGTTGAACCTAAATAAACACTTAAACCCCCCACCCTCCTGACCCCCCCAAGACTTACCAAAACTCCCTGGTGGTCCAGCGGGGAGTCAGGAAGCCATCCCTGCATTCCTTTGCGAGGAGCACGTGACGTCGGCGTCACGTCGAGTGACGCCGACGTCACGTGCTCCTCCGCGCCTCCGCTCCCGGACCCCCGCTGGACCAAACCGGAACTTTTGGCCAGCTTGGGGGGGTCAAAAGCTGGCCAAAAGTTCCGGTTGGGTCCAACGGGGGTCCCGGAGCGACCTCCTGCCACATGACCTACCTGTCAAGTGGTAGGAGCACAAGATGGCGCCGGTGACCATGTGACAGGGGCTGACCAATGGCACGGCAGCCCCTGTGACACAGGCTATCGGCGCCATGAGGAAATCGCAGACGAGTGCAGGGATGGCTTCCTAACTCCCCGCTGGACCACCAGGGAGTTTTGGTAAGTCTTGGGGGGGGGGGGATTAAGGAGGGTGAGGGGTTTAAATTTTTATTTAGGGAACCGGTGAACATATGGACAGACCCTCAACTTATGGAATTCTCCATATGTCCATATTGAACGAAATCGACCCTCAACTTCAACTTATCAACGAAAACTTTTTGTCTGCACATCCCTACAAAGCACCCAATGATCAATTTATTCCCACATCTAGACAGCAGAACCTTTTCTCATATCTCCTTACAGTTGTCTCTCTTCAGACTGAAGAGCCCAAACTTGTTTACCCTCACAAGGTATTCTATTTCCTTTATCATTTTGGTATCCATTCTCTGCACTTTTTGTAATTCTGCTATATCTTTTTTGAGATAGGGTGACCAGAACTGAACACAATATTCAAAGTGTGGTTGCACCATTGATCGACACAGAGGCATTATGATAGCCTCTGATTTATTTTCTATTCCTTTCATAATAATACCTAGTATTCTGTTTGCTTTTTTGACCTCTGCCTATGCACTGGGCTGAGGATTTGAAAGTATTGCCCACAATAATTCCAAAATCCTTTTCCTGAGTGGTGACACCTAACATGGAATCCACCATTTTGGATTATTCTTTGCTATATGCATCACTCTGCACTTGCCCACATTAAATTTCATCTGCCATTTAGTCATGCAATGCCCCAGTTTCATAAGTTCCTTTTGGAATTCTTCACAATGAGCTAGTGACCTGACAACTTTGAGTTATGTAATCGTGTGTGGTATAAGTAATTTTTTATGTTACAGAAATGGCTCTTGGGTCAATATACTAAAATGCATGTAAAAATAGCAAAATGTGTACATAATTTTGTTTCTAAAATGTTTAACACACAAGTTGTCATTTTTACATGCATAATTTGCATATTGAAAGCTGCCAATGTTATTCTAAATAGCTAATGAGCTGAAAAATCATGCAAATCAGCTCATTAGCATTTCTGCAGTAGCAATATTATGCAGGAAAATCATGCAAACCCCCAATTTTGAAACTTACCTCAAGGAGATGTAGTTAATTTTTTGCCACAGAGTCTGCAATTCTGCACTATTTTAGCATAATTTGCATCTGCATAGCCATTTCTATATTATCTAAAAGAACTGAGACCGCATACAAACTTCTGGCAGTGCAAATTTATTTCTGATATTATATCGTAGTGCCTCCAGTTGCTATAAGATGTTATTGTGGCTGTATTATACATGCTATAGAACAGATGTGCTATATTACTATACTATATTAGATTGTCCCTCTATTGTTGATGACATTTTATATACCATAAAAGGATGCAGATGTATGTAGAAAGTTTGTAGAGTGCAGATGTGTTTGGCGTATAGTGGTAAAACAGAACAGAAATATAGACATAGATTAGGATAAAAGAGGTGGCGAGTTTATAGAAGATGAGATCCTAGTCCTGAGAAGATGCCACAGCAGTTTATAAAAGGTGAGTGCCCATGGTCCCCAGTAGAGAAAGGAAGTTTTGTCAGTCTTTTAAAACAGAGAAAGGTTGTTATAATTTATAGTATTATTTGATAGAATAAAAGAAGTTGGCTTCTTCAAGCTAACATTCCTATTTTTCCCAAAGCATAAAAATGTTTTAAACGTGTCATTATTGCTCCCAAAAGAAGTACTGGGGGCTGTGTAAATGCAGCAGGACTCTAACTCAGACTTAGGCCAAGTCGGAATACATTTATTTGAATCTGAGGGCTGTTGTACAGAGTAATTGGTTCCTATGTATTTGGTTAATTATCTCTTTGTAGGTAGGTCTGAAAGCAGAGTTATAGAGACGCAACTAAGATTGAACTGTACACTGCCTTGGGCAACCCGAAACTGCCAGGAAGGCAGTTGAGAAATGTTAAAAGTAAATAAATAGGGAGAATCCTCTGCCTCCTGTCTGCCCTGAATATCTGTTTTTTGAACCTGATAAATGTTTAATATTTTAGCAGAATATTTTCCATATGTGTCCTTTCATTATGGTTGCTAGTTGGGTTTTTGTCCCTCCAGAGGCCTAAAAGAATTTTAAGGCATTTAATTCAAAGAGAATGAGCATTTATTTGCTTTTGAACAAAACACTGTCATCCTTGCAGAAACTTAGAGAAACTTAGAGAACGATGTTTTGACAATTAGTTTTGTTTCCATTAATGGTTTCATTTTACCTTGGCAACTTTTGTGCGTGGCACGATGTGTTCCTGTGTTTACTTCACTGCATCTGGAATTCATTACAGCTTGGGTTTTTTTTCAGTGAGTTCAACATCCAATCTGAAACTTTCATAGCATCAGCAGGAGTGAGTATCATTGTGTTTACAAGTTCCAGTTTGTCTTGATTCTTGCTTGCCTAGCTGCGAATAGCTCCTATTTGGCTGACTGCATGCCTCTTACTAGCCTGTCCTTTATCTGACTGTTCCAGTTAAAACACGACTAAGATGAATGGTGCATGCGAGTTGAACGTAGAATGTTTATGAGCGTACATCGAGAAAGAATATTTTACGTTCCAGGCTGCTATTCAAAATCCATAAATAATGAAAACAGAATGTCACATTTGGTTATTGAGAATGCTAAGAAATAATTTGTGATACTGTCATAACCTGGGAAATCAGCAAACCTAATAGTAGAGGTAGGGAGTGAGGGTTGACAATGAAGGAGAGAAAAGAAAGGACAAATAGAAAGTAGAAAGAAATGTACACTTTAGTTCAGATTACAAATTTAAAAAAAGTCATGTACAAACCTTCCTAGATCTGAAAACTTACTGCACTGCAGATGAAATGCAATAGTACAAAGCAAATAAAAGGGAAATAGAGGAAAAATGAACAGGACGAAACAAAAGGCCTTAATCCAAAAGGACTTTTACAAATTCTTTATCTTTGGAAAAAAAATCTTTATTGAATAAAGCTCAAAGCATCTAATCCATAAGAGAATGAACAAAATTGTGCACTGGCCTTTGAAGGGAGCAGAGTTCTGAAAACATAAATGAATTAAGTTAATTAACACAAAGGCAGCACTTGCAGCATGATTGCTGATCTTTAATTCTATGGAGCCAATATTCAGTGGCATTGAGCAGTGTAACATGAGTTATCCAGCTAAATGACAATTTCTGAATATTTGGGGCACATATCTGACTAAATTTTAGCCAGAAATTAAAAGAGGTGTTTTGAGGCAGAGGAAAGTTATCGGCTAACTTAATCGATTTTCAGCTATATCCAATTAAGTTAGTGGGATAACTTTAGGACTGCCTCAGAGCAGGCTTAAAATTAACCGGGTGCCTGTGGCCAGTTAACTTGAGGCTAAACCAGCAATATTCAAAATACTATAGCCAGTTAATTTTTTTCTGATTTTCTGATTCCCAACCAATATATGAAAAAGGGGCCCTGCTGAGCTGAGACTACCCTGCACCCCAAACCCTTTTCATAAACTTCCCAAAGTCCGGTCACTGACCTCATCCTCACTCTCCCTTCCCCACCCCCTTCCCGGTTGGTGAAAATTACATTTCAAAGATCTTTCTCCCAGTTAGTCACCCCTATCCTAATCCTCTCATTCACTTGGTACTTCTGGAAACCGTTTCTAGTCACTGGGGTCATGGAATGTCACAAACGCTCCTAAAGGCATCCAGCATTGCTCTGACAGCAGCACTGGAAGCTTAATCTACCATCAATGCTGTCAGAACACAACTCTGACAGCCATGCTGGTAGCTTATGCTTCCACATTTGAGTATTCATCTATTCAAATCCACAGCTCTGGTTTACATTATGAATATTAAAATACTGGTACATACTTAACCTGAAGATCCTGTGTTGATTCATCTGTAAGAGAAAAAGAAATTACAAATTCAGGAGTAAGATTCAGAATTTATGGACAGTAAATGTTGCTACATTTTGAAAATGTTTTCCCTGTAATACTTTCTGATACTGTGCACTATATTCTGAGGTTTTGGAAGACAGAAGAAATGGGGCTGATAAATATGTAAAGGTACATACTGGATATCTGGGGATAAAAATGTTTTGAAAGTTGATTATTTACCTACTATTTAGGTCAGAGTCTGAAATGTTACCTGTAGAAAGGAAAACAGTGTTAAGAGCACTGGTGTAAAGTGGCACCCATTGAGAAGCTGAAACAAAAATCATTTAATTGTGTTTTAAGTTCTTTCTTCTTTCTGTTAATCCATTTCATTCTTCCAGTATTAGGCAGAGTGAAATAAAATTGTATTGTATTTCTTTCAATATCTGGTTCTTGAGACAGATACACACCTACCATCCTCCTAATTATAAAGGACAATATCTTTGAATATGTATGCTAGCTTTTCCGCTCTCCTTGCTGGGGATGCTTTGGCACGGTGGGATTACCCATTACTGACATTACCCTGGGACTTTCCTCCTCTTGTGTTCAGGTTATCTCAGGTTCACAGGCGACCAAGCAAACCACTATTAGCATTTTACTCCTTTGCACCCTGCCAGGCAGTGAGCATCTGTGTTGCTCTGAGGGGATAAGGTCACAGTAAGTTGATTCCCTGTCTTAAGACACAACTTTTTTTTTTTTTAATGTTGGTGCTGGTCAGTGACAGTCACTGGTATCTACTGCACAAAAATGTAAAAAAGCAGATTCTAAGCAATGTCAACAACACCATCTTTAATAAGTACTTTGGCAGTATTTTGGAACATGTAATGAGACTCCAGCAGTGATGAGCTTCTTGTTAATGAAATAAAGTAAAGTACTAGTGATGCTATATTACTGCTGAGGATGAGATTGCTCGTGTCTTATTTCAGATGAGGAAATAGTATCCTTGTGATTCCTAGTTCTTTCTTCTTGTCCTTCAGTACCTTGCAGCTTCAGCATTATACTTGACTGTCACTTGTTCTTTTCCTCCCCTTCTGAGGACCTGATTTATCAAACCTTTTAATAAAGAAACAATGGAATCAGTAACCCCCTGGATAAACCAGGACAATTGTGCACAAGAAGTAAACTAAAGGGGTCTGTAGCCCTGATGAAATGCCTACAGCTTTGATGGCGGTGGGGGGAGGAATGTGGAAGAGGAATTGGATTCAGAGGACAATCAACACAGGCCTTGACTTTTATGGTCGGGGGTACTGATAAGCAGACATAATGGAAAAAGAATGGGACTGCTTCTAAGGCCAAATCCATAAGCCAAATATGTAAGCACTGTCTGAATTTTCAAGACGGCACATCACCCAGTAAAAATGTTGCTAGCAGTACATTTTTATGGGTTATCATGAGGCTTGGGAATAATTGCACGAAATGGCAGTTGCTACCCTTAAGATAAACTTGGGGGTAACCTGCACGGATGGTGCAGTAGATACTACCATAAGCATGCTGGGCAGACTGGACGGACTATTTCATCCTTTTCTGCTGTCATTACTATGTTCTTCTTCTGCTGACTTCAAACAAACCATCAAATGTCTTACTTATTCATCTCATTTGTTTTTAGTTTTGGTGAAGGGCATCCCCCAGTTAAGTTCATATGGCCTGAATTTGTTGTTTTTGTTCATTGAAGGAGAAAATTTACTTTCAGAGAATAAGCAAAATATATTTGATCCATAAAATCATGATCTAAATCATAAGCAAAGAATCATTTATACAAAAAATCAAATATGAAGAATAAATCACTGTGTTTGGGGATTGAAGCTCATGACTCATAGAACATGAATTTTGAGTTATGCATCTCTTAAAAAATTAACAGATGAATTTTAAAAGCCTGGCGTGGTAAATCCGGGCGATACATGCACAAGTCAAGCTGGTGCATGCCGAGCGGATTTTAAAAGTTGCCCGAGGAAGCACGTATTTTCCACTGCAAGCACAAGGAAAAAGTTTGCAAAAAGAGATGGGGAGTGTGTGTGGTCTGGGTGGGGCATGGGCATGTTGGGGAAGGCCAAGAGATGTACAGGCGCACAACGGGATCTCCTGCCGTTTAACTTTACTACTGCTATGGATGGTGTGTAAATAATAAAACAAAAAAATCTAGGCTAGTCAGCAGGGAATTAAGGGTTGGAGCTAGAGGGGTTTACAGCTCCTATCCCTAAACTGGCAGAACAGGAAATGATCTGGGAAAATGGCATATAGTAGAGATGTGCGAAGCCCGAACCTTTTGGTTCGGGATTCGTTTTCGGCCCACCGCACAATAAACCCGAAAATTAATTTTTCCCGAAATTTCAGGAAAAACTCTTTCGGCCCGTCGCACACTAAACCCGAAAACAAATTTTTCCTGAAATTTTGGGAAAAACTCGTTCGGGTTTCGGGTTCCCCGAACCAGGATGAATTAGATAATTTCATTGAAATTGCCTAATTCATCCTAGACGAATGCACATCCCTAGCAAATAGCATCGGTGCGCTTCCATTACCAAATTTCCCCACTTTCACAGTAGAAGAGGCATTTGCACGTACATGTGCAAGTCCAGGCTATTTTATAACCGTGCATATACACACGTATGTTATAAAATGGACATGTCTCTGGACGCAAGCTGGGAAATGTGTGCACATGTGCACCCTCGCACCTGTTTAAAAGTTACTATTCCTGAGAGCTAAAGTCAGCAAATAAGGACCTATTTACTTAAGGCCAATACAGTAAAATGCGCTCAGCTGAGTGCACTGTTTATTCCAGGTTGGACGCGTGTTTTGGACGTGCGTCTATAACCCCCTTATACAATAAGCGGTTTAGCGTGTCCATAATGCACATCCAAACCTTTCTGAAACTAATAGCACTCATCATATGCAAATGCATGTTGATGAGGCTATTAGTCATTTGCCCCAGATACCATTAAAAAATTGTGTGCCCGATCCGCACATATTATGCTCATGCGTTAATTTCTGAGCAGCCCGAAAAAATGTACAGAAAAGCAGAAAATGTGGCTTTTCTGTACAACCTGTGGCTTAATATCATGGTGATCTTAAGCCAGGGGAACCAAAGGTTAAAAAAAAAATTAAATTTAAAAATTAAAAAAGAGTGCCAGTGGGTTAGGTTAGGAAAATGGATGCTCAAATTTACGAGCATCCATTTTCCTAACCTGTGGCTGTGCACCGGTTAGGAAAATGGGTATTTGTAAAATTAAGCTTCCGTTTCCCTAACCCGTTGACAGCCACTTTTCCTGGGCCAAGGAGCACTAAGGGCACGCAATTGTCCCTAGCACCTCCTTTTAGTGCGACCCCTCATTTGAATGCTATATCACATGCCCAGGAGAGGGGGCTGTGCGTGCGTTGAAATAGCGGGCACCAAAAAATGGACGCACTTTTTTAGCACGTTCGTACTGTATCGGCCTGTAAGCTGGCTACCTTTGCCTTGCATTCCTATGAATTCCAATGTTGAAGATCTACTGTTTTCTTGGCAAACCTCACTCCACTGTGCCCTGGATGCTACTGCTCCCATTAAACTTACTCAGCTATCTTGTAAACAATACGTACCTTGTTGCTCTGCTGAATTAAAAATTCTAAAAAGAGTTACAATGAATTGAATGGATATAGCGGAAAAACAAAGCAGAGATAAATAGAGAAGCCGATCAATCTAAATTAGCACTTTATAAATCTACTGTAGACACTGACAAGAGAGAATTTTTCTCCCAAAGAATCTCAGCCACTGCTTCTCAACCATGGGAATTATTTTGTGTAGTCCACTCTCTGATAAATCTCCTTAAAATGGGCCCTCCATTCTGCCTTCACTGTCAAGTGAGGACTTTGCTGACTTCTTTAATACATTTCCTCCACGTTTCAAGATTACCTGGTTCAATACACAAAATCTTAAATCCTGAATTTTATGTTTTTTTCATTCAAAAATTGTAAGAAAGATCCTTCAGAAGAAAATAGGATAAAGCATAAGCATTGGCAAGTTAAATATAAGACATTGATAAGACAGGTTAAGAGAAAATTTGAAAAGACGTTATCCATAGAAGCAAAAACTCACATTAAAAACTTTTTAAAATATATCTGAAGCAGAAAGCCTGCAAGGAAGTAAGTTTCTGATACCAGTGATATACCAGGGGTGCATTTTCCTTCCTGATGCAAATGTTACTCAAATGTTCAGTGAGCCTAACTTTAATTGATCTCTTAGTCTGACCAATATAAAATAGTCCACATGGACATCTAATCAAATAAATCACTTGTTCAGTCCTACAATCAAATCTTTTAACTATATGATATTGTGCTCAATTAGATGGTATCTGAATGGAAGATACCTCCCATACATATGGGCATATTCCACAATTACCACATTTATATTGGTCTGCTTGTTCCACTTTTTCCACTGTTCCTGTTATCATTGAAGAAGTTAACATATCCCGTAAGGATCGATTTTTTTTCAAAAGCAAAAATCGGATAATCCTTAAACACCCTTTCATCATTCAAAATTGGTCAATGTTGACAAATAATTGATTTAATACCCATAGCTAAATGGGAAAAAGGTAATGTACATACCATTCTTGTGAGAGGAACCTTCTGACCAGTGATCAATAAATTTTCTCTGTTTGCATATAAAGCACGTTTATATAATCACCTAATGATCTTACGTTTATATCCCCGAGCTAAAAACCTATTAGTTAAATCTTGTGCTTTAATCTTATAATCACCAACTGTTGTACACAAGCGGCGAAGCCGCAAGAACTGACCAATGGGGATATTTTCCTTTAAACGTCTAGGATGGAAACTGGAGAACTCCAAAGTAGTATTTTTATCAATATCTTTCCTGTAAATTGAAGTATATAATTTATTAGACCTTTTATATACTAACATATCCAAAAAAGATATTTGTTGCTGATCCATCTGGAATTCAAATCTTAAATTCTCATCCATTGAATTGATCCATTCCACAAATTCCTCTAACCTCTCCTTGGTACCAGTGAATATGCAAAAAATGTCATCTATAAAGCGTCTCAATATGACCATCTCCCCCCAAAACTGGATGTATATATGTACTTCTTTTCAAAATTAGCAACATATAAACAGGCAACTGATGGGGCCATTGAAGACCCCATCGGGATGCCTATTATTTGATGAAAATACTTCCCATCAAATTGGAAAAAACTCTTTTTCAACACTATAGTTGCTACTCCTCCTAGGCACCAGCGCGTGCCTCTCTTCAGGATTTAAAGGGCCAGACACAGGAAGTGTGCTGGCCCCACCTAGGGAGTGGACTTCCTGCTCCAGCCCTATAAAGGGCTGCTCGGTCTCTTCAGTCCGCCTTGCATTGGAGTTACTTCACTCTTGAGGCTCCTGCCTGCCAGAGCTCCATCAGGTCTTCTTCGTGGAGCTCCTCTTCGTTTCGTCTCGCCATGTCAAGTTATGTCTTCATGCTATGTCTTCGTGCCTGAGGTCCTCATCCAGGTGTCCTGGTGTTCGTCTCCTGGTGATTCGCCTCCTGGTGTCCTGCCCTCTTTGGTGTTCATATCTGTGCTCCTGAGCCTTCTGGTCCTGTCAGTCCTGCTCTCTTGGATGACGTCTTTTCTGGGTTGGAGAGGCCTGCAGGTGGACTGGTGTCCTGAGCTCCTGAGCAGTCTCATCCTGCCAGCCATGTTGGTGCTTCGGATGACATCGGCTTCGTCGTTGGAGTCCCACCTCGACTGGATCCTTCCTGCGCTTGTCCCACTCCCAGCGTTGTCCATGACCAGCCTCTTCGGGCTGTGTAGGGCGCGCAGAGGCACAGGGTGGTCCACGACTCAGTCCCGCAGGTGGACTCAGTGGGGCACCCTGGGAGACAGTGCCAATGTCCTCCTGCCTAGCGTCTTGTCTTGTTTGGTTTTCAAGTTCCTTCGTCATGTCTGCACTTCAGAGTCATGTCTGTGATGCCGTTGCATCAACCCAAGTCTCATCTGTGATGCTGTAGCATCAACCCAAGTCTTCGTCTGTGATGCCGTTGCATCAATCCTAGTCTGCCATGTCTTCGTGTCAAGGTTTCTGTCTGTCCTCATCCTCATGCCGGCCTGCTGCTCCATGCCATTCCAAGCGGCAGGTCCGAAAGGGCTCGAAATGGTCGGAGGACCATTCACACTCCAACATCATCCTGCTGTTGGCCTTGGGAGCTTGCAGGCCTGGCGGAGGGTAGACCGTGTTCTGCCATGGTGGAACGCGCCGTCAACCCTCGGTCCGCTCCTGGATTCATCTGGGGTCGGGCTGAGGCCCAAGGGCACACTAAATCACCCCGTACATAACAAATATAAATGTGGTAATATTGGAATATGCCCATATGTATGGGAGGTATCTTCCATTCAGATACCATCTAATGGAACACAATATCATATAGTTAAAAGATTTGAATGTAGGACTGAACAAGTGATGTATTTGATTACATGTCCATGTGGACTATTTTATATTGGTCAGACTAAGAGATCAATTATAGTTAGGATCACTGAACATTTGAGTAACATTCACATCAGGAAGGAAAATGCACCCCTGGTACAACACTGGTGTCAGAAAAAACATAAAATTCAGGATTTAAGATTTTGTGCATTGAACCAGGTAATCTTGAAACGTGGAGGAAATGTCCCGAGATTACTGTTACAGAAAGAACAGAGGTATATTTTTGAATGGGGTACAGTGGAACCAGGAGGTTTAAATCAGGAAGTTGAATGGAATGCGTTTTTTTGACTGAATGGAATATCTTGGGTTGGTGTTAAAAAAGACCTAGACGCGATGGATACGTAGGGGGAGGTGACAGATATGTAGGGGGAGGTCCATTTGAGGGTATTTAAAAATAGAGGGTGTGGATCTTTGAACTGCACAGCCACGGCGTATTTAAATTAAGGAATAGACAGTGTATGAGAAAATTTTTGCCGAGTGTGTGTGAAAAATTCAGAAAGGTTAGTATAATTGATATTGGTATTCTGGGTTTTGAGGATGTGGATATATTTTGTCTAAGTATAATTGGCTGAAAGGTGATATTTTACTGTTTAAAGTTGGGAGTGAAGAAGGCTTTATTGAACAGTGCCTGCGGTAACCGGAGAATATTGTGAAGTTGTTGGTGAACAGGGTTGATGAACCTTTGTGACAACCGGAGAACTACATGAAGCTGGTGAAGAATAGGGTTGGTGAACCTAGAATGAAATAAGTTGCTAAATTTATGGCTTTAAGGTGAGTTGGGATATCGGTGAATAATTAGTATGAGATACATAATGATGGAAATGTTGTGGCCAGATATACATATATACATATAGATATTTTAGAATGATATTGGAATTAAATTTTTAATAGATTGATTAAATGATTAATAAATATATAAGCTTTTAAACATAGAAATTGAGATAACATCGGGTGATATAATTAATTATTTGTGTATGTTTTCATGAAGAGAATAGGTGGTGAAGATTGGTGTGTTTGTTGATAACTGAAGTTGGAGATTCCCTATATATATGAGAAGAAAAGATAATACAAATGTTTTGAACCCCTGACAAAACCCTCGGATGAAACAAGAGCTTCTTGTCGGGAGTATAGGAAGGAGTACAAGAGTACGTTGAATCAACAACATCGGGAAAATTAAATAAAGTATAGGAGCTTTTTTGAATTAATAAAACTTTGTATTGGGGAGTTTTTAGAATGAATATAAGGGAAAGTTCTATCAACAATTAACAAATAGGAATAAAGAGTAACATATAAATTGATCTCTTTAATATATAGTTGGTAATTCAAGTGCAATACTGATAAATATAACAAAGAATTTTTTTGTATTTTAATTGATGTACAATATTTGTTATATGTATTAATACTGTTGGTATGAATGTGGAGGATGAATGGTTGAGATATGTAATATGGTGCAATGTATGTTAAATAATATTAATGTTTTAAAATTTTGTTATAAATAAAATTTGAAGATATAATACGGGTATGTTTTTTATATTATCTATGTAATGATAATACCTGTTTAATTTACCCTTACATGTGTGTGCATTGATTTTTAGCCACCTCAAAGTAATATAATAATTTTTGACCAGATAAGAAAGAGACATTCTCAGGCGTGTATTGGGGCCATTCTTGAAAACTGTGGGTGTATACTGAATTTCCAAAAACGTACAGACATTTTAGGCATGCTGTCAAGGCAGCTGACTTGTGCCATTATTTTGAAACATATAAGGGTATTGCACATGCTTTTAGTCACATAGCAACACATTTTTCAGATTCCAACATGTGGGTACCTTGTGCTGGAAAATTGGCTTGTTTTATGCAGTCTTAAAAGTACATGAGTACCTTTGCAGTTAAGGGTCTTAGTGAAAATGTACCCCCTATATCTTTTACATTTTTTTCTTACTAAAATGCTGAAGAGGGTTAAAAGAAGAAACCGTGTTGAGGAACGTGAAAACTGGTGTCAATTTTTCCTTAATCACCAAGGTTTTGCCATCACCAGGAAAGCATCACTTTGTGGTTTTATGAGAGAGGAGGAAAGAGAGAGGGGAAAAAAAGTCTAAAAAAGAGCAAATATTTCTTCATGGAGAGGATGGTGGATGCTTGTAATGCCCTTCTGGAGGAGGTGGTGAAGACGAAAACAGTCAAAGAATTCAAAGGGGCATGGGATATACACTAAAGGCTAGAGGAGAGGACGGAAGTGAAGCAATGCATGCAGGGGGTAACTTGCTGGTGTGGCGGTTACTACCCTTAACAGAAGGCATGGAGATTACTACTCTTAAGCAATAAGCCTTGATGCTTTTAATGCAACTGCAACATTGCTCCTCACTTTCATGGTAGGGGAAAAGGGGAATTGGATTCAGACAACAACCCAGAAGGCCCCAACTTCTATGGTCTAGGGTACTTATATGAGACATAAGGAAAAAAAGCACAGAACTGCTTCTACGGCAAAGTCTACATGCAAAGCATGTCAAGCAGCACTGTCTGAACTTTCAAGAAAGCTCATCATCCAGTAAAAAATGTTGCTAGCTGCAATTTTTATGGGTTATCCTAAAGCTTGGGATAACTGCACGGAGCAGCAGTTACAACCCTTAAGAGAAATTTGGGGATAGCCTGCATGGAGTAGTAGTTGCTACCTACCTATGGAAACTTGCTGTGCAGACTGGATGGACCATTTGTTCTTTTTCTGCCATTGTTACTATGTTACTATGTTACCATCAATTCTGTGGCTGCTTTCTTACTGTTAAGAAAGAAGTGACTAATGGGCTGAGTGGCCAGGACCTGCCCGGATACTGGTGGAAAGAGTATAAAAGATAGAAGATGAGAAGAAAGGAGAGGAATGGGAAGGAATTATAAAATATAGATCAGGAGACTGAGAAGGAGAAGGCAAAACAGAGAGAGAAAATATCCCCCATCTGGTGAGATTCCCAATGGCCAAAGCCATTGATCAATGTCAATGAATGATTGACTCTAGGAGAAAATCAAATGTGTCAAATGTCAAACTTCTAACCCAGGATATAGAAATGTCTGATTTTGTCAAATCTGAAGAAAGATTTGCTGAATCAATTTCAACAAATTTCCTCAGCAAAACTGGATAAATTCCCCAAATTTTTCATTAAACCCAAACCAGACTGAAATTTGCCTGGTTCAAGTTCTAGCTCACATTATTCAATGACCTCTATTTAGAATGTAGTTGCTGTATAGATTTATGGTTCTGTCAAGATATTAATGCATAATAATTTTTAATTTAATACACACTGCCTGTGCTATTTAATTTTTTTAATTACAAGATTAATCTTTCAATTTAAAAATTTATATCGCATAGATCAATAAACTACTGTACTAATGACTAGTGTACAAGGACATTCACTATATTATTGAGATTTTAGTCATAAGTTTTTGATGAAATAAAGGACTATATGGACCAGAATCCAGTGAAGAGGTTTAAAAAACATAAGTGTAGGTGGGAATACTCTAGTATACACAGAACCATCTGGTCTCTTTAATGTACACTCGGGATGAACAGACATACAGTGATTCAACTTGTGCTCAGGTTCAGATAGCACTGAACTGGGTAAGATTTTGGTCCAATTTAACAAGCAGGCTGGCTCTGAGAACTGTAACCACAAAAAAACTTTTACATGAGTAGACCCTTTAGCACAGTAAATGGAAAATGGAAAGATCTCAGTGATGTATAAATCAGAAAAAGAAAATTTACCAGTCTTAGAAATTCTGTGGGGGGAGGGGGAAGTTAGGGTAGAGGTTTGGTTGGGTGGAAAGGTGAGGGTGGGGGTGGGGTGGGAGTTAGGAGGTGACTCTAGAGCCCGCATGGCAATTTCAATATCATGGGAGCAGGGAAATTTCTTGGACCACTATGGACAGCAATATTTTGGGGACCTAGGGGTGGGCATCTGGTGCAATGCCCTAATATAATTTTTAGTAATTTTGGAGGATGGGGGTGGAGTATCAGGCCTACTGGCCCAGAAACCTTTTTTTGTACTTAACCGGCTAAATCAGGGTACAGATACCTAGATAACTTTCTGACTGCTCTGAGGAAGTTCTAAACTTAGCGGGAAAACCTAGCCACATAACACTAAATATCAGCGTTATCCAGCTAATTTATCCAGATAAACTTAGCCCATCACAGAGCAACCCCAGACTGCCCCTGATTATCCAACTCAAAGGGTCATTTTTCAAAATGTGCTAAGGCCCTAACGCATGCTAAATGGGGTCTAGCATGCTTTGCTCGCACGATAAATATTGCAACGCAAGGCAGAATGCAAATTTTTATTTTGAGAATGCAAGTAGGAGGAGTTAATGCAAATTAGGATTTCCTATCTCAGTTTTTGATAATTTAATGCACAATAAAGCAGAACACGCCGTCAGGCTTGATGATGCGGTCATATATTTAATGAATAAATTTTGGAAATCGGCATTTCAATACAAGATTTCTGATATAACATTTCCTTTTTGGTGATAGTTTGGTGTTTGTGGAAATTGTTCCAGTTCTTTTTGGGACAGAGATACAGGAAGCACATTTTTCCTCCAAGATCCACATTGCTGGGCATGACAGGAGTAATCTGGTTATAGGGATGTGCAGAGGGATGCCATACGTTGCATTTGGGATTTATATTCATCGGGGGGCAGATACGTTGCATTCGGCAAGGGGGCCCCCGATACATTCATGTGTGAATTCTTATTCATTTCCCGGCTAAAATTGAATTACCTACAACACACAAGATGGTACCGGCCATCCATTGCTCCTACCATGTGACAGAGGCTGACCAATGGCACAGGTAGCCCCTGTGACATAGTAGGTCAAAGGCTATCGGCGCCATTTTGAATACTGGCAGCCGAGGGCGTGAGTGCAGGAGATGGCTCCCGGACCCCCCGCTGGACCACCAGGGAGTTTTGGTAAGCTTTCGGGGGTGGGGTCAGGAGGGTGGGAGGTTTGTTTAAATTCTCTCCTTTAGACGACCGAATAATTCGGCAAAGATTTGTTGTACTCGTGGGGAATCGCAATACGTTTTGCTTCCCCACGAATACAACGAATATGGCCCTATACGTTGCAGATTACCAATACGTAGGAAATGAATGCACACCCCTATCTGGTTAACAGGTATCGTCTCAGCTCTCAGGCAATCCTGGATTTACATAAGAACATAAGAATTGCCATACTGGGTCAGACCAAGGGTCAATCAAGCCAGTATCCTGTTTCCAACAGTGGCTAATCAAAGTCACAAGTACCTGGTAATTACCCAAACATTAAATAGATCTCAAGCTACTGTTGCTTAATAATTAATAGCAGTTTATGGATTTTTCCTCTAGGAACTTATCCAAACCTTTTTTAAACCCAGCTACACTAACTGCTGAAGCTACATCCTCTGGCAATGATTTCCAGAGCTTAACTATGCATTGAGTGAAGAAGAATCTTCTTCAATTTGTTTTAAATGAGCTACTTGCTAACCTCATGGAGTGCCCCCTAGTAGGGATGTGAATCGTTTTTTGACGATTTAAAAAATCGTCCGATATTTTTTAAATCGTCAAAAATCGTTAGAGTGCGCGATACAATACAAATTCCCCCGATTTATCGAAAAAATCATTAATCGGGTACGGGAGTTATTTGGGGGGAGGGTGGGAAAACCGGCACAGCAAAACAACCCCTAAACCCACCCCAACCCTTTAAAACTAATCCCTTACCCTCCCGAACCCCCCCAAAATGTTTTAAATTATCTGGTGGTCCAGCGGGGGGGTCCCGGCGCGATCTCCCGCTCTCGGGCCATCGGCGCCATTTTGGCTGCCACTAATTAAAATGGCGCCGATGGCCCGATAAAAAAAAAACCCACCCAACCCTTTAAAACTTACTCCTTAGCCTCCCCCACCCTCCCGACCCCCCACAACCTTTTAAAATTACCTGGTGGTCCAGTGGGAGCGTGGGGAGCAATCTACCACTCTCGGGCCATTGGTTGCCACTAATAAAAATGGTGCCGATGGCCCTTTGCCCTTACTATGTGACAGGGAAGCCATGCCATTGGCCGGCACCTGTCACATGATAGGAGCACTATATGGCCGGCCATGGCCCGTGCCATCTTTAAAGATGGCACCAGCCATCCAGTGCTCCTACCATGTGACAGGGGCTGGCCAATGGCACGGATTCCCTGTCACATGGTAAGGGCAAAGGGCTATCGGTGCCATTTTTATTAACGCAGCCGATGGCCCAAGAGCGGGAGATCGCTCCCCGCGCCCCCACTGGACCACCAGGAAATTTTAAAATCTTTTTTGGGGGTTCAGGAGGGTGGGGGAGGGTTTTTTTGTTATCGGATCGGGCGCAGCCGATAACAAAAAAAAAAATTGAGTCGGACGATAAAAATTTTAAGATTTGAATCGGAACCGAAACCGATCAGATTCCGGTTCCGATTCACATCTCTACCCCCTAGTCCTTCTATTATCTGAGAAAGTAAATAATCGATTTACATTAACTTGTTTAAGTCTTTTCATGTTTTTATAGACCTTCTATGGAGAAGATGGAGAAGGTACAGAGAAGGGTTACCAAAATGATAAGGGGAATGGAACAACTCCCCTATGAGGAAAGACTAAAGAGGTTAGGACTTTTCAGCTTGGAGAAGAGACGACTGAGGGGGGATATGATAGAGGTGTTTAAAATCATGAGAGGTCTAGAACGGGTAGATGTGAATCAGTTATTTACTCTTTCGGATAGTAGAAAGACTAGGGGGCACTCCATGAAGTTAGCATGGGGCACATTTAAAACTAATTGGAGAAAGTTCTTTTTTACTCAACGCACAATTAAACTCTGGAATTTGTTGCCAGAGGATGTGGTTAGTGCAGTTAGTATAGCTGTGTTTAAAAAAGGATTGGATAGGTTCTTGGAGGAGAAGTCCATTACCTGCTATTAAGTTCACTTAGAGAATAGCCACTGCCATTAGCAATGGTTACATGGAATAGACTTAGTTTTTGGGTACTTGCCAGGTTCTTATGGCCTGGATTGGCCACTGTTGGAAACAGGATGCTGGGCTTGATGGACCCTTGGTCTGACCCAGTATGGCATTTTCTTATGTTCTTATGTTCTATCATATGCCCCCTCAGTTGACTCTTCTCCAAACTGAACAGCTCTAACTTCCTTAGCCTTACCCCATAGGAAAGCTGTTCCATGCCACTTGTCATTTTGGTCACCCTTCTCTACACATTGTTCAGTGCAACTATATCTTTTTGAGATGCAGCGACCAGAATTGCACACAGTATTCAAAATGTGGTCTCACCATAGAGCTATATAGAGGTATTATAACATCAATCATTTTATTTGCCATTCCCTTCTTAATAATTCCTAACATTCTGTTTGCTATTTTGATTGCCACAGCACATTGAGCCGACAATTTCAAGGTATTATCTACTATAATGCCTAGATCTCTTTCCTGGGTGATAGCTCCTAAGATAGAACCAAGCATTGTGTATTTACAGCAAGGGTTATTTTTCCCTATATGCATCACTTTGGACTTGTCCACGTAAATTTCATCTGCCAGTTGGAAGCCCAATCTTCCAATCTCACAAGCAAGGGTGTATTGGCCTACCGGGGGATCTGGTAACGTCGTCTGCCGAGTATGGCCGCGACAGAGCCGTGCTCTGCATACCACGGGGTATCTCTTGGGCCAGCCTGGGCGCAAAATCGCCGGACTGATCTTTACCTGGAATCCGCCCCTGCTCGCAAGGTCCACCTGCAATTTATCACAATCTGCTTAAAATTTAACTACTCTGCATAATTTTGTGTCATCCGCTAATTTGATCACCTTACTCATCAAACCCCTTTCTAAATCATTTATAAATATATTATAAAGCACCAGTCTAAGTGTAGAAATCAGAGGGGATCTGGATCCAGTCATGGAAAGATCCCAAGCTATACCAGGCCTCACCAAATTCTTGTCCACTCTGCATTTCATGGAATCCAGCTCCTTTCAAACAATAGTCAGGGTTGTCAGGGGAATGCTGACAACCCTGACAACTGTTTTTCCCACTGTCTGTGCCAGGTCATAACAACCGTACATGACCGTATTCATTGCTACATAGCATTCCCTCAGGACAGGCAGGACTTCATGGATATGAAGAGAGGCACTTATGCCTTTACCAACTTTCCAAATGAACTGGAAGCTATCGACTGCACTCACATAGCCATCATCCCACTCTGACAGCCCTCCCCTCAGGTGCACTAGTTCTTCCCATGTGTGGTGGAGGTGTACCCCATGCCTCCTTTCCAGCCGTTACAGCTGCTCACGCATTGAGGTCTGTGTCGGGGCTGGTGTACTGCTAGGTGTGGTAGGAGCTTCAGTTCGGGGCCTCCAAACGTGGCATGATGGGGCTGTTAGATTGCTCCTGCTCATTGCCTGCTGCCTCCTGCTGGTGTCGTGGCATGCTGGAGGTTGGTTGTGATGGCTCGAATGTCTCCCACTGCAGGTTGGGGTCTTCCAGTAAGCCTGATATTTTCAGGCTTACATTGAGAGGGCTTGCTGAGCCAAGAGGTGCTAGCATCTACAACTGTTGTTCTTCAGGCTGCTGCTGCTCCTTCTGCTCCTCACTGATCTGTGTCTGTGCATCCAATTCTAAGGAGGGATGGAAATGGTGGGGCTACACTGCTGGTCCCTGGGGTTGGGCTGCTGATCCCCCAGGGCTTGATGGCTGGGGCTGGTGGATTCCCAGGCTAGAGCTGAATAAACAAAGAAGAAGACATAAATACCAATGCAAAGAATACACGTGTACCATTTGGCATCAGATGAGCACTTTACATCAATCAATGTGAGCATCTTATGCCAAATGATGTAGACATCTGTAGCAGCCTTGACATTTATAGGTGAAGTAAACTTACCGGCTCCAGTTTGCATGGTGTCCAGGTGCTCATCTGTCCCCTCGAACATATCTGGTCCCAGCCATTCAATGAGGTGCTCCTCCATTGGTGTCATGACGATAGGACAAAGAGATCCTCTGCCGGTCAGTCACAGATATTGGTTGTGGCTTGCCACCTTGCTTTTCAGTTTGGTCTTGATGTCCCGGTACCTGTGGGCCACCTGCTCCACACTCTGTTTCACTCTGTTGCATCTGGATACAGCCTGGACAATCTTGCATCAGATCTGGCCCTTGGATGCCCTTGATATCTTGGCTGCACAGTTGCTGAAGAGCATTGAATGGTTCTTGAGAATCCCTGTGATTATCATTTCATTGTCCTCGACACTGAACTTCAAAGCCCTCAGCTGAACATGCCCTGCTGCCTAGCTTCCAGAACAGGGTGCCACTTCCACTTCCGAAGAGGTATCCTCCCTTTCCTCACTCTCACTCCTACTTCCCTTTCCCCTCCCTTCCTCCCCCTTCCTCTTGCACCTGTCCTACCAGCTCTCCTCCTCTCTGCCCTCTCTGTTTATTACTAGCCTGCTGTCCTCCTCCCTCAGTATTCACCTGCCTATCCTCTTCCTCCACCCACCTCCTCCTATTCCTTCCTTCCTGTCTATTTCTACTCCTGTCCCTGTTCCTGCCCCTACTCCTACTCCTCCTTCTAGCATTCCTGCCCTTGTCCTCCCTCCTCTTCTCCTCCCTCCTCCCCTCCTCTCCTGATTCCTGTCTTCTCCTCTCTCCCCAATGCCTCTCACGCTCCATTCTCTCCACTCCTCAATCCTCCTACCACCACTCCTCCTCTGCCTCACCACCACCACAACTTACCACCATTCCTTCTCCACCTTACCACCAAAAAAGCCTCACCATGACTCCTCTTCCACCTCACCAGCACCACATATCACCACCACTCCTAATACAAAGACAGACAGACAAACTGAACAAACTAAAAAAAACTTTCACACCAACAAAGAACACGAAAGACCAAGAGAAAGGGAAACAGAGGACAATAGAAGACATGACAATGCACTTAGGTAATTGATAGAAATAAGCCACTCTCACTAGACCACTCACCTATTCTACTCTCCTCTCCAAACACCTGACACACCCTCAAAGAGACAATTTGAGGAAACCTGTATATAAACAAAAAAAAAATAAGCGTGATGCAATAAATGGCATACAACGCAATAAATGACACGCCCCGCAGTAAAGGATGCACAACGCACTAAGGCATCACGCAACATGATAACTTACCCTCGTGTGACGCTATTTGCCTACACAATGTGGTAAATCTAAATTTTGCATAACCACGCCCATTTTTTTATTGCTCCCACTACTGTGCCATATTTCTGCTATATTTATAGGGAAATGATTAATCTAGGCCTCAGTTATTAACTGGCAAAAATACTTAGTCAGATAATTCAGGGATGGTCAAACAGGGGAGAAATTTAAAACCCCAGGGTTTATCCAGCTAAGTGCCAATTTAGCTGGATAAACCTTTTTTGAATATGGACCTCGCAAACTATCAGAGCGATATAATGAGGTCTATTTATTTATTTATTTGTTTGTTTGTTTCTACGCTTTTCTTTACCGCCTATACAGTATGTAGGTCTAAGCAGTTTACAAGGTTTAAACTCTGATATTTATAAACAATCATAACGAGAATAATAAAAAATACAAAAATTAAAAAATGAACAAATTAAAAAAGAAATATACATTTAACATATAGGCTTGAAAAATTAAAAAGGAAAGTAGATAGGTATCATGGCTGAGGTTCGGCAAAAACTGAGGAGCAGAGGAAGTTTGAGCACATAATATAACTATTGTTTCCTCACACTTTTTTTTAGCACATTACTCCTGATTTAATAAGGATCTGAGCTTTAAAAAAAAGCCATGTTGAAATGGGAGTTAAAATGTGCACACAAATAAATATGCTCCTCCAAACAACTCCTACGTTAATGACAGCATTAGCTATTGCTACCCAATGCAGAGAGGTGCGTAGTTTACCTTTACTCCTGGTCAGAGGTGCAGTAAAGGTAACTCACATTTCTGGGGCTAGTGTTAGTCTATGGTGCTGTGCCCACTGTGGTCCACGACCTGGAGTTTGGGAGTTCAGTAGTTGAAGTTTCTGCTCTGAGGTTTTGTGCACAACTTTTTTGCTTCTAACTCATAGGAGCAAAACTTTTATACCCTCATGTTTTGTGCATAACAATTTTTATGCTCCTAAATCGTTTTTTATGCATTAACCATGAAATATGAATGCTAAACATTACAGTTTGTGCACATTGCACTTGATTTATGCTCTTGATTCCCTTTTGGTGCACATTTTTAGGTTTATAAACTTTTTTTTTTTAACTCCAGATGCACTAGATTGCTATTAGCTTACTGCATCGGCAGTTTTTCTTTGAGCACCTTTATTAAGAAATATGGTGCATGTGTTTTATTCCTGTCTTATTACATCAGGCACTTTGTGTGTTATTTATCTCCCCTGTGAATGCCTCCAGAGCATTGCTCCACAACATGTTTTTAGAGGTACTGAGGGAGGACAATCATTAGATGGGCAGTTTATACAGATAAATATTTTCCTACATAAACAATTGTAAAAATGTACCTTATATCTAAATAAAACTGGGGATTATGGAAAATACTTGGAACCCTCCCCAAATCTATTACACATTTGTAATATGCTTCTGATTTTCAGGCAAAGAAACTTATTTTTTTACAAGTGTTTTCCTGAGAAAAGTGGTGCTTTTTTCACTTTTACTATTGTGACAAATTAAAAGCATGTGTTATCTAGGGATGTGCAGAGGCAAAAGTTTCATTTTGGTTTGTTTATTTGTGTAACCCCCACTTACTGGGCACATCAAATGTCGAGACAAACTGTCCCCATATGATAAGGGTCAGGTTCTCTTATTTTCTGGGCTCAACAATTTGGGCATGCAGATGGTGAAGTGGACTCTGCTGGACAGAGTGGGGCAGAATAATTTTTCAGGCTGGTCAGGGAGGGCATCGCCTATTCTCCCTTCCATGAACATGATCCCGCTATTTCTCAATTAGTGCTGACATAAAGGTTCCAAAACAAAGCCACACAATCTTAACCAAACTACCAACTTTATTTTTCCTGGATTTTTCCAGCCAGCAACTATGTACACTTTAGCAGAGGGCAAACAGCCATTACTGGATAATCAGGGTTCATGGGATACATGGTCAGAATAAAACATACACTATAATATATCTATCTGGCACCCCATGGACGAAGGTACCATACTCACCATCCAAACTTGAACAGAAATGAGATCTGCTCATCCACCCTTGTTCCGTCTCTTCATACTTTTCTCCCACCTCTTCAATTTTTACCTCTCTAAATTCTGGGACATGAAGCTTACATCTCCAAATAGCCTTCTAGTCACCCACACCTGACCCCCTGGTCTACTCACAACCCCATGACCTCAGGAACCCCTCTTCCTTTGTCCTGGGCCTCTCCAACAGCAATGTTTAAGATTCCCTGGAATTCTCCATACTCCATTTCTTCCGGAGGTTCCCTTCATTTCAGGACACCCATTTGAATTCCTCTTTAGCTCTTCAGATGAAGGAATTGCCTCTCCTCCAAATCCTCAGCCTCGAGTCTTTTCCCTTGGGGAAGAAAAGCCCCTTCAGGGTCCACTCTACATTGCAGGGATACCCAGGCTGGCTACTTCAGGACAACTACATCCTGGAGGTCCCTATCTTCTGATGTTCCTTCCTAGAAAGGTACACAACACAGAGAGTATCTACCTGATCCCCCCAATTCTAACACTAAACACCACTCTGGGAATCATTAAATAATAAACAACATCCTATTCCCATCTGTATTAACAATGTGTCTCTGTACTTCAATTAATACATATACTCACAACCAAACTTTTGAATTTAACAATTGATCAGAACAATTTTTATCATATTGCACTTACCCCCACATACCACGTACACATTATATAATTGTTACATATCATACATCATTATAAAATGCAGCCGCGGGAGCAAAACCCTAGAAAGGGCCACTCCCTCCAATTTAACACAGAATTAATACCTTTCTGAGACACCTCCTCAACAATCGTGCCTTCTCATTACTTTTAAGGGGACAACCTTATCAAACCCTTAACCTCAGAGGCATTCAAATATCCCAGAAACCACATCCCTTTGATCCAATATTACACCAAATGCCATCCAGTGGTCACGTAGAAGTAGTGCAGGTGCAAACATTCAAAACTGATATACAATGCTTCACTGAAAATCCTGGGGTCTTCCCCACCCAAAATATCTTGCACTATGAAATGAGAATGGGACACAATTGAGGGTCCCCTGGATGTTCCTGGGCTCCTGGAATAGTTACAAAGGAGTCCCTGGGAAGAGGTCCAGAGCCTGAGGAGGAAGTTCAAGCATGCTGCTCCAGTAGGAGCCTAGGAACGTAGTTTTGGATCAGCGTAAAGCTTCTCCAGCAATTACTAAGAGGCCCAGCATCTGCAATTTTAAACTGCAGTGAAGGAGATGGTTCCTGATGGCTGTGGGATGAGAGGGGCCTAGTAAGAAAGTGCATGGTAGAGGCTGACATGAGCCAGAGGCTGTAGGCTACAAAAGTGACACGTTACAGGAGCAGAAGCAGAGCTTCCTGCAGTGCAGTCTAGGGCAACAATGAGTGTGGGAGTGAGGCCCACAGAAGGGGAGGGGCTGGTGACAGGGACCAGCGGGGCTGTCAGCTGCAAGGTCAGTGCGGCCACGGGAGCAAAACAGAGGTCCCCATGGTGCTGCAGAGCAGGTGAGAGGGAGGGGAAGAGCAAAAGTGCAGAGTTGGGTTGCTGCTTCTGCCATTGCTCCCAGCAGAGAAGTCCCGAGTCAGCGCCACTGCGGTTTTATTGTTGGAGGGTAGCTGAGGCGTCAGGAGTCCCCAGGCAAGCCCCCAGGACAAATACTAGCAGCAGGCTGTGATCCTGCTGATGTCAGTAATGATATCAGCAGGCACCAGTGGATCCAGTCGGGGGAAAGCATACAAGCATACAAGGAAACGTTGACTATATAATCATTGAAATGTTGTTGCCTTAATGATTTTGAATATAGTTCCTATCTACTTTCCTTCTCTCCTTTACGCTCTGCAACCTTTATTTTTTCACGCTACTTACGCGCTTGCTCTCACCCACCCCCCTTCTCTCCTTTTTCTATTCCTGCTCCCCTTTCCCCTGTCCCTGTTATTTTGTAATTTCTCTTTCCTCGCTACAAGAGTTGATTGTAAACCAGCATGATATGTCCTATGAATGTCGGTATATCAAAAGTTAATAAATAAATAAAGAAAGAAAGAAAGAAAGTTTAAAAAAATAAACTTGACATAGTCAAACTAAGCAAAAATGAAGGCAAGGTGCAGGAGGGCAGACCTGGGGATGCCCCTGTCATGGCCCAAAAATGAGTTTTCGAAAATGAAAATGGCCTCGTTTTCCCCAGAATAATTTTGTAAATAAAAACCTCCAAAAATATGATATAAAAGTTAAAACAGGCAGGTGGACACCATAAGAGGAGTTAGGAATCCTCATTCAACTCTTATTTTATTTGTAAAGGGCGCCGAATTTCAAAGTTGGGCATTAGTATCAGTGTGTAGGTTTTGTGGCTTAAAGGGGTATTTATGTTCATTCAGGAGGGGGCTGAATATCATTGAATGTGTCTTTGTTTTATTCTGACTGTGTCCTGAGAAACATATTGTGGATGGTTTTCAGAGTAGAAATTTAAGTTTATTGTGCATCATCCCAGTGCAGTGGAATGTTTTTCACAACAAACTAAGGGCCTGATTTACTAAGCTTTTCTCCCCATAGATAAGGAATGGGGGAAGAGCATTAGTAAATCAGATCCTAAAGTAGCTCTGCCACAACATATTTCTTTTATGCAATCAAGTCCAATAAAAGAATATAGTCTGCCAACAGCCTGCAAAGTCTATTAAAAGTCTAGAGAAAAAAAGACCTTCATGGATCTTTTAACACCGGTTCCAGAAAATGGTATTGTCTCCTCTATGATGAGATTTCTCAGTTTTTTGCAGTTTAGTGAATAGCCTTTGAATATCAGGTTCCATGGACTGTAAAAATGAGCATGCTGTTTACATTTCAGGTGATATTCCAGATAATTAATATACAGAAAATCATGACAAAATATCACTGGCATGCTTATTTCTATATTACTGCATTTAGTCAGTATTGATTGCAATGAGACACACATTGCTACCTGTTCTTTTGGCCAGTTAAGTTGAAAAATTTAAAGTTAGCCATATTATAGATTGCTTTCTTGGTGATATTCTTCTGAATTTCTATATCGCATGCTTTGCAATCTCTCTCTATTTTTCCAAGTTTTGATATTGCTAGTCTGTATCAAGTTGCTGTGTTTATTTAAAAAAAAAAAAAAAAGTATTCGGATTTTCTTCTTTGGGGCATTGTAGGTGTTCATCAAGAACTTCCTCAGTCAGAACTGATTGCAAGGAGACACACATTGGGCCTCATTTTGTAATTGGATCGCATGCGATACCAAAATGGGGGCGGAGTCGGCCCTGGAAGAGGAGGAGTCGGGGCGTCACCGGGGCCGACGCCGCGGATGACGAAAAGGTAAGGCCCTTTTTGCGTCTGAGTTCGCACCCAATAGCTACACCTTCTATGGTGGTTCTATTGGGTGCGAAACCGGCAGCGATCGCACCCCCCCCCATTTCGGCCCCCCGCCCCTCATTCCCTAAAGTATCGCAGGCCTGTGATACTTTAGAAGATGAGGGGCGGGGGCTGAAATGGGAGGCGGGCCTGCCTGCCAGTTTCGCACCCAATAGCGCCACCATAGGAGGTGTAGCTATTGGGAGTGAAATAGGCAGCAAAAAGGCCCTTACCTTTTCGCTGTGCACGCCGTCATCACGGAGTCGGCCCCGGTGACGCCCCGACTCCTCCTCTTCCGAGGCCAACTCCGCCCCCATTTTGGTATTGCACACGAAAAGGGACATTTCGCGTGCAAAACGTCCCTTACCGCGTGCGATACATTTGGAAAATAAGGCCCTTTGTCATAAGAACATAAGAACGTACCATACTGGGTCATACTGGGTCAGACCAAGGGTCCATCAAGCCCAGCATCCTGCCAATCCAGGCCATAAGAACCTGGCAAGTACCCACTTTCCTATATTTACTTTCCTAACAAAAAGGTTAGTTGCTCTTATAATAACTACTTTCAATTTTGCCCACTGCATTTCTGCTTCCTCTAGGTTTTCCCATTCAGTTAATATCCCCTTGAAATAACCCTATTTTAACAAAGTTAGTTTTCCTTAAGCCTGGGACTCCCATTTTTTAATAAACCATCGCCAGTGCTCTAATACTGACCCACACCATCTGGTAATCACTAGATTCCAGATGATAGTCAACTACTTCTTCATTGAGGGATGTTATATTGTCAATCCCTATTGGTATGCACCAAGCCTAGGTTCATCCCCTCCAAAGTGGATTATATTACCAGTTGACAGAATGGTTCTTCCTATAGAAAATCCAGGATCTCCTTGCTTCAGCCTCTGTTTATATATAATTGGTACTTTCTTATAACTAATGCAACTAATTTTTAATAAAATAAACAATCAGAATTAAGAAATTTTTATTATTTATTTACTTATTTTATTTTAGATGTTTCTATATTGACTGCCAGTCACCAAGATCAATCTGGGTAGTATACTACAATTAAAATCTTAACTAAAACATAAACCTAAACCACAAATTAATAAATAATATATAAAAGAAAAGAAAAACCCAACTTGTATCTCCATTAGTGTGTATACTTCCTTTATTATTCCAAGGTATGAATCTATTTTCTGAAAACAGGTCTTTAATATTTTTCTAAAAGCAATCAGACTGGTTTGGTAGCTTATTCCACATGTAGGAAGTCTCCAAAGAGTCAAATCTACTAGGTTTAACAGTTTGCATGTACAGTAGGCACATATAATGACCCAAACTGATTAGATCTCAAATTTCTTAACAGATTTTTCAAATTTAGGGGATCTTTAGCCCACAGCGCTCAAAAGACTAGAACCAGTGTCTTAAACTTTCTCCTCAATGAGAAAGGTAGCCAGTGTAGCAACTGCATCGCCACAGCAAGCCTTCAATTACCTGTCACAATGATATTCTGTATATGTTGTAATTTACAGGGGTGGGAAGAAGAAAAATGTTTGTTTCCTTTTTCATTTCATTTTCAGGGCTTTGATTTCCCATGAATTTCATTTCATCAAATATTTATTTTATTTTGTTAAAAAAACAATAAACATTTAAACAAAAAAACCCCACCAAAAACAATCCCCCCCCCCCAAAAAAAAAAATATCAGGGCCTCCTGAGCCTTCACAAGCCCCCCACCCATTCCTTCCACTCAAAGAAATGCCAGGCCCATGATCCACCCCAGCCCTCACTTATCAAGTCTGGGGAGATCAGACGCTTTAGGTGTAGGCCGAGGCTGTAGCCTCGGCCTTGCATAGGGTGTAAGCTGAGATCGCAGAGACTTACCACAACCTAGGCCTACGCAAGGCTGAGGCTTCAGTCTGGGTCTCAGTGTTGGGATGGTCCCGATGCCTAGGCCCAGGCAGACGTCTCGGCCTTGTATAGGTCTAGGCCATGGTAGGTTGGCGCAACATTGGCCTACACTCTATGCAAGGCCCAGGCTTTAAGGCATGTTCCTGATTGCTGAACTTCAGTCTAGGCCAGGGCCCAAGCCCAGGCACAATGTCCAGAGATTAGGTCTCGATGCTGGGGGTCTCGGCCTGACCCTGGCCTGATGCTTTGACCCGACCTGGAGGCCTGGTCCCGATGCCTGGGCCATAGCTCAGGGTCAGGCCCAGGCCTCGGAGTGCTCTACTTTCGTCTTCTTTTCTTCCACTCTTGAACTCAACTGATGCTGTCCTCTAGGGTCACACCAGAGATAATTAACTACGGTGCATTCACCCCAGTGGACAATGTCATTTTGATGTATGGCATTGTACGGCACTGCCATGCATAAAAATGGCGCTGTTCGCCAGGATGAATGTTCAGGAGTTTATTAACTCTAGCGTGACCCCAGAGGACAGTGTCAAGTGGCTTCAAAAAAAGAAGATGGAAAAGGAGCACTCCGAGGCCTGGGCTTCAAGGCCCAGGCATCGGAACTCGACTTCCAGGTGGGGTACCAGCATCAGGCCTGGATCTGGGCTGGGTCCCGGTGTCGGGACCCAGTCTCCAGACCAGGTTGTAGTGTTGGGTCTGGGCCCAGGCCTCAGCCTAAGCCTAGGCCGGGCATCATGACCCAGCCTTCATGTCAGGTCCTGGCATTGGGCGTGGGTCTGGGCTGAGGCCCCAGTGCTGGAACGTGGTCTCTGGACTGTGTCATGGCATCGGACCTGGGCACCGGCCCCGGCCTAAGCTGAGAAGTTGGGACCCAGCCTCTGGGTCAGGTCCTTGCATCGATCCTGGGCCTGGGTTGAGATCCAGGTGTCCAGTGTTGTGCTCTGGCCTGAGCCCAGGTCCTTGCTTTCAATCTAAGCGTATTCCATAGCCTAGGCCCAATGGATCAATTTTGTTTTCAAAACTAAACGTGAAAATCAACAAAATTTTATTAGATTTTCAACTGTTTCACTTTGATAACGAAGTAGAAAATTTTGTCTAATTTCCTATTTTATTTCTACTGCATGCCCATCCCCTAATAATTTACAAATGATTTTAAGCAGTAAGCCCATATGCAATGTTTTGCAATAATCAACTTGCGCAAAAGATAATGGATAAACAATAGATGTTAATGCTCCCTGGTCAATAAATGGGCATAGCTGTTTCACTAATCTCAGTTTAAAGTAAGCATTTTGTGCTACTGCAGCCTCTTGTGTACTAGACATCCCATTAATAATTGGCATAATTGGCAAACTGCCAACATCTAAGGCTCCAATTTGCTAAATTTTAGTCTTACTATACCATCCCACGCTCAACAATCCATCTTATTATTTTCCCCAAACACTCAATGAGCTATACAAAAGCTCTCTCAGGGTCATTCCCTAATGGAAACATGAACTGAATAGTGTCAGCATATATATGGGTAATATATCCAGATGATCTCATCAATTTACTCAATTGCTACAGGAATATATATTAAAGAAAAGTGGGGATAGGAATGAACCTTGAGGGACCCTACACCAAACCTCGTTTGACCCTGCAATGAAAGCTAGTTGCTAGAGCACACTACAGCTTCAGCTGATTACTAAAAGTCATTCAAAATAGCAGAGAATTCCACTGAACAGAATTTCCTTCAACAAGATTATCAGCAATGATTTTCAGAGAAAACATAACAAACAGCTGTCACTTGGTCATTTAGTTGCTTGTTTTTAATTTCATTTGCTATATACTTTAAGAAAAAAACTGCATATTGGAAATCCAACCGTAATGCTCTAAACCTCATCTTTATGTAATAAGGTGCACTGAACTATTTCTGTTAGAAATAACAGTTTATAGTTTAATGACTTTATTTTTTTTTCCTTCTAATGCCTCATAATATTGATTCACTAGCTCTTTTTTGCAATAATCATATCAACCCAAGCATGGACTTTAGAGAATGTTTATTTAATAATTCAGTAGGTTCATAGTTGGACACAGATGATATAGATTGTAGTGTTGGAAATTGATTGTTTTTTTGGTTATTACTTAGGTAAGGGAAAGCATTGTACTGGGTAAATTATTTGTTTATTTTACTCTAGGATTTGCTCTGCAACTTAAAGCATAATTAAATTTCTTGGGATAAATTGGATTTTTTTTAGGAATAGGTTATGCAACAAGTACTAACAGCAACCAAAATAACTCTAAAGGCAAAGAGGATAACTTTCAAACAACTCCGCACTGCTGCATAATCACACATATACGACCATGCAGAGATCTATGATAGCATTTTATAACCTGCATATATCAGATTAGCGCATATTATAAAACATGGGCAAGTATACCCCTGAAATATGCACATATGCATGCTTATAAACAAATACATGCACTACATTGAAAGCGAGTATATCAATGGACTGAATGTGCGTACTTTTCCTTCTAATTTTAAAACATATGGACATATATTTTAAAAGCGAAAATAAAGTAGGACTTATGTAAAACTTGATCTATGGGCATAAGTTGGTATATTTTAATACATGCACATCTAATTTAAATTACAAGTTTCCCAATTCCTCCATCAGTTCACCCATTTCTTCTCCAGGTCATCCTCCTGGTTCTTCAGCCTGAACTCTCCTCAGTTCACCCAGACCAACTAATAGTACACAATAAACAAGTCTGATATCTATTGCGTGAGATAGTTAGCAGGTGTAAAATTATGTGAGTTGCAAAATGTATGCACATAAGTCTCTTTTAAAATAGAAACTTAAGCGTGTAACTGTTAGCCCCATCCCTGAACACACCTAGACGGCCCCCTTTTTTTCATGTGTACATGAAACATAAACTATATGTCTACTTCTGAGGTTTATAAAATATCAATTGCATGAATACAGACTACTTAAACCTGTATATGCTAATTTTAATGTGCATAAATCTTTGAAAATTTACCCCAAAGTGCTTTATTGCAGATACTGTGGTACACAAGTAACAGGCTGCAAAAACTGCTGATTTAGCAGGTGTTTAAACTGTTGCTGTTGTGGATGGCCACGCACAATATAATCGATGAGGCACAGGATGGGGAACTTACTTATGAAGGCAATATACTCCTTAAAAACAACTTTGTTTCAGACAGTTCTCAAAAGGGTTTTGCGCCTGCGACCAGACGCCCCAGTGCATTACTATAAGCCTTAGTTCCATCTTGAGCTGTCCATCCCCTCTTGCCCGCCTCCCACCTAGGAGAGCAGGGATTGGTTACTCATTTCCTTTATAACCAGCCATTTTGTGGTTTAAGGGGGTGACTAGTTTCATTTTACAACAAGCACCAGAGAAGCAAAATGTAGGATTATTTCCTCCCTGCTGAGGCCTCCTGCCTCATCGAGTTTCCCCTTTTTTATAGGGGATTGGGACTCTGTGCACATCCTGCCAGAGAATCCCTAAGTATTTAGCTCAGTATGATAGATTTTTGCCGGATTTCCCTTTGGGGCAAAAGAGCTGTCAATCCAGAGGACTGAAGATCCGTGAGTCAGCTAGCCAGAGCAGCCCCCGAGGTTACACATGTGATTGTGGGCCCTTGGGAATGAACACCCTGGGAAAGGGTCACACACCTACAACTAGAACATTGATTTAAAGATTTTCTTACAGTACATTTTCATCTAACTGAATCAATGTTTTCTGTACAGCCAGAAGTGGCTACCAAAGCTGCTGTCAGAATAACAATGCTGGTAGCTTCTGCTTCCCAAGTTGCTGCCTGAAGGTCACAGGTGGGTGGGAGGATTAGGGTTGGGATATGGGAGAGGGAAGGAGGAGGGAAGAGAGGGAGAGAGGGAAGAGAGGGAGAGGAGGGGCATTATTTCCACTACGTGTTGAAGCAGGGAGGGGATGGGGTGGGGGCAAGCTGCCCAGCGGATCCCCCCACATTTCTTTTTAAAATGCTTTTGGAGGAGAATGGGGGGCTGGGGTGTGCTCAGTCCAACAAAGCCCATTTTTAACATATTGGGAGGGAGTATGGGGTCTGGGCTAAAGGCCCACACCTCAGTTTTTTTCTAACATTGTGCCACTTAACAGGCTTTATTCTTTTGAGCTTTCAAACTTTGGTTGGTGTTTATATCCTTTAGAATATGTACTACCACGCCTCGCCTCCCACCAACACATTTGTGGGTTTCCGAAATGTCCCTTCCCATTATTCCTTAATGGTCTCTAGCAAGTTCCTAGGTTGCCTCCTTAACAGTAACTCAAAGGGGCGCAACCTGTTAGAGGAGGACCTTCCTAACTGAAAAAAAAAAGCAGGAAAGAAAGTCTATCTCAGTCCCTGGCATCTCAGTGTAGACAATTCTGCAGCCTGGTCCTCAAGGGAATGGCCCATGAATACTGAGTTGCATAGTTCAACATGACTAAAAGATAGCAGAAATCTCAGTAGCTCCTGTCGAGGGGGCCCCACTATATCTATGACCGCCAAGGCTAGTGTTCTTCTATCACTGTGAAGGATACCAATGGGGTTTTCTAGGGAACCTGGGATGAGACCAGCTGTCAAACTGGGCAGCTGCTGTGGTAATGCTGTTCAGGCTGTTGTATTTCTGGCCAATAAAAATGGTATTGTAGATCTACTAGGGTATTCTGTAAGTCTGTGTTGCCAGATGGGGTGGGCATGAGCTAGGGACAATGCAGTTTCCCTAAATGCAGTGGGGACCAAGAACTCCCTAGAAAGTATTTGCTTACTGCCTTTTTTGTCTACTCTATACATCCTGTAATGCAAAGTAAGAGTACACTACAAGAGAAATTGTATTTATGCTCTCAACTGCACCAAGCTCTGTCTGTCAGTATGCTTGCCACAATGTGGCAGTGTGGCATTCTCAGCCAATTCCCTGCAAAAATGGGGGAACTGATCTACCATTACCATTGCCACTGAATGGACCTCTGTTACAGCCAATATAATGACAGATGATGTCAACCATTTCTTTCACTGAGGTACTGACTAATATTTTAGATTTTGTGGCTTCTCTCAAGGAGATGAACTCTTCTTTGGTGAGGAGAAGAATACCCAATTGAGAAGAGATCATTAGACTTAAGAGGCTTATGGGAAGGGCAGAGCGGTATCGGTGTGCCCATGTGGTTGATTCTGCATAAGTAGATTTTATTCAGGCTCATTCTCCATATTGAGCTATTTTTCTCTCTTGTAAAATCTTATTATATGTCCTGCTTGCAGTCTTCACTTAATTGCCCATGAGAACTTTTTCAAATTGTTAACAGCTTGATTCATACAGCCTCCAGTAGTTCTGCTGTCCATTTTGGATTGCAAACTATTTGCTTATTATTGCTTGGATAAGGTAACTCAGAACTGTCTGCTGCTGTGGTCAATTCTAATGATTTAGTGTCCCTGGTTTCTAATGCTTCAGCTATTCTTTGGTGCCAATTTGATACAATTGGTAGCTCTGAGGTTGAGCTGACGTTAAGTTCGCTCAGGGCTTCCCATTGTTTTCTTGATTCTTACCCAGTTGGAATCTTCATTGGCTTGCAATCTCATTTTCGTGATATTATCACAACTATTGTGAATCTATCTCTCATCCAGGGTGTTGTGTCTTCCTTTTTCAAGAGAGCCATGGTTACACCTGTCTTGAAGATGACCATTCTATCACCTTATTATATTGCCAGTTACAGGCCTAATCTTCCCATCTTGGTTAAGCTTTCAGAAACATTAGTTTTGTCGCATCTCACCAAATTCATACGGAGATAAGTGCTAAGAGAGGTTGAGAAAAAAAGGGTGTTGAATGTTTTGGTATTATATGTTTTTTGTTTAGGCCTTTTATAAAAAATATTGTAACAAATTGAATAATTTTAGAATGTGTTTTTATACTGTCTGTATTGATTTTTATTTTATTTTATATTGTGAAACTTTGTAAACTGGTATAGAAATGTTTAATAAATAAATAAAATAAATAAATACAGGCCTACAATATTTTGCATGATAATCAATGTGGCTTCCATGCCAATCATAGCACAGAAATCCTATTGTTATCTTTATCAGATTGGTAGTTGGGATTAAAAAGTTCCACAGCTATGTGTACAGCTGGACATGAAATTTGTACTGACCACAAGCCTTTAGGAATATTCTCCAAAAAGGAGTCTACACCTCTTGTCTTGCCTCCATGGATACAGTATTGGAGTATCATGCTGAGTGCCTATGACTATACATTAGTATTTAAAGCAGGCAAAGCAATTGACCGTGTTGATGCCTTGAGCTGCCTGCTGCTACTGGTACTAAATTTTGCACTTCCATCTCTGGGCAAAGTTTTGATGCTAGAAACAATTCCTGATATTCTGGATAGCTGGTCCATATCTTGAACTGGGTGTGGAAGAGATGGTCAAATGGTAAACTGCCTGAGAAATTCAAACCATTTTCAAGCAGGCAGCATGAACTGTCAGCCCATAAGAGATGTTTACTTGTAGCAAATCATGTTGTTATTCCAAGGAAAGATCATCGGGTCATTCTAACCATGTTACATGCTGCATATCCTGGAGTTATGCATATGAAGACACTGGCCAGGAGCTACATCTGGTGGCCTGGAATAAATGCTGGCATAGAAAGGGATTGTCAATGAGTGTGACAACCTGCCAGATGTTAAGGCAGTTAGTGAAGCTGGGTTTAAAAAAGGTTAGGATAAGTTCCTGCTGTTAATCAATAGGGAATAACCACTACTTGTTGCTGACATTAATAGCATGGGATGTATTTAATGTTCAGGTTCTTGTCAGGTACTTGTGACTTGGATTGGCCAATGTTAGAAACAGGATACTGAGCTTGATGGACCCTTGGTCTGACCCAGTGTGGCATATCTTATGTTCTTATGAGCTTAGGTTTTGATCTCCCTGGATATTTCTGCGGCCTTTGATTGTGTGGACTATGCTATTCTTTTGCATCAGTTACTCTCTCTAGGCATAGGTTGTACAATGTTTTCTTGGTTTCAGTATCCTGTTTCCAACAGTGGTCATTCCAAGTCACAAGTTGGATTGGCAACTGCACTACAAATATTTCATCAGTTCATACGCATGCATCTAGTTGGAATGAAAGAAGTTGTTCAGCACTTTAATGATATTTTGGTTGTCACTGGATCAAAAGGAGACTTCCCCATGATCTTGTAAAAAGAGTTATGCCGTCTTGTGAAAGTTGGTTTATGCCTGAAGCTAAAAACATGCCCTTTGATATTCCCAGCATAGTGCTTTTGAGTTATTGCACTAATGAGTGAGGACTTCAACTAATGGATAAGAAAGCCTAAACCATCAGTAAAGTGCCTTCATCTCTTTTAAAGCAAAAGCTGAAAGTGTTCCTTAAACTCCTCAACTTTTATCATATTTTGAAGGACCAGACATAATCAGTGATTTATTACCTTCTGGATAAAAGATACTTTCTGAGCATTTAAACAACTATTATCGTCTGAAGAAGTACTGGTCTAGTATAATGAGAAGACATATTTTTATGTAAGATGCTTACCCACATGCCATGAGATTATGACAGAACGGAGTCACCTGCTGTCTGCTACTTAAGGACAGATTCTGCATCTGTAGCTACTGTATCTTTTTTGACATCAAGAAATTCCTCGATGATGTCCATGTTCTTAAGGTTGAGATTCAAACACATGATACGGTATTGTAAGGGATAGTGGCCAAAGACAATTCAAATGTTCAAGTGATGGCTCCCTGAATAGTATTTATGATACAAACCAAAATATAAATCTATAACTATCCATATCTGAAACAACTCAAAAGCATCCAAACTAGGATAATATGGTGATTGTAGCTGAGCTGTGAGTAGCTTATTTATTCAAGTAGATTCATGGCCTTTATCAATTTAATTCTGATTATCCGAATCCCATCAATTTGGATAGAATTCAGATAATGCCTATTCCTAATCCAGGCCAAACATTAATTTAAGCAGTAAAATCAGAACTAATAGTATTCATTTTATCCTTAGGGAAATGCAGTAGAATACCAATGACAGGTATTTGGATTTGATAGGCCCACAAGTTAAAAATGTATTTATTTATTTAAACTTGATTGCCACTTTACATCCATACTCTCAGAGCAGATACAATTGCTAAGAATAACACATAAATAATAAACAAAACAAACACAGGTAAGCATATTATAAAACAAATGATCATTTGCATTTATTATTCATAAATGGATTGTGAGGGCACATATTTACCCCCTGTCCATTTTGATGTAATAAACCATTACAATACCAATGTTTCAAATGAACAATTCAACAAAGCACCTGGAGTCCTCAGTATTCCCAGTCATCCTGTCACATTATTTTCTGCAGCAATGGCTCTCATTCCACAGCTTCGTGTTATTTAGTGTCAGCTGTTGATGAGAATCTCTCAGTGCCATGGTGTGCCTTGCAGCATATCAACCTAAGACTGGAGAGGGAATAAAAAACTCAAGGACTACAAGATGAGGCTTTGTCTTCCTGCCTGGCAGCTCTGCTTCTCAACTCTAGACTTATAGTACCACTAAAGAATTGCTGCTGACATAAAGATTGCTAACTACCTAACTGATCTCTACAGTAGAAATGAATAATAATTTGGCTCACTAACTCGAGGAGCCATTTTTGCTTGTGCTAAAAAAAAAAAAAAATAAATCACAGAAAAATTATTAACCCAATGTAATAAGGTGGACTCAGCAGAGCATACAGTTTTAAAGTTGTGCAGACATTTTTTGTATGCAAATGTTACTCCAGATGCAAAAATATATTCACAACACTGGGCGTCCTATTTAGTGCCCTTACATAGAAATTCCATGCTAATGAAGGCAGTAACTAATTACACCCCCGCCCCCCCCAAATGCAGGGAGGTACATTGGCTTAACTGAGGTTTTCCTAGTGCTGGAAATGTTACTACCAGTCCAGCACTAGTATCAATCTATGGGTAGAAGCCGGAGTTCAGAACAAACCGACCCGATTGCCAAGGCAAGAAAGCAGAGACAGGAACTTCCTTATAACAGGGAATCAACCAGGGTGCGCCGCAGGGCTAGGACCCGCCCTTGGCCCTACATGAGTCCGGGCAGTCTGCGCGCGCAGGGGCATAGCCAAGATGGCCAAGGATGCTGAACCTCGACGTGAGGCCCATCGTGCAGTAGAAGGCCCAGCGACCGCCGCTGTGGGATGCCGGGGCCTGGCAGGACTGCCAACTACCGCAAGGGAGGTTGTCCTGGGACCTGCTGTGGGATCATGAAGGTGAGCAGGCCCGCGGGCAGGGCACGTAACAGTACCCCCCCTTCTAGGCCTTCCCCTTCGCAGCTGTGGTTTCTCAGGGTTCAGTCTATGGAAGGTCCTCAGGAGATCCTTATCAAGGATGTTTTGGGACGGTTCCCACAAATTCTCCTCGACCCCATGACCCTCCCAAGCTAAGAGGTATTCCCACTTGCCTTGGTGTCGCCGGACGTCGAGGACCTCTCTTACCTGGAGAGAAGTGTCAGGTTCTGCAGAGACACACAGAGCAGGAGGGTCTTTGTGTGAGGGCCAGGAGAGGACCAACGGCTTTAAAAAGGACACCTGAAATGTGTTGTGGATACCCAATGAATGAGGTAGCTGGAGTTGATAGGAAACAGCTCCCACTCTTCAGATCACAGGAAATGGTCCGATGTATTTTGGAGATAGACGGTGAGAGGGAAGTCTCAGTCGAATGTGTCGAGCACTCAGCCACATTTTCTGGCCAGGTCGAAAGGTCATCTATGAATATCAGAAGTGCGCTTGGTGCGTTCAGCAGCTAGTGAAAGTCACTCTTTTACTTCGGTCCACACTTGGCGAAAGGTTTGAGCCATGGCTTGAGCTGCTGGAGATGGAACCATCAGAGAAACAGGAAGAGGAAATTGGGGCTTCCGTCCAAAGACTACTGCAAACTGGGATGATTCAGTGGCTGCCGCAACATGGGCATTGTGCAACAGCTCAGCCCAGTGGAGAAGATCCGACCAATTGTTTTGCTGGTCATTTACATACAAGCGTAGGAATGTCTTCAAAGTCCGATTGGTCCTTTTGGCCTGCCCAATGGCCTGGGGATGGTAGGCTGATGTATAACTCAAAGAAATGTCGAACTTTCGACACAAAGAACGCCAATACTTGGCGGCAAACTGTGGTCCCTGATCGGATACAATCTTCTTGGGGAGTCCGTGGAGGTGAAATATATTCTTCAGGAAGAATTTTGCCAGTTCCGGGGCTGAAGGAAGAGCCAGCAAGAGAATAAAATGACCCATTTTTGAGAAGCAGTTGATGACGACCCAAATCACTGTGTTATTCTGGGAAGGAGGTAGATCAGTAATAAAGTCCTTTGAAATACTGGACCAGGGCTCAGTAGGTGCCGGAAGCAGCTGGAGTAAGCCCCAGGGCTTCCCCATTGGTGGCTTTTGCTGGGCGCAAATGGGACACGTAGTTTCATGAGTCTTGCACCATCGTAGGCCAACAATAATGCCTTCGTAGAATTTTCAGTGTCCTGGCACAGCCAGGGTAGCTTGCCAGTTTAGAGTCGTGACCCCATTTTAAGATGCGTTCGCGTAGCCATCGGGGAATGATGGTCTTCCCAACAGGGACTGTGATAGTTGCAGCAAGGGAAATCCAAGCAGGGTCAATGATGAAGCTAGGAACTTCCGGGACATCCTCAGGCTCGAATGATCTGGACAGCGCATCAGCACGCAGGTTCTTGGAACCAGGACGGAAGCACAGGTTGAACAAGCTGTGGTCTTTGAAGCAGGCGGCAGGCAGGCAGGCAGGTCAGGAACAGGCTGTGGTCTTTGAGGCAGGTGGCAAGCAGGCAGGCAAGTCAAGAACAGGCTGAAATCAGTACCAGTAAGACAGGTCGAGGGTACTACCTGGGTAGACAGACAGACAAACACAGGAACAGCAGGACACAGGAATTAGGATGCAGGAATGAGTCAGGAACAGAACTGTAACAGAAGGATCCTGGAATGAGACGAGGACAAGCAGGAACAAGTACAAGCGCGGAGGCAATCTCAGAACAAATCGACCTGATTGCCAAGTCAAGGAAGAAGAGACAGGAACTTCCTTATAATAGGGAATCAATCAGGGCGCGCCGCGGGGCTAGGACCCACCCTTGGCCCTACATGAATCCAGGCAGTCGGCATGTGCATAGGGGCGTGGCTAAGATGGCCGAGGACGGCAAACCTCGGCGTGAGGCCTGGCACACAGTAGAAGGGCTAGAAAACTGCCGCCGTGGGATGCCGGGGCCTGGCAGGACTGGCAACTACCATGAGGGAGGCCGTCCCGGGACCTGCTGTGGGATCATGAAGGTGAGCAGGCCGAAGGCGGGGCGTGTAACACATAAATCATATTTAGTGAGCATGAAAATCTTTTGTGCACACTATGTTCAGTTTTGTGGGGCCGCTTGGCAATAGTGATCATAATAGGATCAAATTTGAATTAATGACTGGAAGAGGAACAGATGCAAATCCACGGCTCTTGTGCTAAACTTTCAAAAGGGAAACTTTGATAAAATGAGAAAATTTTTTAGAAAAAAACTGAAAGGAGCAGCTACAAAAGTAAAAAGTGTGCAAGACGCGTGGTCATTGTTAAAAATACCATTCTAGAAGCACAGTCTAGATGTATTCCATACATTAAGAAAGGTGGAAAGAAGGCAAAACGATTACCGGCATGGTTAAAAGGGGAGGTGAAAGAAGCTATTTCAGCCAAAAGATCTTCATTCAAATATTGGAAGAAGGATCCAACAGAAGAAAATAGGATAATGCATAAAGTTGGCAAGTTAAATGTAAGAAATTGATAAGACAGGCTAAGAGAGAATTTGAAAAGAAATTGGCCGTAGAGGCAAAAACTCACAGTAAAAACTTTTTAAAATATATCTGAAACAGAAAGCCTGTGAGGAAGTCAGTTGGACCGTTAGATGATCGAGGGGTTAAAGGGGCACTTAGAGAAGATAAGGCCATCACGGAAAGATTAAATGATTTCTTTGCTTCGGTGTTTACTGAAGAGGATGTTGAGGAGGTACCCGTAATGGAGAAGGTCTTCATGGGTAATGATTCAGATGGACTGAATCAAATCACGGTGAACCTAGAAGATGTGGTAGGCCTGATTGACAAACTGAAGAGTAGTAAATCACCTGGACCGGATGGTATACACCCCAGAGTTCTGAAGGAACTAAAAAATGAAATTTCAGACCTATTAGTAAAAATTTGTAACCTATTATTAAAATCATCCATTGTACCTGAAGACTGGAGGATAGCTAATGTAACCCCAATATTTAAAAAGGGCTCCAGGGGTGATCCTGGAAACTACAGACTGGTTACCCTGACTTCAGTGCCAGGAAAAATAGTGGAAAGTGTTCTAAACATCAAAATCACAGAACATATAGAAAGACATGGTTTAATGGAACAAAGTCAGCATGGCTTTACCCAAGGAAAGTCTTGCCTCACAAATCTGCGTCACTTTTTTGAAGGAGTTAATAAACATGTGGATAAAGGTGAACCGGTAGATATAGTATTCTTGGATTTTCAGAAGGCGTTTGAAAAGTAAAAAGTCATGGGATAGGTGGCGATCTCCTTTCTTGGATTACAAACTGGCTAAAAGACAGGAAACAGAGAGCAGGATTAAATGGACAATTTTCTCAGTGGAAGGGAGTGGGTAGTGGAATGCCTCAGGGATCTGTATTGGGACCCTTACTTTTCAATATATTTATAAATGATCTGGAAAGAAATACGACGAGTGAGATAATCAAATTTGCAGATGATACAAAATTGTTCAGAGTAGTTAAATAACAAGCAGATTGTGATAAATTGCAGGAAGACCTTGTGAGACTGGAAAATTGGGCATCAAAATGGCAGATGAAATTTAATGTGGATAAGTGTAAGGTGATGCATATAGTGAAAAATAACCCATGCTATAGTTACACAATGTTAGGTTCCATATTAGGTGCTACAACCCAAGAAAGAGATCTAGGCGTCATAGTGGATAACACATTGAAATCGTCAGTTCAGTGTGCTGCGGCAGTCAAAAAAGCAAACAGAATGTTGGGAATTATTAGAAAGGGAATGGTGAATAAACGGAAAATGTCATAATGCCTCTGTATCACTCCATGGTGAGACCGCACCTTGAATACTGTGTACAATTCTGGTCACCGCATCTCAAAAAAAGATATAATTGCGATGGAGAAGGTACAGAGAAGGGCTACCAAAATGATAAGGGGAATGAAACAGCTCCCCTATGAGGAAAGACTAAAGAGGTTAGGACTTTTCAGCTTGGAGAACAGACGGCTGAGGGGGGATATGATAAAGGTGTTTAAAATCATGAGAGGTCTAGAATGGGTAGATGTGAATCGGTTATTTACTCTTTCGAATAATAGAAAGACTAGGGGGCACGCCATGAAGTTAGCATGTGGCACATTTAAAACTAATCGGAGAAAGTTCTTTTTTACTCAACAAACAAACTCTGGAATTTGTTGCCAGAGGATGTGGTTAGTGCAGTTAGTATAGCTGTGTTTAAAAAAGGATTGGATAAGTTCTTGGAGGAGAAGTCCATTACCTGCTATTAATTAAGTTGACTTAGAAAATAGCCACTGCTATTACTAACAATGGTAACATGGAATAGACTTAGTTTTTGGGTACTTGCCAGATTCTTATGGCCTGGATTGGCCACTGTTGGAAACAGGATGCTGGGCTTGATGGTCCCTTGGTCTGACCCAGTATGGCATGTTCTTATGTTTTTATGTTCTTAATATCATCTGAGAGCCTTCGTGGCCTGTGTTGAGTGCACGTTTTAACTGGGCTTTGTATGCAGATTTTCCAGTCAGCGCATTTTTTAAACTCCTGATGCATGAGCATATCATTAGCTTACTGCATCAGGATTTAAACCTTGTTTTAACCTGCGCATGCGTTGAGTTTCAGCACACAGTTTTAACCCACGTTTTATTACATGGGATCTCCATTATATTGTATATTATATTATATATCCCCACTCCACTTAAGCACCCAACTACGTTTTCACTCTTCAACTAGACCTATCAGAGGAGCTTATAAAGGCACACTCTATGTTCCTTCAACGATATCCTTACATCAGAAACGTACCATTTCTTTAGCAGGACCCGTCCAATGGAACATGCTCCCGCCAGACATCCGCCTTGAGATCTGCTTCGCGTCCTTCAAAAAGAAAATTAAAACCTGGCTGTTTAGCCAAGCTTTTCCAGAACTTTGATTATTTTTTACCTCCAGCTATCAAGATTTTCTCACCATCGCAATCCCTTTTGCAGATCACATTTATCTTAGACAATTACGCCTTATTTTATGATTTGATTTCTCAGAGACTTTACAACTTTATCAGTGTTATTATTCGAATCTGTTTTCCATGTTTTCCAAGTTCTATAACCTTGTTATATGTACCGCCTCTTGGCATAATTTTTATGTTTCAATGTAAACCGATGTGATCTGTATTTTAATACAGGAACACCAGTATATAAAAATCTAAAAATAAATAAATAAATAATATTGAAATGCCATTATTGAACAGGATATTAAAATCAAAACTGTTCACATTTTCATAACAAATGCAGCATAAAAGGTTATTTTTTCAAACAGCATATCTTTAAAAATGATTCAATATAGCAACTCTACCAGGGCAGCTAACATCAAATACTGGTCATTTATATTGATAAACATTAGACCACAGAGGGAGGTGACAGAAAAAAAAAAGAAAAGAAAACTGATGGACTACACTGGTCAGAAAATATCTAGCTGACGGAGAAATGAACCTAGTCACATTCCAGTTTAATTGTTGAATAATTGAAAAAGAGCAGATTTTTGGAGAAAAGTATTAACTAGCACATGCACTTGTAAAGTACACATTTACTTTTAGTGCATTTATTTTTAGACTAATTTTCACAGAGAAATAATTGTTTCTGTTTTAAAATTAACATAAAGTATGTGCACAAAGGAGGCAATTTTCATAGCCATTTATGGATTTACTGAACGTGCACAAATGGCTGTTCTAAAACAGCCTGGGGCTGTGTGTGCATAAAGGTAAATGCATATCCCTATCAGGCATATTTTTTTATGTGAGCTGCAGAGAGGAGTTCCGGGAGCAGGGCAGAGATGGATTCTACATGCACACTGTTTGATTTTAAACAGTAGTTGCGTAAGTTACACCCTCCGTACAGAAGGTTTAACTTTACTTGAGAATATCTGTGCTCATACTGGGCCCATTACCTGAGGATTTTCAGAGTGAACTCATGCACAATGTACATGCAAACTTTACCACTAGGTAGAAAGTTATGAAATTACCCTCTAAAAATGTCCAAGTACTTAACTTTTGTAGTTTCTGTGGGTGGCCAAGCGTGGTAAAATAGCATGGATGCTTGCGAAAATGTCATGTATGCATAAGAACATAAGAACATAAGAAAATGCCATACTGGGTCAGACCAAGGGTCCATCAAGCCCAGCATCCTGTTTCCAACAGTGGCCAATCCAGGCCCTAAGAACCTGGCAAGTACCCAAAAACTAAGTCTATTCCATGTTACCATTGCTAATGGCAGTGGCTATTCTCTAAGTGAACTTAATAGCAGGTAATGGACTTCTTCTCCAAGAACTTATCCAATCCTTTTTTAAACACAGCTGTACTAACTGCACTAACCACATCCTCTGGCAACAAATTCCAGAGTTTAATTGTGTGTTGAGTAAAAAAGAACTTTCTCCGATTAGTTTTAAATGTGCCCCATGCTAACTTCATGGAGTGCCCCCTAGTCTTTCTACTATCCGAAAGAGTAAATAACCGATTCACATCTACCCATTCTAGACCTCTCATGATTTTAAACACCTTTATCATATCCCCCCTCAGTCGTCTCTTCTCCAAGCTGAAAAGTCCTAACCTCTTTAATCTTTCCTCATAAAGGAGTTGTTCCATTCCCCTTATCATTTTGGTAGCCCTTTCTGTACCTTCTCCATCGCAATTATATCTTTTTTGAGATGCGGCGACCAGAATTGTACACAGTATTCAAGGTGCGGTCTCACCATGGAGTGATACAGAGGCATTATGACATTTTCCGTTTTATTCACCATTCCCTTTCTAATAATTCCCAACATTCTGTTTGCTTTTTTGACTGCCGCAGCACACTGTACTGACGATTTCAATATGTTATCCACTATGACACCTACATCTCTTTCTTGGGTTGTAGCACCTAATATGGAACCCAACATTGTGTAATTATAGCATGGGTTCTTTTTCCCTATATGCATCACCTTGCACTTATCCACATTAAATTTCATCTGCCATTTGGATGCCCAATTTTCCAGCCTCACAAGGTCTTCCTGCAGTTTATCACAATCTGCTTGTGATTTAACTACTCTGAACAATTTTGTGTCATCTGCAAATTTGATTATCTCACTCGTCATATTTCTTTCCAGATCATTTATAAATATTTTGAAAAGTAAGGGTCCCAATACAGATCCCTGAGGCACTCCACTGTCCACTCCCTTCCACTGAGAAAATTGCCCATTTAATCCTACTCTCTGTTTCCTGTCTTTTAGCCAGTTTGTAATCCACGAAATGACATCGCCACCTATCCCTTGACTTTTTACTTTTCCTAGAAGCCTCTCATGAGGTACTTTGTCAAACGCCTTCTGAAAATCCAAGTATACTATATCTACCGGTTCACCTTTATCCACATGTTTATTAACTCCTTCAAAAAAGTGAAGCAGATTTGTGAGGCAAGACTTGCCCTGGGTAACGCCATGCTGACTTTTTTCCATTAAACCATGTCTTTCTATATGTTCTGTGATTTTGATGTTTAGAACAATTTCCACTATTTTTCCTGGCACTGAAGTCAGGCTAACCAGTCTGTAGTTTCCCGGATCGTCCCTGGAGCCCATTTTAAATATTGGGGTTACATTTGCTATTCTCCAGTCTTCAGGTACAATGGATGATTTTAATGATAAGTTACAAATTTTTACTAATAGGTCTGAAATTTCATTTTTTAGTTCCTTCAGAACTCTGGGGTGTATACCATCCGGTCCGGGTGATTTACTACTCTTCAGTTTGTCAATCAGGGCTACCACATCTTCTAGGTTCACCGTGATTTGATTCAGTCCATCTGAATCATTACCCATGAAAACCTTCTCCATTACGGGTGCCTCCCCAACATCCTCTTCAGTAAACACCGAAGCAAAGAAATCTTTAATCTTTCCACGATGGCCTTATCTTCTCTAAGTGCCCCTTTAACCCCTCGATCATCTAAGGGTCCAACTGACTCCTTCACAGGCTTTCTGCTTCGGATATATTTTAAAATGTTTTTACTGTGAGTTTTTGCCTCTACAGCCAACTTCTTTTCAAATTCTCTCTTAGCCTGTCTTATCAATGTCTTACATTTAACTTGCCAATTTTTATGCTTTATCCTATTTTCTTCTGTTGGGTCCTTCTTCCAATTTTTGAATGAAGATCTTTTGGCTAAACTAGCTTCTTTCACCTCCCCTTTTAACCATGCCGGTAATTGTTTTGACTTCTTTCCACCTTTCTTAATGTGTGGAATACATCTGGACTGTGCTTCTAGAATGGTATTTTTTAACAATGACCACGCCTCTTGGACATTTTTTACTTTTGTAGCTGCTCCTTTCAGTTTTTTTCTAACAATTTTTCTCATTTTATCAAAGTTTCCCTTTTGAAAGTTTAGCATCAGAGCCTTGGATTTGTACACTGTTCCTTTTCCAGTCATTAAATCAAATTTGATATTATGATCACTATTGCCAAGCGGCCCCACCACCGTTACCTCTCTTACCAAGTCCTGTGCTCCACTGAGAATTAGATCTAAAATTGCTCCCTCTCTCGTCGGTTCCTGAACCAATTGCTCCATAAAGCTATCATTTATTCCATCCAGGAACGTTATCTCTCTAGCTTGACCCGATGATACATTTACCCAGTCTATATTGGGGTAATTGAAGTCTCCCATTATTACTGCACTTCCAATTTGGTTAGCTTCCCTAATTTCTCTTAGCATTTCACTGTCCGTCTCACCATCTTGACCAGGTGGACGGTAGTATACCCCTATCACTATAGTCTTCCCCGACACACAAGGGATTTCTACCCATAAAGATTCAATTTTGTATTTAGTCTCATGCAGGATTTTTATCCTGTTGGACTCTATGCCATCCCGGACATAAAGCGCCACACCTCCTCCCGAGTGCTCCTCTCTGTCATTGCGATATAATTTGTACCCCGGTATAACACTGTCCCATTGGTTATCCTCTTTCCACCATGTCTCTGAGATGCCAATTAAGTCTATGTCATCATTCATTGCTATACATTCTAATTCTCCCATCTTACTTCTTAGACTTCTGGCATTAGCATACAAACATTTTGTTTGTATTTTCATTCTGCTTTTTAATTGATAGGGATAAGTTAGAATTTTTTAGCTCAGGTGAGTTTTTAGTTACAGGCACTTGGACTACTTTTCTAATTATTGGAACCTCACTGTCGGGATGCCCTAATTCTAATGTATCATTAGGATCCTTTAAAGATACCTCTCTCCGAACCATGCGCTGCTGAGCGACTGTCGGCTTTCCCCTTTGTTCTAGTTTAAAAGCTGCTCTATCTCCTTTTTAAAGGTTAGCGCCAGCAGTCTGGTTCCACCCTGGTTAAGGTGGAGCCCATCCCTTTGGAAGAGACTCCCCCTTCCCCAAAAGGTTCCCCAGTTCCTAACAAAACTGAATCCCTCTTCCTTGCACCATCGTCTCATCCACGCATTGAGACTCCGGAGCTCTGCCTGCCTCTGTTGACCTGCGCGTGGAACAGGGAGCATTTCAGAGAATGCTACCCTGGAGGTTCTGGATTTAAGCTTTCAACCTAAGAGCCTAAATTTGGCTTCCAGAACCTCCCTCCCACATTTTCCTATGTCGTTGGTGCCCGCATGTACCATGACAGCTGGCTCCTCCCCAGCACTGTCTAAATTCCTATCTAGGTGACGCGTGAGGTCCGCCACCTTCGCACCAGGTAGGCATGTTACCAGGTGATCCTCACGCTCACCAGCCACCCAGCTATCTACATTCCTAATAATCGAATCACCAACTATGACAGCCGACCTAACCCTTCCCTCCTGGGCAGTAGGCTTTGGGGAGATATCCTCAGTGCGAGAGGATAGTGCATCACCTGGAGAGCAGGTTCTTGCTACAGGATCCTTTCCTGCTACACTTGGTTGGTGCTCTCCCATCATGAGACCTTCTTCCTCCAAGGCAGCACCAGGACTGCCAGTCTGAAGTTGGGACTTGACTACTATGTCCCTGAAGGTCTCATCTATATACCTCTCTGTCTGCCTCAGCTCCTCCAGATCTGCCACTCTAGCCTCCAGAGATCGGACTCGTTCTCTGAGAGCCAGGAGCTCTTTGCATCGCATGCACATGTACAACTTCTCACCGGCATATTATTTGCTCCCCTGAACTATTTACAGGAACTGCCCTAAAATGATTTGAATCTTTTTTATCCAACAGCACACAATCTGTCACATGGGCTCACAAATCATCCATTCCCAAGGACCTCAGCTGTGGTGTGCCACAGAGCTCTGCCCTCTACCCAATCTCTTCAATGTAGCCTTATTCAGTCCTTCAACATTGAATGCCATCTATTTGCTGATGATATTCAACTCTGCGTAAAAACAGAACTGATCAAACCTCTTCTATTTCCAATCTCAATAACTTGTCTTACCACAATAGCTCGATGCTATTAAACCCCTCAAAAACAGACCTTCTCTGGCTAAGCCACCAAGGCCTCCCCTGAGATCTCTACCTTCTCCTTCTGGAATCCCCCTACATCAAGGGTGGCCAACTCTGGTCCTCATGAGCCTGGTTTTCAGAATATCCACAATAAATATGCATGAGATAGATTTACATGCACATCTATTGTATGCAAATATTTCTCATGCATATTCATATTCATTGTGGATATCCTGTGTACACACTAAAAAAATACTCCACATTCCTTTGCACCGAGGCTGCTTATTCATGCCTGGTGGGCATGTACCCTGGCAGATGAGGGCAGCAAACCCAATTTTCTTAATTTCACGTGGCAGCCAGCAGTGATGAAACATGCCTCCCTGCAGCAATTTTCCTTAACATTTGAAGTTCCATGAACAGTCCAGTAACTGGGTTCATTCAGCCAATGTCTGATCGCTATCCTTTGGCTGGAACAAGTGGTCCCAGTGGTTCCACTTTCAGCACTTGCATGTCAGCATTTGCAGCATTGCTGTTTTCTCTTTCCTTAGCAGGCCATTTATGTTCCCTGGGCACCTCTTCCTTGCTGAGCTCCACTCCTCCCTGGGTATCAAGCTATTTATTATTTTGGGGCATTGAGTGTTGAGGTGCCCCAGAGTGAGTCAACTATTTCCTATTCCATCCTTGGAAAGTATTGCTGCATCATTTCGTGTCTACACATTGGCAAAGGAATCCTATGGATGAGGACAATGAAGAACCATCCGTTCAGATGTTCTTTAGCATTCAAACTGTTCACCACTGGTATGCATATATTATCATGGGAGTTTTATGGGATGGCACCCGGCAGTAGTTGCTTCATGCTGTTTGTTCTCCCTTACATGAACTGTTTTCTGGCTAATGACCATGTGTTTTTCAGGCATTACAGTACTTTGAGTGTTCAAGAAAGCACCATCATAGCTTGTGCAGCACTGATGCTATTTCGTGGTTAATCTCCTTATTCTCAATATTCTAATTCAAGTGTGTGTATCCCTGGTCCAATCTCTAGGGTAAATAGGCAAGCTCTAGAGGAACCTGGGGAAAAGGATTGTTTACTTGTGGGCAAGTCACAATCTCCCAGTTTACTGCATGCATTACAATCCTTGTGCTTGCAGATACAGCCACAAGTATAGTGTAAGAGTTCATGTCTTTTCAACCCCACACTAAATAATGGTAATTATAATACTTGCGCAGGGCTCAGGTCCCAACCCTATATGTTTTGGTGGATCTATTCCCATGAATCATTTAATCTAGCAGAAGCATCTCACATATCCATCCCCCCCCCCCAAAAAAAAAAAAGACTGCTGTTGATTCGGGTGCCAGAAGCAGGGCTAACTGCTAGAATTACGTTGTTTTAACTGGTGAAATGGTTCTTTCAGCAGCAGTCTGCCACTGCCGAGGTGGCAGAAGTACCATTCTTGCAGCCTTTGTACTTAAGGATGTGGTTTTGCTACCATATAGTCTACCATGTTTCCCCAAAAATAAGCCATACCCTGAAAATAAGCCCTAGGTTGAGTTTTCAGGATTTTTGGAGTGAGCTTGAAATATAAGCCCTACTCCAAAAATAAGCCCTAGTGGACATGTGGTTGCACCCCAAGACTTGCCCGACCCCCCCCCCCCCAAGACTTACCGAAAGTCCCTGGGGGTCCAGTGGGGTCCCGGGAGCGATCTCCCCCTCTTGGGACATCAGCTGCCACTAATCAAAATGGCGCCGATGGCCCTTTGCCCTTTCCGTGTGACAGGGGCTATTGGTACCATTGGTTGGCCCCTGTCACATGCTAGGAGCAATGGATGGCCCGCAACATTTTTTAAGATGGTGCTGGCCGTCTCTTGCTCCTACCGTACCATGTGACAGAGGCCGGCCAATGGCACTGATAGCCCCTGTCACACGGTAAGGGCAAAGGGTCATCGGCACCATTTTGATTACTGGCAGCCGACAGTTCGAGAGTGGGAGATCGCTCCTGGGATGCTCGCTGGGCCACCAGGGAATTTCGGCAAGTTTTGGGGGTGTCAGGAGGGTGGGGTGGTTGCCCCTGGGAGAAGGGTCCGGTCCCGCATCCGTGCTTGGGCCGCTGGAAGAGATACCGGGTGACTCGGCCTTGCCATGCTAATGGACCCCAGCAGAGAGTTGGGCTCTGTGCGCCAGCCCACCACCACGAAATCCTCCGTAGGGTACCCGAAGGAGAAATGGAGGAACCACTTTGCCTGAACACCGGATGAGCCAGCCCGAGAGGGCATTCCCTGTTTGGGTACGAGGTGCCAAATCGATCAGTGGGGAAAATGGGTGAGGATGCTCCGGAGGCTCCGGCAGCCCTCGTCTCACTCGCTCGCTCGCATGCCTGCCTCTCTGCCTGCCCCTGCCAGGGGAGGCAGGGAGGAGGGGGCAGAAAAAAATAAATAAAAAGATCCAGAGAAGTGGAAGAACACTTCCCTGTGGCAAGTGGGTGCGTGTTGACAGGTCAGGTACCGGTTCCCTCCGGAGGGGAGGGCACAGGAACTTCTGTGGACCCGCACCGTGAAGATCCGCTCCTGCATACCCAGGCAGGGCTCTCTGTGCTTGGCTGTGCTTGCCTGATCGGTGCCGCTGAAGCTTCTACCTTCTCTCGCCCACTCTGCGAGGCATGTGGCCGAAGATCCCTGCAAAGCCCCTGAGGCTGTGGTCGGTGGGAACTCAGGACGGCAGGTTCGTGGAAAAAAAATAAGACATCCCCTGAAAATAAGCCCTGACCTTTTTTCGGAGCTAAAAATAATTTAAGACCTGTCTTATTTTCGGAGAAACACGGTACACGTGTATATGTGCACATGGTATAAAATAGACTGTACGCATGTACATGTGCACACAATTTTATATGGAAGTGCGCATGTGCACGCTATTGCTACCTCTACCGCATAAGTGGGGGCATTTTGTAGATATGCTCACTGACGCAATTACCAGTTTCCCCAGTTTGTTCCCAATTAACCCAAGTAAGGGATAGGACCTAACTCCCCTAGTTAAACAGTCTCCCTCTTAGCCTGTCAGCACAAACCCTTAAAATCCTGTTGACTAGCCTAGATGTTTTTATTTTATTACTTACGTGCCATCCATAGCAGTAATAAGTTACATGACAGGGGACCTCGGCACGTGCTTGTGCGTGTAAATGCTTCTGTGCACATTTCATGTTAAAGTCTTGAAATGCCCATGTCTCTTCCATGCCCTGCCCAGACCTCGCTCATTTGCCGCCCCTTTTTTTGCAAATTCTTATTTGTGAACGTACAGGGAGCATTGCACATACAAGGGTGGCTTTTAAAATCCGCTCGGCGCGTGCCAGCCAGACATACTTGTGTATCTCACAGTTTTGGCGGATGCCAAGCTTTTAATATTCACACCATAATCGCTATTTTATAATCTTCGAAAGTGCGCATATACTTAATGTTTCACGCACACATATACGCATGAATAAACGCGCTATCTAGGGGCATTCTGGGGCGGGGCCAACAGTTATGTGTGTAAGTTGCACTTTTTTTAAGATACTTATACAAGTACATTTGGTAAATTACTCGCATCATTTTACACCTGCTAATTATCTTGCATAACTGATATCAGACTTTTTTATGAGGTGGTGGGAGGTCTGGGTGAATTGGGTGGAATTCAGGCTGAAGAACCAGAAGGGTCTCTCTGACCTGGAGAAGGACTGGGTGAACTGGTGGCGGAACCATAAAACTGGTCATTTCAATTACGCACCCATGTTTTCAAATATTCCAACTTTCATGCGCAAATTGGGTTTTATACGAGTCGTACCTTTTTTCACATGTAAAATGTATGTGTATATATTTCAAAAATTGGTAGGAAAAATGTGTACATTCAATACATTGCAATACTTGCTTTCCATGCATTTGCATGGAAGCATGCATATGCATATATATCAAGGTGTAGATATATGTGTATTTTATTATGCACGTGCATCTGATATGCGGTTTATAAAATACCATCGCAGATCTCTCAACAGACATGTCTGCACGTATATGCAGCCAGGCAGAGTTGTTTGACATTTATTCTCCCTTATTTGAAAACAAAATGTATGCACATTAATTTCCTGCCCTGACCTACACATGTCATAGGAGACTTCTAAGAAGCTATATTTGTAATTACATAATAGCACAGTAGCAGATGGCAGAAAAAGGCCACTTGTCCTATCCACGTTTCCTTGTTGCTCCGGCATACTGTGTCACCATAGACCCAACTCAGTCTGCATTTAAAACACCAGATTTCAAAAGTTACTTTATGAAACACTTTGAAATGTTTGATGGAACTGAAGGATATGTCATTAAATCATATTGAACTGCACTGGATCAGAGAAATTATTTTGCAGGATACAGCAGGTATTTTTCTGCCAGAAATGTGGGCTTGTCCCTGCAAGTGCGGTAGAGCTGGCTACTCTGTAATCAAATTGCTCAGTATCACCCTGAACTAATTAATCCACGCATCGGAAAAAGGCAGCATTCAATTGCCTCAGAGAGATGGTATTATTTTGGTATATTTTCTTATTATATTTTTCTGCATTGAAAAAGGTCACAAAATGCTCCTCTTAATTCTAATGAATTTCAGTGAACTATTCTTTATTTTCTCATTGTGTGCATTTTTGTGACTGCTTTTCATTACTATGCATGTTTTTCTCCTGTTGAATACAATTTGTCAGTTTCAGTGAGCAACGTCAAGAAATCAATCGTTGATACTTTCATGTAGGAATCTGTTAGCGTAGGTAAATATCTTGATTACCATAATCATAATGTTAAACGTTTCACAGTTGATATCCATTTTCTAGTGCATTTTTTTAGATCATATATATTGGAAAAAATCATGAAGAACAGCAACTTTGGCTTTCATAAGAATATGTGTGCCAATGTGCATTATATTACTTGTCATAATTTCATTCCAGAAATTGGTTAGTCCTGAACAATTCCAAAGAATGCAGGCCACATTGCCTCCTTTTTTTACGCCACCGTTCCACACATAGACTAAAGCCTGTGTTTAAGGATTCCAAAGAAACACAGTGCCATCTGTTAAGTATTATGAATTCAATTAGTTTTGCCTCTCTGAAAGTGCTTTCCATAACGTGATCTCACTGTTTGTTTAACATACAGTCATTCTTGTCTGAAACTAAGAGAATTATGTAGCGGACAAGCACTTACTTGGCTGTTGTGAGTGTTTCGATGTACTTGAATATCCTGAATACCTCCTCTCTGTGGATCCTATGTACTAAGAGGGCACTGAGAAATGTGCAAGGGGAAGGGCAAGTTTCAAAGCCATTTAGGGATGCATCGTTCCACTATGTGCATACTTTTAGCAGCACTTAGGGGAGAGGTATCGTCACACCTTGTTTAATGTTATAACATTTTTTAATTATGTGTGTTTAATTATGTGTGTTTAATTATGTGTGTTTTATGTTCTCTGCCTCAATTTCTAAATGATGAGTGTGGCTAATAAATGTAAATAAATGTAAATGTTAATGGAGGTGTATTTTGCACAGTATTGGAAAATAATACATGTAGATTGTATTTTTAAGTCTACATCTCTATCCACACAAACAGAAAGTGAAATTTTCAAAGTGAAAGTATGAGCATCCTTTTTCTTTGAAAACTGGTACAAAGTCCATGGATATAAGGTAACATAGAAACATAGAACATGATGGCAGATAAGGACCGAAACGCTCATCCAGTTCCCATGGACTTTGTCCAAAAGAGAACAATTTTAAAATTTCCCCCTAGAAGCTTAGAGCACCTTTTTTGGCATGCATGTTTTAAAATAAGTGCATGCGTGCACTGGACAAGTCTGAACAAGTTTCTAGAGGAAAGTCCAGGTGGAGTTGCAGAAAGCCACTTATCCCTGGGATAAACAGCTTGGAATCTATCTACTTTTTGGGATCCTGCCAGGTACTTGTTAGAACCTGGTCTGACCCAGTATGGCAAATCTTATGTACTTATGCTATGAAAAGTGTGTTAATGCCGGAAAAAATTGTGCTATGTACAGTATACTCTAAATACATAGGCCCCAGGTCCCCCATGCTAATTAGCCCAAATCTAAGCCAATTAGAATCAGGGAACAACAGTTTCCTCTTCCGATTCCCCTTCTTTTACACCAGTGATGGGAAACTCCTTGTAGATGATGGGCTACATTAACATCATCATCATCATGATCATTTATTTTTCCCATGCTCATGTCAGCAGAAGAGTTCAGAGTGTGCTACAGACCGTGGAGATCTACAATAGATATAGTAAATATTATAACAGAAAATGAGAAAACACAATTTACAATGTAGAGGGAGGCTTTAGAGGATGGAAGAATCAAAAACTACGTACTCTTGTACCACCTCTTCTCATTTACTATAGCAGACTAACACAGCTATCCCTCTGAAGTAGGTAAGGGGAGAGGGACATCTGTAGAATAAAGTGCCTGAGTACATAATTAGTAGACAATGGAAGGGAGGAGGAACAGTCAGTTTAGGTTGATGCATTGAGCAATGAGGAAAGGTTGAGGTAGTGTAGGACTATGGTATGGTTGAGCTAATGTAGCAAACAGATCTGGGGTAAGGGGGTCTTGATGCAGCAACAGAACACAGTTGGCCTGCAAATCCATGCGGCTCCATCTGAGGAGGACAGTCTAGTGGGTTATAGACTGAAGGCTTCATAAAAAAGCTAGGTTTTTAGTTTCTTTCTGAAAGTATGAAGGTTGGGTGCAAGCCTGATGTCCAGAGGTATTGAGCTCCAGAGGATGTGGGCTGAGCCAGAGATTTTCTTCAGTTTCTTGTGCTGGAGAGTCACATTTTCTTGGGAGTCAGTTTTACCAGGCAGCTGAGGCAGCATTTGCAGAAGGTAGGAGGAAGTGTACAGGGAGAGTCAGTCTATCAGGTAAGGTGTTGCTGCACCATTGAATGCTTTGAATAACAAGACTAAGATTTTGAAGACTGGGAGCCTGTGTAAGGTTTTTTAGGCGTGGGATAACCCATTGGAATTTGCTGGCATTAAGAAGCTTCAGCTCTGCAGCATTTTGGATGAGCTGTAGGTGGTGATTGAGATTTTTTGAGAGGCTAGTAGTCTAGTAGCTCTCATAAACAGCTTGGTGGGCCACATTAATACTCATGAGCCTATCAGGAGGAATGTGTTATGCAAATAGACTTTTCTGGGGTGGAGAGGGGACAAAGAGCAAATAAGAGCTATGTAGCAGTCCAGAGGCAGACAAAGATCATCTGACAGTTGAGAGCTTGGTGGCGAATCCAGAAATGGGGGGGAACAGTAATGGATGGAATCAGAAAAAGAAGCTCCCAGGTTCCAGGGCAGGGGGAGTAAGTGAGAGCAGTAGGCCAGCCAGGCCTGAGGCAGACAGGGGCCACAGCAGAGAAAGATGAGACTTGGGTGGTGAACCCAGAACTGATGGCAGCAGAGGCAGCCAGGAGCAAAGCAGGAAGTTCTGCTGCAATCAGCTCTTTTCTGGAGGACTTTCTGCAGGATTAACTTGAGCCTTGGCCTGCCCGGGAAGCTGAAGATCTGACCCAGAAATCAAACCTACTGTAGGCGTTCTGCATGACATTGCACAGCACTCCTAAAGATGAATTCTCCTTCCACTGGACAGAGTTTAGACTTTCTTGCCACATTTACAAAAATCTATAACAATCTTTTTTCTTAATATTATCTAAATTGCTGTTGGACAATGAGCTAAAGCCAGAATTATTGATACAGTTTATCATGCATTAATTATGATAACAGATATTGATTTCCCTAATCCTGAATCTAACTTTCTTTTACTGGAGGTTAATACCTTTGCTTTATAATGATTTTTACTTCAAACAGTTTCTAAGCCCAGAATTAGAGGGTTTTTTTGTTGTTGGGTATGAGGCTATTCATTCTGATAACTCACATCTGCTCCTAGAGATGGCCACAGAAATTTTAAGGAGAATTGTAACAACTTAACTTCTTTATTTTCTTTAGTCATGTCAACTCCTGCCACCATTCCAACTTTTTTCAGCTTAATATCTCTAAAACTGAAGTTCTCTTTTTCAAAAGGAATTTACAGTTTTTGATAGGGCATGATCAGTAAGAACATAAGATATTGCCTTGCTGGGTTCAGACCAAGGGTCCATCAAGCCCAGTATCCTGTTTCCAACAGAGGCCAAACCAGGCCAAAAGAACCTGGCAAGTACTCAAACACTAAGAAGATCCCATGCTAATGATGCTAGTAATACAGACTCACAGAGGCCATTCCCTAAGTCAACTTGATTAATAGCAGTTAATGGACTTCTCCTCCAAGAACTTATCCAAACCTTTTTTAAACATCGCTATACTAACTGCACTAAACACATCCTCTGGCAACAAATTCCAGAGCTTAATTGTGCATTGAGTGAAAAATAAATTTATCCTATTATTCTTAAATGTGCTACTTGCTAACTTCATGGAGTGCCCCTTAGTCCTTCTATTATCCGAAACTGTAAATAACCGATTCACATCTACTCGTTCAAGACCTCTCATGATTTTAAAGACTTCTATCATATCCCCCCTCAGCCATCTCTTCTCTAAGCTGAACAGCCCTAACCTCTTCAGCCTTTCCTCATAGGGGAGCTGTTCCATCCCTTTTATCATTTTGGTTGCCCTTCTCTATACCTTCACCATCACAACTATATCTTTTTTGAGAAGTGGCGACCAGAATTGTACACAGTATTCAAGGTGCGGTCTCACCGTGGAGCGATACAGAGGCATTATGACATTTTCCATTTTAAATTCCTAACATTCTGTTGCTTTTTTGAATGCTGCATCACACTGAGCTGATGATTTAAATATTATTCACTATGATGCCTAGATCTAGATTTTTCTGGGTGGTAGTTCCTAATATGGAACCTAACATCATGTAACTACAGCAAGGGTTATTTTTCCCTATATGCAACACCTTGCTCTTGAGCACATTAAACTTCACCTGCCATTTGGATGCCCAATCTTCCAGTCTCGCAAGGTCCTCCTGCAATGTACCACAATCTGCTTGTGATTTAACTACTCTGAATAATTTTGATTCATCTGCAAATTTGATAACCTCACTTATCGTATTCCTTTCCAGATCATTTATAAATATATTGAAAAACACTGGTCCAAGTAAAGGTCTCTGAGGCACTCCACTGTTTACCCTTTTTCACTGAGAAAATTGATAATTTAATCCTACTCTCTGTTTCCAGTCCTTTAACCAGTTTGTAATCCATGAAAGGACATTACCTCCTAACCCATGACTCTTTAATTTTCTTAGAAGACTCTCATGAGGGACTTTGTCAAACGCCTTCTAAGAATCTAAATACACTACATCTACTGGTTCACCTTTATCCACAGGTTTATTAACCCCTTCAAAAAATGAAGCAGATAAGTGCTTGTGATTTAACTATCCCAGGAAAAAGATCTGGACAATTTTCGTAGTGGAAGTGTGTGGGCAGTGGAGTGCCTCAGGAATCTGTATTGGGACCCTTACTTTTCAATATATTTATAAATGATCTGGAAATAAGTATGGCAAGTGAGGTAATCAAATTTGCAGATGATACAAAATTGTTCAGAGTAGTTAAATCACAAGCAGATTGTGATAAATTGCAGGAAGACCTTGTGAGGCTGGAAAATTGGGCATCAAAATGGCAGATGAAATTTAATGTGGACAAGTGCAAGGTGATGCATATAGGGAAAAAGAACCCATGCTATAATTACACAATGTTGGGTTCCATATTAGGTGCTACAACCCAAGAAAGAGATCTAGGCGTCATAGTGGATAACACATTGAAGTCGTCGGTTCAGTGTGCTGCGGCAGTCAAAAAATCAAACAGAATGTTGGGAATTATTAGAAAGGGAATGGTGAATAAAACAGAAAATGTCATAATGCCTCTGCATCGCTCCATGGTGAGACCGCACCTTGAATACTGTGTACAGTTATGGTCGCCGCATCTCAAAAAAGATATAGTTGCAGTGGAGAAGGTACAGAGAAGGGCGAATAAAATGATAAAGGGAATGGAACAGCTCTCCTATGAGGAAAGATAAAAGAGGTTAGGACTTTTCAGCTTGGAGAAGAGACAGCTGAGGGGGGATATGATAGAGGTGTTTAAAATCAGGAGAGGTCTAGAACGAGTAGATGTGAATCGGTTATTTACTCTTTCGGATAATAGAAAGACTAGGGGGCACTCCATGAAGTTAGCATGTGGCACATTTAAAACTAATCAGAGAAAGTTCTTTTTCACTCAACGCACAATTAAACTCTGGAATTTGTTGCCAGATGATTTGGTTAGTGCAGTTAGTATAGCTGTGTTTAAAAAAGGATTGGATAAGTTCTTGGAGGAGAAGTCCATTACCTGCTATTAATTAAGTTGACTTAGATAATAACCACCGCTATTACTAGCAATTATAACATGGAATAAACTTAGTTTTTGGGTACTTGCTAGGTTCTTATGGCCTGGATTGGCCATTGTTGGAAACAGGATGCTGGGCTTGATGGACACTTGGTCTGACCCAGTATGGCATGTTCTTATGTTCGGCAAGACTTCCTTTGGGTAAATCCATGTTGACTGTGTTCCATTAAACCATGTCTTTCTATATGCTCTATGATTTTGATCTTTAGAATAGTTTCTACTATTTTTCCTGGCACTGAAGTCAGGTTCACTGGTCTTTAGTTTCCTGGATTGCTTGGGGTTACATTGGCCACACTCCAATCTTCAGGTACAATGGATGATTTTAATGATAGGTTACAAGTTTTAACTAATAGATCAGAAATTTGATTTTTGAGTATCTTCAGAACCTTAAGATGCATACCATCTGGTCCAGATGATTTTCTACTCTTTGTCAGTCTGGCTTACTACAACTTCCAGGTTCATAGTGATTTGGTTCAGTTCATCTGACTCATCACCCTTGAAAACCATCTCCAGAACTGGTATCTCCCCAATATCCCCAAAGAATTCATTTACTCTTTCTGCAATGGCTTTATTTTCCCTAAGAGCCCCTTTAACCCCTCGATCATCTAACGGTCCAACTGACTCCCTTACAGGTTTCTTTCTTCTATACATTTTTAAAAGTTTTTATTATGAGTTTTTGCCTCTACGGCCAACTTCATTTCAAATTCCTTCTTCACCTGTCTTATCAATGTTTTACACTTAACTTGACAATGCTTATGCTTTTTCCTATTTTCTTCAGATGGATCCCTCTTTCAATTTTTTAAGGATTTTTTTTTGTGGCTAAAATAGTCTTTTTCACCTCACCTTTTAACCATGCTGGTAATCGTTTTGCCTTCCTTCCACCTTTCTTAATGTGTGAAATATATCTGGACCGTGCAACTAGGATTGTATTTTTAAACAATGTCCATGCCTGTTGAACACTTTTAACCCACCTTTCAATTTTTTTCTAGCTAATTTCCTCATTTTATCAAATTTTCCCTTTTGAAAATTTAGTGTTAGAGCTGAAGATTTACTTATTTCCCCCTTCCAGTTATTAGTTTAAATATGATCATGTTATGATCACTATTGAAAAGTGGCTGACCACCATTACCTCTCTCACCAAATCCTGTGTTCCACTAAGAATTAAATTTAAAATAGCTCCCTTTCTTATTGGTTCCTGAACCAATTGCTCCATGAATCAGTCATTTATTACATCCAGGAACTTTATGTCTCTAGCATGTCCTGATGTTACATTTACCCAGTCAATAATGGGGTAATTGAAATCTCCCATTTAGCTTCCCTGATTTCTCTTAGCATTTCATCATCTGTCTGACCATTTCGTCCAGGTGGATGGTAATATACTCCTATCACTATACTCTTACTCATCACACATGGGATTTCTTCCCATATAGATTCTAATGAGCATTTAGTCTCTTGTATGATCATTATCCTATTGGACTCTATACCCTCCCAGACATAAAGTGCTACACCCCCACCAAGTTGATCCTCCCTATCATTGCGATATAATTTGTATCCTGATATAGCACTGTCCCATTGGTTATCCTCCTTCCACCAGGTCTCTGTGATTCCAATTATGTCAATCTCATCATTTACTGCTATACACTCTAACTCTCCCATCCTATTTCTTAGACTTCTGGCATTGGCATACAGACATTTCAAAGTGTGATTTTTATTTGTATTATCAATCTGCTTTTCAGTTGATATGGAAATTTGGAAATCTTTAGCTCTGGTGATTTTTTACATATAGGCACATTGGCTACATTTGCTTTTATTGGAACCTCTCTGGTGGGATGCCCTAACTATCCTATTTTATTAGTATCCTTCAAGGATACATTCCTCCGAGCCATGCACTGCTGAGTGACTGTCGGCTTTCCCCCTTGTTCTAGTTTAAAAGCTGCTCTATTTCCTTTTTAAAAGTTAGTGCCAGCAGCTTGTTTCCAACTCTGGTGAAGGTGAAGTCCATCCTTTCAGAAAAATCTCCCTCTTCCCCAAAAGTTTCCCCAGTTCCTTATAAAACTGAATCCCTCTTCCCTGCACCATTGTCTCATCCATGCATTGAAATTCTGGAGCTCTGCCTGCCTCTGGGGACCTGCACGTGGAACAGGAAGCATTTCAGAGAATGCCACCATGGAGGTTCTGGATTTCTGCTTTCTACCTAAAATCCTAAATTTGGCTTCCAGAACCTCTCTCCCACATTTTCCTATGTCGTCGGTGCCCACATGTACCATGACAGCCGGCTCCTCCCCAGCACTGTCTATAATCCTATCCAGGTGATGCGTGAGGTCTGCCACCTTCTCACTAGGCAGTCAAGATATACAGGTGGTCCTCACGTCCACCAGTATATACTATTACCACTATCAAAGGGACATAATTATAAAAAGCTTTATTATTGATACAATAGTCTAGATAATAATGGATAAGCAGGGGAAATTGCAGCACAGGAAGAATTGGCAGAATAATATTTTATTTCTCTCTGGTTTCTGTTTTCTCGGAGATCCAGCATGATTTAATCTGTCCTTTGCCAAAAGTTTAAGCAAACATCTAGAGGTCAATATTCAGAGAGCTGGTGAATGTGTAATTTTACCAGGTAAAGTTAGGTGTCTAATTTTTCCAGGATTTTCAGCAAGACATGCACACATAAATTTACTGCTGAATGTGCCTGGGTTAACTTACTCACAACCAAAACCAACAGTGAAAGAATCAAAACAATAATATACACAAAATCTCACTTAGTATGCAGAGGGATATCTGATGAACTCACATCTCTAAATTTGAATGACCTTCATACTGCGCTGGGTCAGATATGAAAAAAATTTCAAATTTCTGAAAACCATGTGGGGCGGATTTTCAAAGGGTTATGTGTGTATATTACGCTCGTAACCCTGAAAACCCGCTCCTGTGCGCGCCGAGCCTATTTTGCATAGGTTCAGCGACGCGCGCAAGTCCCAGGACGCGCGTATGTCCCAGGGCTTGAAAAAAGAGGCGGGGCATGGAAAGTCTGGGGTGGGACAGGGCATGGCCAGAGGCCTCCGAAGGCCTGCTAGGCTGGGGAATTGAATGCCGGCACTCGGCCGGCGCGCACAACCTACGCCTGCCCAGAGGCAGGTGCAACTTAAATAATAAAGGTAGGGGGGATTTAGGTAGGGCTGGGGGGCGGGTTAGATAAAGGAAGGGAGGGGGAAGGTGTTGGGGCAGAAAAGGAAAGTTCCCTCCGAGGCCACTACGATTTCGGAGCGGCCTCGGAGTGAACAGGGAAAGCCATCGGGGCTCCCCTAGGGCTCTGCGCGCAAGGTGCACAAGTGTGCACCCCCTTGTGCGTGCCGACCCTGGATTTTATAACATGCGCATGGCTGCTATAAAATCTGGCGTAGATTTGTGCGTGCCAGGTTGCACGCACAAATCTACGCCTGCACGTAGGTTAGAAAATCTGGCCCTTAGTGTGCAATTGTGAAATCATTGGTCAAAGTGAGTCTCTCAATGTCCTTATTTAATATAAACCACTCAAAAATTTTTAAATATTTTTCTTTGCATATAAAATATAGGATGAAACAAAAGCTGGACTTATCTTAAGCTTGCTAATCGATCTGGTGACCTTTTAGATCATCTGTACAACAGAAAGCTTGAGTTATCCTGTTAGGGTATCTCTGGGGTATCTTGACATTGCAATGTCCTTCCTCAGGAGTATATGTAAATATTACTTCTCCATATGTGATGTACAGTTTCTGCAAGGTTTTTCTGCCAATCGTATGCACTGCTCGGTGAATTACTCGCATAATTTCACCCAAATAACATAAAAACATAACAACATAAGAAGCTGCCATACTGGGTCAGACCAAGAGTTCATCAAGCCCAGCATCCTTTTTCCAACAGTGGCCAATCTAGAGTACAAGTACCTGGCAAATACTCAAACAGTAATTAAATCCCACGCTATTAATGCCAGTAATAAGCAATGGCTATTGCCTAAAAGGTGAATTTTAAAAGCCTGACACGTGCATTAATTAAAGGCAGCGTGATGAAGTCAGGCTTGTGTGCACCAAGCAAACTTCAAAAACTACCAAGATATGTGCATATTTCCCGCACCATGCACATCTCAAAAGTTTTCAAAAGGGGCGGGGAGTGGGCATGGTCGGGGTGCAGCATGGGTGTTTTGGGGCATATAAATAACCGATTCACATTTACCTTTTCTATTCCTCCAGTGATTTTATAGACCTCTATCATATCCCCCATTAGTTTTCTCTTCTCCAGGCTGAACAGCTCTAATCTCTTTAGCCTTTCATCATAGGGGAGCTGTTCCATCCCCCTTTAGAACAGCTATTTTTACAAACAAAATTCTGTGTAACTTTAGCTGCCAAAGGTTAGCTCCACCTTTGGAATTCCTCCATCATTGCCCCTTTTTATCTGGATACATTTGTGCGAACAAAATTTATGTGGTCAGTATAACTCAAAGCCTTTAAATATCAATCTCTTAAACTCCCAGTGGCATACACAAAAATAAGCAGTAGGATGTCAACATTTAAAAACAGGATATTATCAATATTTTAACTGCTTGACTGCAAAATCTGAGTCAAAATGATTGACTAATTTGCAACCTAGTTCTCCCACACCAGACAAGGGAGATAACTCTTGCTTAAATAGTCCGCTAAATAAATGTATCTGGGCTCCTTAGTTAACAGCATACAGAAGAATTTGCTTTTGATTTAAGCAAAGACAATGTTTTAACTCTGTATTATCAATGCCCATTTCATGAGTAAGGCTTATGTACAGCATCACATTAGGTATTCCTTTTTAATCTAGTATTGTAACCTACATCCTTATTGTAATATTTTCTTTGCCACCTATATGGACAATATGATCTTATGCTCCATCCTTAATACTTAGCAATATACATGTAGTGGGTCCTCCGTTTGGGTGGTTTAGCTACATCCAGGAGTGCTTTGGGTCTGGGTCCAAGTCTGGATGGGGAGAGAGAAAGTCTTTTGGGGATCCTAGCATGGTCAGTCACTATTACTATCAGAGGATCTCTGTCCACAGTCAAAACATCCACTTGTGCAAGGATATCCCATATGAGAACAAAGAGAGCTTAGGATATGGCCAATACTCACACCAGGGTCCCTCCATTCAACCTGGGAATAGTAGGCAAGAATCAAACTGGAGTCCAAGGTATTCAAATCAAAGTCTTTACTGCAACTTAAATAAAATAATCCAAACTAATATTCCAAAAATCAGAAGCAACATCAAAAAAATTATTGCAATTAGAAAAATAGAGAGTTTATCCATACCGTGTGTTACTTCCCTTCTAGTGTATCTTGCACCAGTATCCATAGGAAAAGTACCCCTGATTGGGGGGTTGAATAGCTGGAATGGGGTTCCAGCATGTAGCTAGCAAAAAGGGATACAAATATCCCCAAGTACAAAACCTGTAGGAAAACAATTTCCAAGTACAAAAATATTAGAAAAATCCCAACATTGGTCAAAAAAATCTCAATTTGTAATCCAAATCCAAACTGCTTCTATCTTTATTGTCTCTAGTACAAGACTCCAATATATATTCTCTTCACCCAAGCTATCTCTGGTTGCCCAAGATAAAAGTCCTTTGGGATCCCAGGGATATTCCTTTCCCTCAGGTTCTTGTCAATCAAATCCCAAAAACATCTTTTCAAAATCTCTTTTCTCAATACTTCCCTGAATCTGATGAGCTAAGACCTACCAAAAATCTCCTTCACTCCTTAATTGAGACCCTGAAAGAATCTAAAACTCCTAACCCACTCTCCAAATTCTCTCTCCAGCTCACTAAAGCAATGTGCATGCCATCGCTCCAAGGGATTTTATAGCTGTAGAAGCTTTCCCCTAAAAAGGTGGGGTTATAGCAAGGGGAGGAATCCCAGATACAAAAAATCCCTTCTACTGCCCCGTAACTAGAAAATCCATGGGGATAAATATTAGTGACTGGCATTACCTCATCACATATATTTTTAATTTCTGTAAAATTTCCTTCTTGTACAACATTGCCAATCTAACATCTCTTAAAAACCTTCTCTGCTAAAAACCCTATTGCAACTCATTTCTCTATGACCTGCCCAGAACACAGCTTGCAAAGCTGAAATCTACTCTACATATCTGTTATAGTAGTAGTCAAACTGTCCTCGCACAGCCAAAAGGAAAGAGAATAAGCACAACTATAGTATTGAGCATCCAAAATGTCAAGTGCATGGATCAAGAAAATGCCATAAGCACATCTATCTTTTTCAAGAACTAGTACCCAGGCCTTGTTGTGGTAAGTGCAAACACCCCCAGAGATGAATTAACTGTCCACCCCAGCACCAGCAACATGGACTTACATTCTTGTGCCTTCCAACAGTGGTTACCTTATCTATCTAGTCCCATGATGTCTTAACGTTTCTATTGGAGGTTGTGAAGGAGTGGACCTTACTACCCTTCCTTAACCTGTGAGAAACAAAGCTCAGGTCTCGAGCAGAAGGCAGCTCCTGCCACATTGCTGTCCTAAATGTGAATCCTATATGTGAATAGTGATTGTTACTGTGATTATTGCTGAAGGTAAACAGATATGCTGTGATTTCATGTGCACTGTAAATAAAAGTACTCAGAGAAGTATTGACTGGTCATTTACCACATATGGTGTCATTTTGGGGACAAGGCACAGAAAAAACCCGTTTCAAAGGGAGACTGTAAAAGAAATTTTGTTGTGTATGTGGCCTGCCAAGAAATTTGGAGGCAAAGCAGTGCTGAAGAGTTTTAAAAAGTATGGCTTAGGGAGCACACTGAAATAAAACAGCTAAGAAAAAAAAGAGATTTTGGTGGAACACAGAGGGTTAAGAAGAGGACCAGTGGCTCTAAAGAGGGTACAGAGGATAGGAGTGCACAGAGCACTGAGAACTGTAAAAGACTTTGGCTCAGTAGGGAGCACAAAGCCAAAGAGTGTAAACGTTTTTAGGATAGAGAGGAAATTGCTTTAATGGGCCTGGCTGTAGGGACAGCCAGAAGAATGTTAGGAATTAAACAGGCCAAGGAAACTAGCTTTGTCTGAAAGAAAGAGAGAAAAACAGGGAATAAGTTAAAGCTGGAAAAGCAGGATAGTTTCTTTTTTTGCCCTGTGCTCAGAGAGAAAAAAAGAGAGAGAAACAGTTGTGTAGAGATTGTGTTTAGACAGGGCATGGTCCCTGAACAGAGAAGTGAAACTGTTAGACTGCTATATGTTTGAACAGGGCATTGCCTTCCAGAAGCAAGCATACAAGAGCAAGCAATGCAAGCTCTTTGCCAAAGCCTCTTGGAAGGACAGATGCAAGTGCAAAAGAGTACCAGAATTCTTAGACCTGTGTTATTAAAGAATAAGAAGCAACAGTAGTACAGTACTGTCCCTAAGTCCTGACCTGACAATAGTAAAGTCAGAAGTGGATGCAATGCGAGTGACAAAATTTCAAAGAAAGTTAAAAGTAGCAAGGTTTTTGGAGACAGAGCAGAGCCTGTGGATGGTATGACAGGAAAACACGGCATGGAACCAGTGAGCACACTAGTGACAGAAGAGAAGCCTGACTTACAAAAAGAGAATGAGAGTTGCTTGATTAAACATACAATAATTATGACTGAGACACAAGGGAGCTCATGGTGGAACTTTACAGTTACATAGAAATATAGAAACATAGAAATGACAGTAGAAAAAGACCAAACGGCCCATCCAGTCTGCCCAGCAAGCTCCCACACTTATTTTCCCATACTTAGCTGTTTCACCGACCTCCAAGTTCAGGACACTTGTTGATAACTGCTTGATTTGAGTTTCCTGCCACCCCCTGCCATTGATGCAGAAAGCAATGCTAGCGTTGCATCCAAGATGAAGCATAAGGCTTAATGGTTAAGGGTAGTAACCATCAAGCAAGCTACCCCAATGCTTGTTTACCCAAACTGCACAGCTCAATGCCTTTTTTTTTTATTTAAAAGATTTGATATACCGTCATTCATAATCGCATCACATGCCTTGTTGGATGTTGTCTGAATGTAAATCCTATTTTCCACATTTCCCCCTGCCATTGAAGCAGAGAGCAACGCTGTTTATGCATTCAAAGTGAAATAGCCTTAATTGGTTTAAGGTAGTAACTGCCGCAACAAGCAAGCTACCCCCATGCTTATTTGTTTACCTAGACTGTGCAGTTCAGTCCTTGTTGGATGTTGTCTGAATGCAAATCCTCTTTTCCACATTTCCCCTTGCCATTGAAGCAGAGAGCAATGTTGGAGTTGCATTAACCGTGTGAAGGCTTATTGAGTAAGGGTAGTAATCACCAGGTAGTAGCCACCATTCCAGCAAGCCTGTTGCGACCGTCACTACCTGACGTCTTCACTCAGCCCTCCTTACCTCTTTTGTTGATGGACGTTTGGCTGCCGCGGCGTCATCTTGCCGACCTCCTCCGGTGTCCCCGGACCGGCTAGATGCTGCCTTCTGCCATGTTCTCCTGAGGCCTAAGGGTGCGTGCGTGGCATGGCCCCGACTCAAGTACCAGCTGTGGCACAAACCTCAGGGGCGTCCCCCTGAGATGACGTCATCCTCACCAGATACTTAAGGTCTTAGTTTTTGCTAGCTATTCGAGTTAGCAAGGGCTTTCTCCAGGTATTGCTGCGGATGGGATTCGCTCTCCGCAAACCGTGCTACTCTGCCTCCTTGGACTTTACCAGGGGTACCCGCTCCTCGGGGGCCTCGCTCTCTCTTTTGCCTTTCAGGTCGCAGTCTGGAACCGGTACTTGCTCTTCGAGGGCCCACGTTCCCGGACCTGCTACCGAATACTACTTCTGCCAGGAAGTCACCACTGCCTACACCACCAGTGAGTTACCATATCTCTCTCAGAGCTTTCCCTGGAATCAGGTACTCGCTCCTCGAGGGCCTACTTCATTCCAGCCTCTGGGCTGCCTCAAGAGACTATTGTGTGAGTGTTACCATCCAGGTTCTGTTCCTGAACTCTGCTTACTCTGCCTACTCACTATATTTCAGTTTCTCTATAGCTCAGCCATCCTGGGATCGCTGTTCCAGTGCCTGAGGGACTACAGCCCAGTCGGGCTCTTCCAGCTCACTACTGCCACCTCTGGTGGTTCACTTACAGTTTAATAAAAGAACTAGTGTGTGTCTGTCTCCCAACTCTGAGCCTAACCGGTGGCCCCTCTCGGGATCTTCCCCTGTGGGCGTGGTCATCTGCCACCGGCCCAAGGATCCACCCACAAATATCACAAATAATAACAAAGCCACCCCCATGGCTCTTCTCTTCATTCCCATCCTCTAGCCTTTATGGATCCACAGTGTTTATCCCATGCCCCTTTGAAATCCTTCACAGTTTTAGTCTTCACCACTTCCTCCGGAAGGGCATTCCAGGCATCCACCACCCTCTACATGAAGAAATACTTCCTGACATTGGTTCTGAGTCTTCCTCCCTGGAGTTTCAAATTGTGACACCAAATTCTACTATTTTTTCCAACAGAAAAGATTTGTTGTTGACCATGGATCATTACAACCTTTTAAGTATCTGAAGGTCTGCATCATATCACCCCTGCTCTTTCTCTCCTCCAGGGTATACATATTTAGGTTTTTCAATCTCTCCTCATAAGTCATTTTATGAAGACCATCCACCTTTTTGGTCGCCCTTCTCTGGACCACCTCAATCCTGTCTCTGTCCCTTTGTAGATACGGTCTCCAGAACTGAACACAGTACTCCAGGTGAGGCCTCTACAAGATCCTGTACAAGGGGATCATCACTTCCTTTCTCTTACTAGATATTCCTCTCTCTATACAGCCCAGCATTCTTCTGGCTTTAGCTATCGCCTTGTCACATTGTTTCACCGACTTCAGATCGTTAGACACTATCACTCCAAGGTCTCTCTCCTGCTCCGTGCACATCAGCCCTTCACCCCCCATCAAATACAGTTCTTTCGGATTTCCACACCCCATATGCATGACTCTGCACTTCTTGGCATTGAATCTCAGCTGCCATATCTTCGACCACTCTGCCAGCTTCCTTAAATCCTGTCTCATTCTCTCTACTCCTTCCGGCGTGTCCACTCTGTTGCAGATCTTAATATCATCCAGAAAAAAACAAACCTTACTTTATATCCCATTCACAATGTTGCTCACAAAGATATTGAACAGGACCAGTCCCAACAACGATTCTTGCGGCAAGTTTGGCCTGAAAGAGCAATATGATCTGCCCAGAAGGGAGCAGTACAGATTGGCTGGTTGGAAACAACATGATTGCCTGAGGAAGGTACTGTAGTGCCAGAGAGAAACACTGCAGAGATGTCAGAGGGATCCACTGCAGAGGAGCCAGTTGGAGGTCCTGCAGGGAACAGAGCAAGAGACATTACAGAAGAGCCAGTCAGAAGCATTGCGGAAAACCCAGAGAGGGTTGCTACCAGGAGTCCAGAGTGAGGTTGTGCAAAGAAGCCAGAGGAAGGCACTGCAGAGAGCCAGAAGTCCAGTAACTGCTATTAATCAAGTTGACTTAGGGAATAGCCGCTGCTTATTACTGACATTAGTAACATGGTATTTATTTACAATTTAGGCATTTATGAAGTACTTGTAACCTGGATTGGCAACTGTTAGAAACAAGATGCTGGGCTTGATAGACCCTGTGTTATGGTTCTGACAGTGGACCCTTGGTCCGAGGTAGAGTTAGCGCCACCTAGGAGAGTAAACCCTCTTAGGTCCCTACCGTCAGAAGGCGAGGCCTGATGACGTAGACGTGGAATGAAGACTTCACCCTGGAAGCTCGTGATTTCCCCAGGAGGAACCCGTAGGAACCTGGCCACTGGGACTTAGGAGACTCTCTGAAGACCGAAGAAGATCTGGATGCAGGCACCTCCTGCAGGTCGTGGAATCCAGATAGCTGGCGCCTGCAGGAGAGAGACCTTGGGGTGATAGTGTCTAATGATCCAGCAGGTCGAAGTCAATTCAAGTGTTGATATCTGGAGAATGGTCCGAAGTCGGTCCGAGAGTCTAAGCCAGAAGAATAGTCAGACGCTGGTCCAGGGGTCAAAGCCAGAGGAATGGTCGGCAGCCGGTCCAAGGGTCAAATCCAGAAGAATGGTCGGAAGCCGGTCCATGGTTCAAAGCCAGAAGAATCCGTCCAACAAGAGGAGAATCAGGAACAAGGACCAAAAAGAACAGGAACCAGATGAGCAGGCAGCGGACCAAGAACACGAGGCACAGGAACTCACAGGACCAAGAGCCAAGAAACCAAGGCAAGGTCTGAGGAGCAGACCTTGCCTTAAATATCAGAAACCAGGCAGAGTCCCAGGAAGAGGCAGTGACCATTTCTTGTAATGGTCCCTTTAATTTACCCCAGCAGCCGCACGCGAGGCTCTAGGAGGCCCGTGGGGGCGGAGTCAACAGGAAGGAAGAGGCGGCCATCTTAGAAGCGGCCACAGCCGCGAAGAGATTTTCAGAGGTGACTGCTGGCTCCCACGGGCATCCCAAGAGGGCCCCGACGCTGCAGGTGAGTGACTGGCCCCGGTCACGGACCGCCGCGGCTGGCAGCCATAACACCCACGGTATGGAAATTTCTTTATGTTCTTAGAAGTGGAGTAGGTAGTGTGGCTCCTGTACATTTTGGTCTGGGCTTTGTTTTTTGGGGGAGTTTTGTTGTTGTTTTTTTGCATAGAGGCAAATCAGTTTCCTCATTTTACAGTGATTAAAATCAAAGAGCTCAAAAAGAAAATCATTATGGAGGCAATTGTAAAAACTGAGCATTTTGATGCAAAGTCCAAGGGTATTTGTACCAGTAGGCTTTGTATCAAGTTTCAAAAGTAAAATTGCCCATGGAAAATGTACTCAAAAAATTTACATTTCATTTTTCTGTGGATATTTTTCTATTAAAACTATGCATGCTGTTGCCTATCCCTCCCTAGGAATGCCTCCACAAAAATAAGGGATTATAAGGTACATATTAACTAACTATTACCTACATATATGGTAGACAATTTGCAAAAAGCCAATTTACTGGAGTAAATGGCCATTTACACAGGAAAATAACTTTTGAAAATTGCCCTCAGTGTTTCTCATTTAAAATTTTTCCTGTTTGTTTAGGCCTGATCAAGACAATGCCAACCCATTATTGCAGTGATCAATTGCAAAGTACAGTGCAGTTGGATAGTGTTTGTCCATAAATAGATTTAATGTGGTCATCTATTCCCTCTCTAGGTTTTTTGTTTTTTTTATCAATCTTAAAGTCAAATAAAAATGTAGGTATATCATTTCCAATACATCACAGCTGTGAGGGGTCATTGCTGTGATGAGCTGCAAAGATCTTTGCAAGTGTGATAGCAATTACTTGCAGATTATGTTATTGGCATATCTCAGATCACTTGTTAAGTGTTGAGTCTATTTCTACTGGGATCAGGGAGTTCAAAAGAAAAATCTGGGTAGGATCTAATTTTAAGTCATTGTAATCCCTTATTATGCCTTATGTTGGGTTAAATCAGAACAATCCCACAGTATTACAACAGCAAAGGGTTACTATTATGATAAACTGCAAAATGTTTTGCAACTGGATAATGATTTCCAGCAGTATGAATTGCTATACATAATCATTTATCCTATAGAACAGTCAATTTAAATTAAACTACAAGTGCAAATGAGCTGAAAAACAATAAACACAGCTACAAGGAAATGATATTTTTCAGCAGTTTTGCAGAAACGACCATACTTAGAGGAGAAGTGAATAGCTTTATATATATCTTGATTTCTCCTGCCAGTTGGTAACATAGCAAGATGGATGAGCTGAACTTTAATAATGTACTTTAATTCACTCTCCTCCTGCTCAAAAAAGTGCTGCACTTAATCCATCTTGTTTCTTGATGAGGGGTTCAAAGAGAACTGGTGCAAAGGGATCTTTGTGTGGTGCCCACCCATGCTTAAATAATTTATAAAGACCAGTGCCAAGAAGAACAAAGAAAGATTCCTTTGTTCTTAATCAGAGATCTTAAAAAAAAAACAAAAACAAGCATTAATGTGAATTAGCTCAAATTGTTATGATTATGTATACACAATATGCACAGTCATAAAAGGATAACAATTCTCTCGCTACAATGCAATAAATAAAAAGGGAGGTAAAGAGTGAGAGCTGGAACACACAAGGAGGATATGCAGAAAATGATTGGCACAGATTGGATTTGAACCCATGAACCTGTAATCTTATGCTGTGATACCTATAAAGTAATAAAAAGAAAAGAGGTTATAGACCATGAACTTTCAAGCCTACACAAATCCTTTCCTACTCCTTTAAATGGAATCACTAACTACAAAGACTCCAGTTTTATCTAGGCCCAGTATACTAGAATTGCAAGCCAGGAACCTGAAATTACTAAAACTCCTAAACTGAAGTAAAAAAAATAATAAGTGATTGATTCACCCATTTAGAGACTTTAAAAGAGGCCAGATAGGAAACTGTGTCTGATCAATATTCAGGACATTTGGGTGAATAGTGAAAATGTGATTCTGAGTTTGGAACGAGGCTGTGTAGGAGACCAAATAGCAGCAATTTGGCCGCGAATGACAGTACACTATAATGAGGCTTCTGGTGAGACGCTGCAATGAGCATTTGAGGGTCATGTTGTTGGCATGAACTAAGAGAAACAAGCTAAAACTACTGGCCCATGTTTCAGTTGCAGCCCCCTCATTTGCATAAGAATGTAAGATATGCCACACTAGGTCAGATCAAAAGTCCATCCAGCTCAGCATCCTGTCGCTGACTGTGGCCAGTCTGGTTTATTAGGAAGTGCCCAGCAGATCCCAAAATGTAGATCAAGTCCACCCAGCTTATAGTTTTTTTATTGACTTCCTCCAGGAACTTGTTCGAATCCTTTTTAAACCCAGCTATGCTGGATGACTTGGGTCACATTTTCTAGCAATAAATTCCACAGCTTAATTGTAGCACTCACTGAAACAATACTTAGTCCAATTTCTTTTAAATCTGTTACCTGCCAGTTTCATAGTGTGCCCTTTAATTCTAGTCCTAGTTGAAAGCATATATTATATAATCGTTCCTCAGGGCTTTAGGTACTGAAAAGAGCCAGGGCATGGGGCCATGGGTCCTCCCCATCCATCCCCACCCCGGCCCCAATCATGACGAGTAAACTGAAGATACAAGGGCACCAGAGATACAGGCTTAGCTACCTGGTTGTCTTGAATCTCTTCCCTCTCCTTGCAGTTGCGGTTTGTAAAAGGAAGCCTGCGGCTACATAGAGCAGTACCACAGGGACCATGTGGCTTGGCTCCCAATCTTTTCCACCACAGACTCAGGCATGCTATCTGTAATACCTCTTCTTGGGTAGGGGTTCTTCCTTGCGGTTTTTGCACAGCTTGTGGATTGAACCACAGTGAAGGAAGTCCCCCAAGGAAACTTCCAGTGACTTCATCGTCTGGTGAGAATTGAGACTCCAAAGATAGATTAGACATACTGACAGATAAAATGTAGCAGTTTTCTACTGATTGTGATTCTACACACAGTGTCATACACTGAGTTGAGATTTGAATAGAATTGCTTAGTACAACTAGCGATTTGTGAAATCCTGATAAAAGCGTGTCCGCGGGATTGGCAGCAGAAATGGTGTTAATAATCCTTATGAGTAAATTATGTTGGTTATTCACTGAAGCATTTTTCTTCTAGAGTACATCAAAACAGTAGCCCCTGAGGCAGCTCCGTTGCGAGCAAAACTTGACCAGAGTCGGGCAAGTTCAAATAAAAGTCCTTTTGATACACCGATCTCCTTTTGTTTTTCCGCTACACAGCAATATTGGATCGGCTTCTGCTTTGTTTTTTAAGGCAATCTGAAGACTAACCAAGTTGGTAATGCCTATTGTAATGGTCTTTAGGTTTTGTATTAACATATAGAATATGCAAGAATAGTGAAGGATCAGTATTATTTTGAATTAGTTCAACCTCTAAAATAACAACATAATCCACTCCCAGAAAACTTTTGAAGTGACACAGAACCAATGCAGCAAACCTGCTATATCAAAGCAGCATTAACTCCTAGGACTCAAATAGCAGCAACCTTTCCTGATAAAAGGCAGCAATGCAAATATTACTACTGGTCCTAGAACACCAATACATCAATCAGATGACTATAAATCCCTAACAGAAAGTATATGTTAAGAGAATCCCTCACATCAGTCACATATGCAGAACACAGACTGACCTTTAACTCATACAAAATAAGGGAGAACCAATTAGAAAATTAGAAATAGAAACATGCAGAAAAATATTGAACTGGAAATCCCATGAAGCTAGAGCTCATGCAGTGCAACACCAGAACAATTACATTTCCTTCTGATCTGAGCAAAATATGGCAATAAAAGAAATGCATATTCCAAAAACAGCACATTCAATTCTCTAAAAACATAAAGCAAAATATTTTAATTTCTACCTTTTGTTGTCTTGGCATTTTATTTTTTAAATTGGGTTTGTCTTGTCTTTCTTTTCAGTTTTCTCCTATGTTCTTTTCTGGAGTCTCCTTTCCATTTCTTCCCTCTCCTACTGTATTTTTCTCTTCCCTCCCTATATTTGTCTTACATTGATTTTTCCGTCATCTTTTTTCATTTCTCTCTTCTCTGCTTCTCTATTCATTCATAGCTAAATTTAACCCTCCTTCTCCCCATTTAATCCTCTAATCCTTAGTCTCCCTCTTTATCTCTCACCTATTAGTTTTCCATCTCTTACACTCATCCCATCATCAAACCTCTCATTCCCGCCTCTGACTCTCATTCCTTCCTCAGCCTCCTATTCCCCTTATATCTTTTATCTACTCCCTAGTCTTCCATTTACATTCACTGTTCTTATCCTCTCCCCAACTCCCATCTACATGCCTCTACCTTTTTTGTATGCCTTTCCTGTCTGTTTTTCTCTTGCTTACCTCAAACCCAGCCTCCTATTACCCCTCTTTTTTTTTTTAATTTTAATTTTTAATTTTAATTTTCTTCATTAATTATAACAGGCAAAATAATTCTTAATACAAAGTATCAATTATTATCAAGTTACATCTTAAAGTTTTTTACCCCCATAATCAAGTACAGCAATATCTTTAAGGAAATAATAAGCTGTTGGATATAAATCAATATGAGCGAAAAGGAAGTATATGTTATAGAAATCAGTTAAACAAGGCATCTAGAGATATCTAAAATAACAAAATCTATATCTCTGCTCTCAAACATTTTCTGCACTTTGGGGATGTGAATCAAGGAATGCCTGGAGTGCCACTACTTCAAAAAAGTCATACTTCTGTTCTTTATACCACACTTCCCATTTACACGGATATCTCAAAAGAAATCTGGATCCCCTAGCAAGTATGCCAGATTTCAATTTGAGAAACTCCTGTCTCCTTATTTGTGTGGCCCTTGTCAGATCTGGATAAATCCAGATCTGTTGGCCATGATAATTTAACAATCTATTGCGTAAAAATAAACGCAAGATTGTGTCTCTTTCTTGAGGAAACATAAAGGAGACAAACAGAGTTTCTCTTGACGTTATTACTGAATCCAGAGTTATTTCCAAAACATCAGATAAATCAATAGATTGCCCTGACTGCTCTATTCTAACAGTAGATTTTTTTTAGAATATAGTAAATCTTTGCCAGTGCAGGAATAGCCTGCTCTGGTATTTTCAATATATGTAGAAGATATTCTCTAAACATATCCTTAGGTGATACCATTCTCAAATATGGGAAATTCAATATTCTTATATTTGAATATCTTAAACTATTTTCCATTAATTCCAATTTCTTCATATTTAAGGTTTCATTTTTCACCAAATTATGTTGTACCATTTCTATCTTATTCAATCGTTGTTCTTGCAATTCCAATTTATCCTGATGTGCTAGAGTTATTCTTTCTACTTCTACTACTTTTTTCTTTATAGGGGTAAAAATTGTCATCCCCTTCCCCATTTGTTGGAAGGAGGTTTTTTATCATTAGTTTCTCCAGTTGTTGCCCATTATTTTTCCCTTGTTTCTTGTACAACATTTGAGAGCATGCCATTCTAAGCTTAAAGTGTAAATGCAGGGAATACAAATAAGAAGGCTAATCTCAAAATCTTGGATTTATATTACTCAAATTAGTCTCCATGCTATTTAGCTATAATTATAATGTGTTACGGATCTGGAGGTGGACCCTTGGCCGAGGAAGAGTTAGCGCTAGGGATGTGAATCATTTTTTTTGATGATTTAAAACAATCGTCAGATATATTTTAAATCGTCAAAAATCGTTAGAGCCATGATACAATAGTAATTCCCCCGATTTATCGTCAAAAAATCGTAAATCGGGCCTGCCTTGGCACTTCCCAGAGCTCCTCTGCTGTTGCATCGTGGCCAAAGGGTACATGAAATCCCAGAAATGGGACCACCTCAAGCATTCCCACAACACAGTGATGAGTCAAATTGAACAATATAGCAGACAATGTAGAGATCTACAGTAATCCCATGATAATGTTCTTTGCAGCAGACAAATTCCCATCTAGCTTAACCTGCTGAGTACAGGTTGGAAGAAATGAAGAGAACCACTTTAAAACTTAGTTTCCCCAATAATCTGCTGACACATTCAATAATTCAACAACCACTGCCCTAACTTTATCCTTTTCTGAAACAACGACTCAACCAAAAAGTTTCAGAATCATGGTTAGATCTAAAACCATAATGGTGGTGATCCAAGATGTTGTGTTCATCAGTATAATTTTGCAATTGAATTAACATATATTTCTCAATAACTTTGCTCCAAGTGGAAACATTCAAAAAGGTCTATAACTGGCAGAATCATTAGGCACAGGTCATACGATGATGTTTTGTTTTTTAAGATACTTGCCATAAAAGTTTCCCTCAGGGAGATGTTAACAATGTCTGACATAACAATAACAATGTCTGACATAAGACTAGCAAATGTCTCTTTGGGATTATGGAATATTACAAAGGGACACAGATCCAATGAACATCCCATCGATATAAATGATAGAAGAACTTCAGTAATTATTTTTGGAGTGATTGTAAATTAGCCCATTTCACTGCACGTAGATCTTGAGAGAGCAACGTTGAGGAGCCTGAAAAATCCTGACATGTATAAAAGTAATTAGTATCATTGAAAGTAGCAAATAAATATTAACAAAATATTCTGCAAGAGTTTCTGTTTCCATCTTACTGTCTTTCACTTGTGTCTCAGGCTTATTAAGTAGCTGTCTTAACAATAAGAAAAAGCTCTGTGATCGATTAATGGAAGCAGAAGGTTTAGATATAAAAGTGTCTTTGCTTTCATCAATCCAAACTTATGTGACCATGCTTAGGGTCCACTAGAAAAGAACAGGAGGTATAGAGCTGTTCTGCCTGCAAAGGGAATTCATGAAAAGTGCAAAGAGCTTTGTGCAAACATTGCTCTGCAGGATTCATGTTTTTTTTATTTCTTTCCTTTGAAGGATGAGATGGATAGGGATATAAATTGTGCATCAGCAAGAGGCACAGGGGGGAGTTGATGAATGGAGTATGAAGGCAAAAGGAGTCAGTGGATTCCTAACTCAGGATATTATCTAGATAGAGGAGTGGAGAGTGATTTTAGTAAGCGGTAGATTCTAGCTACTTGCAGCCTCCCAGGTGTGAGGTGGTGGAGTAAGTCACAGAAAGTCATCCAGAGGATTTCAGGTTCTAAGGAGAAGCTTGGGAAGCCTAAAGTGAAGAAAGAGAGAAGACTTACTGCTGTGTGGATATTAACCCTGAAATACTTGGGGTTAAAGACAGAAGCCTTAAATTAACATCTAAAAGAATTCTGCATTTTTGGATATTGAACTGTTCTACGAGTATAAATGAGCATTTTTCCTGTTGCTATCTGCTTGTCAAGATTTTCCCTCTTTTTACTTGAACTGTATCCAGATAATTTTTTTGTGACTTTGACATTATTTTGGACTCTTTAATCAATTCATTTCTTTGAAAGTACATACTAAGGTGTGGACTCCTGCTCTGTGTTATACTCCCCTTGGGCCTCTAAGATTGTTTCTGGTCCCCAACTGGTGAGCTCTGGTGGACTTTACCCTTTCATGGGCAGCAGAAGTGTCACTCATCATTGCTGCGGCTGCTGAAGGTGACCCAACAAAAGGGGATTTGCACTTAGGGACGGTAACTTTGAAACAGCTTTGCAGGCATACATGTATGTATGTATGCCAGCTCGTGCGCATGGATGCGGCCATTTTATAACATCCGCGCATATATGCCTGGATGTTATAAAATTGTCTGTATGCACGTACATGTGCGCACAATTTTATATGGATGCGTGCATGTGAGCACAAATACCGCCTCTACCGCTTAAGTGGGGGGATTTTGCTAGGCACGCACACTGACACAAATACCTCTTTCACCAGTTTGTTCCCAGTTCACCCCGGTAAAGGATAAGACATCCTAAACCCCCTACAAGATATCCTCCCTTTTACCTATTAGCTCTGACCCTTCAAAGCCCACTGACTAGCCTTGATTTTTTTATTTTAATACTTTCATGCCATCTATAGCAGAAGTACAGTTACGTGGTAGAGGACCCTACGCACGCCTGTGCATGTAAATACTTACACGCATACTTCAGGTTACAGACCACCGTGGAATGCCTGAGCCCTGCCCATGACCCACCCAGACTCTGCCCATTCCCCGCCCCTTTTTGACTTCATGATTTCTGCGCATACTGGGAGCACATACTCGGGAGCCTCTTAAAATCCGCTCAGCTCGCACTAGCTCAAAATAGTCACGTATCTCCCAGCGTTGAGGCACATAAGGCTGTTAAAATCCGCCTGATAGTGCTTTGAAGTACTTTTAAAATCAGCTTTAATAAGGTCACATTGAGATTTCTGCCATTTTTTTTCCTACCACCTAACTACATTTTTGCTTACGTAAACCAGGGAATACAACTGGATGGATAGTGAGCCTTCACCATTTTAAGAGGAGCTCCATGGTTTAAAAAATGTGTTAAAGAGCTATGAAAATTGACCATCTTAGAAGATACGCTATCTTGATTTTGAATGTGCAAACATAACAAGTCTACCTCATTGGTTCCCATCCAATCTGACTTTGTAATAACTCCCAGAGAAATTTAAATTTATCAGATTTAACATATCCATGAAGCTTAAGTACATTCGGGGAAACTTCCACTTTGTGCTCATAAGAAATGAAGTAAAAATATATGAGGACATGATCTGACCAGGACACAGGGATGGAATTATGCTGTCATAGTAAATATGATGAAGGGGGGAATGTAGACGTGCTCTGCAGAAAATTGTATGATGAATACACCTGTAAAAGGTACATCCCTGAGCAGTGAAGTGCAGAGAAGCAGTATAATGGCAAGCCACAGTTTGTCATTATTCTTAAGTAATATATTGCACTTTTGCTTAGTATTAAAGTAGTATTTGTAAGATAAAGACTGACAGTATGAAACAGAAGTTAATAAAAATGGCTAGCGAGAAACTTGTTAGAACTCACTGTACTGAATAGGGGTTTCTCGTTTTGTTTTGGGGGGCATTTCCCCCATGAATTTCATTTCATTTAATGTTTATATCATTTCACTAGTTTTAAAAAAGCTAAAAAAACATTGAAAAAAAATTCAAAAACAGAAAAATGCCAGGGCCAGGATCCTCCCCAGTCCCCGCTTATTTGGTCCGGTGGGGTTTCACAGATGAGGCCTAGGCCCTGGCATTTTTAACCCCAGTGGAGGGCATCAGTCAGCGAAGAAGAGCGAATGAAAGAAGATGCCAAAGAGGAGCTCCGAGGCCCGGGTTCTGGGCCTGGGCGAGACCCTGGCCCCAGACCCTGGCATCAGACCTGTGTCTAGGCCAGGGCCCCAGCATTGGGACCCAGATTTTGGGCCTTGGCCACAGCATTGGGCCTGAGTCTGGGCCCTGACATGACCGAGGCAAAGGTGTTGGGCCTTGGACTAAGCTGAGGGCCAATCATCAGGGCCCAGCCTCTGGGCTGGGCCCCATGGACAGGCATGGGACCAGGCTGAAGCCCATGCATCAGGATCCAGCTTCCAGGCAGGTCCTTGGATTTGGAACCAAGCCTCTTGAACAGGTCATGGCCTCAGGCCTGGGTTTGAGCTGAGGCTCTGGAATCTGAACCAGGCCAGGACATGGCATCAGCTTTGGTAATTTTTGGGGGGGACCATAGGAAAATTTCCCAGGCCTGGGCCTTTGCTCGGGTCTCGGCCTAGGCTCCAGCATTGGGTCAGGGCCTAAGCCAAGACCCCAGTGTCACGCTTGGACATAGGTCTCAGCCCCTTTGTTGGGTCGCGGTCTACACCTAGGTGAGGCCCAGGCTTCGGGCCTAGGCCTAGATCAAGGTGCCAGAGTCATGCTTGAGTGTAGGCTGGAACCCCTGCTTTGGGTCTCACCCTACTCCCTAGATGAGGCTCCAGCTTTGGGCCTAGACCTAGTTCTGACTGGTGACTATTTTTTAAAATAGGTTTTGAAAACAATATAAGATTCCGATGAAATTTTGTTGGAATTTCACTCATTAAGTTTGAAAACGATATGAAATGAAACAGGAATTTTTTTCCCATTTCCTATTTTGCTTTTCCCAAGTGCCCCTCCCTAGTACCAAAAGAAATGCAAAAGTGGAACAAAGTTCAGCAGGAATGCCCACAGCCCAGCTCTACTCTAGGCTCATTTTCCATTGTTGCATAAAAAAGATAAGAAATTTTCATCACCCACTTAATGAAATGTTTAACTTTTACTAACCTCTTGAAAACATATTTGGTAACTGCATAGCCAGTTCATTTGTGTATGGATTAGACATGTTGAACTATTTAACTCTTTGAATCAGTATATAATCTCTGAGAGACTACTCCTGTTTATCTTGCATGGTAAAAATGGAGCAACTCTCCTTAAGATCTTATTTACTTTTCTGAATATAATGACTTTTCTCTTCTAGTCATCTGGTATTAAATAATTTCTTGCATAGACCTCATCACTACTCCATACATTGCATTTCTGTAACCTACTATAAACTCCATGTCCCATATTAACTGGAATTAAATCTAAGTTAAAATAATTGAATACCATGGCTTGATACATAAAATATGGAAGCCATCATTTTTACCATAAAAGCTAAAAAACAACCCAAACAAACAATACAAATGCATTTTTCCTAAAAAAAAATACAACTTTGTGCTAAACCACTTACCATCAACAAAACTAACAGAGCAACTTGATCACTCATGCCTTACTTACAGGCCGATACAGTACAGTGCGCTCCGGAGCGCACTGTACTGTATCGGCCTGTACTGCAGAATTGAGCGTCAGCTGTCAAACTCGCTGACAGCAACCGCTCCTGTCAAAAAGAGGCGCTAGAGACGCGCTAGTGTCCCTAGCACCTCTTTTTACCGCGGGCCCTAATTTAAATAAATTAACTTACTGAATCGCGCGCACAGGACAGTGGCCTGTGCACGTGCCTGGAGAACAGGCGCTCGCCCGCTCTCCCGCGATTTTTATTGTATCAGCCCTTACAATTATAAAACTCTGATGTCATTGTTTAGTCATGCATGTTAAAGGTAAGAAAGAAAGGTTATTTTCATATACGGTATATAACTTTTGGTAGAATTTAAAATAAAATAAGACTATAGATATCACTTTATAATTATATGCACGTCTTTATTCTATTATGCACATTTAAGAAGTAATTTTCAAACAGCTCACCTAAATTTGCTGGTAAAAGGTGCATAAGGTGACCAGTTTTCAAAGTGAACGTACAGATATATGTATACTTTGAAAATTATCCCACAAAATTTACCCATACACAAATACACCTATGATTATTCGTGTAGAAAATTTTTGTTAAATGTATTTGCATACTTTTGAAAATCCAAAACCTTATGTAACCTTATGTAAGTCCAAACCTTACTCCCAGGAACATCCCTGCTCAGTCCAGGCAAACGTACACCTGAACAGGACATATGCGTTTAACCTTACCCACATATCAGGAATCTATTTTGTAAAAGTCCATTTCTGCAAGCTCAATACTGATTAATGCATGAAAATGATTTTGAAAATTACCCTATTATGGGTCATTTTCAAAGCAATTTACCCAAGTAAATTGGCTGTCTGGACATAGCCCTCCCTCAGTTTGGCAGAATTCCACAGTGTGAGTAATTTTAGCTGGATTGGTGATGGAGTTCCCAGGGTCCTATTTTATGTTAGTTTTGGATTTGCACTAAGGAGCTTTAATATGAAAATGTTCTGCTGACAGCACATGCAACGATGTATCACCTTGAGAACAGAAGAACAGAAGAATTGCCATACTGGGTCAGACCGAGGGTCTGTCAGTCTGAGTACATGTTTCCAACAGTGGCCAACCCAGGTCACAAGTATTTTTCAAGATTCCATCCAGTAAATAGATCCTGTGCTGCCATTGCACAATGATAAGTAGTGGCTTGGTTACTAAGAGTTTATGGACTTTTCCTCCAGGAACTTCTCCAAACTTTTTTAAAACCCAGCTATGCTAACTACCTTAACCATATCCTCTAGCAATGAATTGAAGAGCTTAATTGTACATAGAGGGCCAGATTTTAGAAGGTGGGGTTCCATGTGCCAGGCCTATTTTACACTTGTGCATCCTCCTGTTATAAAATTGGACGTCCATGTGTGCGCGCCGGGTAATGCACATGCATGGACGCTGTGCATAGGTTTTAAAATCTACCACTTAAATCAGACTGGAAAACATTCTTTTTCATTCTGGGGTAGATTTTAAAATCTGCACACGGGCGTCCAGGTGTGCATGCTACCCTGTGCGCATACATGGATGCCCGATTTTATGACATGTGAGCGCAGGTGCAAATTCATGCACATGTGGAAAAGTAACCCACACTGTAGTTACATGATGTTAGGTTCCATATTAAGAGTTTCCTTCCAGAAAAAAGTTATGGAATCATAGTGGACAATACTTTGAAATCCTCAAATCAGTGTGTAGCAGCGGTAAAAAAAAAGCAGGTGCGCGCATGTTATAAAATCGGGGGTAGGCGCGTGCAAGGGGGTGCCCAATTGTGCACCCAGCTTTCACCCGTTCCCTCCCAGGCCGCTCCAATTTCAGAGCGGCCTGGGATGGAACTTCCTAACCTCCTAACCTAACCTCCCTTCCCCTTCCCCTAATCATCTCGCCCCCTAGCCCTATCCTAACCCCCTGACCTTTATCTTACCTCTTGCGCCTGCCTCTGGGCAGGCGCAAGTTATGCGTGCCAGCAGCCTGCTGGCACGTGATCCTCCGACACAGCGGAAAATGGCCGCTGAGCCGGAGGCCTCTGACTCCGCCTGCCCCTGGACTGCCCCACTCTGCCCCCTCCCCATCCATTTTTCGAAGCCCCTGGACTTAGACGCTTTATGCATATCGCCGGGCCTTTGTAAAATAGGCTCGGCACGCGTAGGGCTTTTAAAATCTGGCCCTAAATGTGCTATATACTAACTTCATGGAGTGTACCCTTGTCTTTGTATTTTTTGAAAAAGTAAATAACTGATTTACATTTATCTATTCTATTCCACTCGTAATTTTATAGACCATCTTGGTTGTCTCATCTCCAAGCTGATCAGCCATAATCTCTTTAGCCTTTCCTTATAAAGGAGCCATTCCATCCCCTTTATCATTTTAGTCACTCTTCTCTGTACCTTTTCCTCTGTAACCCTATCTTTCTTGAGATATGGTGATAAGAATTGGACTCACTATGCTAGGTGCAATCTCACCATGGAGTGATGCAAAGGTATTATGACATTCTCTGTTTTATTCTCCTTTCCTTTCCCAATAATTCTTAACATTCTGTTTGCTTTTTTTTTTACCGCTGCTACTCACTGATTTGAGGATTTCAAAGTATTGTCCACTATGATCCCATAACCTTTTTCTGGGAAGAAACTCCTAATATGGAACCTAACATCATGTAACTACAGCGTGGGTTACTTTTCCACATGAGTATCAATTTGCACTTTCCCACCAACTAATTTCTTCTGCTATTTGAATGCCCAGTTTTGCAAGGTCATTCTCCAATTATTCATAAATCGCTTGTGATTTAACTCGGAATAATTTTGTATCGCATGCAAATTTGATCATGTCATTCCCCTAGCTACATCATTTAGAAACATATTAAAAATCATTGGTCCCAGTACAGATCCCTGAGAAACTCCACTCTACCTTTTTCCACTAAGAAAACTAACCAATTAGTCCTACTCGCTGTTTCCTATCTTTTAACCAGCTTGCAATCCACAACAGGATATTGTCTCCTATCCTATGACTTTTTAAATTTCTCAAGTGCCTTCTGAAAATTCAAAAACACTATATCCACTGGGCTGAACATTATCCACCTGTTTATTAACCCCTACAGAAAAATGTAGCAGATTGTTGAGGCAAGATTTCCCTTCTGTAAATTCCTGCTGGCTGTGTCCTATAAAACTGGTACTATCTATGTGTTCTGTGATTTTGTTCCTTAGAATAGTTTCCACGATTTTTCCCAGCACTGAAGTCAGACTTGGTCTATAGTTTCCTGAATCAACCCAGAGCCCTTCATAAAGATTGGTGTTACAGGTCTTCAGGTATAATAGATGATTTTAATGATAGGTTACAAATTACTAAAGATCTGCAATTTCATTTTTTAGTTCTTTCAGAATTCTGGGGTGTATACCATCTGACCCGGGTGATTTGCTACTCTTTAGTTTGTCAGTCTGCCCATTTATATTTTCCAACTTCATTGTGATTTATTTCAATTCTTCCAAATCATCACTATTGAATACCATGTCTATCATAGTTATCTCCCCAATATCCTCTTTAGTAAACACCAATTCAAAGAATTCATTTAGTCTTTCCACAATGGTCTTATTTTCCCTGTCTGTCCCTTTCAGCCCTCAATCATCTAATGGTCCAAGAGTCTCCCTCTCAGTCTTCCCCTTCAGATATATTTTGAAAAGTTTTTATTTTGAATTTTTACCTAGCTAGCTTCTTTGAAATTCTCTTTTAGCTTACCTTATCAATGTTTTATATCACACTTGCCAATGCTTATGCTTTTTCCTGTTTTCTTCAAATGGATCCTTTTTCTAGTTTTTGAAAGAAGATTTTTTGGCTAAAATAGCCTCTTTCACCTCACTTTTCAACTATGCCGACAGTAATTTGGTCTTTATTTCACCTTTTTTAAAGCATGGAATACATCTGGACTGGGCTTCTAAGATGATATTTTTATCAATGATTATGCCTGATATATACTCTTCACCATTGTAGCTGTGCCATTCAGTTTTTTTTCTATTTTCCTTATTTTATCAAAGTCTCCCTTTTGAAAGTTTAATACCGAAGTTGTAGATTTACTTAATGTTCTCCCTTAAGTCATTAAATCAAAATTGATTGGACTATGATCACTGTTGCCAAACAGCCCCACCACCATTACCTCTCTCACCAAATCCTGCATTCCACTAAAAATTAGGACTAAAATGGCTACACCTCTCATTGGTTCCCAGAGCAGCTGCTCCATGAAGCATTCATTTGTTTCATCTAGAAACTTTACCTCCCTAGCATATTCTGATGTTGCATTTACTCAGTCAATAATGTAATTGAAATCCCCTGTTATTACTGTGCTGCCAAATTTGTTAGCTTTTCTAATTTCTGTTAGCATTTGTAATGGAAGTTTATCTCAGTGCTGGCCACACTCCTAACTCGGCCTAATGCAGGAAAAAGAAAAGACTGCAGAGAAGGAAGTTATTTATTATAATGTTTAACATGCTTCTGAAAAACAACATAAGAGAAATGTTTAAACTAAAATGCTTAAAAGAACTGTCAGGCAAGAATCTGGGAACTGTAGTTAGTGCCATGGCAGTTCCCAGGTATGGAAGTAAACAACTGAGCCCAATAAGAGGGAGGATTCATAGATGTGCTAAGCAGCAAGGTCTGAGCTGATAAGTATGCTGAGAGGGAGGGAGCATCACTCCTGCCTGCCTCAAGCCACTGCCAATTTTAGACACCTCACAAATAGAATAAAAGTGAGAAAAGCTGTAAGAGATCATATCAATACACACTTCAGTCTTCCGGAAGTGGCAGAGCAGATGCATCCCTTGGGCTTTTGTTTTCAACATCAATTAGGAATGTAAGCTTTGCTATCACTACATGCATATTTAAGAACTTTTCTAATAGTGATTAGCATTTGTAATGAACTCTACAGCGCTATCTGTTTTTCATCTTTGGTTTATCTCATTGCTTAGAGATTTCTCAGATAAGCTTGCTACTAGGGATGTGAATCGGGCTTCGGATGATTGAAAATATCGTCAATATTTTCAAAATCGTCAGAAATCGGGGGCTCCCCCGAAACGATAGGAAAACCCCTTGATATTGATCATGGGGGTTCTCTTATCATTTTGGGGGAGGGCGGGAAAAACGGCACACAAAAATAACCCCTAAACCCACCCTGACCCTTTAAAACGAATCCCTTTGCTTCCCCCACCTTCCCGACCCCCCAAAAAACATTTTACAGGTACCTGGTGGTCCAGTGGGGGTCCCGGGATGGCGCCGGCCATCCAGTGCTCCTGCCATGTGACAGGGGCCGGCCAATGGCATGGATACTCTGTCACATGGTAAGGGCAAAGAGCCATCGGCGCCATTTTGATTAGTGGCAGCCGATGGTCCGGGAGCGGGAGATCGCTCCCGGTACCCCCACTGGACCACCAGGTACCTGTAAAATGTTTTTTTTTTGGGGGGGGGGGGGGTCGGGAGGGTGGGGGAAGCAACGGGATTAGTTTTAAAGGGTCGGGGTGGGTTTTTTGTTTATCTGCTCAGGCGCAGCCAATAAACAAAACCGAGATCGGGCCCGATGAAAAAAAACCTACATGTGAATCGGAACCGGAATCCAAACCTATTCCGGTTCCGGTTCACATTCACATCTCTAATTGCTACTAAATACCTGGACCATGGTATACTGATTCAGATTGTGTGTGAGCATAGTGGGCAAGTAATCCAAAGGAAATTCAGGTAAGTGCTTAGATAAAGCCCATCTCTGACCTGGTCAGAGCATGTGTGTGGGATAGGCTTCGGAGTAATCCTATGGTTCTGCAGGTGAGTCCTTGGGAAAATCCTAGCATGTGTGGTTGAACCCACAACAGCATTTCATCATCCATCTGTTCATTTTAGCCAGATGGATGGTAGCATACCCCCACCATTATACTCTTCCCCATCACATGATATTTCCATTCATAAAGATTCTACTGTGCATTTAGTCTCCTGCAGGATCTTTATCTAGTTGGTCTCTATGCTATCCCTAACATAAAGTGTTAGGGATAGCACCACCACCAAATTGATCCACCCTATTATTGTGATAAAATTTGTACCCTGGTGTAGCACTATCCCATTAGTTGTCCTACTGCCAAACAAGTCTCTGAGATGCTAATTATGTCTGTCTCTTCATTTAGTGCTATATATCCTAATTCTTCCCTCTTACTTTTTACACTTCTGGCATTAGCATACACACATTACAAAATATATTTTTATTTGCATTAAAAACCTGCTTATCAGTTTACAGGGGTAATTTGGAATCTTTTAATTCAGTTTGTTCTTTAAATATAGGCATATGGACTATTTGGGGGGGGGGGGTTTTCAAACCTCTCTATTGGGATACTCTAACTCCCCTTTAGTATCCTTTGAAGTTACCTCCCTCTAAACCATGAACTGCTGATGACTGTCAGCCTTCTCCCATCCTCTAGTTTAAAAACTGCCTCTATTTCCTTTCTAAATGCTAGCACCAGCAGACTGGTTTCAGCTTGGTTAAGGTGGAGCCCATCCTTTCAGAACAGGCTCCCTCTTCCCTAAACTGTAACCCAGTTCCTAACAAAACTAAAACTCTCTTCTCTGCATCATTGTCTCATCCACGTATTGAGGCTCCAGAGCTCGCCTGCCTCTAGGGTCCTGCACATGGAACAGAGACACTAAAAGAATTACCTTTCTATTCCTAGTTTGTTTTTTTAATCAAGGCCCACACTCACACTATAAGAAATTATATACCTTCTACTAGCATGCTTTTTATCAAAGCCCACACTCACACTATAAGAAATTATATACCTTCTACTAGCATGCTTTTTATCAAAGCCCACACTCACACTATAAGAAATTATATACCTTCTACTAGCATACTTTTTATCAAGGCCCACACTCACACTATAAGAAATTATATACCTTCTACTAGCATGCTTTTTATCAAGGCCCACACTCACACTATAAGAAATTATATACCTTCTACTAGCATGCTTTTTATCAAGGCCCACACTCACACTATAAGAAATTATATACCTTCTACTAGCATGCTTTTTATCAAGGCCCACACTCACACAATAAGAAATTATATACCTTCTACTAGCATGCTTTTTATCAAGGCCCACACTCACACTATAAGAAATTATATACCTTCTACTAGCATGCTTTTTATAAAGGCCCACACTCACACTATAAGAAATTATATACCTTCTACTAGCATGCTTTTTATCAAGGCACACATACACTAAAATAATATAACTATTTTTTCTTTCTTTTTTTAAAATTAAGGCACACACACACACACACACACACACACACACACAAAGAAATTTCCTACCTTTTTCTAGTCTTTTTTTAATCAAGGCATACACACTAAAGATTAATTCACTCTACACTTTCACCTCTTCCCCATCTTTTAAGTCCCAAAATTACCTATCAATCAATACTCACTGATCCTCTTCAGTCACCAGCAATATTTATTATTGCAAAATATGATATCTAATGGCAAATAAACACTAAGGAATGAATTTTCAAAGGAGTTATGTGATAAAATTAGTATATATCATAGCAATTTTCAAAAGTCCATTCACTCACATAAAATCCATTTTACACAGGTAAGGGAGACAGAGAGGAGACCTTCAGGGACATAGTAAAGTAGTCCAACCTCCAATCTGGTAGCCCCTGTGTTTCCCTGGAGGAGAAAGGTCACCTGGAAGGAAAGCATCAGCTTGATGAGGCAGGAAGCAATCCTGTAGCTAGGACCTGCCCTCAAGGTGATGTGGGAATCCTCTCACACTGGGGTAGATTTTCAAATAGCGTGAATTGGCCTACTTTTGCTGGCACATCAGGCGCAAGCAAAAGTAAGCTGGATTTTAGTAGATATGCGCGGAGCCACGCGTATCTGCTAAAAACCTGGATCGGCGCGTGCAAGGCTATTGATTTTGTATAGCCGAGCCGCGCCGACCCGCGCAGCCTACCCGCGTTCCCTCCGAGGCCGCTCCGAAATCGGAGCGGCCTTGGAGGGAACTTCCTTTTGCCCTCCCCTCACCTTCCCCTCCCTTCCCCTACCTAACCCACCCACCCGGCCCTGTCTAAGCCCCCCCCTACCTTTGTCGGGGGATTTACGCCTCCCGGAGGGAGGCGTAAATCCCCGCGCGCCAGCGGGCCTCTTGCGCGCCGGGACACGACCTGGGGGCGGGTACGGAGGGCGCGGCCACGCCCCCGGACCGCCCTGGGCCGTAGCCACGCCCCCGTACCCACCCCCAAAACGCTGCCGACACGCCCCGAAAACGCCGCTGCGCTCGGTCCCGCCCCCGACACGCCCCCCTCCGAAAACCCCGGGACTTACGCGAGTCCCGGGGCTCTGCGCGCGCTGGTAGGCCTATGTAAAATAGGCTCACCGGCGTGCAGGATTTAGGCGGATTTAGGCGAGCAGGGCTCTGAAAATCCGCCCCACTGAGAATAGGTCTCCAGGGGCAAGTGTTCTGGAGGGAAGATTTAGGATGGCTGTTGATTTAATTATTAGGAAGGTTGATAGCTGGTGGATATGAGGATTGCTTGGTAAGTTGCCTTCCTGGTGCAAAGTTGGCAGACCTCACATAGATAGGATTTTAGATAGTGCTGGCGAGGAGTCAGCTGTCTTGGAACATGTTGTTACCAATGACATAGGACCATCACTTGCTACAGGATGCCTAATTGTGCAAATGGCATAGATCTGTGGCTGCTTCTAGGTGGTCCTTAAACCACTGATGGCTGTTTGGGACCTACCCCTTTCTTTCCCCATATAAATTATGTATAGACAATAATTCACACTGTCACAAGTTATATTTTCTGAAATTAAACCAGATGAGGGTTTCAGAATCCCTACAGTCCCTCTTAAACTGGAACAAATATCTGGAACTATACCACTTTTCAAAGTAATGGTCCAGTTTATGGGGATTATGATATAAGTACTTAACAAACAAAAAATTCTCATCTATTCTCCAAAGCCAACATTGTCTAGTTTAGAAGGTATAATTTATGGTAGCAGACCTAAATATGTAGTCTGTTTTCTAATGGTATCACAAATGATTGTGACTCAGACTCATGCACCCTTTTTTGTCTTTGAAAACCATCCCTGAACAAGAAGCTACCCAGCACTATATCTGAAGAAATTATAAAATGAAACCATACAATGAAAATATAAAAGATAGATGAAACATCTTACTCTCAAGCTTTTTGTACCATTATGCCCTGTTGAATAAACATGTTTGTGGGATATAAGCAAATCTGAATAATATGACTCTAGTTTACAATAGAACAGCCAACTTTTTTACACCCTAGAACAGCCAATGGCATGTTTTTATGCCGCTTATATTTTAGATGCTATCAGTGAAAGAAAACACATTTTATGGTGAACGAATTGATGCCTTGTTAGACACAAATGTCAGAGTGCAGATAGAAGTCAAAGCACCTCAAACGATGAATCGGGTTGAGCGGAAATTGAGAGAATTAACCAGCACAAAAATGTCCTGCCAGCTGTTCTAGGATGTATGAGTTGTGGAGAAAAAAATGAAGGTAGGGGGAGGCTAAAATTTTCAGGAATCAAAGATCATCAAAAATGATGAAAAGTCACCAAATTTCAACCTGTTGCGATAATGTATATTGGTTATGCAAGCCTTCAGAATTTTCACTGGCATGAAAACGTGATATTGGCCATTCTAGGAGTTTGTGAGTAAAACATTTTTACAGGAAAAGAAATGTCATCAAAACCTAAAATCCTCAAGAGTAGTTTTAGAAAATATAATGTGTTGCTAAATGCAGTACTGTAGAGATAACGTTCTTGTAGGGAAAAGAGAAAGCAAGTCCCATAGAGGTAGATTTTAAAAGGTGCGCGCGGGAGTAGATTTGTTCACACAACCCGGCGCGAACAAATCTACTCCTGATTTTATAACATGCGCGCGCTGCCGCACGCATGTTATAAAATACAGGGTCAGCGTGCGCAAGGCTGCGCAAAATCGGCAACCTGCGTGCGCCAAGCCATGCAGCCATCCTCCATTCCGGCCCCTAACTAATTCCCCCCTACCTTTATTTTGCAAGTTACGCCTGCCCGAGGCAGGCGTAACTTGCGCGCATCGGCCGGCTGCCAGCGCGCCATGTTCCAGTCCGGGGGCTGGTCCGGAGGCCACGGCCATGCCCCCAGAATGCCCCTAGGCCAGAACCATGCCCGCGGCCCCACCCCCGGAACTCCCCACGATGACGCACTGGCCGCGACACGCCCCCCGACATGCCCCCGACACGCCCCCCCCCCAGGAAAGCCCTGGGACTTACTCGTGTCCCGGGGCTTGTGCGTGCCACCGAGCCAATGCAAGATAGGCTTGGTGTGCGCAGGGGGTGGAAGGGTTAGCTTTTCGGTGATTACGCACATATTATTCTTACGCTCATAACCCTTTGAAAATCTGTCCCATATTGTTGTATTTGATTACTTGCTTTTCCAAACAAATTACATTTCAAGGAAAGTAGATATTGTCCAACTCTAGGGGACTTGTATTTTAAATTTGTCTCTGAGGCAATAGAGGGTAAGGTGACTTTCCTAAGGTCACAAGGAATGTGAGTGGAAGAAGTAGAATTTGAACCCTGGTTTCCCTGGTTCCCAGTGTGCTGCTCTAACCGCTAGACTATTCCTGTATTTGACTGCTGCAAACTTTCTGCCTTTTACTCTTGTGAAAATAGTAGCGAAAAACCGGTTACTAATTATATTTGCTAAAACTAGATTAAATGATGAATGGAAAAAAGTATATAGGATAAAACTTTGTCACACTAAATAGTGTTAAATAAAAGCCACCTTTTCATCAAAGCAAATGTGCTGTGATCTCTATGCACTCCCATGCTGATCCATTTGAAGATGGTTAGGGATAACTCTTTATGCAAGAACATCCATATCTATAACAATATGTCCAGTTTTAGAAAATATAGCCTGTGACAGGATACATTATTGTTGAGCTACTATTTTTATAAGGAATGGGCCCTTTTGTTACTTGGGATAAATTTCAAAAGCTTATTTGGACATTAGGTTCATAATATTAAGCGTTATACATGCAGCCATACCTATGCTTGTATGGGGGCAATTGTCAACCATCCTGCATAGCTGCAAACTACTCAAGAGGTTTTAACATATGCAATTTACCCAAATTTGAAAAGAAAAACCAAATGGGTTTCCCTATGAAAATGTGCATATAGTATATGCATTAAAACCACCTACATACTTAAGAACATAAGAAATTCCATATTGGGTCAGACCCAAGATCGATCAGGCCCAGCATCATGTCTCTAACAGTGGCCAAACCAGCTCACAAGTACCCAGCAGGATCATAAAGAATAGATCTGATCCTTCTTTCTCATAACCAGGGATCACCCGTGGCGTTCCCAAGTCTACATTGCTAATAATGCTTTATGGACTTTTCCTCCAGGAACTTGTCTAAACTCTTTTGAAACCTAGCTACACTAACTGCTTTCACCACATTCTCTGGCAACAAATTCCACAGTTTAATTGTGTGCTTGATGGAAAAATACTTTATCTGGATTTGTTTTAAATGTACTACCAATTAACACCTATTACCTATTTGCACCTACTCTTTTGTGTAGGTGGCCAAGGGGAAAAATAGGTTGCATACTTTTGGAAATATCACTTATACACTTGCTGTTTACCTCCCTTGACCTAACACACCCAAAGGAATGCCCTTTTTAATGCAGGTAAAAGTACACGTGTTGTGAATCCATACTTTCAAACTCATTTGAGGGAAATTTTCAGCCTGGCTGGTTTAGCCAGATAAGTAACTATTTATCTGGATAAATGTGTTATGAATCCTGCCTGCGAAGCTTCTCCCCGAGCAGACCTCTTACCTCCCATGCTGCCTTCTCCTATGCAGCACGGAGCTGCCGACATTCCTCGCAGCAGGTGCCGCAGTCAGCTGTTCATCCTCACCGCGGCAGGAGCCGCGGACTTCAGGCTGCCGCTGTGCTTCAACGCAGCTGGGGCCACCACCGACTTCAGCGCCATCTTTGCGGCCAGAGGCTGCAGTCCCCAGTCTTTCCTGGTGGTCGGAAGCCGCCTTCAAGTCCTCCGGCAGCGGCAGGAGCTGCTGCCGACGTCGGGGCCTGCCTGCGTGCAGGCCCAGCCTCTCCAGCTCCTTCAGCGTCTGCAGGCGGCAGCATGGCCGCTCTCCAAGGTCCTGTCCCCTTCCTAAGGGGTAGGCCCATGTCTTCTTCCCCTTCTTAAAGGGGCAGCGTAGGTGGGGTCCACCTGGCCCCACCGGAAGTCAGCTCTCCTGGTTTCCTGTGCAGCCTATAAAAGGGCTTCCCCTACACTTCAGCCTTGCCTTGCATTGGAGTTACTTGTCTCTGGAAGTCTTTTCTTCCAGCACTCCATTAGGTCTTCGTTCCTCTTGGAGCTCCATGTCTAGTCATGCTTCCAGTGTCTTCGTTGTTTCCTGTGACTTCCTGTGACTTCCTGATGTTCCATGTCTTCATGTTTTGAGGTTCTTAGCCCAGGCTTCCTGATGTTTCGCTTCCTGATGTTCCAGGTTTCCTGAAGTTCCATTTCCTGTGCTTTCAAGTTCTCCTGGATCCGCCAGCTCCTGTGGCTCTCCGGATGACACTTCGCTTCGTCATTGGAGTCTCGTCTCAGCTGGGTTCTCTTCCAGTGTTTTCAAGTTCTCCTGGATCTGCCAGCTCCTGTTGTTCTCCAGATGACATCTTGCTTCGTCATTGGAGTCTCGTCTCAGCTGGAGCTCTTCCTGTGTTTCCTAGTCCTCTTGACCTTCCAGCTTCATCATTGGAGTGTGTTTCCTAGTCCTCTTGACACTAGCTTCATCATTGGAGTTTCGTCTCAGCTGGATTCCCTTCCTGCACTTGTCCCGCTCTCTGCGTGGTCCATGACCAGCCTCTTCAGGTTGTGTAGGGCGTGCAGTGGGACAGGGTGGTCCGCGACCAGTCCTGTGGGTGGACTGTGTAGGATGCCCTGAGAGGCAGTGCCAATGTCTAACCTTCCCAGCTTCTCATCTCATTCAAGAGTCTTCCAAGTTCCTTGTCTCGTTGAGTCTTCCAAGATCCTCATCCACTTCCAGTGTCTTCTCGTCTCGTCTCAAGTCTTCTGTGTCACAAGGCCTCCATCTACCCTCATCCTCAGACCAGCCTGCTGCTTCTTGCCAATACCTAGCGGCAGGTCCGAAAGGGCTGGGAACGGTTGGAGGACTGTTCAATTACCAACATAATGTTGGCTTCCAGGAGCATGCACGTCAGGCAGAGGGTCAGACTTTGTCTTCACCCAAGCTGGACACACCTCACAAACCCTCATTGTTGTCTTGGACTCATCTGGGATCGTGCTGAGGCCCAAGGGCACACTATCCCCTTGAGTTGGGATCGCTCTCCTAGCGCTTCCCTAACATAACAGAAAGCAAGACCTCTCAAGGCCTCCCGCAATGTAACAAAATGGCTATGGATTTTGAACCACTTAAAAATATACCTGTGAAAAGTTGTTGTACATACAAATTTGCTAACACAAAAAGGCATAAGAGGTTTACCCTTGATTAACATGCTTAACCTGAACGTTTTAAAAGTTATGCTTGGAAGTAGCATAACTTTGCAACAGCTAAATTTACATGCAACATTTAGCTGCATAAATTTCCAATTTTCAAAGTCAACTTGAACATATCCTATAGTTGAATATTATGTTGATTTTGTGCATGATTGAAATTATAACTATGCAGTTAGGAAGACTACTAACATTTTAGCCTACGAAGGACACATTTCAAAAACATTAAGCAGATTAAAAATGCCTTACCCACTTTAATCTAAAAATTACTCTCCTTCTCCTTCAATGCAGCTAAAAGTCCACAAGGAGGCATGCTTGGGGGTATGTTTAAGTTCTGTACCAGACCTCAGTCAACCTCAAGCAGCATCCAGCACTCCTCATCCAGACCTCAGTCAACCTCAATCAGCATCCAGCACTCCTCATCTTGACCTCAGTCAACCTCAATCAGCATCCAGCGCTCCTCTACCAGACCTCAGTCAACCTCAATCAGCATCCAGCACTCCTCTACCAGACCTCAGTCAACCTCAATCAGCATCCAGCACTCCTCATCCAGACATCAGTCAACCTCAAGCAGCATCCAGCACTCCTCTACCAGACCTCAGTCAACCTCAATCAGCATCCAGCACTCCTCATCCAGACCTCAGTCAACCTCAATCAGCATCCAGCACTCCTCATCTTGACCTCAGTCAACCTCAATCAGCATCCAGCACTCCTCATCCAGACCTCAGTCAACCTCAAGCAGCATCCAGCACTCCTCTACCAGACCTCAGTCAACCTCAATCAGCATCCAGCACTCCTCATCTTGACCTCAGTCAACCTCAATCAGCATCCAGCACTCCTCTACAGACCTCAGTCAACCTCAATCAGCATCCAGCACTCCTCATCCAGACCTCAGTCAACCTCAATCAGCATCCAGCACTCCTCATCCAGACCTCAGTCAACCTCAATCAGCATCCAGCACTCCTCATCTTGACCTCAGTCAACCTCAATCAGCATCCAGCACTCCTCATCCAGACCTCAGTCAACCTCAAGCAGCATCCAGCACTCCTCTACCAGACCTCAGTCAACCTCAATCAGCATCCAGCACTCCTCATCTTGACCTCAGTCAACCTCAATCAGCATCCAGCACTCCTCTACAGACCTCAGTCAACCTCAATCAGCATCCAGCACTCCTCATCCAGACCTCAGTCAACCTCAATCAGCATCCAGCACTCCTCATCCAGACCTCAGTCAACCTCAAGCAGCATCCAGCACTCCTCTACCAGACCTCAGTCAACCTCAATCAGCATCCAGCACTCCTCATCCAGACCTCAGTCAACCTCAATCAGCATCCAGCACTCCTCATCTTGACCTCAGTCAACCTCAATCAGCATCCAGCACTCCTCATCTTGACCTCAGTCAACCTCAATCAGCATCCAGCACTCCTCTACCAGACCTCAGTCAACCTCAATCAGCATCCAGCACTCCTCATCCAGACCTCAGTCAACCTCAAGCAGCATCCAGCACTCCTCTACCAGACCTCAGTCAACCTCAATCAGCATCCAGCACTCCTCATCTTGACCTCAGTCAACCTCAATCAGCATCCAGCACTCCTCTACCAGACCTCAGTCAACCTCAATCAGCATCCAGCACTCCTCATCCAGACCTCAGTCAACCTCAATCAGCATCCAGCACTCCTCATCCAGACCTCAGTCAACCTCAAGCAGCATCCAGCACTCCTCTACCAGACCTCAGTCAACCTCAAGCAGCATCCAGCACTCCTCATCCAGACCTCAGTCAACCTCAATCAGCATCCAGCACTCCTCATCCAGACCTCAGTCAACCTCAAGCAGCATCCAGCGCTCCTCTACAAGACCTCAGTCAACCTCAATCAGCATCCAGCACTCCTCATCCAGACCTCAGTCAACCTCAATCAGTATCCAGCACTCCTCATCCAGACCTCAGTCAACCTCAATCAGCATCCAGCACTCCTCATCCAGACTTCAGTCAACCTCAAGCAGCATCCAGCACTCCTCTACCAGACCTCAGTCAACCTCAATCAGCATCCAGCACTCCTCATCCAGACCTCAGTCAACCTCAATCAGCATCCAGCACTCCTCATCTTGACCTCAGTCAACCTCAATCAGCATCCAGCACTCCTCATCTTGACCTCAGTCAACCTCAATCAGCATCCAGCACTCCTCTACAGACCTCAGTCAACCTCAATCAGCATCCAGCACTCCTCATCCAGACCTCAGTCAACCTCAATCAGCATCCAGCACTCCTCATCCAGACCTCAGTCAACCTCAAGCAGCATCCAGCACTCCTCTACCAGACCTCAGTCAACCTCAATCAGCATCCAGCACTCCTCATCCAGACCTCAGTCAACCTCAATCAGCATCCAGCACTCCTCATCTTGACCTCAGTCAACCTCAATCAGCATCCAGCACTCCTCATCTTGACCTCAGTCAACCTCAATCAGCATCCAGCACTCCTCTACCAGACCTCAGTCAACCTCAATCAGCATCCAGCACTCCTCATCCAGACCTCAGTCAACCTCAAGCAGCATCCAGCACTCCTCTACCAGACCTCAGTCAACCTCAATCAGCATCCAGCACTCCTCATCTTGACCTCAGTCAACCTCAATCAGCATCCAGCACTCCTCTACCAGACCTCAGTCAACCTCAATCAGCATCCAGCACTCCTCTACCAGACCTCAGTCAACCTCAATCAGCATCCAGCACTCCTCATCCAGACCTCAGTCAACCTCAATCAGCATCCAGCACTCCTCATCCAGACCTCAGTCAACCTCAAGCAGCATCCAGCACTCCTCTACCAGACCTCAGTCAACCTCAAGCAGCATCCAGCACTCCTCATCCAGACCTCAGTCAACCTCAATCAGCATCCAGCACTCCTCATCCAGACCTCAGTCAACCTCAATCAGCATCCAGCACTCCTCATCTTGACCTCAGTCAACCTCAATCAGCATCCAGCACTCCTCACCTTGACCTCAGTCAACCTCAATCAGCATCCAGCACTCCTCATCCAGACCTCAGTCAACCTCAAGCAGCATCCAGCACTCCTCTACCAGACCTCAGTCAACCTCAATCAGCATCCAGCACTCCTCATCCAGACCTCAGTCAACCTCAATCAGCATCCAGCACTCCTCATCCAGACCTCAGTCAACCTCAAGCAGCATCCAGCGCTCCTCTACAAGACCTCAGTCAACCTCAATCAGCATCCAGCACTCCTCATCCAGACCTCAGTCAACCTCAAGCAGCATCCAGCACTCCTCATCCAGACCTCAGTCAACCTCAATCAGCATCCAGCACTCCTCATCCAGACCTCAGTCAACCTCAAGCAGCATCCAGCGCTCCTCTACAAGACCTCAGTCAACCTCAATCAGCATCCAGCATTCGACACCTGATTTCACTCAACATCTAGCACAAGCACTCGTAAGATGGAGAAACCACATAACCTTCATCACCACAATAGTCACAAGCACCTAATAAACATCCCACTAATGAAAAACTACAAAAACTTACTTTGCCTCACCTTCCTCCTCATCAATGCACAATCATTAACCAAAAAATTCATGTTAATTTCTGATATATTACAAGAAAAAGACCGTGACTTCATCGCCATAACAGAATCCTGGTTCAAAAACACCGATCAAGTCCTATTGAACCAACTTGACAACAATGCCTATGACTGTTTCTCAATCCCTCGCAATTACCGTAGAGGAGGCGGTCTTCTCCTACTTATCAAAAAACATTTCTCAATGAAAATGATCCCACATAACCTCCCAAAACAATTCGAAGTTGCGCTCTTCGACTCGCCAAACCTACAAATTTGCCTTGTCTATTGCCCACCTAAGCTTCTTGATAGTAATATCTCTCCGCTCCTCGAGTTCCTTATTACCTACATTAATTTGAAAAAACCTACAATCATTCTTGGTGACTTCAACCTCCATATAGATACCAACCCAAGATCTCTAAACTGCCAAACCCTTCTAGACATGCTTTCAAGCTTAAACTGCTTCCTACAAGTGCACAACCCCACTCACAAAGCAGGTCACACATTAGACCTAATATTCACTAATAGCTACTTCTCTAATACCTCAATTTTCCATAGTCCAGTTCCCTGGTCTGACCACCATCTTCTACTTTGCAAGACTCAAATAAATTTCAACAATTCAACCTACACTAAGGATACACAAAATTTCTTCAAATACCGACCACCATTTCAATCTGATCTTCTCCTACAAGAACTGGGTTATCAGCTTTCTAATCTCGACCTTCCTAACATAAATAACGCTATCCAATCCTGGTATCAAATTACTGAAGAAACCGCTAACAACATTAACCCAGAGAAAATCAAACGCCTAAGGAACAAAAGAGAACACCAAAACCCTTGGTATAACACCCCTCTAAAAAATATGAAAACGGCACTCAGGAAAATCGAAAAAGAGTAGCAAAAAAACAAACAGCCATTATTACAGCAGAAATACTGCACACATCTAGCCGCCTACAAAAATACCATCCAGAACACGAAACGCGATTACTACAGTAAAAAAATAAATAACTCCGCCAACAAATCTAAATCACTGTTCAACATAGTAAACAACATCATCGCCGAAAACAACAATCCCAATACCACCGTAACAAAAAATCTGAGCCAAGACTTAGCCATCTTCTTTAAGAACAAAATTTCAAAAATTACTGATGCCTTCAACACCCCATCAATCATAGAAAAGCAAACATTAATAAACATAAGTCCTTGGCTTGAATTCAATCCTATCTTCAACTTGGAAACAGAGAAAATGCTGAAAAAAATAAACCCTGCGCGTCATGACATGGACACCATCCCAACCCGAGCATCATCCCATAGCCCAAACAATAGCAGCAATCATCAACAAATCTCTTATTGAGGGTGAGCTTCCTACCAAACTAAAAATCGCTACAATCACGCCACTACTAAAGAAAAAAAACCTCAACCCAGAAGATTTAAACAACTACCGCCCAATATCAAACCTTCCCCTCTTTGCTAAATTGACAGAAAAGGCGTTTCTGAAACAACTAAACGAACACCTTGATGACCACAATATACTATTTCCCACACAACACGGTTTTAGAAAAAACCTCAGTACAGAAACCCTGCTACTCAATCTTTCTGACACCTTATTAAGAGGCTTTGATAACAAACTAGATCACCTTCTGATCCACCTCGATTTGTCAGCTGCCTTTGACACAGTGGACCACAAAAGGCTTATTTTTAGCCTGGAATCCATCGGGCTCGCTGGAAAAACCCTTAATTGGTTTACCTCTTTCCTTAAAAACAGGTTTTTCAAAGTCTCCTTCAACAGCATTTCATCTGAGGCCATCCCTCTGGAAACTGGAGTTCCTCAAGGGTCAGCTTTATCGCCCATTCTCTTTAATATCTACCTTCTACCTTTATGCCATCTTCTAACAAGCCTTAACATCATTTTCTACATGTATGCTGATGACATACAACTTCTCATTCCTATTACTTCGTCTTTAGAAGAAGCTATGTCAAAAGCAGCCTCACATCTCAAAGCAATACGAAAGCTGCTAAACAACCTAAAATTATGCTTAAATATGAGCAAAACAGAATGTATACTAATTACAAGAAAAAACTCTGGTATAACATCCACTCCACCCTTCCAATTTGACAACATTTAAATTCAACTCAAAGACAACGTTAAAGACCTTGGTATTTGGCTAGATAATGAGCTAAATTACAAAAAACACATCACAACAAAAACAAGAGAAGGCTTCTACAAAATTCAAATACTCAAACACCTAAAACCTCTGCTTCACCCCCAGGATTTCAGAACCGTTCTTCAAGCCCTCATCTTCTCCAGTTTGGAGTACTGCAACTCCCTTCTAATTGGCCTCCCTAAATCAACCTTAAGACCACTGCAGTTACTCCAAAATGCAGCTGCCAGAGTCCTGACTGGTAAAAGAAAATCTGACCATATATCCCCAGTACTCTACAACTTACAATGGCTACCAATTGAAAAAAGAATAGAGTACAAAGTCCTCACAATCCTACACAAGACAATTCATAAAGCAGACTACACTGCCCTGGACAATATTATACATCTACATAAATCATCACGTACAACAAGATCTACATATAAAATTCAGCTGGATGTTCCTTCACTACCACAAGCCAAACTATCCTCCACTAGAAATAGAGCCATCTCTATCGTCGGCCCAAAATTATGGAACTCACTACCTCAACACCTCAATTCGCAAGAAAACTTTAAATCTTTTAAAAAAGAACTTAAAGCTTGGCTTCTTTCACAGTCTTACAATGGATGCTCACCCAATGTCAGCAGAACATAAATCTTTTTCATATCCACTACTCGTTCAATTTTATGCCAGCAATCCCCCTCCTTTTTTGACTTCCGCCCCGACTAGCAGAAACCTCTTTCTCATTTCATTTCGGTATCAACCGTCCCCCTTCAAGATTTGCATACAGTCATATCTAATGTACAATGTATTTATTGACTTTTATTAAGTTATTGTTCTGATTCAATTTCTGTTATACTGTTATGAATTTAAATGTATCTGGTTTGTTATAATGTAAACCGGAGTGAAGGCAATGTCTGCTATACCTCGGTATATAAACGAATGCTAAATAAATAAAGAAAGAAAGAAAGAAAGAAAGTTCGGGGAAAATAGGACAAGTTTAGATTGCATTTTCAAATCTAAATATCTATTTTTCAAGCAAAATTCTACTCACCCAAAAAGCAGGAGCAAGTGGCAAAGCATAGAGGTAGATATTAAGACCTGCATGCGAGCATACATGTGCACGTGCTACCCGGTGTGCACACATGTACGCCCGATTTTATAACATGTGCACAATTGTGCATCTTGCACGCGGTGAGCCCGTGCCGAGCCGGCACTGAGCCGTGCTGCCTTCCCCCGTTCACTCCCAGGCCGCTCCAAACTAGGGCAACTCACCATACAAAAAAGATATTCTGGTTCTGATAACATCTCAGTAAAAGCAAAACAAACTCCCTTTACGGTCAGGCACAATAGCCCTCCTTATGAAAAGACAGTAATTTACCACTCATGCATGTCTTATTGAGAAAACTCATAATGGACCACCAAACACTTCTATGGATAAATAGGATCAAGGAGTCCAGCTTGAGGGTGATGCAATGTTCCTGACCTTACAGCCCTTCGGCTATATTATCCAACATAGGGCAGGAAGAGAAGAACCAATCCAGTATGACAATCCAGTGGGAGCACTGAAAGGAGAGAATCACCTTGCTGGTGACTGAACAGAATCAGTAAGTACTGCTTTGGGAAATTTTTACAACTTAAAATTTTGGGGAGAATTAACTATTGGGGTTTATTTGTTATTGTGTTTTGTGCAGTGGCGTAGCCAGAATTGATTTTTTTGGGTGGGCACAAGGTTAACATGGGTGGGCTGTAGGCATGCAGGTCTGAAACATACTAGTTGTATTCTTATTGATAAATAATGCCATATACTTCACCCTACAATGGCTTTCTAAGTAGTTTGCAACAGCCATTATGCATCATGCAAGAAATTTTAAAATATTTTACCTCAATTATTTCAAGCACTTACCAGCATTAAAAAGTCTTTATTAATCTGTATTAATTGTTGTATATTTATTGCAATTTATAAATGCACAAGTATATCATATAAAAAGCAAAGAAAACAATCAGATCCAATCAATCATGTAATAAAACAAAAATTAATGTATTCTTTCCTCTTTGCAGAAAGCTAGAAGTCATCATAATTAAAAATAAAATATCATAAATCATCAGAACAAGTGCAGAGCAGACCAAGGTCAATTCACATTACAACTAACATAAAAAAAAATATTCAAATTCTGATGTCACCTCAGAAAAAAATATCCCTTCACTGATATTTTGTGAAGTAGCACAAACTCCTGCAAAGAAAGAGACATCTAGAACCTTGCCATACCATACAGTCACAGCACTGACTCTCAGGATTCAAATAATAGGAACCTTATGAAAAAGCAGCAATGCAAATACTACACCAGGCCCTAAAACATTAATACATCACCTACTGGAATAACAGAACAAGCTGGACTACTACAGAGAAACTACATGTGAGCTGAATTCAGTCACACACACACATGCAAAACAGAGACTGACCTTTATCTAAAATAAAATATAGAAATAAGAAACTACAAATCAGAAACAGAAACATGCAGACAAAACCAAAATAGAAAGCCTGAGAAATAGAATCTAATGGAATACTGAAGAAAGAGCAAAATACAAAAATATAAGAAATGCACATTCCCAAAGATGGCATATTCAAATTGCTAAAATCTCAAAATATTTTTTTTTACCTTTGTTTTCTGATCTTTGTATTTTTCTAATCAGTTGGTCCTGGTCTCTTTTTTAGCATTTTCCCCCTTGTCGCTCATTTTCTAATTCCATTTCAGTATCTCTCTTCTCCTGCTGTCTTCTTCCCTTCCTCCCTCACACTCATACACATGCTTTCTCTCATAGACTCCCTCACACAAACAAGCTCTCACTGTCATAAGCTCTCCCTCCCACACACAAGCTCACATTCTCTACAAAAACACACAAGTTCTCATTGTACATGCTGTTCATATACACACACACAAGCTCTCACTCTTTTACTCCCCCCCCCCTCCAAGCTCTCATTCTTTTGCATACACAGACCCACACCCAGGCTCCCATTCTCACCCACATACACACATTAAAGCTTCCATTCTCACCCACTGACACACATTTAAGCTCCCATTCTCATCCACACATGTACACATTCAGGCTCCCATTCTCGCCCACACATAAACACATTCCATTCTCACCCACCGACACACACATTCAAGCTCCCATTCTCACCCACGCATACACATGCATCGCACTGGTGTTCTCTCCTTCCTCAGCCCCCAGCTGGTTAGGCTCCGCCAGCAGCCCATGGCCTCTCCTGCTGCTGCCGGCCCACCGTCTCCCTGGGTATGCCATGTACACCTGGTCGCGCTGGGTCTGGCCTTGCAGCTCAGGCTCTCCACTTTGCCATCATGGAGATGGGATCCCATGATGGCCTTGCAGCTCTGGTACTCCTCTTCACCATCATGAAGATGGGAACCTGCAACGGCATTGTTCTAACAGGCCTTTTCCAGTTGGGTGGGCCTGGCCAGACCCATCTATGACTACTCCACTGTTTTTGTGTCTGTGTTAAATAGGTAGTCAGAAGCAGGCAAAAGCTAGGAGTTTTGTGTTTTTCCCTCCCTCCCACCCCTCGTCAACCCACCCCTAGCTCATCCTTTGATTTATAGGCAGGAGATACTTTCTATTTAAAAAACTGATAAGCAGTCTTTTAACTTAAACTTAGGATTGCCCTAGGCCTTATCAGGAGTTTAATCATCCAATTTTAGATCACTACCAGATAAATAGTGAATACCCTAATACATTTAAAGGAATTTTATTGTACTCATTCCAACTCCAATAACAGCCTAAAGTTAACTAGGAACTCAACAAAATTAAGATGAAGGCAGCAGTCCAGCAGCAAGAGGGGGGCCTTCCAGTCTTTTCAGTCTTTTGCATCGAGTGTCACATGTATGATTTTTTTACCTGCTGGTGAGAAGTTGTATGTGTGCACCCGGTACAAAGAGCTCCTGTCTCTCAGAGAATGAGTCCGATCTCTGGAGGCTAGAGTGGCAGACCTGGAGATGCTGTGGCATTCAGAGAAATATATAGATGAGACCTTCAGGGACATAGTAGCAAAGTCCTAACTCTAGTCTGGCAGCCCTGGTGCTTCCTTGGAGGAGGAAGGTCTCTGGGTCGGAGAATATCCACCTGGTGCAGCAGGAAATAATCCTATAGCAAGGACCTGCTCTCTAGGTAATGCAATGTCCTCTCGCACTGAGGATGTGTCTCCAAGGGCTACTTCCCAGGAGGGAAGGGTTAGGACAGCCACCATAGTTGTAGATTTGATTATTAGGAATGTAAATAGCTAGGTGGTTGGTGGGCGTGAGGATCGCCTGGAAACATATCTACCTGGAGCAAAGGTGGCGGATCTCACATGGCACCTAGACAAGATTTTAAACAGTGTTGGGGAGGAGACGGCTACATGGTACATGTGGGCACCAATATCATAGGAAAATATGGGAGGGAGGTTCTGGAAGCCAAATTTAGGCTCTTAGGTAGAAAGCTGAAATCCAGAACCTCCAGTGTAGCATTCTCTGACATGCTCCTTGTTCCAAGGGCAGGTCCCCAGAGCTAGGCAGAGCTAAGGAGTATCAATGCATGGATGAGACAATGATGCAAGGAAGAGGGATTTAGATTTGTATGGAACTTGGAAAACTTTTGGGGAAGGGGGAGTTTTTTCTGAAGGGATGGGCTACACCTTAACCAGGGTGGAACCAGGCTGCTAATGCTAACCTTAAAAAGGAGATAGAGCAGCTTTTAAACTAGAACAAAGGGGAAAGGCAACAGTCACTCAGAGGCACATGGTTCAGAAGGAAGTACCTTCGAAGGATACTAATGAAGCATTAGAGTTAGAGCATTCCAACAGAGAGGTTCCAATAATAAGAAATGTAGTAAATGTGCCTATAAGTAATCACCTGAGCTAACAAATTCCAAATTATCCCTGTTAACTGAAAAGCAAAATGTTAATACAAACAAAAAACACACGTTGAAATGTCCGTATGCTAATGCCAGAAGCCTAAGAAGTAAGATTGGAGAGTTAGAATGTATAGCAATGAATGATGTCATAGACTTAATTGGCATCTCAGTACATGGTGGAAAGAGGATAACCAGTGGGACAATGCTATACCTGGGTACAAATTATATCACAATGATAGAGAAAAGTAACTTAGTGGTGGGGTGGCACTTTATATCCAGAATGGCATAGAATGCAACAGGATAAAGATCTTGGAAGAGACTAAATGTACAATTGAAACTCTATGGGTAGAAATCTCTTGGGTGTTGGGGAAGAGTATAGTGATTGGTGTATACTGCCGTCCACCTGGCCAAAATGCCAAGACGGACAGTGAAATGCTAAGAGAAATTAGGGAAGCTAACCAAATTGGTAGTGCAGTAATAATGGGAGATTTCAATTACCCAAGTATTTTCTGGCTAAATGTAACATCAGGAAATGCTAGAGAGATAAAGTTCCTAGATGGAATAAATGACAGTTTTAACAAGCTATTGGTTCAGGAACCAAAAAGTGAGGGAGAAATTTTAGATCTAATTCTCAGTGGAGCACAGGATTTGGTGAGAGGAGCAAAGGTGGTGGGACCGCTTGGCAATATTGATCATAATATGATCAGATTTGAATTACTGACTGGCAGAGGAACAGTAAGTAAATCCATGGCTCTAGCACTAAACTTTCAAAAGGGAAACTTTGATAAAATGAGAAAAATAGTTTAAAAAAACTGAAAAGTGCAGCTGAAAAGGTTAAGAGTGTGCAACAGTCATGGGCATTGTTAAAAAATACCATCTTAGAATTGCAGTCCAGATGTATTCCATGCATAAGAAAGGTGGAAGGTAGGCCAAATGATTGCCGGCATGGTTAAAAAGTGAGGTGAAAGAGGCTATTTTAGCCAAAAGATCTTCATTCAAAAATTGGAAGAAAGATTCATCAGTAGAAAATAAGACAAAGCATAAGCAATCGCAAGTTAAATGCAAGACATTGATAAGACAGGCTAAGAGAGAATTTGAAAAGAAGTTGGCCATAGGGGCAAAACTCATAATAAAAACCTTTTAAAATATATCCAAAGCAGAAAGCCTGCGAGGGACTCTGTTAGACCATTAGATGATAGAGGGGTTAAAGGCGCACTTAAGGAAGATAAGGCCATCATGAAAAGACTAAATGAAATCTTTGCTTCTGTGTTTACTGAAGAGGATATTGGGGAGATATCTGTTCCGGAGATGTTTTCAAGAGTGGCAATTCAGTTGAACTGAACTAAATCATGGTGAGCCTAGAAGATGTAGTAGGCCAGATTGACAAACTGAAGAGTAGTAAATCACCTGGACTGGATGATATACACCACAGGGTTCTGAAAGAACTCAAAATTGAAATTTCAGACCTATTACAATTAGAAGTAGATTTTATAACATGCATGTTTGCATCCATGTGCACGCAGTTCCCGCACGCGCTTAAGGACACGCTGATTTTATAACATGCACGTTATAACATGCATGCTTGCTATAAAATCTGTGAGCTGTGCGCACATGCACCCCAGATTTTATAATCCACATGCGCATGTGCAGGTGGCTCACAGTGGGGTGCTGAATTTTGTAAGAGTATGAGTGCCAATGCAATCGGACTTCCCCAACTTCTCTTCCAGTCTGCTCCAATTAAGGAACTTCCTTTCCCCCCAACCTAACATTCCTTCCCTTTCCCCTCTCTACCCCGACCCCTAACCCCTAATTTTTTTATGTTTTTTACTTACTGCTCCTTGGGAGCAGAGCAATTTACTGCATGTGCTTGCCTGGGACAGCATACAGGCCTGGCACTTGTGCACATTCTGGGGTTTACGCACGTGGCTGGGTGTCTGAAAATTTGCATGGGACGCGCAAGGCCCAGCCATGGGCATAAATCCCAGGTTTTATGCTCATAGGCTTTTGGAAATCCGGCCTTTAATCCATAAACTATCAGTAACATCATCTATGATACCTGAAGACAGGAAGGTGGCCGATGTAACCCCAATATTTAAAAAGGGTTCCAGGCGCAATCCAGGAAACTATTGACCAGTGAGCCTGACTTCAGTGCTGGGAAAAATCATGGAAACTGTTATAAAGAATAAAATCACAGAACATTTAGTAGATATGGTTTAATGGGACACAGCCGGCATGCATTTACCCAATGGAAGTCTTGCCTCACAAATCTCCTACATTTTTTTGAAGGGGTGAATAAACATGGAGAAAGATGAACCGGTAGAAGTGGTGTATTTGGATTTTCAGAAGGTGTTCGACAAATTCCCTCATAAGAGGCTTCTAAGAAAACTAAAAAGTCATGGGATAGGAGATGATGTCCTTTTGTGGATTACAAACTGGTTAAAAGACAGGAAACAGATTGTAGGATTAAATGGGCTATTTTCACAGAGGAAAAAAGTAAATTGTGGAGTGCCTGAGGGATCTCTACTTGGACTGGTGCTTTTAAATATATTTATAAATGATCTGGAAAGGGGTATGACAAGTGAGGTGATCAAATTTATGAATGACGCAAAATTATGCAGAGTAGTTTAATCTCAAGCGTATTGTGATAAATTGCAGGAGGACCTTGTGAGGCTGGAAGATTGGGTGTTGAAAGGGCAGATTAAATTTAATGTGGACAAGTGCAAGGTGATGTACCTATATAGGGAAAAATAATCCTTGCTATAGTTACGTGTTATCAGGCTCCAAATTAGGAATTACCACCCAGGAAAGAGATGATACATTGAAATCATCGGCTCAGTGTGCTGTGGCGATCAAAAAAGCAAACAGAGTGTAAGGAATTATTAGGAAGGGAATGGCAAATAAAATGGTCGATGTCATAATGCCTCCGTATCGCTCTATGGTGAGACCTCACCTTGAATACTGTGTGCAATTCTGGTCACCGCATCTCAAAAAAGATATAGTTGCACTGGAAAAAAAAGAAAGAAGTGTGACCATAATGATAAAGGGGGTGGAACGGCTCCCCTATGAGGAAAGGCTAAAGAGGTTAGGGCTGTTCATCTTGGAAAAGAGATGCTTTGTAGGTATGATTCCCTTTTTCATCTGGAATTTCTATCCATAAAGATTCAACATTGCATTTTGTTTCCTTCAGAAGTTTTATCCTGTTTGACTCAGTGCTCTCTTTAACATATAGTGACACCCCTCCAATATTTTGATCCATCCTATTATTTGGATATAATTTGTCCTCTGATATCACAGTGTCTCATTGGCATTCCCCCATTATCTAGTTTAAAAGCTGTGCTATCTTCTTTTCAGACTAGGTCCACGCTGGTTAAAGTGGAGCCCATCCTTTCGGAAAAGGCCCCCCTTCCCAAAATGAAGCCCAGTTCCTAACAAACCTAAAACCCTCTTCCCTATGCCATTGCCTCATCCATACTTTGAGACTCTGGAGCTCTGCCTGTCTCTGGGGTCCTGCATGTGGAATGGGGAGCATTTCTGAGAATGCTACCCTGGAAATTCTGGATTTCAGCTTTCTACCTAAAACCCTAAATTTGGCTTCCAGAATCTCCCTCCTGCTTCTGAAGTTAGGCAAAATGAGTATTTCAGAAACTGGAAACAGTGCTTTACCATGCAAAGATTTATTTGTAAAGCCATGGCCCTCTTGAACCAGAGCAATATTGTTGAAAAGTGCTACCATTCTGTACCTTTGCTCTAGTCCAAAGGCATTTATAGGAAGAAAATATGGGGAGGGAAATATATCTATACCATTTCTGAAAGCATTATTTGTGTAGTATCAGGAAACATAACCTTTAATAGGAAGTTTTATTGTTTTGTAATGAATATTGCACTAAAAATATCCAACTCTAGAATGCAAAAGCACCATCTGGAGAATCTAAAGCATTAGAGACAAATTATATAAAGAACAAGCCATTATCTTTCCAAATAATGAATTTCTTAAAAAAAAATTTTTTAATAAACATACACATATCCTTGATACTATATAATGTTCTTTGATAAAATAAGTTTAATCATACCTACAAAGCAATATTGTGCAAATAGTCATTAATTAATTTTAGAAGACTACAGCACTGTCCATAACAAGGCCATAAATTACCTAAATAATTAATTGCACCCAACCCCATCTTGATGAGTTCTAAGATTATCTGCATTAAGGGCAAAAATAAGCAATGCACTTACCTTCCTATTCTTTTATAGAGGAGCCTGCACAGATGCTCACCTCAAATTGTTAGCTATTAACTCTGACCAAAATAGCAGCTGACTGGAGGTGAGAAAAACCACAAACTAAATTCACCTATAAATACGCCGCAGAATAAATTGATCTGATTTGATATTTATTAATAAGAAACAATTTCTGCTGATTAGCCATTTAATCTGTTTCAGTCTCTCCAGTATCACTTCACTCTTACTGTCAGTGCAATAATAACAATTTTCTAAATTGTCACATTAGCAGCACTGCAAACGTTGTCTCTACCAAGAGCAGAAAACCTAGGCAGCTATCGAAAAATTTCTGTCAGCTAACATCTTCCACAATAAATACTTCATATGAACAAAATACTATGCATAAAATAAAGCAATAATAAAGCACACCAAACGGCAATATTCTTGACAAAGTGCCACTGGCTAAATAAATAAAGTAGGACATCCAACTGCAATAACATCTTATTATATAGAGGGTGATAAACCTCTGCTTTGCCCAGCAGTATTTATTCAAAGAAGTAAGTTTGTAAAACAAGCATCAAAAGTTGATCTTCCAGCAGAAACAAACACTACAACAATTGTATCAAAATGTCATTGCTGAATGTACTATGGGGGCCTTTATACTCAACACTGTTAATGCTAATGCTTGTTAATATGGATTTAATGCATACATTGGGCAACACTGATATATTAAGGCACCCAATCCCCCAAATGCAGCTGCTTTAAAAATAATACAATTGCATTATTTACCTTATATAGGAGAGTTAAATTTATCTCAACCACATCCCTAAATAAATTTAACTACATCTTATGATGTATAGTTATTTGCTAGCCCTAGCAGTTAAGTATGGGGGAGAGGTATTGTCTCTTGTCACACCCATCCCCTCCCCCCCCCCCCGATCATCATCAATTCCCCCCCCCCCATTCTGACACAAGTAACCCTCTCTGTACTGATTTTGCTTCAGATACCCCAACTCCACACACACACACACACACACACACACACACACGCACACGCCCACACACACGCACACGCCCACACACACGCACACGCCCACACACACACACACACACGCACACGCCCACACACACGCACCAGAATTCAAACAATCTCCAAAGCAAACCATAACCCACTACCACCCAAAGTCCCTCCAGGCCAAACCAGCAGGAGGAGAGCTCCTTACTTCTTACCAGCTTAGCCTTTTGCCTCCATATGTGTGGTTCATATTTTAATACAATTCCAAACTATGCCATTTGGAGGCAGAAGGCTGAGCTGGCAAAAGGCCCTCTTCTGCTGGTACAACTTAGGTAGGGGGGAGGGGAGAGGAGTGGGGAGAAGGTACAGGGTTACAACTTGCTTCAGGGAAATGATCATGGGAGTTTAGAAGGTAAACACAGAAACAGAAATAACAGCAGAAAAGGACCAAATGATCCACCCTGTCTGCCCAGCAAACTTATGTCAGTATTTGCTGCACTGTGCAGGATACACCCATGCTTATCAGTTTACCAGATGTTACCCAGGTAGAGAGTCCATCAAGCTAGGTTGAGAGAACATTGCACAAATCTCATCTTTGGGTGAGTTTCCTCACTCCGAAAGTCATCAAATCTTCACAAGAGAGCACTTTTCTGTTTATACATCTCACTTTGCATGTCAAAGTGGCCCCTAATCCCTACACCAATACCTAAACCTCACTTTGAGTTACTAGGTGAGCCTCCCATAGAGATATAAATACCTATCTAGTGTGCGGGCATTAGGGATAGGTGTTCTCTCTCTCTCTCTCCCCCCCCCCCCCCCCCTCCCAGTGGTTGTAGGAGGGCTCCAATAGTTAGGCTGGCTCTCCAGGAGCTTAAACACAGACACACCCTTTCTCCTATCACATATGATATTTTGTACATTTTGATAAATCCAGGCCTTAGTGATTAAGGGTAGTAAGAACCGCATCAGCTAGTTACCCCCATGTTTATTTGTTCCCCAAACCTTAAAAGTCAGGGCCCTTGTTGGTTGCTGTCTGAATCCAATTCCCCTTTTCTCACTGCCATTGAAGCAGAGAGCAATGATGGAGTTGCATTAACAGTATCAATGCTTAATTGTTAAGGGTAGCAACTGCTACACCAGCAAGTTACCCCCTATTACCCTCATGCACACTTTTTTTTATTTCCAACCTCTAGACTTTAGGGATCCACAATGTTTATCCCATGGCCATTTGAATTCCTTGACTGTTTTTATTTATACCACCTCTTCCGGAAGGGCATTCCAAACATTCACCACCTTCTCTGTGAAGAAATATTTCCTGACATTGGTTCTGAGTTGTCCTCCATGGAGTTTCATTTTATGTCCTCTAATTCTATTGATTTCTTTCCAACAGAAAAGGTTTGATGATTGTGTATGATTAAAACCTTTCAGATATCGGAAGGTCTGTTCATATCTCCTCTGCACTTCCTGTCATCCAGGATGTACATATTCAGATCCTTCAGCCTCTCCTCATAAGTCTTCCAATGTTGACACCTCAACATTTTGATTGCTTTTCTTTGGACAGCCTCTATCCTTTTTGAGATACAGCTACCAGTATTGAATGCAGTACTCCAGATGAGGTCTCACCAAGGATCTGTACAAGGGCATTTTCACCTCTTTTTTCTTACTGGTTATTCCTCTCTCTATGCAACCCAGCATTCTTCTGGCTTTAGCTAGTGCCTTGTCACATTGCTTCACCATCTTTTTGATCATCAGATACTATCACATCAAGGTCCCTCTCCCAGTCCATGCACATTCGTCTTTCTCCGCCTATCACATAAAGCTCTTTTGGATTGTAGCACCCCAGATGCATGACTCTGCACTTCTTGGCATTGAATCCCAGCTGCCAAATCTTTGACCACTTTTCAAGTTTTCTTAAATCACTTTTCATTCTCTCTAATCCTTCAGACGTGTCCACTCTGTTGCAGTTCTCAGTATCATCTGCAAATAAACAAACTTTATCTTCTATCCTTTCCGCCAGGTCACTCACAAAGATATTGAACAGAATCAGTCCCAAAACCATTCCCTGTGGCACTCTACTTAACACCGTTCTTTCTTCAGAGTAGATTCCATTTACCATTATACACTGTCCCCTGTCAGTAAACCAGTTTACAATCCACGCTACTATCTTGGCACCCACTCCCAAGCTTCTCATTTTGTTCACAAGTTTCCTATGAGGGACCAAATCAAAAGTTTTACTAAAATCCAAGTAAATCACATTGAGCGCTCTTCCCTGGTCCAATTCTCTTGTTACCCTATCAAAAAAATCAATCAGATTTGTCTGACAGGACATTCCCCCGGTGAATCCTTGCTGTCTGAAGGTCAAGCAATCCACCAGATTGTAGATAGTTCATTATCCTTTCCTTCAGCAGAGTCTCCATTAATTTTCTCACCACCAAGGTGAGGCTAACTGGCCTGTAGTTTCCAGCCTCCTCTCTGCTCCCACTCTTGTGAAGTGGGACCACCACCGCTCTTCTCCAATCTTGCGGCACCACTCCTGTTTCCAGGGATCTATTGAACAGGTGCTTCAGTGGGCCCACCAGCATATCTCTGAGCTCCCTCAGTATCCTGGAATGTACCTCATCCGACCCCATGGCCTTGTCCACTTTCATTTTTCCTAGCTCTTCCCATACATTTTCTTCTGTAAACAGTTTCGTCCACTCCACCCCCATCCACAGTCTTGTTAACTAGCAATGGTCCTTCTCCAGGATCTTCTTTACTGAACACCGAACTGAAGTATTTGTTTAATATTTTGGCCATTTCTTATTCTCTCTCCACACATTGATCCTTGTCACCTTTCAATTTCACTATACCACTTTGGACTTTTCTCCTTTCTCTGATATATCTAAAAAAAAAATGTTTTGGCACCTCACTTTACCTCTTTAGCAATCCTTTCTTCTACCTGACTTTTTGCTTTCTTGATTTCTCTCTTCATCTCCCTCAGTTTTACCAGATATTCTTCCCTGTGTTCCTCTTTTTGGGATTCTTTATATTTCTTGAATGCTGTTCTTTTTGCTTTTATTTTATCAGCCACCTCCTTTGAGAACCTGATCAGTTTTTTATTTCTCTTACTTTTGTTTACTTTTCTAACATATTGATTTGTTGCCTTTGCAATTGCTCCTTTTAGTTTGGCCCACTGTTATTCCACCTCTCTCATTTTCTCCCAGTCTTCTAATTGTACCTCCAGGTACATCCCCATTTTGTTTTGTTTTTGTTTTGTTTTTAAAAAATTTATTAATCGCTTAACACAATTGGCCTAAGCGATGTACATAATTACACACACAAAATTAAATTAAAAGTTTCACAGAAACTAAACTCAACAGAAATTTAAACCAACAAATATTATAAACAGTAAAATCATCGAAAATAAAGTCAACAAACAAATCATTGTCACAATTGTATATGAAGTCAGATGGCATTAGCTTCATTACAGTACATCTCAAATATACTATTAAGAAAAAATGTCTTAATCAGTTAGATCACATTAACTTCATTACATTACGTCTCAAAAACACGGGTGAGAAGAAAATATTTGTAAGATGTTTTAAATTTCTTAAGATCATCCATTTTGATCATCCATTTCTTAAGATCATCCATTTTGATAAAGTCCGTATTTTAAGGCTACAAGGTTAAGGTCCAGAACAAAGAATCTTCACGCTATGACTCACCAGTAGGAGTCCCTCAAGGTTCCTCCTTATCCCTGACACTCTTCAACATATACCTTCTGCCGCTTTGCCAGCTTCTCACCAACCTTAATCTAAAACATTTCCTCTACGCAGATGATATTCAGATATTGATCCCCAATAAAGATACCTATTCGAAAGCACTGGATCACTGGGAAATCTGCTTACAAGAAATCAAACATCTCCTCTCTAGTCTAAACCTAGTTTTAAACTCCTCCAAGACTGAACTCCTACTCATATCTCCTGAGAATAGCTATACCACCTCTACTCAGCATACCATTCCACCTACCACACAAGTGAGAGACTTAGGAGTGATCATTGACAATCGCATGAATCTGAAAGCTACCATCAACAGAACTACCAAAGACTGTTTCCACAAACTCCAAGTGCTGAAAAGGATAAGACCCCTCTTCCACACTCAAGATTTCAGAACAATTCTTCAAGCAATTATTTTCTCAAAGTTAGATTATTATAATTCAATCTTTCTAGGTCTCCCTTCCTCTTACATCAAACCACTACAGATGGTACAAAATGCGGCAGCATGAATTCTAACAAACACCAGGAGGAGAGACCACATCACTCCAATCCTAAAAAATCTCCATTGGCTGCCAATACATTTCAAAATCATCTACAAGTCCATCTACATTATTTACAAAAACATCCACCAACATGCTCCTATTGACCTACAAACCCCGCTCCGATTACATAACTCCTCAAGACCGACAAGAGACGCATACAAAGGATCACTCCAGATCCCATCCAGCAAAACCACCAAACACATCACTTCAAGGGATCGAGCCCTCTCAACAGCCGGTCCCCACTTATGGAACTCCATCCCCCCAGATCTTAGACAGGAGCCATGCCTCCCAACCTTCAGGAAAAGACTTAAGACCTGGCTCTTTAAGCAAGCATTCCCGGACCCTACTTAATCTCTCTCTTCATTTCTTCTTATCTAGCTCAGTTATCCTAGCTCCAGGAATGTATAATCTTCTTTACTGACGTTATTCTCTCCTTTCATTTTCTTTTCGCCCAGTTCATTATGCCCTGTTATGTGTAACTATTTTTCTCTGCACTTAAGTTAAAGTTCGAAGTTATTGTGCACCCCTGTTTCAGATGTAAACCAGCATGATGTGATTGTATCATGAATGCCGGCATATAAAAAACCTAAATAAATAAATAAAAAATAAATTTTTGAAATTCAAAACTTGGGTCTTCATGTGACTTCTCTGTATCCTATTTGCAATATCAAACCATACCTTCCAGGGCATCCACTATCTCTCTATTTTTGGTATATTCTGCAGAAGGAATTCTCCAGTCTACATCTGGCAGATTAAAAACTCCAACAATCAACAGTTCTCCCTTCTTGCCCACCCTGTTAATAAACGGCCTCGAAAGGCCTTGCATTCTGTCAGCAATGGGGGCGCTACGGAGCGTTCCCTGCCTGGGTTTAGTGTGCCCTTGGGCCTCAGCCCGACCCCAGACGGATCCAGGACCAAACTGAGGGTTGACGGCGTGTTCCACCATGGCTGACAGTCTTACCCTCCGCCAGGCCGGCAAGCTCCCATGGCCAACAACAGATGATGTTGGAATGTGAATGGTCCTCCGACCATTCCGAGCCCTTTCGGACTTGCTGCATGGAACAGCATGGAGCAGCAGGCCTGGCCTGAGGTCGAGGGTAGACGGGCCTTGACACGTAGACATGACAGCAGACTTGATGCAACGGCATCGCGGATGAAGACTTGACAACAGAATCGATGCAACGCAATCGCGGATGAAGACTTGACACCATAGCTGATGCAAAGACATCCCGGGCCAGTGGTCGATGCGACGGCATCCCAGACCAGGGTTGATGCGACGACATCAGAACAAGACATGATACCAAGAGTGATGCAACGGCATCCAGGACGAGACGAGGAACTGACGAAGCCCAGACGAGACGAGAAGCTGGGCGGAAGGACATTGGCACTGTCTCTCAGGGCGACCTACTCAGCCCACCCATGGGACTGAGTTACGGACCACCCTGTCCCATTGCGCATCCTACACAGCCCGAGGAGGCTAGTCACGGACCACGCTGGGAGTGGGACAAGCACAGGGAAGGATCTAGTCGAAGCAGAACTCCGATGGAGCTGATGTCGTCCGAAGCTCCACCAACGGCTGGCAGGACATGACGACTCAGGAGCACAGGACACCAGTCCTCCTGTAGGCTAGTCCATGCTCGGGCACACATCATCCGAGGGACCCCTAGCCTAACAGGTACCAGAAGGCTCAAGAGCGCTGAAGATGAAGACGAGGAGCAGAACATCAAGGAACCTGGCACATCAGGAACAGAAGATCAAGACAAAACATCAGGACACCTGGACAGGGACCTCAGGCACGAACATGACTTGGCATGACGAGACGAAACAACAGGAACTCCATGGAGAAGACAAAGAGACCTGACGGAGCTCTGGCAGGCAGGAGCCTCCAGAGTGAAGCAACTCCGATTCAAGGCGAAGGCTGAATGATGGAGCAGCCCTATATAGGGCTGAAGCAGGAAGTCCACTCCCTAGGTGGGGCCAGCACACTTCCTATGCCTGGCCCTTTAAATCATGAAGAGAGGTGCGCGCCGGCGCCTAAGGAGCAGGAAGCAGGGCTGTGCAGGACCGCGGACAGCGGCCTGCACCGATGTCAGACACCAGGAACGCAGGGCTGGGTCTGAGGAGCAGGCCCAATGACGGCAGCAGCTCCAGCCGCTGCAGGTTGCCCCGGGGGCGGCTCCAGCCGCTACTCGAGTCCGGGGCTTGCGGCCTCCGTGCCGCGAAGATCAGCTGACGTCAGCGGCGGTCCCGGCTGCACTGGAAGGCAGAAAGTCCGCGGTTCCGGCCGTGGTGAAGAGGACGAGTCCAGGCAGCCTCTGGGCATGTGAGCCCAGTGAGACCGCGGCTCCAGCCGCGATGGAAGGCCCAACAGCGGCGTCTGTGCCACATCGGGATAGCAAACAGCATGGGGTGAGTGAGCCTGCTCGCGGGGGGACCCGCGGGCAGGGGATTCATAACATACCCTTTGGATATCTTCAACCAGATCTCTGTCTAGGTCTTCCATTTGAGTCGGAGGCCTGTGAACCACTCCTGTAAAAATGGATGCACAGTCATCTTTTTTAAAGACAGCCTATAATGCTTCTTCTCTATCCTGCATTCCTTGCAGTTCAGTTGCTTGGATATTATTTTTGACATAAAGAGTTACGCCTCCCCCTTTTCTGACCTCCCTGTCCTTCCTTAACAAGTTATAGCTGTATCTCAATCATGAGAATCTGTGAACCATGTCTTTGTAATAGCAACAATGTCCAAGTCCACCTCCACCATTAGGGCCTGCAGGTCTGGGATTTTATTGCCCAAACTACAAGCATTTGTAGTCATAGCTTTCCAATTTTTCTCCCTTGGTTTGTTACACTTCCTAGACAACTTTTCTGTTTTTTTGAGCTGATTGATTTGGTTATTTTCTCCTCCCATTTCCTGTATTGTTTGGGGGTGATGGGTCAATTTCATTGCCCATCTCCTGCCACCCCCGTTCTTTAGTATAAATGTCTGATAATATATGATCTGAATTTCTCACTTAGCATTCTCCTTCCTGCTACAGACAAATGTAGGCCATTCTTAACATATAGCTGTTTACTTCTCCATACTCAACCTCCAATGTATCCAATGTATCCAAAACCACTTTCTGTACACCAGGGTTTGAACCAGGAATTGAAATTATCTATATGGCATAGCTTCTCATTTCCCTTTCCATAAACAAGTAATACTTCCAAAAAGGCAATAGACTTTGCAGTGTGTCTTATCATCTTTCCTAGATTTTAGAAATCTTTTTATACTTCATACAAACAATTTGTATTGAGGCCATTGGTCCCCTGTTGTGCTGGTGGACCCTTGGACTGAAGAGCAGTAGGTGCTACCTGTAGGGAGGAGCCCTACAGGTCGCCACCATCAGTAGGTGGAACTAGAGGAAGCAGAGGCCCAGCTAGAGCTTCACCAATACCAGCCCACATTCCCCTTAGGTTGAGCCCTCAGGTGCTGGGGCTGGCTGGTCTTAGGTGGGGCCTTTACAGAGATGGAAGTCCAGATAGTCAGAACGAATTGGCAGCATGCCAAAGTGTGTGCAGAAGGACAGCCAGAGGTTCAGAGAAGAGAGCAAAGCCAGTACACGAGCTGAGGTCAGGGGCAGGCAGCGAAGCTCGAGGTCAGAGTTCAGGCTAAGGTCTGGGCAAGCGGCGAGAAGCACAAGGTTGAAGACAGGTCCAAATGTTAAACCAAGATCAGACTTAACGGAAGGAAGGAGAAGGCGAGGAACTCAGGAACTTGCTATTCCAAATGGAGTTGACCTATTGCCAAGGCGTGTGATAGAGGCAAGAACTGGACTAAATAGGCCTAGAACTGATGATGTTATCAAGGAGCGTCAGGCCCCATTTCCCACAGCTGGCCCTTTAAGAAGGGCAGGATTGGTGTGCACGTGTACCTAGGGAGCGGCGCGTCAGGAGCTGGGAGGTCACTGTGGCAGCCGCACTGTCAGGAGGAAGAGGATATTCGAAGCTCCTGCTCCATGAGCGGCCTTCCATGGCATAGGAAACACTGAGATGAGTGTAGCAGCTCGCAGGAGGCTGCGGGCTGCCAAGCACAACAGTAACCCCTCCTCTAAACCCCTCTCCTGAGGGTTTAGGCTTCTTGGGATGAGAGGTGTGGAATTGTCTGAGCAGGTTCTTGTCCAATATATTGGAGGCAGGTTCCCAGGTATTCTCCTCAAGCCCATATCCTTCCCAAGAAAGGAGGTACTCCCATTTCTTGCCGTGCTTCCTTACATCCAAGACCTCTCTTACTTGGTACATGGTGTCATTTTCTGAGGCAATCTTCTGTGTCTGTGGCGTCTTCTGAGAGGGCCAAGAGAGTATCAGGGGTTTCAGGAGTGAGACATGAAAAGAGTTATGAATCCTCAAGGGGCGGGTAACTGAAGTTGATAGGTTATTGTCCCATGTTGTCGCAGCACTGTAAATAGCCTGATGTACTGAGGAGGGAGCCGCATGGATGGATCTCGAAATCTGATATGGCATGAACTGATCCATACCTTTTCCCCTGGTTTAAACTGTGGTGCAGATCTTCGGTGAAGGTCAGTGAACCTCTTAGTGTATAGACCTGTTTTCTGGAGCATCTACAGAGTATGATCCCAGAGTTTTTGGAGTTATTTCGCCATCAATTGAGTCATTGATGAAGGAACTGTTAGGTGAAGAGGCAGATGAGGTAGAGGCTGTTTACAATAGACGATTTGAAAGGATGAGGATCCCATGGTGGTGCAAGGATGAGAGTTATGAGAAAACTCTGCCAAAGGAAGTAGAGCCGCCCAGTCATCTCGGCGGATGTTAACATACACCCATAAGAAGATTTTTAATGTCCAATTGGTTTGTTCAGACTGAGCATTCGCTTGAGGGTGGTAGGCTGTGGTGAAGTCTAATGTAATGTTGAATTTCTTGCATAAGGATTGCCAATACCATGCGGTGAACTGGGTACCATGGTCTGAGATTATATGTTTTGGAAGTCCGTGGAGTCGAAACACGTACTGGACGAAGAGTTGGACCAGCTCTGGAGCTGGGGGGTGGGGGGACGGCAATGACGTGAAGTGTGCCATGTTAGAGAAACAGTCAACTACTACCTAGTTGACTGTATTACCATTAGAAAGGGGAAACCCCACAACAAAGTCAGTGGAGAGATGGGTCCAAGATTCCTTGGGGGCTGACAATAGCTGTAACAGCCCCCAAGGCCATCCCTCCAATGATTTCTGCTGCGTACAGGTGGGACAAGAGTCCACAGAAGCATATGCATGTGAGGCTACCAGTAGAATTGCTGGAGCAATGCAAGTGTCCAAGTTTTTTCACAGTGCTTGAGAAGAACAACTGTCTTCCCTGGAGGGACGGTCATGGTGGAGGCAAGGAGAATCCAGGCCTGGTCAATGATGTGTCAGAGTGGTTTGGTGGCGATTTTGGTTAGAAACAAATGAGAAAGAGCATCTGCTCGGATGTTTTTAGCTGCAGGCCTGCATCTGAGTTCAAAGTCGAAGCAGGTAAAAGATAGTGACCAGTGGGCCTGCCGAGGATTCAGACACTGGGCATGGTGAAGGTGCTCCAAATTCTTAAGGACAGTATAGATGGTTATACAATGTTCTGCTTCCTCCAACCAATGGTGCCATTCCTCCAGCACTAGCCAGTCCAAATGTCAAGCCAAGATCAGACCTAAGGGAAGGAAGGAGAAGGCGAGGAACTCAGGATCTCAGGAGCTCACTACTCCAAATGGAGATGATGTGGCGTGGGATAGAGGCAGGAACTGGTCTAAATAGGCCTGGAGCCGATGATGTCATCAAGGGGTGTCAGGCCCTTTAAGAAGGGCAGGATCGGCGTTTGCGTGCTTAGGGAGTAGCATATCAGGAGTGGGGAGTGGGGAGTTGCGGCAGCAGCCGCGCCGTCAGGAGAAAGCTAATATTTGGAGCTCCTGCTCCATGGGCAGTCTTCCCCAGCATCAGGAAACACCAAAGTGAGTATGGCAGCTTGCGGGAAGCTGTGGGCTGCCAGATGCAATATCCCCAGATGAATGATAACATCGATAACAAAGTTTCTACTTTCTTCTTCAATAACTTGGAATATCTGGTTTGCATTTATATTAGCTTAGGATCCTGGAAGGCATTTAACTGTTGTGTCACCATCAAAATGTGCTCCCAAATTAATTCCTCTGATGACTGAGTCTCCCAGCAGAAGCAGCTTTCTTTTATGATATTTGATTCTGTTGAAGGGCTTCTGGGTGCATTGGGTGACTTCACTTTTAGAAATCACTTCAAAATCTATTGCTGAGGTTTCTTTATTCTCCAATGCAGAAAAAGCATTATGTAGGAGTAACAGTGGGAAGAGTGGGTATCTGTTCATCACAGGCATTATTCTGCCAGAGCCTACTGTTATCCAATTGTTCCTGGGTTTTTGAATCCTTGATGACTGACATCTCTGTGGGACTGGGGATTGAGGCACAGGATGCTGTAAAGTTGGGGAAAGTGGGTGTCTGTTTGTCACATGTCTTGTTCTACCAGAGCCCACTGTAAACTATTTTTTCCTGGGTTTCTGAAACCTCTGTGGGAGATGGATGAGAGGTACTGGATAGTTCAAGGAAAGGGAGGTTAATTGAAACATGGACAATTCCTCCCTTAGATGAATCAGCTCCAATTTAATTGCAGACAGCTAAATGTGAAAGGGACAACCTTTGATTCTCCAAATGAGAGGCTCTGGGACATAAGCACCACAATTATTGCACTGAATGAAAAGCATTGTGTTAAATCATCACTAATTCCTTAAAATCACATAGATAAAGAAAGGTAAAATTTAGGCTTTAGCAAAGATTTTTAATAGAAATAAAAACAAAAAGTATTAGTGTTAGCCAGTAAAGATTAACAGGTAGAATATGAAAACCAATTTTTACAAGCAATTTGACAGATTAAGTTACTATTTTCTGAGCTGTAAGGAACTACTTTGTAATGGGAGATGAAGTAATTGAAGCTAATTATCAAGGAGTCAAAGGAAGACTATATAAGAAAAGTAAATCAGGGGTGGATGGGTAGAAGGGTAGGGAGGGAGCTAAACAGTTGAGATTACTTGCAGGAAAAAAATATTTTTTTTCAGGTAACTTGTAGCTGTCTCTCACAGGAAGAACTACAAACAATGGCTAATGTCTGCTCCCAAATGCTAGTCTCTAGGCCAAGAAAATCCACAATTAGCCCCTCCCCTTAGGCACACTGGTAAAAATTATGAACTTTTTTTTTTCTTTTTCAGCCCCAATACACACTTTAGGACTTTTGTTCACAGGTAAAACACCCCCCCCCCCCCCCCAAAGGCAGAAAATATTACAAAAATCAGACAAGAAATATACTTAATCCAGATATAAATAAGCAAATAATTTCAGACAGCTTGTAGCTGCCTCTCACTTGGTACATCAGGCACTAAAACCTGAAGTACTATGGACCTTACAACCAGCAGGTAATGCACATTAGTTTTAATTTGGGTTAGTATACTCACACCTAAATCTACAAGCCAGTGACCCCCAATATTGACACCAGACCCATTTATCCATCACTTAATTAAACTATTTATGCCAAAGCATTTTGTATATACCAACATTCTATCTGAGATATCACACCGGTTTACATTCAGGTACTGTAGGTATTTCTCTATCCCCAGAGGGCTTACAATCTAAGGGCCTCATTTTCCAAGCGCTAGCAGCACAGTCTTGCAATATAGGGGTGGAGTCGGCCCCGGAAAAGGAGGAGTCGGGGCATCACTGGGGCAGACTCTGCAAAGAATGCGCGGAGGGTGAAAAGGTAAGGAGCCTTTTTGTGTCCAATAGCACCACCTTTCACGGTGGCACTATTGGGTGCAAAGCTGGCAGTGATCGCACTGTGGCTGTGCGGTCGCTGCTGGCTAGTGCAGGCCCGCCCCCCATTAGCGTGATTTTCTAAAGTATTGCAGGCCTGGGATACTTTAGAAAATGAGGCCCTAAGTTTTGGACCTGAGGCAATGTAAAGTGACTTGCACAAAGTCACAAGGAGTGACAGTGGGGCTTGAGCCCTGGTCTCCTGGTTTATAGCAAACTGCTCTAACCACTAGGCTATTCCTCCTCCCAAAACATGGCTTTCCTTCATTATAAACAAGGAGTGAGGAGATGTCTGAAGATTTCATGATGCCTAGCTACCTTTTTTTAATACAAACATTTGAATAAGATTAGGAATAATCACCAATGACAGGACAGTTTTCAAAATTATTGATGTCAGCCGAAGGCGAGCAGAATTAAAAACTGAAAATATGGCAGTGTATTCTGTCCTCGGTGAAATGTCTTTTTCTCTTTCCCTTCTTTAGAAAGAGTAGACTTGCATGGCCTATTGCTAAATTTCAAACTAAGCAACCAGCAACCAATAAATACTAACCAAGGGCAAGGAAAATTTTAAAAGTACTTGATGACATCACCATGAGCAATGAATTTCCTGAGATTTCAACCGAACTGACCTTATAAGTAAAGTAAAGAAATAAACAGCAATTCTAGATGCAGATGGTAGCCCAGGGAATCATGAGTGGTGTAAATTTAGTCACTGGGTAGTCTATTATCATTAGCAGAAATCTGAATTAAATTGGTTAAATTGTTCAAAAGTTATTAAGGGGAACTGTCAGACAGATATACAAACTTAATTTTTTGGGTTTGTTTTTCAAAATGAATTACACTTATAAGTTGCCCACACAAGTAACTTTCACACAAGGATTTTCAAAGTGAACTTGTCATGTAAGTCTGCTTTGAAAATAGTCATTAAAAACTGTGTATACTTTGTACATACAGAATTTGGCTCTATGTGGAATGTTATAAAATTATCTTCTATAAGTCCAGTTTTCAATGTCAAATAATCGCAAGGCAACTTCTGTGATATCATCATAATGTTCTTGGTGTTTATTGGCCAGGCTAGTAATGGTCAATAACATATACATACTTTCATTCTTATATGTTAGACTAACAAAATATAAAGTGCAGCTTAAGGTTTTCTTTCTTCATTCTCTCTTACAGGAGAAACAGGAGTTTTTAGCCTATGAAGTTTGCAGGCATTTTCCCGCTAAATTGCCTTCGCTGTTTGCACACTTTTTTTTTGCAAGCCTTTGCAGAACTAATTTGTAGCTAAGCTAAGGCAACAACAATTAGAGCAGAAAGCTTGTGGGAAACAGCTGCAGGAAGTTAGTACAGGTGTAACATCAAGTTATGAAATATTAAGGGTTGACAAGAAGGCCTGAAGTGAGATACCAGGTACCTGCAGGAGACTTTAGAGCACTATGAACAGGAATCTGAAAAGACAATGTAAAACCGCAAATGAGACACCGACACAAGTGAACTATTTTTAACCTTTAGAGGTAGGTTATAATGAACTCATGAGCTCATGGTCAAGTGGGATTTCTGGGTGGCTCCCAGATAGCCCTTCCAGTCAGGGCTGAGTGGACACTGGCCATGGTGATACAACTGTGATTTGGTTCCATTTTAACATGAGAATCAAAAGTTTGCGGAGCAGTTTGCAACAAGAGAACAAGAGATGCTGAGAGCAGAGTGCACCAGAGAGACGGACTGAGATAGTACCAGAACTGTGCCCTGTGGAGGACTTTGGTTGGCCACTGGTAAACTTAATAATTTCACACTGGGTGAGAGAAAAACCCAGTGGGAAATTCTCATTTTTCTGTTTAGAGATGTGGACCTGGCTTCACTAGGGTAAGAGCAAGGAAGGCTTTGACACTAAATCTTGGATGAATTGCTATTGAGTAGGAGACAATGAATTTACAGCTAGTGAAACAATCCGGAAGAAAGTCGAGTCATTCCCTAGGGATTGTCTTACAAGATTTCACATTATATTTTTCTTCTTTAAAGAGAGATGACTTATATGGCATATTGCTTTTATTCAAACCATATAATCAGGGAATATTAGACACTAACCAGGGGCAGAAAACTTTACAGATGCTTGATGACATCCCTTCAGGCTCTAACTGACTTGAGATTACAACTGAAATTAATTAGTCTTTTTCCCCATAAAAACCTAAGATAAAGAAACAAACAGCAATTCAATTTCAAAGTAGGTGTGTGTTGAGGTGGGGGAGGGGCAGTGTCAAGAGCACATGAAAAGTATGAGCTAAGGGTCTCTGGTTACTCTATCATCTGTGATAGAAATTTCAATGAGCAGTACAGTCTAGGGGGTGAAATTCTAAGCATGAAACAAGAATGGGATTTGGGGGTGATCACATCTGATGTAGCCAAAAAAGAGGATAAGGCAATGACAAACGCTATAAAGATGATTGTTGCATAGGGAGAGGAATACAAATTTGTTTAAAAATGTGTGCGTTGCAAAAGGAAATGTGTCAAAAAATCACTAAAGAAAAGGTTTTTTGACTCATGATGGTGCATTTGGAATTCATCTTGAAAGCCTTTTTGGCTTGAAATTTGGCATCTGAAGTCTTTTTTTCCTTCTTTATACTTTGATATCTAATTAAAAATCACAGTGTGCTTTTTAACTAATTACTGGGCACATTTACAGCTATTGATTTTGTGCCTGAGGGGTCTCTTATTCGTGCTTTAATAAAGAATACAGGGACAGACTCTAAGTTCTAAACATGTATAACCTAGAGAAAAGTCAAGATAGGGGAGATATGAGACATTTAAATTCCTCTGTAGTATCAATGCACAGGAGGTGGGTCTCTGGAACAACGAGTCATGGGATGAGGTTGAAAGGGGTAGACTGAGGAGTAATTTTAGGAAGTATTTCTTTACTGAAAGGGTAATGGATATGGATATATGGAACAGCCTCACAGTGGAGATGGTAGAGACAAGGACAGTATCTGAATTCAAGAAAGTGTGGGACAAGCACAGGGGATCTCTGAGGCATTGGTAGTAATTGTACTGCTGAGCATTTGTGTGGATGAGCTGACTGGATAGACTATATAGTCTTTTGCTGCCATCATATTTCTATATTTCTATATAAGAACTGAGCCTACTTACAGTGCCATTTCTACAGAGCATCTGTTGATCCAAAAGGTGGTCAAAAAGCACTGTCAAATGTGGGATACGTGTCAATTTATTTATTTATTTATTTATTTATTCAGTTATTTTAACATTATAGTCAGTATCTCTTTTTCTGATGACTAAACCGTGGGTGTTTACGTTGGAAGAGATCTGGCTGGCAATTGAGGGCCTTGGGAGGATGTTATCCTTCCAGATTAGCCAAGTTGCTACTAATTTAAGAGATATCAACTCGAGACTTAAAGGTCAGGAAAATTCTTTGGCAGATCACTCTCACAGAGTAGATACTTTGGAGCAGAAGGCAGATCAACTTCAATCCAATGTTTCTGCTATAATAAAATATAATCTTGCGATTCATAGGAAGCTGGAAACCCTTGAAAATATTTCCAAAGCTAAAAATCTTTGTTTGATTAATTTTCCTAAGATTGACTTGCTTTCTCTCAAAGATATGTTCAGGAAATATCTGGTAGAGATTTAAAAAGTTCCCATTGAATCTGTTCCGCTGGTAGCTTGCGTTTTTTACCTGCCTGTGACCCAGAAGGAGAGAACTACATATTTAGTGGGGGATTTAATGTCATTTATACCCCTGGACAATAATAACCTTACCGCCTTTCTAGAAGACTCTGGTGAGGGACAAGTCAAGGTTGCTACATAGGTGATTAATTTGGTTTTGGAATGTGATAAAGTCTGAATTATGAGGCTGTTTTTCAGCAAAGATATGAGTTGTTTTATAATTGTAAAATTCGTAATTACCCAGATGTGGCTTGTGTTATTCAACTGAGACGTAGACAGTTTTTACTGTTGAAAGCTAAAGTATTACAGATTGGTACTATGTTTTATTTAAATGAAACCCCCTCCCAAGGAAGAGAGGGCTAAAGAGCATGCTACCATTTAAGTTAACTATAGCAGAGAAAAAAGAGGACTTTTCCTTTTAGTTTCCTGAGTACATTAGGGGTATTATTGTCTGTTTAATTTATGGGCTGACAATCATGGAGCTATCCCATTTTCTTGCTTTATTTATTTTTTGATTTTTGGCCCTCCCACCCCAATCAGAATTTAGGGATGTTTGTGTATTTTCCTATCTTTTTTATATATATATTTTGTGATATTTACCATTATTGTATACATTTCTCAACAAGAGTATTTCTTGGAACTATATTTAATAATATGTAACATGAACCGCCAGTCCAGGAAATCCAGAATAAGATTGTAACATGAACCGCCAGCCCAGGAAACCCAGAATAAGATAGAAAAGATTGTGAGACACCATATTGTGAAGGTGCTTAAATGATCATTGAATAGATGAATCAGAGACTCAGGTAGGAGAATTTGCATGTCACATCCCCTCGACTTTTGTTGGCAACTTGCAGTGAAATATCACTTTAATTCAATAGAACTATGACTGAAAAGTCCTACATTGGAGAATTCTGAATGAGAGGGATTTATGAGAGAAATGTACTGAAAAAAAAAGTCCTAGGAAGCAAACAGATTCTCATCCTGACTAACAATGGGAGTCAAACCCTTGGGTACCTAGTTCTCAGACAACAGAAAAAAAAGAAAAGGCCAAGCATGATGGAAGGGTGTGCACATATTTTCTTCACATGGTCCTACCTGGGTCTTGGCCTTTTGGCTGAGAGAAGGTGACCCATCCAGGCTGGGTAACAGTGAATAACTGTCCATGAGCTTAGTAGAGATAAAATCACTAAAAGATGAGACTGCAGAGGGCCTGAATCATTGAACGCTAAATAAGCCATGTGCCTGGTGGAGCTGTAAACCAAAGCCAGGATCAGATTAGAAACAACAGGTCCTCCACAGGCCAACACTGCCCACCAGCCCAGTTGCATCTTTTCACATGAGTGAGACTTGGAATAAAAAAAAGGGAGGATAATAATAATACTTGATTAAGTGGGAAACAAGAGGTCCCTTCTATTCTATATGCTGGTATACTGTGGGGGCCAACAACCCCAAATTGCCAAATATTAACTGTTCTTGCTACCTTATAGAAATGTATATAATTGTGTGGCCTGAAGCTACTAACTACAAGTAGATAAATGTGCTGTTTGACAATCTATTAGGAATGTACAGAGTCATGTAGAAATGTATATACTTTTATAGTCTAATAAGCCTGAATATATTTGTACATACTGCCAGCCTTGTTCAGTCCCATTTGTTTCCTGGGGTGAAGGGAGGGAAATCCCACCCACTAATACCTTCTTCCCCAAGTGGAGGCCCAAGGTGCCAAGATTGAGAGGATTAATGGAGTCTGCCCTGAGAGAGGGGGTCCTGCCAGGTCAATACCTCAGTAGTAGTCTGGGACACAGGAATGCCCTACGAGGTAAGCAGTCAAGGGGGTGTTACATAAAGTATTCAGCTAAATGTTTATTTAGATTTCATAATGCTAACTATGTCTTTTTTTAACCTAGTCATTTGACTGCTTTTCTATCTGATAAGGCTCCTCCTCACAGTACTTTATTTAACTTTTCCTTTTAGTTTCCTGATTACATTAGGGGTATTGTCGTCTGTTTAATTTATGGGCTGACAATCCGGGAGCTATTAGGGATGTGAATTGGGCTTCGGACGATTGAAAATATCGTCAATATTTTCAAAATCGTCAGAAATCGGGGGGTCCCCCAAAACGATAGGAAAACCCCACGATATTGTTCGTGGGGGTTCTCATCGTTTTGGGGGAGGGTGGGAAAAACGGCACACAAATATAACCCCTAAACCCACCCCGACCCTTTAAAACGAATCCCTTAGCTTCCCCCACCCTCCCGACCCCCCAAAAAACGTTTTACAGGTACCTGGTGGTCCAGTGGGGATCCCAGGAGCAACCTCCCGCTCCCAGGCCGTCGGCTGCCACTAATCAAAATGGCACTGATGGCCCTTTGCCCTTACCATGTGACAGGGTATCCATGCCATTGGCCGGCCCCTGTCACATGGAGGGAGCACTGGATGGCCGGCAGCCGACGGCCCGAGAGCAGGAGATCGCTCCTGGGACCTCCACTGGACCACCAGGTACCTGTAAAATGTTTTTGTGGGGGTTGGGAGGGTGGGGGAAGCTAAGGGATTAGTTTTAAAGGGTCAGGGTGGGTTTTTTGTTTATTGGCTCGGGCGCAGCCGATAAACAAAACCGCGATCGGGCTGGACAAAAAAGAAAAACATGATGTGAATCAGAACCGGAATCCGAACCGATTCTGGTTCCGATTCACATCTCTAGGAGCTATCCCATTTTCTTGCTTTATTTATTTTTTGATTTGTGGCCCTCCCACCCCAATCAGAATTTGGGGATGTTTGTGTATTTTCCTATCTTTTATATATATATATTTTGTGATATTTACCATTATTGTATACATTTCTCAAGAAGAGTATTTCTTGGAACTATATTTAATAATATGATAAAAATAAAGTTTAAAATAACATTTATAGTCCACCTTTCTCAGAAGTGCAGTACAAGATGGATTACATTATTAAAATATCAAACACCAAGATATTAAGATATACAGCTAATATGTCAGACAAAAATAATACATTAAAACTAAATAAAATCTGTTTTATAAAAGACCTCAGCATCTCAAAGATCCTATTTAATTTCCCAGAGAAAACGCTTCAGCAAATAAATTAGCTTTTAGATTTCCCTTAATACCATTATGTCAGACTCCTGCCTAAGGGCAAGTAGCACAATGTTCCACAATACAGGGCCTAAAAATGAAGAGCCCCTCAACAGAATGACCTGCATCCAATATTTTTGATAGAGGGAGTTGCAAACCATAACTTATCTGCCAATAGTAAACAACCCTATTAGCAATGATTAATAGGATTATAATGTATATTGATCATGGCAAAAAAGTTCAACTTGTCTCCATAGATAAGAGTTCTGTTATTGATGTAGTAGATCATAGTCTTCTAGACCATCTACAATAGGTTGGAATTGCTGATACGATTAAAAACTGTTGCAAACGCGGGGTTGTGGTCACTTACTCAAGCAAGATGTGAGCCCTTGGACCACGGCGTGGCTCAGGGAGGAGCCCCAAAGCACATTCCATGGGAGGTGAATGAGTCCAAGCACAAACTGGAGCTGGATCAAAGCTGGACTTAGATCAAGGCGTGGAACATCAAAGGAACTGGAACAAGGCAGGCTCAGACCTCCACTGAACCTAGTGTAGTTTAGTTTAGTTTATTGAAATTTATATACCGTCGTTCAGACATGCCATCACAATGGAAACCCTATTCGCACAGGTGAGACCCAGCAATGCAATGCTGGTCTCAAAAGTAGCCCTCCAGCCATTGACAGCCCTTCCAGATTAGCCACTTGAGAGTGACAAGTGCATGAGGCCAGATGAAGGCTGAGGGCAGGAACATGACAAGACGTGGAACTGAACGAAGACTTGAAGAATTTGGGGGACTCAGGCGAAGACTCAAGGAACTTGGAAGACTCTGACGAGTACTCGAGGAACTCGGAAGACATAGGTTCAGATTCAGGTTTTAGGCTCGGATTCAGGATTAGGCTTCAGATACAAGTACGGGATGAGTGCTACACCACAACATGCCCTACATAGCCACCCATGGCTTTGTTGTGGACCACGCTGGAAGCAAAGCAGACTCCAGGTGAGAAGATGAAGACTTGAAGCTGGAAACCTGATGAAGATTCAGGAGAGACCTGCACTGTAGCATGTCCTATACAACTGCCCGTGGCTGGTCATGGACCACGCTGAAGTGAAGCAGGCTCTGGCTTGAATCTTGGGTATGGGTGGATGCAGGAACAAGAAATCTGAAAACCAGGAACAGGGTTCAAGGATTCAAGACTCAGGATTCGAAACACGGATTCAGGTACAGACCTCGGCGTTAACAGCAAGGGCCTTACAGAGACTTGCACTGCAGGCGTGAAGACAGGCCTTGTGCCGCGAAGCACCCTACACAGCCCACCATGGGCTGCTCATGGACCATGACAGTAGCATGCCAGGAATGATGGAGAGAAGGAAACCTGGAAGCAGGATGAGGAGCCAGAGGCTGGGACATCCGGACAAGGACCGGAACATCAGGAACATGGAACATCAAGAACACTGGAAAGGCAATGAATGAGCTCCAATGAAGAACAGGAACATCCACGAAGACCCAGAACTTCTAGGAACATCTAACAAAGAACCCAGAACCATCTGGACAGGAGCAGACCACGGAGGACCTTGTCAGATGAAGAGACCATGGAAAACTATGAAGATCCAATGCGAAGTCCCCAAGGAGTGGAAGTAGAGCCCTTATATAGGGCTGAAGATGATGACCTCATCAGTTGGGGCCACAGGGCTTTTCCCACTGCTGGCGTTTTAAAAGTAAAGCAGAGGCACGCGTGTGCACTTAGGGGAGAGGAGCAGCAGCAGTGGTGGCGTCCCTATCACGAGGAGGAAGCCAAAGTCAGCAGCAGCACCCCTGCTGCAAAACAAGCATCCCGGCAGTGGCTCTGCACTGCAAAAAGGTGGAGACAGCAGTGGTCCTCCCTGCTGTGGGGAAGAGACAATGGCGACGGCTTCCCCTGACGCATGAAGACGGATTTGGCAGCAGCTTCCGCTGCCATGTGAAGGCAAAAATGGCAGTGGCACCATCCGGGCTGCATGAGGGCAGCAATGACCGTGGCTCTGTACCACAAGGAAGAACCGACTGTGGCACCCTGCCATGGAGAAAAGCATGAGGCCAGCGTTGGGCTGGAGGCACGAGGCCGCTCACAGGCTTGCCCCGTGGGCGATATTGCAACAAAAACTGGATTCAGTCATTTCTTGAAAACCATCATTTTTTTTTTCAACTGGGACAATAAAATTTCATCTTTGAAACCAGTTACTTGTGTGGTACCTCAAAGCTCTATTTTATCTTCTTTACTTTTTCAACTTATTTTTGGCTCAACTATCTGAATTAATACAGGGGCTAGGCTTTAGATGCTATATATTTGCAGGCGACATAAAAATGTTATCAGCTTTTAACACAGAAACTATGCTGGACCTGGACAATTTCAATGACCACCTTGAAAAATTGCAAAATGGCTATATGATCATAAACTTTTGGTGAATTCTCAAAAATCTGAAGCTATTTGGTTTGGGAGCTATAAACCTTATATCAAATCAGCCTGCAGGTATGCAAAATACTTCTATCCCTCTTGTTGAAGTCATCAAAATATTGGGAGTGAAACTAGAAAATGCCTTGTCAGTGTCCAAACAAATATCTTTGTTAACTAGATCGTGTTTTTACAACGTACGTTTGATTTGTGGACTTGCTCTGTTAATGACACAAAATGATTTGAAACTGTTTTCTAGCACTTTGATACTTATTCAAAACTTAACTACTACAATTTGCTTTATGTTGGTATCACAGAAGCAAATCTTAGACACATACTAGATAATACAGCAGCCAGAATCATTTCTGAAAAGTCTAAATAAGATCATATATCCCCTTTGCTATTTGAATTAGACTGGCTTTTAGTGCATTAAATACTCTGCCTTACTTATATGGATACGACTAGGGGCAAACCTGATTACTTAACCAATGTATTACTCCCAGATAGGCCTAAAGAGTTTTAAGCAAATACTAAATATTCCCACACCTCAAGAAATTTGGCTTCTAGAAATTAGGGAAATGACCTTTCAATTCCAGGCACCTTCTATCTGGAATACTTTACCCTTAGATTTATGCATTGAGAGTGATGATTACTTGAAGTTTAGGAAGTTAGTTAAAGCTTGGATGTTTTCAATGATTTTCGATGAACAATTCTTTTATTTTTTTATTTCTGATACTATTTTTTAGCTTTTTATATTTTGTTAATATACTGTATTGTTGTACTAGCTAATGTATCAGTTGTCTGTGCTGGAATTATGCTTATGACTATTTACTTTAACTATAATTTATTACTATTTTATAGAAATTGTTTCTTTCTTTTTTTTCCATTCTTTATTTATTAAGCTTTTATAAATTTTACAAGAGAAACCTTGCATTTCAAGTAACAGTAATTTTAACACAAGAAATCTTCACATATCTTAACAGACATAGAAATTGCTTCATAATCCACATTATGGGGACAAATACATAGGAAAAAAAAATAAGAAAATAACTAGTAATTCCTGATTTGTGGTCCATCCTTATTCCTTAAGGCTGCTAAGCATCATTTAGAAATAGCTTTATTTTGTAGGAAATTTTCTAATTGAATAGGGTCTGTTGTGATGCTGTTTACAGGCTAGGCCCACAAGCAGCCTCTTACCCTGCAGCGGGGTCCGGAGGCCACTGCTGCCACCGCTGAAGAACCCCCCACAGCCAGGAGGTTGCTGCCTTCACCTCTGCTTCCCACGGCAGGATGCCGCCGACCAGGCCTTCTTCATGGCTCAGAAGCCACCGCCGAAGCCGCTCCTCTTCGCGGCTAGGCCGCTGCCGAAATCTTCCTCTTCTGCGGCCTGGAGTCCTCCCCAAATTTCATCACCATGCGGCCTGGAGGTCGCCACCATCCACGTCCTCTTCTGCGGCCAGGAAGCCACCCGGAGCTCCTCTTCACGTGGCAGGAAGCCCCCATCTTTCTTTCTTCTTCAGCAGCTGGAGCCACCTCCGCTTCTGGCCTGCTTCTCAGCATGGCCGCTCTCCAAGGTCCTGCCCTTCTCCTCAGGCACGGGGCCGCGCCTCTCTGCTCTTCTTAAAAGGCCATCAGTGGGCTGTCTTCCTAGGCTCCTCTTGCTGATGTCATCAAGGTATTCCTCTTCAGCCCTCCAAAAGTCTTCATTCCAGTCATTCCAGCTCAGTCTTCATTCCAGCTTTGCCTTCACAAGGAGTCAGTTCAGGAGTTGGACTGCTCCTGGACCCTCTATTCCAGTTCTCGGTCCATGAGTCTCTGATGGTGTCCTCCTCCTCTTTTGCAAGGCACTCCATTCTTTATTGTCCTCGTTCCATGTCCAGATGTCTCCTTGTTCCAGATGTCCATGTCTGCGTTTCCAAGTTGTCCTGATCTCCACGTCTCTGTTGTCCTGATGTCCATGTCTCCAAGTTGTCCTGATTTCCACTTGTCCACGTCTCCAGATGTCCTGATCTCCTAACGTTCTTATCCTCGGATGTCCAGATGCTTAGATGTCCTGATGTACTGGGTTTCCTTCGTGTCCTATGTCTTATGTTCCAGTCCTGTCGTCTGAGTCCTAATCCAAGTACTTTCAGTTCTCTCTCTCCAAGTTCAGCTCACTCACCCTGGACCTTGTCTCCAGCTGACCATTTCCTGGGAGTAAATCCGTCCTATCCGGTGTCCGTTTCCTTGGTGGCTGGAGCCCCCTTCCAGCAAGATTGTCTTCGAGCACTGCCTGGATTCCTTCCTTACCCTGAGCCTTAGTCTTGGTCCTCGCTCCTTCCAAGTTCCAAGTCTTCATCTGAATCCTTCCAAGTTCCAAGTCCTTGTCTGAATCCTTCCAAGTTCCAAGTCTTCGTCTGAGTTCATCCAAGTTCCAAGTCTTTGGATCCTTCCAAGTTCCAAGTCTCGTTTCATTCAAGTTCCAAGTTCCAAATCTTCTCCCATCCAAGTTCCAAGTCTTCATCTGCGTTCGTCCAAGTTCCAAGTCTTTGTCTGAATCCTTCCAAGTTCAAAGTTCCAAGTCTCATCTCATCCACATTCCAAGTGTTCCAAGTTACCTCACATCCGAGTTCCAAGTCCCAAGTCCTTGTCTCACCCCCATCCAAGTTCCAAGTTCCAAGTTTCCAGTGTCCTTGTCTCATCTAAAGTTCCACATTCCAAGTTCCAAGTGTCCTCATCTTGTCTGAGTTCCACGTTCCAAGTCCCCAGTGTCCGCATATCATCTGAGTTCCACATTCCAAGTTCCCAGCATCCTCATCTTGTCTGAGTTCCATGTTCCAAGTTCCAAGTGTCCTCGTCTCGTCTGAGTTCCATGTTCCAAGTTCCAAGCTCCAGTACCATAGCCTGTTCTTCCCAAGCTTGGACACACCTCGCCTGCCACGGCGTTTCCTCGGAGCTCCTCTCCAGTTGCGTCGGGGTCCATGGGCACACATCTCCCCAGAATCGGGAGTGACCACTAGCGCTCCCTTCCATTGGATTCCAACAATAAATAGCTTTAACAATCTCAGGGTTGGACTCTTTAGGGATTTTCAAGGAATCCAAATAGAATTTCTTAATCATCTCAAGGGGAGACATTAAAGAACAGCGAGGGAAATTAAGGAACCTTACATTACATCTCTTAGAATAGTTACCCATAGTTTCTACCTTCCTGCTTAGAGATTGATTGTCTCTAAACAGGGATACCATAGTATCCCATAGTGTATTACAATCAGCAACATTTACAATCTTACTTTCTATGTCAGCAGTTCTCTGAGACTGTTCTTTAATTGAAACGGATAAATCACCATAAGAGCCCAGAACATTATCAATACATAAGGAAAGAGCTGATTCCAAATTAGTAATAGCTAACCATAAAGAGTCTAATGTTATTTCAGCAGGTTTAGGCATCTTGCTAGGTGTCATTAGCAAGGAAACTCCCGTCTCCTGGGGCCTCACCTCCGAGGGATGGTTGGATATGCTTGTTACGTTAACCAAGTTCTCCCTAGGTTCCAGAAGTGGTATGTTAGGCAGCTGCAGTGGGACTGGACCAGAGGGGCTAAGAGAGAGTGAACACTCTCCAGGAGCAGAGCCAGATGGTCCAGAAGCACCAAGCTCACTTAGTCCCATTAATGAAATAGTAAAATTAAAAGTTTACAGACCTGGTTGGATAGTCCGAGGGGTAGACTGAGAAGCAGGAGGGAAGCTCCTCAACGTACCTTTTCTCTTTTTACCCATATCCTGGTGATGAAACTCAGAAAGATGAGGAGACTTCCACCCAAAAAAAAACAGCTGGAGGGGCACGCCCCTTTGGAGCGCGGCTTCAGCATGCGCCAGTGGCTGCGCACCGCTGCACGCTGACTTTTATCGGCGTGACCCGGGCTTGCAGTGATGTCAGTGGCCTCAGCTGCTGGTCCCCCGGATGTTAGGGAGCAAGTGGGGGAAGTCTCCAGGCACTCTCCTCGCGATGGAACTAACACGCCGACTTTTATCAGTGTGACCCCGGGCTTGCAGTGACATCAGCGGCCTCGGCTGTCGGTCACCCGGATGTTAGGGAACCGGTGGGGAAAGTCTCCAGACACTCTCCCCCTGAAATTGTTTCTTTATGGTTTTTGTAATTGTAATTTACTTTTATTTAATTGTGAAGCATTTTGAATTCTTTAGAAAATTGCTATAAAAAAATAAAATTACCATTATCATTGCCATTTAACAAATGATTTTCCTATCTGCTTTATACTTCCTCCCTTTTTTCGTGGATTGGATATATCCTAAAGGGCCATAACTGAATTTCTTTCTTAAGGCTAACTCCACATTCTCTTTCCCCCTCTCCTTGTCCCAAGGTGTGGGTTCTTTCAGTGGGGGGAAGGATAATCTTCATGGCCTAGGGCTGGAATGAACTCCCTTGTGTGTAGGGTATCATAGCTGGACCCACTGGATGGGTGTTCAAATTAAAGTTTACTGTGGCTGATTTCAAAAGAATCAATATGAACAAATAATTAAAAGGTGAATTTTAAAACCGGTAAATGGGTGCACATGTGGGTGTATTTGTCAGCTTGCACCCAGAGACACAGCTATTTTATAACATATGCATATATATATGCGTGCATATTATAAAATAACCTGACCCTGTGCACATGTGCACTCAATTTGAAGTGGCCGTGTGCCTGTGCATGCAAATGCTGCTTCTACAGTGTAAATAGGGAAATTTGAAAAGGCACGCATGCCAACACCATTGCCCATTTTACCAGTTCATTCCCAGTTCACCCAGTTAAGAAACTGGACTTCCAAACCTGCCTGATTTAATAGCCTTCCTTCTCCCCTATTAGCCTTGACCTTTCAAACCCAGCTGATCTGTATTTTTTTGTTTTATAAGTTACATTTCAACCATAGCAGAAGTAAATGTACGTGGCATGGGACCCTGGTGCATTTCAGTGCACATAGGGGTAGATTTTTTTAAAAATCGCGATCACGTACCTTTGATGCGCAGCAGGCGCAAACAAAAGTAAGCTGGATTTTATAAGATACGCGCATAGCCGCGCGTATCCTCTAAAATCCTGGATCGGCGCACGCAAGGCTGCCGATTTTGGGCAGCCTGCGTGCGCCGAGCCACGCAGCCTGCCTCCGTTCCCTCCGAGGGCGCTCCGAAATCGGAGCGCCCTCGGAGGGAACTTCCTTTCGCCCTCCCCTCACCTTCCCCTCCCTTCCCCTACCTAACCCACCCCCCCGGCCCTATCTAAACCCCCCCCCCTTACCTTTGTCCCTAGATTTACACCTGTGAGAAGCAGATGTAAATCTACGCGCGCCAGCGAAGTGCTGGCGCGCCGTCTTCCGACCCGGGGACTGGTCCGGAGGCCTGGACCACGCCCCCGGTCCCACCCCCGAAACGCCACGTCCCGCCCCTGAAATGCCGCGTCATCCGGTCCCACCCCCGACACGCCCCGACACGCCCCCCTTAAAAAAAAACCCGGGACCTACGCGCATCCAGGGGCTCTGCGCGCACCAGCGGCCTATGGAAAATAGGCACGCCAGCGCTCAAGGCCCTGCTCGCGTAAATCCGGGTGGATTTACGCGAGCAGGGCTTTTAAAATCCGCCCGTCAAGTATTTGCAAGCAAATTTTACGTTAAAATCCCGGAATGCCCATGCCTCACCAAGATCATGCCCATTCCCTCCCCCCCTTTTTGAAACTTTTCATGTCTGCACATAGCGGTATTTATGCATATATCCTGGCAGCTTTTAAAATCTGCTCGGCGTGCAATTGCCTGACATATTTATGCAACCCTTAATTTCGGCATGCAGTGGGCTTTTAAAATTTACCTGATAGTAATTTACCTGATCCCCAGCGGCAACCGCGCCAGTGGCAGGAGCCCATTAGGGCCAGGAGACCCTCAACGAAAGGGGTAAGAGACCCCCAACGAACGGGTAAAGACCCCCCAACGCCGCCGACGCCGATCAGACCCGCTGCCGCCTGCCGCCTCCTGGCGCTAAGTCGCGCCCACCACCTCACCATTGGGCCTATCAGAGGCCAGGAACGCCAACCACAGCAGCCCCTTAAATTTAGGGCCTCGTTTTGGCGCCTCATCCCCAGCGGCAACCGCGCCAGTGGCAGGAGCCCATTAGGGTCAGGAGACCCTCAACGAAAGGGTAAAAGACCCCCAACAAACAGGGAAAGACCCCCCAACGCCGCCGACACCGATCAGACCCGCTGTCGCCTGCCGCCTGCCGCCTCCCGGCGCTAAGCCGCGCCCACCACCTCGCCATTGGACCTATCAGAGGCCAGGAACACCGCCCACAGCAGCCTTTTAAATTTAGGGCCTCGTTTTGGCGCCGGGCGCCGGGCGTCGCACGCCGAAGGTGCGCATCAAAGGGGCAGGCCCCTTTGTGCGCCCCTTAGTGCAGTCACTAAGTGCTTCACCAAGAACTTGCTGATTCTCCGGCATCCTTACTGTTGTCTCAATTCTCTACCTGTTAGACACATAAACACTTTCTCTAAAATGCTACTGTTGTGCTGCTGCTTATGTGTTCACAAAGTGAGTGCCCCCAGTCCAGCACTGCTGCATCATGGTGTAAAGTTCTTGCTTGCTGCCAGCCCTTCCCCATTCTGCAGCAGCCTCCTCCCTTTCCCAATCTCATTCTCTAGGAGCCTCGCTGGTTCTAGAGCCAGCTGCTTCTCTCAGAGCTCAATACAGTCACCTCAGACAGAAGCCTCCCCAGCACTGCATAGGCACTTCCTCCTGACTTCCTCCTTTCTGACCTGTGTCTATAGCTTGCTTCCACTTCTCCGCAACCCTCCCACCCTTCTAGTGCATTCCCATTGATGGAAGGCTACACAGTCTGCTGCTTTTATGGTTCATCAAGCTATGCTCTACCTGCCAACTCCAGGGGAGAGTGACTACTACTATTCCCTGGACTTATAAAAAGAGAAAATTAAGCCCTGGCCGAGACGGAGGAGAGCCACTAACCCAAGCAGCACAGCTCCAGATGGAATCCTGCTTTCTCTTGTGGATCCAGTGTAGCCAGAGCTGGTGGAAGGGTATTAGGTGTCATAAGCAAACCTTACAGCCTTTCACACACTCCTGGTCCCAACCTTCTCACAAATAATTTAAAAAATATGCATTTATAGTAACAGATTTTACATGAAAAAGAATATTCATTGTTCTAAGGTTAAAATATTACTTAAAACATGAGTATTATTTACATGCACTGCTGTGGTACCAACCGGAAAACACTGCAAAAAAACCACCTTCAGTCATATGATATTGAGACTATTGTAAAGCATGTCAGCCCGCAGAAAACTTTAAGTAAACTCAATTACAATATAGTAAACCTCCCATACGAAAACAGCACTAACTGCCAGCACTCAAACAGTAAAATGCAACACTTCAAATATTACACCAGGTCCTAAAACACCAATACACCTAATATTTAGAAAACAGAACACGCCAAGCTGTTATAGATCACTACACAGAAACTACATGCTAGAAAATTATCTCACCTCAGTCACACATGCAAAACACAGAGAGACCCTCATCAAAAACAGAATAAAGAGACGAGTATAACTAGAAACATGCAGACAAAAACTGAATTGGAAACTATTAAAAGACACTCTGTATACAGTGCAACAATGAAAAAACAGAAACATCATTCCTCATTAAACATCAAATAATAAAATCAAGATATATAAATATATAAACCATCAATCTTAATAGTAAACCATAATCACAAAAAAAATACATATTTCATGGGTCAGCCCAAGGAAATCACACTGGGGAATGTGTGGCATGCTTTAAAGGCTATTGAAGGAACTTTGAAATCTTTAGCACAGATAACTACTGAAGTTAAAAGTCAAACAAGTTGAACTAATAACAATTTAATTGGATCTTTTAACACTAAAATACAAAACCATGAGGAAAGAATAACAAAAATGGAGTCCCTCCAACAGAATTTCATAAGATCTGACTTGATAATTGAAAAAAGATTAGAACGGGTTGAAAATAATCTAAGAATTTTGAATCTGAGGATTATAAACTTTCCTGTGGTCAGAATGATTTCACCGATGGAACTCTTCAAAATCTATATGAAAGAAGTCTTAAAAATTCCTGAAGCTGCGTTACCAGTTTGCACTAAGGCATACTACCTCCCCCGTCCGGGAACCGAGGTTGAAGGGGAGAGAAATATTCCATCTATGAACATTTCTGAATTATTGGAAATATCACTAGAATCAGAAATAAAGAGAGAAGGGCAATGTTAATATCATTTGCATTTGTATCTGATAGGAATTATATTTTGAAATTGTTCTTAAGAAATAGATTAGTCCCCTTTTATGGGGCTCAAATTTGGATATACCCTGTGTAAATGTGTAAATTTGAATATACCCTGTGTAAATGTGTAAATTTACACATTTATATTTTATATTTTATAATATTATACATATTTATTAATTGATACAGCTGGCTAAAAGGTTAATATTCGTTCTTCAATTTCCTCCCCTTTCATATCCTAGTTATTTTTCCTTGTTTATTGTAACTTTCTCACATCCTGAATATTGTTATAATATTTTTTAAGTTTCATACTATATTTGATGTTGAATTGGGAAATGTTCTTTACTTTGTTACTCTCTGCCTTTACTCACATTGTTAATTGTAAACCGGGTTGATGTGATTCCTATCATGAAACTCGGTATATTAAAAATAATAAATAAATAAATAAATAAATAAATGTGGTAAAGTTAACCCAGCAACGTAGGAAGGAATTCCTTGGAATGAGAGAAAGGGTTCTTAGTTTAGGGGCCCGATTCATCTTAAAATACTCTAGTAAATGCTGTGTAAGATTTCAAAATAATAATTATGTTTTCTTTGAGCCCGAGCAACGGAAGGTTTTTCTGATAGGAAACTCTCAGCATCCCGGAGATGGAGTGACTCATTAGAATTATGGTAGCTCTCCTATCTTTTTCTTGTTAATTAAATGAAATACCTGTTTTTTCGCTCTGCATTCTTATGCCCCCTCATATTCTTCTATTTAGGTATAAACTTCAGATAACTCATGATTTATATAGGAAGGTATTATGAAAGCTGAAACTATGTGAAGATATTGTACCGTATTTCTATTCAGAAATGTATTTTCTGTATATATTTTGAAATTTGAAAAAAAAAAAATAAAAAAAAAATACATATTTCAAAACAGCTAATGAAAAGAATACCCAATAATTACTTTTTTTTAATTATTCCCAATTATCATTAAAAGCAGAATATAAACCAAATAAATATATAAAATAAAATATTTAAAAACAGAAGACATCACATAACACTAATAAAGATTAAAAAAAAATCCTCTGCTCTCCATAACTGGGAACCTTTGATTTCTAATCTCCCTGAGATTGTCATGGATTAGTTCGGGGAGGGAGTAGTACAACTTTCTCCTCTCTCTCTCTCTCTCTCACTCATACCCATTATTTTTCAACACACACACACTTGCATACTCATACATCCTCACATGCACCTTCTCTCTCCCTCTCATATGCTCTTTTACATACACATACATATGCTCTCTCATGTTCTCTCTCACTTACAAACATGCACACACATATTCTCTCTCATGCACACACACACACACACACACACACACACTCTCCCCAGAATATATAAAGAGAGGTTTCTTTGTGCCTGCACAACTTCTTTCTCACACACACATGCGGTCTTACATGCTATTTGCTCACATGCACATATGCTCCTACACATGTTCACCCACCTGCTCTCTTACATGCTATTTGCTCACACATATGCTTTGTCACACATGCATACATGCTCCATCTCACATATATGTGCTCTCACACACACACACCACACAAACACTTGCTCTCTCTCTCTCCCGGAATATACCAATAACAGAAGACTGCTCCTTGGGCCTGTGCAACGTCTCTCACACACACATACACATGCTGTCTTACATTCTATTTACTCACACACATACTCACTCTCTCTCTCTCTCCAAAGAACATACACTGTTCAGGTAGCATCAGCCTTCTTTCTTCAACCGTGTAGCCCCACTGATACAACAGCCTCCTTGCTGCACAGTTTGCGAGTGCAAAAGCATCTTTTAGCCATGCAGCCCTATAGGTGCAAGAGTCTCTTAAATGGTGCAGCTTCCAGGACCAGCTTCTTTTCCACTGTGTGGCCCAGCTGACAGGGCCTCTTCTCTTTGGCTGTGTGGCTGCACAGATAGTAGCCTTCTATTTTCTGCCTCACGGCCCAGCTGAAAGAGACCTCTTTGCTTCAGCCACACAGCTGAAGAGATGAGGCTGTTATCAGCTGGGCCATGCGGCTGAAGACAAGAGGCCCCTGTCAGCTGGGCTGCAAGATGGAAAAGAAGAAGCCTCTGTCAGCTGGGTTGCACTGCTGAAGTGAAGAGGAGGGACCCAGTGGAGCAAAAGACTCCCTCAGACTCTCCCTAATCTGGAACAGAGCAACGAGGAATTGTTAGGGCTAAATTGGAACTTAAAAATAGATAGGTGGAAGCTGTGGCTGAGACTCAGGGAACGTGCCCAGTGAAATGATGCCCTGACTGCAGGAAGCCTGCACAAGTTAGCCCCGCAACCATGTGACTGGCCTGACCAGCCCACTGGGGCATGCCTGAAGCCCCAATAGGCCAATCTGCCCCTGACCCTAGGCTAACCCAACCTTTTAGGATTGGGATTCTACCAGTTCAGCCATCCTCAGGGGGAGATGCTGTAGGGATGATATTTTCCTCCTAGCTGTCTACATTCAATGGCAGAGACCTAGGACCATCTAGTGGAAACCAAAAGGGTCCCTATTAGGGATGTGAATTGTTTTTTGACGATTTAAAACAATCGTCAGATATATTTTAAATTGTCAAAAATCATTAGAGCCGCGATACAATAACAATTCCCCCGATTTATCGTCAAAAATCGTAAATCGAGGGAGGGGGGGAGGGCGGGAAAACCGGCACACCAAAACAACCCTAAAACCACCCCGACCCTTTAAAAGAAATCCCGCACCCTCCCGAACCCCCCAAAATGTTTTAAATTACCTGGGGTCCAGTGGGGGGTCCCAGCACGATCTCCCACTCTCGGGCCACGGCTGCGTTAAGAGAAATGGCGCCGGTGGCCCTTTGCCCTTACCATATGACAGGGCAAAGGTAGCGCCGGCGCCATTTTGGTTCCTGTGACCCGACATCACGAGTGCAGGAGATCGCTCCTGGACCCCCGCTGGACCCCCAGGGACTTTTGGCCAGCTTGGGGGGGCCTCCTGACCCCCACAAGACTTGCCAAAAGTCCAGCGGGGGTCCGGGAGCGACCTTCTGCACTCGGGCTGATTTGCCAATATTCAAAATGGCGCCAGCACTACCTCTCTATCTCCCGCGGTAACTCCTTGGAAAATGACCCCCTATGTTAGTCACAGTTTTCAGAACAGCTGCATAAATACTCACTTATTATTTATTTAAGGCTTTTTTTATACTGATATTCGTGGGTACATCATATTGGTTTACAATGAACTTGAAACAATGTACAAAGAACAGGGTGCAAAAACTTGGCGGGGGGGGAATATAAAATAGTAGTTTATAGATAACTAGATTTAGGCGATAGACAGTAGCTTGATTGGGTATACACATAACATTAAGGGGCAAGCGGGGAGGGGGAGGGAGAAGGGAGGAGAGGGGGATAATATAGGCATATACATAACATTCTTGAAGGTGGGAGAGGTGCCATAAATTGGGCATGTATATAACATAATTGGAGCGAGGGCGATAGGGGAGGTGGGGGGAGTATCTACATAACATTATTGAGCAAATATATAATATTATTGGAGAGAGAGGAGGCAGGGAGGTAGAGGGGAATTTACATAACATTATTGAGTACATAACATTATTGGAACATATACAGAGTAGCTCTATTCATCAGAATATAAAACCTTTCTATGCCTCTTCCTGACTTGTCCTCCAGGTAATAGCAAGGAATGTTGCCAGTATCCCAAGCTCTCACCCCTCTCAGGCTTCTTCCTTCAAGGTTTTCCACAAACTGTGGGGCCATGTGTCACTCCTTCACATTCAAGACCCAGGTCTGCTCTCCTGGTTATTCCTGATTGTTTCTCTGTGGAGATATATATGCACCTCTCCTGCCTCAGGCCTTTCCCCTTAAGGGAGAAAATTCTTACAGAGCCCTCTCCTTCAGGAAAGGCACCCCGGGCACTTCTTACAATCGGTAGGTTCCTCCCAACTCCTCCCACCAAACTTTGAATACAGCCTTTCATTCTTTGAATGCACACCTTCTGCAGGATCTTTTCCTCCAGCCCTCTTTAAGGGCACACACAGTAGAAATTCACTAAACACTTCCTCCATAACTTTTCCATTTGTTATCATACCCCATATTCATTTGTCATATGGTCTGCCATCTTGTGGTGGTTCAAAGTAGTTAGTTTATCAACGCTGATCCATAATGATAATGGTTCCTATATACCTTCAGGAACCATTCAGTTGTACAACCCTGAGAAAAGATCATGGGTCTCCCCTGTCCATATTCCCTCCAAAGCTACACTAAAGTGAAATAGGGCCCTGTTTGGAGGCTCATCACAAGTAAAAAAAAACTTCAACAATCACTAGATATTGGACCCAGACTTTGACTATTTACCAATAATTTCCACATGTCCTTATCCCAAATTTAAGGAATAAAAAAAGAAGGCAGAAACTTTGCCTTTACTTTTCTCTGTGTTTGTATATGCTTTCTGTTGTTTATTACAGGTTCCCACAAAAGAAGAAGGAAGAATGAAGACAGCATTGTTACACTGGGGGTGTTATAGTGTACCCTTGGGCCTCAGCCCGACACCAGATGGATCAAGAGCCGAACCGAGGGTTGACGGCGTGTTCCAGCATGGCAGACGGTCTTACTCTCTGCCAGACCTGCAAGCTCCCAAGGCCAACAACAAGATGTTGGAAGTTGAACGGTCCTCCGACCATTCCAAGCCCTTTCGGACCTGCCACTTGGATCGGCATGGAACAGCAGGCCTGGTCTGAGGATGAGGGCAGACGGGCCTTGACATGAAGACATGACACCAAGATTGATGCAACGACATCACAGACGAGGGTTGTTGAAGACATGACACAAGGACTATTGAAGACATGACACCAGGGCTATTGAAGACATGACACCAGGGCTGATGCGAAGACATCACGGACCAGGGTCGATGCGATGGCAGCCCGGACCAGGGTCGATGTGACGACATCAGAGACATGACGAGGAACTTGACAAATTCCAGATGAGACGAGAAACTGGGTAGGAGGACATTGGCACTGTCTCTCAGGGCGCCCTACTCAGCCCACCTTCACAGGCAGACCCAATGGGCTGGTTGTGGACCACCCTGTCCCACTGTGCGCCCTACACAGCCCGAGGAGGCTGGTCATGGACCACGTGGAGAGCGGGACGAGTGCAGGGAAGAATCCAGTCGAGGTGGGACTCCGACGACAGAGCCAGATGTCGTCCGAAGCACCACAAGGCTGGCAGGACATGACGGCTCAGGAGCACAGGAATGAATTCCACCTGCAGGCCACTTGATGCTCGGGAAAGACATCGTCCGAGGAAGCAAGGCCTGACAGGACCAGAAGGCTCAGGAGCGCTGAAGTGAACACCAAGAAGGGCAGGACACCAGGAGGCGAAACACCAGGAGACGAAACACCAGGAGACGAAACACCAGGACACCTGGACGAGGACCTCAGGCACAAAGACATGGCATGACGAGAATCAGACGAGACGAGACGAGGAACTCCATGGAGAAAATAGAAGACCTGACGGAGCTCTGGCTCGCAGGAGCCTTCAGAGTGAAGTAACTCCGATGCAAGGTAAAGACGTAGTGCGAAGACTGCCCTTTTATAGGGCTACCACAGGAAATCAGTCCATAGGTGGGACCAGCACACTTCCTGTGTCTGGCCCTTTAAATTCTGAAGAGAGGCGCGGCCGTGCGCCTAGAGGAAGAAGCAGGAGCTTGTGCAGGACCGCGGACAGCGGCCTGCACAGACGTCGACGCCGGAACAGCAGGGCTGAGCTGGAAAGCAGGCCTCGATGTCAGCAGCGGCTCCTGCCGCTGTAGGGAGCCCCAAGGGCGGCTCCAGCTGCTACTCCAGCCCAGGGCTTGCGGCCTTCAGCCCCGGAGGATGAAGATGACGGCGGCGGCGGCTTCTGTGCTGCAAAGATGGCAGAAAGTCCGCGGAGAAGCAGCAGAAGGTGGGCGGCATCCGGGCCGCGAAAGCAAGAAAGTCTGGGGCTCCAGCCACACCAGAAGGCCCAACATCGGCGGCGTCTGTGCCGCGTCGGGTGAAGCATGGTAGCAGAAAAGAGATGAGCAGGGCCTGCTCGCGGGGGTTAGCTCCGCGGGCAGGGTTCCATAACAGCATTAAGGAATAAGGACTTTAATTTGAAAATAAAAGTTTTTCCTTTGAAATAAGGAAATCTACTAAATATTATAAAACAAAAAATATTTCAAAATGTGTTTTTCTTTATTCCTTATCACTCACAATCTTTCATTATGGGCTTCTGACCTTGGTACACAAAAATAGCACCGTGCAACTAACATTCATATTAATTTACAGGAATAGGAAGGGGAATCTGTACCTTCATATGCTGTTTCTCACAGGATTTATGACTTGCCCTTGAGGAGGAGTGATTCATATTCCCAAGTCCAAAGAACCACATATGATCAGAAAGAGGAGATGGAGAAAACTGCAGAGGTATTTTATGCTGTAGGAATGTGGTGTGGGCTGGATTCATTTGGAGAGAACCATGTCCCTGGTAATTTAGCTTTAATGCTGTTTCTCACAAAGATGTTACAGAAGAAGTCTGCTTGTGGATTAATTCTAACTGTACTGGTTTCTTGTCCAGGTGGACAGGAAGAGGATATGTATGTGCTTTGGTTTTCCTGGCAAAGTGTCAGGAAGAGGGATAATGTATGCGTATTAGATTATTGATTTCATTTTGGATTGTGGCATTTATGGAGAAGTTCCAATCATAATTATTGTCTTACTTTTTCTATTTTAGCAGGTAAGAAGGAATTATCATGTGTAGTGTTTACCTTCTATTGTAATGCTTTGAATCTGTACTTTTCTCACTCTGTGCCATGCACAAGATATTGTTATGTGCTAGATGTATATAATTTGGTACTGTATTTTATGTGATGCTAATTTGCCTTTAGACTCATTTTCTTCTGCTGGACATAGACCTATTGAGGGGATTTTATCCCAAAGCGGATAGGCCTAAAATAGCGGCCAACTCTAAAAAATCTTATTATCCTACTTGTACTATAGAGGTACTTATGTTATTGGTATATTATGGATATTAATTCATTCATGGAATCCCAAATCTATGAGGGGGAATGTGCAGCTGCAGACCTTAGGCGAAGTCTATAGACTACGGTCTGCTCCTAAAATATTTAAGTTAAGGGAAAATAAGTCTAAAGCTTTCCATTTCTATTTTCTTTAAGGTCCTAAAGCTGAGGACTACACGGAGTAAAGGTTTCCCAGGTAATGGAAGATAGCTCTCACTGACTGAATTCTCTCTGGGAAGGAGAGAATCCTATCTCTGAACTTAACACAGTTCTAGTCTAGGATGCCAGAAAAAATCTGGAATCCACACACCACTCCACTGTGATTCTTCAGGGAGAAGGAGTTTTATATTAACTTTCCTAGTCAGTGTAATTTGGTGCCAATCAGTGCTGCTATTTCAGAATTAAGAAGAAAAGAGGTTAGTTTCAACTAAGTGCAGCAAGTAAAAGAGAGGAGACTAATCTGCTGAGCAGCAGAGCTGAGCCATTGGATTTCGGGTACCAAGGGATATCCTAGGCGATCAGGTATAGTAATCCCCAGAATGCGTCCAGCAGGAGATCCTGTACAAACAAAGCAAGGGGATCCTAGGTGTGCGGCTTTTGAATGTATAAATCAAAAATACAGATTCATCTCCAAGTAAATGCACTGTTTTCCATACCGTCGCAATAGAAGAAATATTGTTACAGTAAAGATTTCCTTCGGAACACCAGTCAGCGTGTGGAGACTGCTCAAGTCCAAGCGTGGACACCCTGAGGGCCCAGAAGTTAATCTTTTCTCTTGCTCAGAACAACCTGCATCCTGGATACGGGAGGATTATAGGTGTATGAAAAAACTATAGTGTAATTTAAAAGTCCTGAGTAGTATCTTATATCATCTACTCTGAATGACCCTCTTTTGTTTTGCTTTTAATTATATCTTATACAACCTACACTCTGTGAATCTCCCATTAACTGTTTCTTCTATCTGATCAGACAAGAAACATCAAACGATTCCTGTAAAAAGTATATTCCTGCACAACTATGATCTATAGAAAACCATCTTAATAAAAACAATGAAGAAGCTTCCTTCGTTCCCTGTTTAACCGACAACCAGCAGACTGGGTGAGCTTATACCATCACTCCCAACATCCTGCCATGCAGAAATGTTGACCGCTGCCATAATTATTGCTCAAATCTTCCTGTTCTTCTTTTAATCTCCTTCCCACTAAGCAGAATTACTAACTTAAAATTATACTTGTTAAGATTTCAAATGAAGCCCACTCATATTCTCCTCCGTAACATTTGAAAAGTAAATCTGCAGACATTTCTTGCTTTCAGCTACCTTAATAAATCATCTCCAATTATCATCTCACTTTCAAGTTCCTCACCTCTGGCATGCAGGCCTCTTAGATAAGTCTTGTTTACTCTTTTGCAAGCAAGCTGTTGTGCCAGGAGGTGGACCCTTGGCCTAGTGCAGGATTGGTAGGCTCCCTGGTCGGACCGAGAGAGAGCTTGCCACCAGGAGGTGGAGTACAAGAGGAGACAGAGGCTAGCTGGAGCTTCACCACTAGCAACCTGGGGTTCCCTCAGGTTGAGCCTGAGGGAACCCCAGGGAACCCCAGGTTCAAGGAAGTGCAGGCAGGCAGGCATTTCCTCTTATACAGTGTTCAATCAGGGCACGCCGCAGAGCTGGGATCCGCCCCTGGCCCCTTAAGGGACCGAGTGGTCTGTGTGTACGCGCCTAGGGATGGGCCTAATGCCACAGAGGATGCCGAGCTCCGCCGTGAAGCCTAGCTGGAGGTGGAAGGTCCGGTGACTGCCACTGCGGGACGCTGAGGCATGGCTGTGCTTGCTGCTGCAGCTGGGGAGGATGACCCGGGACCCGTGGAGGACTTAGTGATGTGCAACAGTTGAGGTTGAGGTTGAGCCTTGGTTGAGCCTTGGTTACCCGGGCCGCCTGGTCTTAGATGGGCCTCGCAGGATCTCCTTGAGAGAAAGTTCAGAAGTGTGCCCACCACGATCAAGGGTGCGTGGTCGATGTTCAGGCTAGAAGTCCGGGGTGCCAGAGAAGGCCAGAAAAGAGTCTCTGAAACTATGGCAAGGATCAAGGCCAGAGTCAAGGTAGCATAGTCAGCCAAAGCAGGGGTCAATACCAGTGGTCAGTCCGTGGATAGTTAGCCAAAGCAGGAGTCAGGTTCCAGGCAGCAGTCAGATGTGGTCAGAGGTCAGGCAGAGGTCGGTTCCAGGCAGCGTGCAGATGTGGTCGAGGAAGGACAAATCCAGGTGGCGATCAACATAGTCAAGAACAGGCAGAGGTCAGTACCGAGAAGACAGTCTGAGAGGTACTAACTGGGGAGACGAAGGAACAGAAGGACGCTGGAACAGAAGGACACTGGAACAAGGCTGGAACAAAGACTGGAAACGCAGAGGCAAACTAGAAATCACAGTGTGATCGACCCGATTGCCAAGGCAAGGAAGTGCAGGCAGGCATTTCCTCTTATACAGTGTTCAATCAGGGCACGCCGCAGAGCTGGGATCCGCCCCTGGCCCCTTAAGGGACCGAGTGGTCCATGTGTACGCGCCTAGGGATGGGCCTAATGCCACGGAGGATGCCGAGCTCCGCCGTGAAGCCTAGCTGGAGGTGGAAGGCCCGGTGACTGCCACTGCGGGACGCTGAGGCATGGCTGTGCTTGCTGCTGCAGCTGGGGAGGATGATACGGGACCCGTGGAGGACTTAGTGACGTGCTACAGTACCCTTCCTTCTTGGCTTCCCCCTCTTCAGGTGATGCTTGTCTGGGTGCACCCTTTGGAAGGCCTTTAGGAAGTCCTTGTATAGGATGTTCTGTGAGGGCTCCCAGGAGTTTTCTTCAGCCCCATACCCTTCCCAGGCGAGAAGATATTCCCGGCGGCCTCGACACCAACGGATATTGGGGACCTCTCTTACCTAGAGGGTGTTGTTGGGTTCTGTGGAGACCTCTTGAGGAGGAGGATCTCTGCGGGCTAGGCCAGGAAAGCATGAGTGGCTTTAAAAGGGAGACGTGGAAGTTATTGTGAATACCCATGGATCGCAGCAACTGGAATTGGTAAGTTACCGCTCCGACATGGCGGAAGATTGGGAATGGCCCAATGTATTCGGTGCCAGACGATGGGAAGGAAGTCGCAGTCTGATGTGCTTGGTACTTAACCACACCTTTTGACCGGGTCGGAAGAGTGGGGCTGACCGCCGATGCGCATCAGCAACCTTTTTAGAACGTTCAACAGCTTGGGTCAGACGCTCCTTTACTTGGTTCCTAATGTTGCGGATGGTCTGTGCAGTAAATTGCACTGCTGGCGAAGGCACAGAGAGTGGTACAGGCAAGAGTAGTTGTGGTTGACGTCCAAACACCACCAAAAATGGGGAGATGTCCGTGGCGGCAGCAATGTGCGTGTTGTGTGACAACTCGGCCCATGCTAGCAAGTTGGCCCAATTGTCTTGTTGGTCATTTACAAAGGACCTTAGGAAAGTTTTCAGGGTACAATTAGTTCTTTCAGCTTGGCCATTACCCTGAGGATGATAGGCCGAGGTGAAACTTAAGTTGATATCGAATTTATGGCATAATGATTGCCAATATTTCACTGTGAACTGTGGGCCTCGGCCCGACACTATCTCTTTGGGCAGGCCATGCAGACAGAAGATATGCCTCAGAAACAGTTTGGCAAGTTTGAGAGCCGATGGGAGGCTCCACAGAGGAATGAAGTGTCCCATCTTAGAGAAGCGGTCGATGGTGACCCAGATGACGGTGTTATCTTGAGATGGAGGCAGGTCAGTGATAAAATCGGTTGATATGCTGGACCAGGGTTCGGTGGGTGCTGGAAGTGGTTGGAGAAGTCCCCGTAGCCGACCCATTGGGGGCTTTTGTTGTGCACATACCGGACAAGAGTCAACATAATTATGGGAATCTGTTACCATGCTGGGCCACCAGTAGAAACATCTTAACATTTCCAGGGTTCTGGCTCGACTAGGATGTCCAGCTAGCTTTGAGTCATGGGCCCAGCGGAGCACACGTTCACGTAGTCGGCGTGGAATGACCGTCTTTCTGGTGGGTACTGTGATGGTAACCGCAAGGGACACACAGGTCGGATCAATAATCTGTCTTGGGGTGTCTGGGGTGTCCTCTGGCTTGAGGGAGCGCAAGAGTGCATCTGTGCAGAGGTTCTTTGAGGCTGGCCGGTAGCGCAACTCGAAATTGAATCACTCGAAGAATAATGCCCATCAGGCTTGTCTAAGATTTAATAATTGTGCCTCTTTTAGGTGCTCCAGATTCTTGTGATCTGTGAATATAGTAAATTTGTGTTGGGCACGTTCTAGCCATGGGCACCACTCCTGGAGTGCCAGTTTGACGGCTAGGAGTTTACGGTCTACAATTGTGTAATTTTGCTCTGCAGGTGAAAATTTGTGGGAATAAAAAGAGCACGGTACCAATGTACCTTTGGAGGAGTACTGACTCAACACCGCCCCGGCTCCGATGGCAGACTCATCGACCTCAACGACAAATGGGCGGTTTGAGTCGGGGTGTCGTAAACAGGGGCCAGAACAAAAGGCTTCTTTTAATGCATGGAATGCAGCTTGAGCCTTGGGACTCCAGACCCGGAGATTGGTTCCTTTCTTGGTCATTGCAGTGAGTGGAGCAGCTAATGTAGAATAGTTGGCAAAAAAGCTCCTATAGTAATTCGTGAACCCAAGGCCAACTGGCTGGGGCAAGTCACGAAGCTTTTCAGGATCCATTGTAAATCCTTGATTTGAAATTATATATCCCAGGAAGGGTAGACAATTTTGCTCAAAGATGCATTTCTCTAGTTTCGCATAAAGGTGATTCTCTCTGAGGCGTTGAAGAACAGTTCTGACATGGGAGCGATGGGACTTCAGGTCTTTTGAGAATATCAAGATGTCATCTAGATATACCACTACGAATGAATAAAGTAGATCTCTTAGGATTTTATTCATCAGGTGTTGGAACACCGCAGGGGCATTGCATTCGCAGTGGCCATCCCTGGTGTTGAACGTGGTCTTCCATATGTCCTCAGGCTGGATGCGAACGAGGTTGTACGTTCCTCCAAGATCGAGTTTCGTGAAGATCTGTGCCCCTTGCAGGCGGTCAAACAATTCGCTGATGAGGGGTAATGGGTAGCGATCCTTGCGGGTGATAGTGTTCAGCCCCTGGTGGTCGATACAAGAGTGTAGTCCTCCATCCTTCTTCTTGACAAAGAAGAAGCCTGCTCCTGCTGGTGAGTCAGAGGGTCTGATGAATCCTTTCTTGAGATTCTCTTTGATATACTTGGACATCGCCTGAGTCTCCAGAAGTGAGAGTGGATAGGTTCTACCTTTGGGAGGTGTAGTGCCAGGCAGAAGTTCGATAGGACAATTATACTTTCGGAGTGGAGGGAGTGTGTCTGCCTTTTGTTTCAAAAAGATATACTCGAAGTCAGAGTATTGAGCCGGTAGGCCAGCGAGGGTAGTGGTCTTCAGGATGGTCACTGCTGGGGATACTTGCTTTAAGCAATGTTTCTGGCATTGCAGGCCCCACTGAACCAGCTGGAGGGATTGCCAGTCAAACTGGGGTCCATGTGTTTGAAGCCAAGGAAGGCCCAATATGACTGGGTGTGTCGAGTGTTTCAAGACGTACAAGGATATTTTTTCCTCGTGGAGGGTTCCCACGGTGAGGCGGAAGGCCACTGTGCGATGCGTGATGCGTCCGAGGAGATGTTCCCCTTGGATAGATGCAAAGTTGATTGGCACCTCTAGGAGTTGCACAGGGATTTTCAAGAGGTTGATGATGTCGTCCATGATGAAACTGCCACTTGCTCCAGTGTCGATAAGAGCAGTGGTGGCAAAGGAACGGGATTCCATGGAAAGGGAAACTGGAAGTAACAGTTGGGGGCTGGTGACAGTAGCGCCCAAGCTCGGGACCCCCGCCAGGCTTAGGCTTTGAAGTTTTCTGGACGGACCGGACAGGACTGCCTCAGGTGTCCGGAAGCACCGCAGTAAAGACAGAGGCCCTGCTTCTTGTGCCGAAGACGCTCTTTGGGAGACAACCACCCACGGTTGACTTGCATAGGTTCCTCGGTAGAAGGAGGTGGTGCCAGTAGAGCCTTCAACCGAGGGCTTGGGGCACATGCTAGGCATTGAGCAGGAGGCTGGAATGCTTTCACTTCATGGTGCCGTTTCTGGAGGCGATGGTCAATTTTCCCAGCGAGGGAAATCAGGTCCTCTAGAGACATAGGAATCTCACGGACAGCGAGCTCATCTTTGAGAGCGGGAGATAGAACTTCTAGATAGAGTGCCCGGAGGCAATCCTCTTGCCATCCCAGTTCCATGGCCAGTGTCCTGAACTCCACCATAAACTCAGAGAGGGATATTGAGCCTTGACGGAGGTGGAGAAGGTGATGACCCGCAACCACCTGATGACAAGGATCTTCAAAGGTCCACTTGAAGGTGGTAATGAACTGGGACAGTTGCATGAGGATGGAGTCAGAATGCTCCCAAAGTCAAGAAGCCCATGCTAGAGCCTTCCCCTCTAGGCGTGAGAGGATAAAAGTAATTTTTGTTGATTCCTTCAGGAACAAGGACGGCTGAAGGACAAATTGCATGAAGCACTGGTTGAGGAAGCCTTGGTGGGACACCGAGGCCTGGCTGTGCTTGCTGCTGCAGCTGGGAGGACTCATGGAGGCCTTAGTGAGGTGAGCAGGCCCGGGTGCGGGCCGAGTGCGAATGGGACGCGCAACACAAGAGCTGCCATTATCTCTTCTCAACTTTCTCCATCTTGGAGGCTGTTATTTTGTTTTTAAAACAACCCATCAAACTCTACTGTAATTTTTACAAACCCTAGTCACTATCTGCATAGTTTTCTGGGAATTTTTTTATTTTTTTTGGCATGCTGGTAATGCATTATTTTGGCTCTATTACAGAACATCTTAAATGACACCTTATTGCTATAAAGTTGTCCTCTGGCTTTCCCACATGCCCCAGGCTCCTCGCCATGCATCTTTCTTCCTCCCCTGCAGGGGGAAAGGGAAATCTGCCAGCACACACGTGTCAAACATGTAATTTCTCCTCTCTGAGTATCTGGGGTACAACCTAATCATAAAATCTTTTTTTTTTCATTAGAATTTAAACGTTTAAGGCCATTATTACTAAGATTTCTTTTCCATAGGAACACGATGGGAAAAATGCCTTAGAAATCTATCCTTCAATAGGTTTAAGTCCTGCATCTTCCTTAAGTGACCATTTGAGAATTTTATTTTGCACTTTGGACTTTTGTATACACAAATCTTTAGAACACAGAGTGTGTCTTATATAACTGGATAACCAAGAAAAGAGTGATGCCTTCTCGTTTCTGCTCGTAATTGGATGGAATTGTACTGAGCGCTACTTATTTTCTTATTTGACCTGAGGCAGGGTAAGCAATCTAAGTATTCAGTGCTGGTTGGAAAACTGTTCTACAATTTGGTCTACAATAACAAATGCAAAGCCTGAAATCAAATATTGTTAAAGGACACCTAGCTCTGAATTAAACTGCTTTTATGAATTAATGCACTGTGAAATGTAGAGCGCACAGACTGCAAATTTAATGAAGGTAACGAGCTGCGTGATGTTGCCTAGTAGTGCATCTCTTGTAAGATACTATGTTCTTGCCTTTTTGGCTAGCTGATGGAATAAAGTGAAACTGGCACTGGTATCACTGAGTACAACCTGCCCCCTAACTACAAAGACCTATCCTAAACTGGTTCCAAAGGAATGAGCGAGCATGAACAGAAAAGAAAGAACATGAAAGTGCTTTTGAGTGATGTAGGTACACAGTATGCAATTAGGGCTAGAGAACAAAGAGCTTTGAAATCCTCTAATATGTCTGGAAGCTTTATAACTCCTTATTTCAACATAACCGTCATTTAAACCAGAATCAGCAAGTGTTTACAACTAGATTAAAAGTGGGATTTCTGTGATGTCGCCTTCAGTCTCACAGGAAATGAACTAAGAACCAAAAAGCCCTTTCTTATTACATTATTTACACTGAATGAGCAAAATTACTTCCAAGTACATTGGCTATGGATTCATGGTTTAAAAGATAAAGGCTATCACAGCTACAGAAGTTCGATTGAATAAAACTCTTTTCACCTTTCTGTGAGTTCTGTTTGTATTTTTCTTGTACTGGATTTGCTGGCTGTCCTTCCAATGCAGCCAACCTGATTCAGTGTAATCACGAAGTTTTTGTGCAGTCTCATTTTCTGTTGCCCATCACAAACATTCTGGTCCTTGTAGAGACAATTTTCCATTGAAAACTATGAATATCAAAATCAGTATATATTGAAAAGGTTGTTAAAAAAAAAAAAGAAAGCTGCACAAAAATGTCATGATGACATTTTACTTAGGCTTCCAACACTGCTCTTTCCAGAAACCAAAAGAGGATTATTTCTGCTCATCTGATTGTTAGAATGATTTTTTTTTTGTTTGTTTCTCTCTTAACCCGTTGCTTTATAATATACTACTGAGACAGTTTTTAGTCTTGTAAGAAAAAAAGGATTATGAATTGTTCCTAGACATTTGATAGCCATTCTATGAATTAACAAGTAGATGTGTCCCTTCATTTTTCAGCTACATATTGACATTTGGCCTATTCAAAGGATCAGAAAATTCAGAAAATATTAGGATTTGACCAGCTGGCCACACATTATCATCGAAGTCTTAAAATAAGCAGAAGAAACATATAAAATCACGGGCAAAATAATATAGTTCCTGAAAGTTGGGATACAGCATTGGATTGTTCCATGTAAAAGAAAATTGTACATATCAGTAAAGCAGGCTTCTTCAAATGCTTTCAGTTCAGAGACAGCAGCAAATGTTTTTAAATAATTAAGACACAAATGCACGCGATGGCATATGTGCTCGCATCTGGCCACAAACAGATATAAGCAAATACTTTATAACTTGTATGTATGATATATGCATGTTTTATAAAATACACATATCGGTACTCTACAACATATGCATGTATATAGGCTTATGCTCGAATATGTGCAATGCATTGAAAGCATGAATATCAATGCGCTAAACATGCATACTTTTTCTACTTATTTTAAAAATATACACACATATATTTTACGCGTGAAAATAAATTAGGACTTAAGTAAGTCCCAATTTATGTCCATAAGTCAGCCAACTTTAGAACAGGCATACATAAATGAAAATAACCCAGTTATCAATTAGTCCACCAGTTCACCCAGTCATTCTCCAGGTCATTGAGACCTTCTTGGTTCTTCGGCCTGAATTCCCCAGTTCACTCAGACCTCTCTCCCAGTCAGTACTACACAATGGGGGTAATTTTCAAAAGGAGTTACATGCGTAAATGTAGCTACTATTGTAGCAATTTTCAAAAGCCATTTACTCAAGTAAAGTGCACTTATTTGAGTAAATCCTATAGACAAATCAATGGCATATTTTGTAGCAATTTTCAAAAACCCACTTACTCAAGTAAAGTGAATTTACTCCAGTAAACCTGGTTTTTACTCAAGTAAATGCTTTTTAAAATCAGGCCCAATAAGCGCATTGAATATCACTTACACCAGATAATTAGCAGATGTAAAAATATACAAGTTGGCAAATGCATATAATTATCTTTTACAATAGTAATTTACATGTGTGTTTACCCTGCCATGAAACACCCCTAAATTGCCCCTTTTTTACACACAATTTCACTTTCGTGTGTACAAAAGTGAAAATACCTAATATTTTATGTGCATAAAATTTTGAAAATCCCCCCCTTAGAAAATAGTAACAAAGAAAGGAGCCAAATAGCACAGGATCAGATTTTTTTGCTGGAGGATGTGATCAAGGCATCTAGAAACTTGATTTTAAAAGGAGTTTGGACAAGTCTCTAGAGCAAAGTCAATAAACATGTATTAGTCAGGTGAACCGAGGGAAAACCACCATTTATCCCTGGGAGTGAGCAATGAAAGATTGGATCTACTTTTTTTTAGATCTGCTAGGTACTTCCTAATGACCCAGAGAGGCACTATTGGAGACAGGATGCTGGGCTTGATGGACCTGTGGTCTCACCCAACATGGCACATCTTAAACAAGCAGAAAGGAAAAGGGTGGGAAAGACATTACATAAGTAGATAGAAAAAATAGAAAATATTACATAGGGTGATGGAGAGAGAAACATGAATACAGAGAAGGTAAACAAAAAAAAAGATGTAATGCGTCTGCATTTCTGTGATTAGTTCTGTTAAATGGTATTTAATGGTAACGGAGTCAATGAATGTAATGTAACAAAGCAAGACTAATCCAATGACCTGCTTGCTTCTTTCCCTATTGCCAAGAGTGACACCTGGCAGAAACCTCATTCTTATAGTTTACTCAGGCCAGTAATGCTGCCAAGGTATCAATACTTGAGTAAGGATACTCCAACTAGCACTCTTATAACAGCATCTACTTGCTGACCAAAATCAATTAGTATTAAGGTAATTCTGCAGTAGAAAAGACTATAGTTCCATCACTAAGAAAGCATAATAAATTGCTTTGTGAACTTTATCTCTCTTTTGAAGTTTCTACATATTTTTTTTATCACTGATAAAAGAATATGCTTTCCCCCTTGGCAAATGACATCTGCATTGCCGTTATCGGACTCAACATTTTGGCCAACCTAAAGAAGTCGTCATTTTTGCTCTCCCATTACTTTCAGCATTTTTCCCCCTCATTGCAGCTGCTAACTTTGAAATATAAAGACAAGGAGGGAAAATACTTTCAGAGCTGGAGTGTAGCAGTTGGTGGGGCTTGTACCGAGTAGGGCTGCACCTGGAGGAGCAGCTGTGCCAGTGCATCGCTTAGCTGAACAATACAACTCTCATCCAGTATACTTGTAAACTAGAGAAAGAAAAAATACTTGCAGGAAAATAATAGTTCCTGCAAATTATCTCACATTTTTAGGGCCTTTTATCCCATTTTGTGTCTTTTTGAAAACATTTTTATGACTCAGGTTCTTAGGGTCTAATTCAAGTAATTTAGGAAGATGCAACGTAGGTCTGCAGTCTGGTGTTTGTTCACTGGCAAAAGCTGATTCACCCTATGCAGAAGTCTGCTGGAACCATTTCTAGTGAACAAACATTCAGTACCTGGATACATAAATATTTTGAGTGGATAAAGCCAAATAGTACTGGATTCTTTGGTGTTAATCCTGAGTTAAACAGTCTTCATCGAATTCTGTGGCTGTAGGAAAATCCTTTTGACAAATCAAGTCCCTTGGGTCATAAAGCATTGATTTTGTAGAAAGTCTAGCTGCTTTCCTGTAATACACCACCTTCAATTTAGTAATACTAATTGAACACATTTGTTATCTACCATAATTAGCCTAACCATTTTATACAAGATAAAACATGCTTTAAACATTTGGTTAATGATAAGATTATAAATTCAGTTCCAGACCATGACGGTATATAAAAATCAGTTTAAAATCTCATAAAATACACTGAATTTCAAAAGCATAACATGGCTACCCTCTTGTGTCATTTTTGTGGAATTGAAGCATCCTGACTATAGGCATTAGGCAACATTACAAGTGTAACTGACAGCAAATAGTGTTGTTGCTTTGTTTTTATTCTGATTTCTATTTCATTTCTAAATAGATATTAGTGCTTAAAACTTTCAAAAACTCTAGCTACTAATTTATTCTCCCTATTAAGCATATAAGCCAAACTATACTTCCTGCCATCAGAACCCATACAGATATTACATTTATAACCTGAGTGATGGAAGACCGTAGTAAGAGAAGATTGTTTTTTGGGGTTTTTTTATGTGAGGACAGGGGAAGAAAAGAAGCAAGAGAAATGTACAACATAAAAAGCAGAATCATTTTATTACTAAAAGGAAAAAAGTCAAAAATTCAATATTTGGAAGGAGAGCTAAGAACATGATCAACTATAAGGATACATGCAAGTCAAGAACTGATTACATTGCTATTTTAAGGATGTTAGGTTCAACTTCCCCTTTAACCCTTCACCCCAGGTTACCGAGGACAGTTGATCCCACAGAGGTGTAAAAGATGAATGAACTGATTTATATTCTGTCTTTTCAAAGCAGATTACATTCAGGTACTGTAAGCATCCCCCTGTCCCCAGAGAGCTCACAATCCAACAGGGTGATTGGTGTGTTGAGAGAATGAGAGAGAGAGAGAGAGAGAGAGAGAAAGAGACTCTATATAGAGTTAGTCTGACACTCAATAGATACCACTGTAGAGGGGCACTTTGAATTGGGGTGGGTTTCAGAAGGATGGGGGTGAGGGTTATGGGGTGTTGTTACAGAAAAGTATAACTACTCCTCATACTTTTCATCCATTATAATGACTACAAATCTTTAGTAATGACAATTTTACTATGAATACCTCGGAATGTTTATGTAACAATACCCCCCTAACCTCCCCCACCTTCCAAAACCCACTCCGATTCAAAGTGCCCCTCTACAGTGGTACCTATATAGAGAGTGTCAGACTGACTCTCTCTCTTTCTCTCTCTCTCGCATTAATCACTGATCAGTGTGTGAAATGAAAAATAGCGCAGGCGCGATAAATTGCCAATGCTGGAGCAGAGTAATTAGCTTAACCATACACCTTTTTTTTTTATCATGGATGAAATTTCCACTATATTTATAGCATTTTGATAAATCTAGGGGTAAGTTTGTTCCTGAGGCAATGGAGGGTGAAGTGACTTGCCCAAAGACATAAGGAGCAGCAGTGGGATTTGAATCCTGGCTTCCCTGGTTTGTAGCCAGTGATGTGCATTCATTTAAATCAAATGCATAAAATGTGATGTTGACTTGATATGTGCTTTGGTTCATTACAACTAAACCAAAATATCTGAAAAATTGGGGAATGTTTTTGTTTTGGTACATAGTGTGTACAGTATTTGCCAAATGTGTTATTTAAACACTGCCTATTTAAACACTTTACCCCTTCTGCAGGAGTCTCCATAGCAAAAAAGGGAAGAAGCAGTCCACAGTCATCCCTGCCTCTAGCTCCTCATTAAAAAGTGACACCTGTTGACTCTGTGACTGGCACCATTTGTTTTGCAATTAGATAGGGGTGCTATCAGGCAGGAGTGACTGGAGACCACTCCTGCCCCTTTTAGATATGACGACCTCTGTGGAAGGGGTAAGCAGGGTCCGTGGGGGTTGGTATTTCTTTTATTTTTTGATTTTGGGGATGTGGGAGATAAATTTAATGTCTATAATAGTTTTGCAACCATCCAAAAATCTGAATTAAAATAATAACAATAATGACAATAATAATAATAATAATAATAATAACAATGATCCAAAAGGAAAATTGTCCCTAATAGTTTGATTTTGTTTTGAAAATGTAATTCTTTTAGGTATTTGACATTGATTCCTCAGAATAAAACTACCAAGCATCATTTAGTTACTGCAAATGATTTACCTGCATTTAGTTACTGCAAATGATTTACCTGCATTTGAAAAACTGTTAGGGGCCTAACATATCTGCAGAGAGTCCAGCTGTATCCTTACCTGAATAGATTTTCCCATACGTGATCCCTGCATAATGCACAGTATTCCAATCAAACTTATGTTTTTGGTTCCATTTTTTTTGTGCGTAATCTATAAGAACATAAGAAATTGCCATGCTGGGTCAGACCAAGGGTCCATCAAGCCCAGCATCCTGTTTCCAACAGAGGCCAAACTAGGCCACAAGAACCTGGCAAGTACCCAAACACTAAGAAGATCCCATGCTATGGATGCAATTAATAGCAGTGGGATCTTGATTAATAGCCGTTAATGGACTTCTCCTCCAAGAACTTATCCAAACCTTTTTTTTGAACCCAGCTACACTAACTGCACTAACCACATCCTCTGGCAAATTGAGTCAGGGTGGGTTCAAAGTTCACCATAACCCTAGTTTTGTTATGCCATGCTTATAGGCAAAGAGTTTTTTTGCTTTTCTGCCTCTAATCAGCTACTATTTTCAATCTCAGTTGTACCCTGTGTTACCTCTGCCCTCAGAAATGTTCATTGGCTCTTTCTGAGTTTTTGAATACCATGGAAGAATTCACTGATAGCATCATGATGACCTTCATGATTCCAGGAAGCCAAGTCATCATCTTCCGCGTCTCAGCAGCGTCAGCGAGCCCGAACAAGAGGGGAGGCCTGCGTGGTCGGCGCCTAGACCCGCCGGGGTAAGGCCTTTGAAGTTTCCCTCACCCTCGGCGAGCCCGGACGCAGACCACGAGGCAAGTCTTCGACGCTGCTCCTCCTCCACGCCGTCCCTCCGCTCGGCCGTCCAGCCCGCCCACAACCCAGGCGGACCAATCGGAAGCCGCGAGAGGGACCTTTAAATTTGCAGCTCACCCGGCGCCGATTCTCTTCCGCGTCTCCGCAGCGTCAGCGAGCCCGAACAAGAGGGGAGGCCTGCGCGGTCGGCGCCTAGACCCGCCGGGGTAAGGCCTTTGAAGTTTCCCTCACCCTCGGCGAGCCCGGACGCAGACCACGAGGCAAGTCTTCGACGCTGCTCCTCCTCCACGCCGTCCCTCCGCTCGGCCGTCCAGCCCGCCCACAACCCAGGCGGACCAATCGGAAGCCGCGAGAGGGACCTTTAAATTTGCAGCTCACCAGGCGCCGCGCGCCTGCGTCGCGCGCCAAAGGAGCACAACAAAGGGGCTTGCCCCTTTGTGCGCCCCTTCGTGCAGCCCCCAGAGCAGCCCGTCACCACGCCACACACGCCAGCGGTCTCAACAGCTCAACCCAGCGAACACCAACTAATACAATCGCAGACTAAGGAAACGGCAACTTCTCAGGGACACCAGACCATACTCCAAGACAAACCCTAAACCAAAACTCGAACCAAGAGTACACGGAGTACTGTCCCACAACCTTATAAAGGACCAAACGAGCATAATCATCGCTCTCCAGCGCTGTACTCAAATTCATCTTCACCAGCGGATACTCCTTTCAGTCCAAACATTCCTCGTTCACCCATCCCTCATCAGAATCCCACCAAAGCGACTTCTCCATATAGATTGCCTTCAGGACCCTCCACCTTTCTTCTAAGACTATTTCTTCACCTTCAACTCTACCAGCCTTACCCCTGAAGAAATGATAACACAACACATCCCTATCAGATACCACCGCCAACTCCGCAACATGCCTCACGTGCAAGAATCTCCGGCAAGAACTCCTAGGTCCCTCATCCCAATCATGATCACGCCACTGACACAGTTCCTAGGGCTAACCTTGCTCTCTGTAACCTTATTCAACGCCCAATCTCTGACAAAAAAGACTCATATCCTCAACGACTATCTCTTGGACAGTAACCCTGACTTCTGTGCCATAACAGAAACATGGCTAAAAAACACTGACATAGCATTAATCAACCAATTACCCACGCACAAATACGACTTCTTCTCAATTCACAGACACAAAAAACGAGGCGGCGGCTTATTACTAGCTTCCAAGAAAGAATTCAGACTAACATCGCACACAATCAAGTCAGAATCCAAAATAGAATTGGGATTATTCAAATCAAACCAACTGCAGATACTCTTAGTATATGCCCCTCCAGGAGTACTAGAAGCAGACGCCTCCCCCCTTATCGAAGCCATCATGAAGCACATCAACTCAGACTTTCCTACCATAATCATGGGAGATTTTAACCTCCACATCGATGCCGCCCACTACTCAGCCAATTGTGAAACACTCCTCACCGCCATCAGTGCATTGGGATTCACCCAGATTATCAACAAGCCAACACACAAGGCAGGACATACTCTGGATCTTATTTTCATCAACTCCAATTTCTCCTGCACTATGGAACCCACATGTTCCCCGATCCCCTGGTCAGATCACTTCTTGATAACAACCACCCTCTCCATAAAAAAACAATCACACGCCACGCAGCACCTCTCCACCATCCACTTCAGGAAACCGTGTGCCTCAGACATACTCAGCGAACAGCTCACCAAGGAACTTACACACCTGGATTTATCTAACCCCAACTCAGCTGTGCTCTCCTGGCACAAGATCACTGAAGCAGTAGCAAACAAACTATGCCCAGCAGTCTCCAAAGTAATTAATCCAACAAAAAAAGGAAATCAACCTTGGTTCTCCAACGAACTCAAACAGAAAAAACAAGAACTACGACACAAAGAAAACAGTTGGCGCAAAGCCCCCAACCCATCTACCCTATCATCTTACAAAGGAACTCTACATCTATACAGGACATTAATTCTAAAAGCAAAAAAAGAATACTACGCTAAAAAAATCCACGATCTCCAATATGACGCAAAGGCTCTCTTTTCATATGTTGCACAAATCACAAAGCCACTACCGCCAACGATCCCTGACGAACAGGCTCAATCTAAAGCAAATGAACTAGCCATATTCTTTCAGCAGAAGATTACAAATACTCTAGCACTCCTTCCAACCAAGACCATACCGCCCACTCCAGTCAGCAACTTACACACACCTAAGGGAGTCAAATTGGACAACTTCGAATTAACCTCCACCAAAGAGATCGAATCCATCCTTAAAAAGCAGAAACCATCCAGCCACCCTGCAGACAGTATTCCTTCCAAACTACTGCTACTTATTCCAAACACAATCTCTGGAGCGCTGACCAACATCATTAACTGCTGCTTAAGTCAAGGAATGTACCCAGATAGTCTAAAAAACGCAGCCCTTAAACCCCTCCTGAAGAAACACAACCTGGACCCTAGCGAATTAGCCAATTTCCGCCCCATCTCCAATCTTCCTTTTTTAGCCAAACTTACTGAGAAACTAGTAAACACCCAGCTCTCAGATTACCTAGAAGATCACAACTTTCTGTACCCTTCCCAATATGGTTTCCGCAAATCACGCAACACGGAAACCCTTCTCATTTCTCTAACAGACCATATTATTATGGGGCTGGACAAAGGCCACTCCTTTCTTCTAATCCTCCTTGACATCTCGGCGGCTTTCGACACCGTCAACCACTCCATCCTCCTGAATCGCCTTTCAGACATAGGCATTTCCGGAACAGCCCACAGCTGGTTCAAGTCTTTCCTTAGTAATAGAAGCTTTAAAGTCAAGATTAACAATAAAGAATCACCGTCGACAAATTCTTCCCGTGGTGTACCGCAAGGATCATCACTATCTCCCACTCTATTCAACGTCTACCTCCTCCCCCTCTGCCAGCTGTTAATTAGTCTCAATTTAATTCACTACATTTACGCCGATGACGTGCAGATTCTGATTCCCATAACAGAATCAATTACCAAATCGCTCTCGCTCTGGAACAACTGCCTACAATCTATCACCAGTCTCCTCAGCAGTCTTAACTTAGTTCTCAACGCCTCAAAGACCGAATTACTCCTCATCTCCTCCAACCAAGACAACCTCACTCCACAGACCCAACGCAACTCACACCACAACTCCCATCTCACCCATACTCATGTAAGAGATCTCGGGGTCATATTAGACAACCGCCTCAATCTAAAGAATATGATCAACACCACAACCAAAGACTGCTTCCACAGACTACAGGTATTAAAAAGACTCAAACCTCTCCTATTTTTCCATGATTTCAGGACAGTGCTCCAATCCTTAATATTTGCCAAAATAGACTACTGCAGCGCTCTCTTCACAGGCCTTCCCAGCTCAACCACCAAGCCGCTACAGATGATACAGAACGCCGCGGCCAGAATTTTTGACCAACACCAACCGGAGAGAACATATTACTCCCATCCTCCGAAACCTACACTGGTTACCAGTCAACTTCAGAGTCCTACACAAATCACTCACTCTAATACATAAATCCGTCCATAATCACCTTCACCTCGATCTCGAAATCCCTTTCAAACTCCATACTTCCAACAGACCGATTAGAGAAAACTACAAAGGAGCACTACAACCCCCCACAACCAAAGCCACGCGCCTCATTTCCACCAAAGACCGAGCGTTCTCAATAGCAGGACCAGCCATCTGGAACAACCTCCCAGCAGATCTCAGGCTGGAACCCTGCCTACTAACATTTAAGAAAAAACTCAAGACCTGGTTGTTCCGCCAAGCCTTCCCGGACCCTTCAGACACACATTAGACGACAAACCAGCTCATGAGCAACGGAACTTCGATCCCCCTCTAAATACTACACAAGCATCAGCACTTTCATAATAGCCCAACTAGCACTAGCACGGACTTTTAGGTCTTAGTTTTTTAATTTACTACCCTCTTAAGCCTTTCTTTCCAGCTGTTTAAGCTTCCAAGTTTTGCAGTCCTTGTTAAATGTAACTTTGTTTCTCCTGATTATAATAAGTTGTTTATGTTTACTGTTTTTATGTCCCTGTTCGATGTAAACCGACCTGATAAGGTATTTAACCTTGAAGGTCGGTATAGAAAAATGCTAAATAAAAAAAAAATAAATCTTTTTGGCCTCTCAAAAATAAATCACATGTATTTGTTCCTCTTGCATATAAATATGGGCTTCTTTTCCTCATTACTGCATAGATGGAGGGAGAAGAAAGGAGGAATCTATAAAGAAGACAGATCTTAGATAGCATGGGCTCTGCTACAACAGGAAGTATGTCTGCTTGATTCTCTGAACAAAAAGCAAACGAGGCACACAGATAATTTATGGACAAAATATATAATATAAGAAAAAAAAAGTCCAAAAGTAATAAGAAAAATGTTAATTTTACAACCTCCAACTAGGAAGTGAAAAGGTGTTCATATGCTGAAAGTCACATCCGTGATCACAGACAGGTCTTAATTATCATTACGTACCTGAAAATCATTCCCCCAAAGTCTCTTCATTTGAAAACCTGTATATCCAATGCAAACGTTCAGATTCATAAAAGTAAAGAAATTATTAAACTTATCTCATGTTCATCCATGTAACTTATCTGGGCTGTAAACTCAACTGCAGCATAACAATGAGAAAAAAAACACTGGTTAATATCTAGAAAATCTTGGCCAAACATGCAGCATGTTTCACATTAACAGACTGTTTCACGGAGCAAATGGCATGCATCCTGGCAAAACTGTAAAAAGGATTTCCCAGCATTTATTAACACTTTTATAAAGAGAAACATATGTATCTTTCAGAATTCATAATAAATAATAAAGGCCTCTATAGGAAAAAGGAGAACATACAGAAGTTAAAAGAGATGTCCTCATATATATGCATAGTTAAAGCAGTGGCGTAGCCACGGGTGGGCTTGGGTGGGCAGCTGCCCACCCAATTTTGACCCATTCACACCCAACTGGAACCAGAAGTGGAGCACTGGACCTGCAAGGCCGTCACGGAATCCAGGGGCGGATTGGCCTATCGGGGGATCGGGCTTCCCCCGATGGCCTGGTCTAGCTGATCACTTGGCCTCCTCTGCTCCTGCTCACATTGAGGGTGCCATGTGGCTGTGATGAGACCTGCAGCATGAGGCGTCACTGCCAGCTGCCGCCGGAGACCAGGCCGGAGGGGGCCAAAGAAATGAACACCGACACTGCCAGCCACCACCGGAGACCAAGCCAGCAGGGCTGAAGAAAAGAAGTTTGGAGCAGCCAGCCACTGTCGGGGACCAGGCCTGCGGGGGCTAAAGAAATTAAGATCAGCGCAGCCGGAGACCAGGCCGGCAGAGGCCAAAGAAAAGAAGACCGGTGCTGCCAGCCGCCGCTGGAGACAAGCTGTTCAGCTGGGGGCCTTTGTGTGTATATGTATTTGAGATTGGAAGGGTGCTTCTGTGTGTGTGTATGTGGTGTGTATGTGAGAAAGGAATGGAGCTTCGCTGTGTGTGTATGTGGTGTGTATGTGAGAAAGGAATGGAGCTTCTGTGTGTCTGTGTATGTGAGAAAGGAATGGAGCTTCCCTGTGTGTGTATGTGGTGTGTATGTGAGAAAGGAATGGAGCTTCTGTGTGTGTGTATGTGGTGTGCATGTGAGAAAGGAATGGAGCTTCTGTGTGTGTGTGTATGTGAGAAAGGAATGGTGCTTCTGTGAGAGTGTAATGTGTATGTGAGACAGGGAGGGTGCTTCTGTATGTGTGTGGTGTATATGTGAGTCAGGGAGGGTACTTGTGTGTGCCAATGTTTGTGCGAGAGAGAGATGGAGCATGTTTTTGGCTGGCTTGTGGCTGTGAGAGAGAGGGCATGTGTGTGATTGAGCCTGTTTGTAAGTGGGATAGAAAATATGTGTGATTGAAAGCCTGTGTGTAAGTAAGAGAGAGTGAGAGCATTGTGTAATTGAGAGAGACTGGCCAGAGAGGTAATGTGTGTATGTGTGAGAGAGACTGATCAGGGAGATGACTGGTATGTGTGTGCTTGTGTGTGTGAGAGAGAGAGAGACTGGTTGGGGAGATGATTGGTGTGTGAGAGACAGAAACTGGTCCTGAGGGTGTGACTGGTGTGTGTGTGTGTGTGTAAGAGAGAGAAGAGACTGGCTGTGGTCCCTAAGGAAGAAGACTGTGAGGACAGCTTCAGCAGCTACTACTGCTTCTGGTGTGGCCTGCAAGGGAAAGGAGTAGTAGAACTGCTGGAGAGGGTAAGAAAAGGTGGCTTTTTAAGTTCATTTTTCTTGATTGACTACCATTTTAATTATTGTGTAGTATGTGATGTGTCTGCTGTTTGAAATATTTTATTGGTGTTTGGTAAAGCTTTCAAAATGTGCATGAGTCGTTAATTATTGGATATTCTATTCATCAGCTGTTTTGAAATTATTTTATAAGTATTATTTTATAATTATGATTAATGATTTATATATCTTGATTTTAATGATTGTTTCATGAGGAATGGTGAAAGTTTTGTTTTTCCATTGTTGTACTGTATAGAGTCTGGCATGATGCGTTTTACAGTTCAGTTCTTGTGTGCACATTTCTATTTATACTTTATATGACTTTATTCTGTATTTGGTGAGGGTTTGTGTTCTGCATTCAAAGACTGAAATGAAGCATTCTTTTAACATGTGGTTTCTCTGTAGGGATCTGTAGTAGCTTGCCCTGTTCTGTTTTCCTGATAGGAGGTGTATTGATCTTTTAGATTCTGGTGTAATATTTGTGGTATTCTTTTTCATAGGTAGGGTTGTTATTCTTTGAGTGTTGGCAGATAGTACTGTGTTAATACGGGAGGACCATGCCGAAATATATCACAATAGGTATGATGCCATATGAATTCCAAGATGCAAAGTTTTCTTGTTGGCATCACAACAGTGCATGAAATTATCATAATAATGTTTATATTAATTTTACCTCAAAATGTCACTTTTCATGTAAAATATGTGTTAAATGCATAATTTAAAATTGTGGATGGGGAGGTGGGTGTAGGGCGCCAGGCTGTAAGGTTTGCCTAGGGTGCCTAATACCCTTGCACTGGCCCTGTGCACAGCAGCAATGTTCCCCCCCCCCCCCCCCCCCAAAAGTACCCCTGCAGGAAGTTTTTAATGCTGGTAAGTGCTTGAAATAATTGTGGTAAAATGTTTTAAAGTTTCACGCATGATGCATAATGGCTGTTGCAAATTACTTAGAAAGCCATTCTAGGGTGAAGTATATGGCATTATTTATCAATAAGAATACAACTAGTAGGTTTCAGACCTGCATGCCTACAGCCCACCCATGTTAACCTTGTGCCCACCCAAAAAAATCAATTCTGGCTATGCCACTGAGTTAAAGACATCTAAAAATGAAAGGCTTCCACAAACATTCTCAAAGGATACAAAAAGCTTTGAAAAGTTTTAAAGTGCCACAAATTAAGGGGGTTATTTTCCAAAGCGATCACTAAATGGGGGCGGCATCAAGACTGGAACAGGAGTCAGGGCGGCACCAGGGCGGACGTCGTGAGGACATCGCGGATAACGAAAAGGTAAGAACCCTTTTCGCTGCCTATTTCACGCCCAATAGCACCACCTTTTATAATGGCGCTATTGGGTGCAAAAGCCGGCAGCGATCGCACTGCAGAGGTGCGATTGCTGCCGGCTTTCGCAGGCCCGCCGCCCATTAGCTCGCGATTCAGGGAGCTCTGAAACATAGGAAAATCTAGCCCTAAGTAATATCAGCAAACAAGACCAAAGAGCACATCCTCAACAAAATCCATACTGTCAATCACTCTGATTAGCATGAGCCTGCCATGTGGGTCAAAAAAATACAGGTCAATCAAAAACGGTCCATTTATATCCAAAGATAGGCAATTGCAAATACATAATTATTGGAATTACCTTTGATAGTTTTGCTGGGACTTATACCACTTGCTCCTTGAAATAATCCGTTAGGGTAAAACATGCTACATGTCAGAGTGGAAAATTATTGGACATTAACCATAACCAATGGGTTTGTTTTTTGTCCCGTTGTTATGTTGCAATTGCATGGCCAGTTCTTCACCAAACATGAGAGAGGTTTATTCACTTAAACTGGATATACAGCATCTCGAATGAAAGACTTTTGGGGAGTGTTATTAAGACCTGTCTGCATTCACAGTATATGACTTTCTGCATATGAACGTATCTTTTCACTTCCTTTTTTGAAAGCATATTTGATGGTTGCAAAATTAAAACATTTCTGATTATTTTTGGACTATTTTCTTTATATTATATTTTTTGACCAAATATGATTTGTGTGCCTCTCTTGCTTTTTGTTCAGTTGACATATTTGAGATGCTAATGTCACTCATAGTTGGGAAAAGATATTTGGTTATTATTATCAAGAAGCTACAACATTGCTTATGGGCAAATGTCTTTTCGAGCCATCTTCCTCTCAAACTGCTGCCATGAATGAACTGAGATTTCTAAAATTCCCCCAAAAAAACAAACCCTTACAAAAATGGAGATACATGCGCTACTCTGATTGAAATTGGATATACAGATTGTCAAATGAAATGACTGTTGCAGAGTATTTTTTTCAGGAATGCAATGATTATGAATATGTATCTGTGGTCACAGCATGTAACTTTGAGCATATGAACATAAGTTTTCACATGTAGACCCCCGCCTCTTGTGCTGTGTGGTAACATGTGCTGTGACACTGTTAAGCCCTCTTTGGCTAAACGGAGTGAACAATGATTTTATCCAGCACCCATAAAAGTGATCCCCAGCTTGGACTGGTGCTTGCTAGGATCAAGTTTGCATATTGCTATGTGTGAGGAATTTTAACCAATCCTCAAAGCCAATAACATAGTGCTGCAAGGATTCTCAGCCAATCAGGAGTGGGTTTTATCTGAGGAGGATGCCCGAGTTCAAGCCCCAGAGGAAGGGGACAGAGAGAGCCTCTGAAAGAGCTCTAGAGAGGATGGGTGTGTTTTGTAGCTGCTGCCCCAGCAGTTGAGAGAGAGAGAGAGAGAGAGAGAGAGACATCTGAAGGGACTGAATCCTGAGACCGCAGTGAGTTTACTGAAATCCTAACCTCTGTGGATTTCCAGTGTCCAAGAGACGGGAAACATTGTGAAGCATATGCTAGAGAGGGCAGCAGTGTTGTAGAAGGCATTTCCCCCTGAAGGAAAAACAGGATTGAGCATGCTGCCAGGCCCAGACCCAGATGCTGAGACCAAGTTTCTGGAGTTCATCATACCCAATTGGAAAATCGTGGGTTGTGGGTTTCCCACAAAAGGGTAAGGTGACAGTGTAATAAGGAGTAAAGATGTCAACATAATCCTCCATATAAAGTAAACTAGAACTTTGAGTGGCTAAAGGAAGGGAAAAAAACCTAAAGTGCACAACTAGAGATCTCTTACTCTGTTTTTGTGTTTTCTTTTTACTAAACTGTATCTATTCCATTTTTTCATGGGGCTAAGAAACATTTTAAGGTATACTGAGTCAAGAACTTTTAAGTCTTAAACAGATTGTATCATTTCAGTGGTTCAGAATTAATGTGATGTATATACAGTATGTAAAATACATTTCTACTGTTATAATGTTTGTCACATTCACAGGCCAATGCAGGAAGCTGAGGCAGGAAGCTGCAAGTCAGCACACAGTTTCCTAATGCACAAGCTGCTTTAGTTTTTAAATTCCTGATGCAGTAAACTAAAGTTATGCTAAAGCAGCGGGAGTTTAAAAAAAACATTGCGCAGACAGGAAAATGCATGTTCAGCACAGGCTGACTGCACATTTTAAACTGGGGAGGGGATGGGGAGTGAGGGAGCGAGAGAGAGAGAGGAGTCAACAGACCGTTACACTATCCAGCAAATATCTCTGTGTCTTTGAAACCAGGACAGTGGATAGAACACAAACAAGACATATTCTGCTCTATGTTAATGTACAGCAAAAACGTCAAGCATTTTTTTCTTCAGGACAAAAAAATAAAAATAAAAATCTATTAACTTCATTTGTTTATACTTCAGATTGTCGTTGTGGCATTGCTGATGTCAGACAAAACAAGACGTATTGATTTACACATATCCTGCCTGTCCTTAAACATTGAAACACAAAAAAAGCAATATTTTTATTTTCGCCCATCCACTATTCTGTCCCCTGTTTTTCCAGTGATGGAAATTTAACTCACCTACTGACCCAGGCTTTAAGTTTCCGATGCTAAGTAAACTCAGGTTAGGCCACTGCTCTTCTCTGCATTGGGAGAGTACAGCTTAAAGCCCTCATTTGCAGGGGATTCCCATGTGAGGGCGCTAGGCAGTAGAGATGTGAATCGTGTGATCGATCGTCTTAACGATCGATTTCGGCTGGGGGGGGGAGGGAATCTTATCGTCGCGGTTTTGTTTTTTAAAATATCGTGTAAATCGTAAATCAGGGGAGGGCGGGAAAACCGGCACACTAAAACATCCCTAAAACCTACCCCGACCCTTTAAAATAAATCCCCCACCCTCCCAAGCCCCCCCCAAAATACCTTAAATTACCTGGGGTCCAGAGGAAGGGTCCCAGTGTGATCATTTACTCTCGGGCTTCCGGTGCGTTGTAGAAATGGCGCCGGCGCTACCTTTGCCCTGTCATATGACAGGGCAAAGGTAGCGCCGACATCAAGAGGTAGCCCGACATCAAGAGCGTAGGAGATCACTCCCGGACCCCTGCTGGACCCCCAGGGACTTTTGGCCAGCTTGGGGGGGCCTCCTGACCCCCACAACACTTGCCAAAAGTCCAGCGGGGGTCTGGGAATGACCTCCTAAACTCAAATCGATTTGCCGTAAGGAAAAATGGTGCCGGCCATACGGCCGAGTTTAGGAGGTCGTTCCCGGATCCCCGCTGGACTTTTGGCAAGTCTTGTGGGGGTCAGGAGGCCCCCCCAAGCTGGCCAAAAGTCCCTGGGGGTCCAGCGGGGCTCCGGGAGCGATCTCCTACGCTCCTGACGTCGGGGGACAAAAAACAAAATGGCGCCAGCGCTACAGGGCACAGGTTGCACCGGCGCCATTTCTACAATGCACCGGAGGCCCGAGAGTAAAACCGGAGGCCCCCCCACTGGACCCCAGGTAATTTAAGGCATTTTTGGGGGGTTCAGGAGGGTGGGGGATTTATTTTAAAGGGTCGGGGTGGGTTTTAGGGTTGTTTTAGTGTGCAGGTTTTCCCACCCTCCCCCTTCCCCTCCCCCTTCCCTCGATTTACGATTTTTGACGATAAATCGGGGGAATTCCTATTAAATATCGCCTCTAATGATTTTTGACGATTTAAAATATATCGGACGATATTTTAAATCGTCAAAAAATGATTCACATCCCTACTAGGCAGTGCTCACATTTTTTGAACACACATTTTATAAGCATAAAACTTCCCTTCTGCATCAGCAGTAAGGTTTACACCCACAACATGTGACTCAAGTGTGGGTTAAACCGTGCGTTCGACTCAGTTCACCTTTCTGCATCAGCAGCCTGTCAGTTAATAAAGTTGGGTTTAATTACATTTTCTGTTGCTATTCATTTTCTTCAATTAAGGGAATAGGGAGAGCTCAGAGTACACCTTATATAATTTGGTATTTGTGCAATCACTCAGTGTTCCTAATTCATGGTAAAAGAATGTGTGGTGAATAAAGAACTCTTTCAGTACTGGAACAGCTGGCCTTCAAACTGCATTTGGTTTCTCCCTAACCCCAAAAGAACCTGCATAGTACACAGTGATATTAAGTAATCTCATAATTATTTTCCCCTACAGTGATCCCCTTTCCTCAACCAGCCTAATAACCCGGAATGAAGGTGGCACCCATATCTGGTGATTGCTTCTCTGCCATGAGAAGTGTTTCTGCCTGCACTTTCTCGGGGCGAGTGGGCATCCTGTCTTATTCCTGGCTACTGGCTTGGCAAAACTTTGCAATTCCTGGAGTGTTTCATTAGGGGAGGGGGCATTGTGCTATTTTTCCCTACAGTCCAGAATGTGAAGGACATGTAACTGCATATACGACTAAATTGTACAAATGATAGCAGCATTTCACTATTTGAGGGATATTTCAGATTTTCTTCTACGGACTGATGACTGCGCTGAACCTGAGGGTTCACAATTTCCCTTGGAAGTCTATCCATCAGTGAAGGGGAAGGGTTGGTGGTAGGGATGTGCAGAAGGAAAACATTTGTTTCGATTAATTTTTCGTTTCGCTGGGACCCAAATTCATTGCATTAGTTTCATAGGAGGAAAAACCAATTTGTTGATTAATGGGAAACGAAAAACGAATAAAACTAAAGTCAATGGGGGAAGTATTTGCAGCCTATTTTTGGCTGCAGAATTGGGGTTTTCTTATCAATTCTGATGACACTTCTGAGGAGCAATCATCAGAATGAGAAAAGAACTTGGGGGGGGGTCAGGAGCCCCCTCCTGACCTCCCAAGGCTTGCCAATAATCCCTGGGGGTCCAGCGGGGGTCCGGGAGCAATTTCGTTGTCGACTGCCAGTAATCAAAATGGCGCCGATAGCCTTTGCCCATACTATGTCACAGGGGCTTTCGGCGCCATTGGTTGGTTCTCCTACCATGTGACAGAGGCTGACCAATGGCGCCGGTAGCCCCTATGACATAGTAGTTCAGAGGCTATTCGGCACCATTTTGAGCAAGGCTGGCAATGGCGCACATGGGCATGGAGGAACAAATGGCACCCGGGACCCCGCTGGACCACCAGGGATGTTCGTAAGTCTTGGGGAGGGATCGGGATGGGGGGGGGGGTTGTATTAAAGTAAACGAGATAGGACCACGACTCTGCACTCCTAACAGGATCCGAAGGCCATGCTCCTAACAGTTTTGTATACCCAGATGGTCACAGAAAATGTTGAGAGGTCTGGCACCTGCAATAGCCAAGTGCCAGTCTCACAGTTTTAGAGTTCAGCAATGTGGTTCAAACAGATGGTGTAGTGGACCCGGGTTAGAGGCAGAAGGGGTTAATATTTTTTCTTAAACTGGAATAGGGAAACCAACCCCTCAGTGGTCTCCCCTCTGCAAACCCAATCCCTCTTTTTCTTTATAGTGGTTGCTGGCAGACAAGGTGCCCCTTCCAATCACAATGCTCACCAAGTTATATTTCAAACAATTAAACTTTTATTTCTGGGGTGACCAGCATTGCAACTATTTGCAAGATGAAAGAGAGTAGTACAATGATTACTGAAATAATCAGAGTTCACAGGTTTTCACAGCCAAGCTACAGAATAAAAAAATCACTAGCATTATTATCAAGAGTGGTACCAAACTTTAAAGAGTTTTTTTCCAATCCTTCCCAAAGTTCTACATTACTCTTCCTTCATTCTCCTACTAGAAGTGAGAGGCTCACATTTCTATTATGCACTGGAGGTGGACCCTTGGCCTGGTGCAGGATTGGTATGGCCCTCCGGTCAGACCCGGAAAGCGCCTTCACCAGGAGGTGGCGTACAAGAGGAAACAGAGGCTAGCAGGAGCTTCACCAATAGCAACCCGGTGTTCCCTCAGGTTGAGCCCTTGGTTACCTAGGCTGCCTGGTCTTAGGTGGGCTTCACAGGGTCTCCTAGACAGGAAGTGCAGGGGCGTGCCCAGCACGAACAAGGGTGCGCGGTTGATGTTCAGAGCAGAAAGTCCAAAGGTCACAGGAGGCCAGAACAGAGAGCCCAAGTGTATAGCGAGGATCAAGGCCAGAGTATCAGTCCAGAATGGTCAGCCAAAGCAGGGGTCAGTACCTGTAGTCAATCCGGAAGTAGTCAGGTCAAGCAGAGGTCAAGTTCAAGGCATCGATCAGGAGAAGTCAGTGGACAGGCAGAGGTCAAATTCCAGGCAGCGATCAGGAGTAGTCAGTAGTCAGGCAGAGGTCGGTTCCAGGCAGCGATCAGGAGTAGTCAGAGAACAAGCAATGGTCAGTACCGTGAGATCAATCCGAAGGGTGCTACCAGGGATGGAGAGATGAAGGAACAGGAGATGCTGGAACAGGAGACACAGGAAATGCTGGAACAGGAGTCGTTGGAATAGGAGACACTGGAACAGGAGACGCTGGAGCAGGAGAAGCTGGAAGGCAAACTAGAAACACCGGAGTGTATGACCCGATTGCCAAGACGAGGAAGAGGTGTTTGACCACTTCCTTAAGTATTCCCATCAATCAGTTGGAAACCGCCCTTGGTCCTTTAAGAGGCTGGGCAGTCCCTGTGTGCACACCTAGGGGCGGGGCCGATGCCACAGAGGATGCCGAACCCCACCATGAGGCCTGGTAGGAAATGGAAGGCCCGGCGGTCGCCACCACAGGATGCCGCAGCCGAGCCGAGCTAGGAGCAGCAGTGGGGGAGGACGGCCTGGGACCTGTCGGAGCTGGGATGAGGTGAGCAGGCCCAGGCGTGGACCGAGCACGGACGGGGTTTTCAACAGCACCCCCCCCTCCCCCAGGCCTCCCCCTCCTTGGTCAAGGCTTGTCTGGGTGAGCCTGATGAAAGTCTCGCAATAGATTCTTATCGAGGATATTCTGTGAGGGTTCCCAAGATCCCTTCGGCCCCAAATTGGCCCCAAATCAGCCCCAAATCCCTCCCAGGCCAGAAGATATTCCCAGCAGCCTTGACACCGATGGACATTGAGGACCTCTCTTACCTGGAGGGTAGCGTCAGGTTCAGCGGAGACTTGTGGTGGAGCTGGTGGACGTCTGGTGGGTCATGACAATACCAGGGGCTTCAGGAGGGACACATGAAATGTGTTGTGGATACCAATATTGCGAGGAAGCCGAAGCTGATAAATTACTGCCCCTATGCACCTGAGGACCGGGAATGGGCCTATGTATTTCGGGGCCAATTGTTGGGATGGAAGCTGTAGTTTGATATGTTTGGTGCTCAGCCAAACCTTCTGGCCAGGTTAGAACAAGGGTGCAGTGTGATGATGAGCGTCCATGAATCTTTTGGCACTCTCTGCTGCAAGGGTTAATCTTTCTTTGACTTGATTCCATAAGCGACGTATTGTCTGTGCTGTGGACTGAGCCGTGGGCGAGGGAACTGAAAGCAGCACTGGAAGAGGCAGGCGTGACTGTCAGCCAAAGACCACTGAGAAGGGTGAAATGTCAGTGGCAGAGGCGACATGAGTATTGTGGGATAACTCAGCCCACAGCAAGAAGTCGGCCCAATCATTCTGTTGATCGTTGACGTAGGACCTCAGGAATGTCTTCAGTGAGCAGTTCATCCTTTCGGCTTGGCCGTTCGCTTGAGGGTGATAAGCCAACATCAGGCTCAGGGTGATGTCAAATTTGGTACATAAGGATTTCCACTATTTGGCAGCAAATTGTGGTCTACGATCAGAAACAATTTCTCTGGGCAGTCCATGTAAGCGGAATACATTCTTTAAGAAGAGCTTTTCCAATTCAGGAGCTCGGCAGAGGCACGAAGTGGCCCATTTTCGAAAAACGTTCGATAATAACCCAGATGACCGTGTTGCCCTTTGACGGAGGCAGATAGACGATGAAGTCAGTTGAGATCTTGACCAAGGTTCAGAGGGAGCCGGAAGAGGCTGAAGAAGTCCCCAAGGGTGGCTGGTTGGAGGCTTCTGCTGTGCACAGATGGGGCAGGAGTCTACATAACTGCAGGAGTCCTTAACCATCCTGGGCCACCAGTAATGTCTTCTTAACATCTCAAGGGTCTGAGTTCGGCCAGGATGGCCAGCCAACTTCGAGTCATGGGCCCCGCAGAGGATGCACTCCCAGAGACGGCGTGGAATAACTGTCTTCCCAGCTGGCACCGTGTTGCTAACAGCGAGGTTTATGCAAGCTAGGTCGATGATGTGCCTAGGAGTTTCTGGTGTATCCTCTGGCTCGAGAGAGCAAGAGAGAGCGTCCACTCAGGTGTTTTTTTCCTGCTGGACGGTAGTTCCTGCTGGACGGAAGTTCAACATTAAAACGTTCAAAGAACAGCACCCAGTAGGACTGTCTGGGGTTCAATAGCTGGGCTTCCTTTAAGTGTTCAAGATTCTTGTGATCTGTAAAGATCCTGAATTTATGTTGTGCTCCTTCTAACCAGGGATGTCATTCTTGAAGAGCCAGCTTTACAGCTAAGAGTTCACGGTCCCAAATCATGTAGTTTTGCTCTGTGGGGGAAAATTTGTGTGAGTAGAAGGAGCAGGGTAATAAGACTCCCTTGGAGGAGTATTGGCTCAGGATCATCCCTGCCCCAATGGAGGAGGCGTCAAATTCGACGACGAAGGCAGTTGGGATCTGGGTGACATAGGCAGGGTCCGGTGCAGAAGGCCTCTTTCAAGGCTCCTTGGGATTCCAAACATGAAGGTTACTACCTTTCCTAGTCATGGCCGTGAGTGGAGCAGCTAGCGTAGAGTAGTTAGCGATGAAGTTCCTGTAATAATTTGTAAATCCTACGAATCTTTGTAAGGCGCAGAGGCCTACGGGCTGGGGCCAATTTCGAATTCCTTGGAGTTTTTCAGGATCCATGGTAAAACCATGATTGGAGATGATGTAGCCCAGAAATAGGAGACGAGTCTGTTCGAAGATACACTTCTCTAATTTTGCTTAGAGAGGATTGTCGCTGAGGCGTTGGAGGACTGTTTGAACATGTAAGCAGTGTGACTTCAGGTCTTTGGAAAAGATCAGTATATCGCCTAAAAATACCACAACAAATGAATATAGTAGGTCCCGGAAGATCTCATTCATCAAATGCTGAAAGACCACAGGGGCGTTACAGAGGGCGTTACAAAGTCCAAAAGGCATTACTACGTACTCGTAGTGGCCATCCCTAGTATTGAAAGCAGTCTTCCAGATATCTTCTGGCTGTATCCGTACCAGATTGTATGCCCCTCGGAGATCTAGCTTTGTAAAGATCTGAGCTCCCTGAGGCCACCAATAGGGTAAGAAGATTAACTCCAGGATTCTGTTGATGCACATACCAAACCTTAAAGGGCCTGCAGTGGGATAAGCTTTGTAGCGCCTTCTGATGACATCATCAGCCCCTGGGTACTTAAGAGTCTGAACTGCTGCCAGGCACTGCTTCAGCAATGCCTAGAGCAATGTGTGTTACTGCTGCGTTCCTGAGTTCCAGCCTTGTCGTGCCGAGCCTGCCTCATCCGGCCTTGCCTTGCCCAGCTCGTCTCATACAATGTCTCCTCATCTGTTCTCCTCCATCCTTCAGCCTGACCTGGCCACATTTGCCTAACACCTGGACCCGACCATTGCCTTGAACCTGACTACACTTGCTGCCGGCTTCCCTGACTCTTGGCCTGTTCCTGGGATTTCCGGTCTGTTCCCTGTCTTGACGCCAGCATTCTCTTGGACTCTTGCTCACCCTACCACCCTGGGGACCCTCCTAAGGCCTATTGACTGCCAGAACCCAAGAGTTAAATCTGCAAGGGAGGTGGCTGGTATAGGTGATGCTCCAGTCTGCCCCGCTTCGGGGTGCATTCACCAACTGTCAGCATAGGCCTCGTATGGCTTCATAAACTATGCCAAAGCAGTAAGGGTAGATTCTCACATCACTCATCATAGCTGGCCAGCAATCTACCCATAAACAGCAGCAGGAAATCAGGGACCTTGGAAAAACCTAATGATCTGCCACCTACAGAAATAGCAGTTGGAAAATATGTGGGTATCTTGTACCATCAAATTAGGTAGTTATCAAATTAGTTACAAGATCCATGTCTACAAAAGTAGCTATGGGTTTTGCAACCCCAATTTTGGAAAGGTAAATGATTTCGACAGGTGATGTCATTTCCCCATGGTCTTAATCCTTTACCACCAGTTAAATAATCATTCATTGGTGGCAATATTTGCCTCATTTCTAGGGCCAAGACCTAGGCAAATCTGAAGGGGTTAATGTTATTTACAATACTAAAATTTATATTACAAGAATAATATAATAGTAGTACGGGGAAAATCTGTTTTCAAAATTTTATTTTAACAGACACACTTCTGTCTGAAATCCAGTATGCCTGAACAGGCATAATTTAGTAACACTAACAGTCGATTATATTTTTAGCTCATAATTCTTTCTGGATCACTGGCTTTCATTTCAAGATTTCTTCCCCATTTGTTTTTTACTCCCTGAGCAGTTTTTGTTTACTTGCTCAATTATTATCACATCATTTCTTACTACCACACACTTTTATTTTTAGTTTTTCTCTTCCTATCATTTTAATGCTGAGTGCTTTAAACTTTTCTCATACATCCAATACAGCTCATGCTCCATTTATCAACTGCATGACTTATCCATATTTCACATTGTTACTTTTCACATTGTTGACTTGTGCAGCTTTAGTGTGTGTGCCGCACTGAGACTGTTCTGCCTCTTCTCTGCCACAGTCTCTGTGGTGTTGTCTCAGTGAGATCCATATTCAGAGGCATTTAGCTGAATAACTCACAACTTATCCATGCAAATGCCAACTTCTGAATATTTTGAGCACTTATCCGGCTAAACTTTAGCTGGATATCTCATTATCTGGCTAAAATTTTGCAGGATAAGAAAGGGGCATTCCAGGGCCCTTTCTAGAAGGAGATAGGATAGATTTGGCTGAATAAAAAAGAAAAAAGGAAGGGGGGAAAGGGCAGGGGAGGTAGGGGAAGGGAAGGGAAGGGAAGGTGGGGTGGGTGGGTAGGGAATTTCCCTCCGAGGCCGCTCCAATTTCGGAGCGGCCTAGGAGGGAACAAGGGAAGGCAGCGTGGCTCAGAGCGGGCTCAGCGCACGCAAGGTGCACAATTGTGCACCCACTTGCACGCGCCGACCCTGGATTTTATAACATGCGCGCACCCTGCGCACGCATGTTATAAAATCGGGCATACATGTGTGCGCGCCAGGTAGCATGCGCACAAGTACGCCCGTGCGCAACCTTGTAAAATCTACCCCTAAGTAATATGCATATATGAGAAACTATTTTTGGACCTCTCATACTTTAGGGCTTATTTGTTATGTCTCAATGGCTAAAGAGAAATTTTCTCTTTTCCTTCATTTAGTCTATATTTTAAACATTGGTCCTAAACATTTTTTATATATATAAATAAAGTTCTGAGCCTGCAGACATGTTTAGCTGGATTAAGTCCAGGGTTAAGGAAACTTGCAAAAGGCTACTTGAGGCCTAATATTACTTTAAAAGAACTACAGAAGTCTCTGGATTAGTCTGGGGACCATGTTTCCTGTTCATCAAATTGAAGAAATATAATTCCATCATAATAGTTACCATACTAATAAAAAACAATATCCCCTCACCAAATACAGAATAACTGACAATAAATTAGAAAGAGAAACATGGAGACAAAAGCTGACCTGGAAACCCCCAAAAGCCAGACTTCACTTGCAGTATAACACCAGAGAAATAAAAACATTTTCCCTGTACTGTAAAAATATAGAAATATTCAGAGGCACATTTCCCAAAAATGACAGAGAAAAACAAATTCTTCCCACTTTCTATCTCGGAGAAACAGAAGCAATAGCAATCTCACTTTCCTACCCTCCCAGTCCCCAGCAGTCGTGCTCCCCATCCCCCTGTTCCCTCCCAGTCCTTAGCAGACTCATATATAGTGTAATAATGCAAAAAAGAAACATCACCATTCCTCATAAAACAAAATCAAGAAACATAATTCCATCATAATAGTTAACATACTAATAATAAACAATATTTCAAATGATAAATAGACAATCTAATAAAAAGCAAGAATAAAAACCACTTTAAACATTTCCCAAAAGTCAATTAAATATTTCAAAATAGCAGACATATCAAACACCCAATAATTAAAACTAACAAGAATAAAAAAATGTTCCCTCCCCCCATACCTGAGAAATTTTGATTTCCAGTCACCCTGAGAGTGCCCTGGATTAGTGGAGGGGAGGGGTGGGGGAGGGAGGGTGGAGGCAGGAGAAGAAGGAGCATGCAAACTTTCTTTCTCTCCCATATATACACATGTTCATTCAAACACAGGCATCCTTCTACACTCTCCTTCTCACTCCCCCTTCCCCCCTTTCTTCCTGTTGCGCAGGAGGTGGACCCATGGACCGAGGTGGGGTTGATGCTACCCACAGGGCAAGCCCTACGAGTCCCCACCTTTGGCAGGCAGAGCTGGCTGACTGACAGAGGCTGGCTGGAGCTTCGCCAATACCAGCCCTCGTTCCCTGCAGTTGAGCCCTTGGGTACCAGGGCCGGTTGGACTTAGGTGGGCCTCCATCCAAGGTCTTCTCAGGGACAACGAGGAGGTCAGCCAGGGGCCAGCAGCGGTAGCAAGAGTAGGTGGTCGGATCTGGATGAGGCGGAGTCCCAGGGACCCGGGTGCCAATGAGAACAGGAGGCAGACAGAGGGCACCTGAGTAAGAACAGGCCGACGCCTGAGAGGCCAAGTCCAGAGAGAAATCAAGCGACGCATCGTAAAGCAGGCTGAAGTCAGGGCAGGCAGCAGGCAAGGAAGAGTGGCAAAACAAGCAGGTGTCAAATCCAGAAGTCAGCTGGCCAGGCAAGGCAAACCAGGAGATGGGCAGGATCGTAGTCACACGAAGCACAGGTCATAGCCAAGGGACAAGCAGTAGTGTGGTCAGATGAAGCAGTGGTCAAATCCAGGAGTCAGTTAATACCAACAAGCAGGGTAGACAAGGAACACAGAAGCAGGAACAGGTACCACGATCAGGAACAGGAACGCAGACGAATCAGGAATCAGGAACATGGAGGAAACACAGGAACAAGCAACTATGCACACAACTAGCATGGAGACCTGTTGCCAAGGCAAGGAAGCAGTGGCTGGGCCCGGCCTTATATAACGGGACCCAGTGATGTCATCAATCGGGGCCGCAGGGTTGGATTCCCGCCGCGGCCCCGTTAAAAAACAGATGCGCAAACGAATAGGGAGGGGCGCTGCACGAGATGGTGGCATCTCCCCGTGGATCACGCGGGGATGCCTGCTGTGGAGCTGAGACATCCGCTGAGGAGCTGGGAGTATGGGGAGTGGCCCAGAGTTGGAGGCGGCGGCCGACGGCCGCAAGCGAGGCAGAGCCAGATGCTAGAGCAGGCAAATGGGGGTAAAAGGGCCTGGCCTCAGGCCTGCCGCGGCCGGCACACGCAACACTTCCCTTTCATTCAATTATTAGTCACTCACCCCTACCCCTTCCCTCTCAATCACTTAAACCCCTTTCCCTCACTTTCACCTCCCTCTCAGTTACTCGCCTCATCCTTCCCTCAGTTACTCGCCTCATCCTTCCCTCCCCTCTGTCACTCACCATCCTGCTCTCCCTCTCAATCACTCACCACCCTCACCACCCTTTTCCCGCCTTCCCATCTCTCACTCTTATCCCCTCCTCTTCCCTTTTCTTCCCTCATACCCCTTCTCTTCCTTCTGTCACAACCCACCATATGACTCACCCCTCCTTCCCCCTGCCTCTCTCCTGGTGGTCCTCGTCTTCTGTTGCCTCCAGTTGGTCAGATGTGGAAAACCCTCTGGCAGGCAGCAGATCCTCATGTAGCCCGCTGCTAAGCATCTAGTGCCTAACTCCCTCACTCTCATGTACACATGCTCACACAAACACTTCCTCTCTCTCATATGTACAGGCTCACACACAAACTCTCTCTCACTCATGCACACAGGCTCTCACATACATGCACACTGCTCCTGCTCATATACAGAGGCTCACACACACACACATGCATGCACACGTCCTTTTTCTCATACACACGGTCTTTCACACAAATGCACACTCCCTCTCTCTCATACACATAAGCACGTGCTCCCTTTATCTCATATACACAAGCATGTGTTCCCTCTATCTCATACACATACGCTCACAGAAAAGCTCCCTCTCTCACACACACACACTTGCTCTCACACACATACACTCAAGCTCCTCTCTCTCATACTCACACTCACACACACTCTCTCACCCAGACCTCATCATCATGAAATATAAGAGGGAAGAGGGAGTACCATGGCCTCTTCTTCAATTCAGCCAGTGGTGGATTGTGCTGTGCCTGTGGCACAACAGACCTCCTTTTCGACTTCATGGACCACTCCTTCTTCACAGCCCAAAAATTGCCGGAGGCCCCATGTGTACAAGCTAAGGAATCGGATGCCCCTGCTCTGCCTTCTTAGGCACATGATCTGATGCAATGGTATACTTCCATTTTCTTTTCATGCGGGGCCAAGCCAACAGTCACTCAGCAGTGCATGGTTTGGAGGAATGTATCTTTGAAGAATACTAATGAAACAGGAGACTTAGAGCATCCCAACAGAGAGGTTCCAATAAAAGCAAAAGTAGTCCATGTGCCTATAAGTAAAGAATCACCTGAGCTAAAGAATTCCAAATTACCCCTATCAATTGAAAAGTAGGTTGTTAATACAAACAAAAAACGCACTTTGAAATGTTTGTATGCCAATGCCAGAAGTCTAAGAAGTAAGATGGAAGAGATAGAGTGTATAGCAGTGAATGATGAGATAGACATAATTGGCATCCCAGAGATGGTAGAAGGAGGATAACCAATGGGACAGTGCTATATCAGGGAACAAATTATATTGCAGTAATAAGTAAGGACCAACATGGTGTGGGGGTGGCACTTTATGTCTGGGAGGGTATAGAGTCCGCAAACGAGGCAGGCGGGATAAACAGCGCACACATGTAGAAAACATGCAACAATGAAATAATGTGTGGCAAATAATTTACTGGTCAATATCTCTTAGAAATGTAAACAATTTTTAATTATACATACAATCACCAATATGGTACATCTTTTTCAAACATACAAGGACCCCTTGTACTATGATTCTGTGACTGTATGTTTGAAAAAGATGTACCATATTTTATTTATTTATTTATTTAAAAATTTTTCTATACCGTCGCTAAGTCATGTACCATCGCAACGATTTACAAATAGGCACAAAATAAGGTATATATAGGTAGTTTATCGTACATTCTAACAAGTGCCAATTAAGAACTGTTGCGACCCCAGTCGCTTACGCAGCGACCAGGGCCCTTACCTTCCCCGCGGGTCTCCTTCCTGCGCCGCGAGCCGCACGATTCTGGGCCGGCCTGGCCGCATGGCAGCGGCGTCCTCCTCGTGGGGACGCCGGCAAAGCCTGAGGATAGCTCCACCCCCTGCAGGGGAACGCGCGCACGCGCGCGAGGGCTGTCCTTTTGAGCTCCCAGCACCCGGATGTGCCGATCCGCCCTCCTTCTGACGTCAGCCCCGGAGGGGGATTTAAACCCGCAGCTTTCTTCTTTGCTTTGCCTTGCAACGTGGTCACTCCTTGGAGAGAGTTAGTTGCTGCAATCCTGCGTTTCTTGATCCTGGTTTGTCTCACGATTCTGCCTGCCTGCTGCCTGTCTTGATCCTGGTTTGTCTCACGATTCTGCATGCCTGCTGCCTATCTTGATCCTGGTTTGTCTCATGTTTCTGCCTGCCTGCTGCCTGTCTTGATCCTGGTTTTGCTTCACGTCTCTGCCTGCTCGCTGCCTGCCCCGACTCTGGTTCGCTTCTCGGATCCACTTGCTGCATACCCAGACTCCGGTACGCCTCCTCGTTCCTGTCTTCAGCTGCCAGCCCAGACTTCAGTCCGCCCTCGGTTTCCCTTCACGCCTGTGACTCTCCTAAGTCCCAGCGGTCCGGGTCCCTACGGGCTCCTCCTGGGGGGACCTCGGACTTCCAGGGTGAAGCCACCTAAGTCCTAGCGATCCGGGCCCTAACAGCTCCTCTGGTGGGGTCACGGGTTTCCAGGTGAAGATCCATCCCTCACTGGGTGTGTCTGCCTTCCGACCGTCCCATCTTGCCGGTCGGCCCAAGGATCCACACCCGGAGCATAACAAGAACAGTTACAATAACATTAATAAAATCAAATTTTTGGGTAGTGGTGGATTAGTCCAGGAAAGTTATTGAGATACTTTTATTTCGGTCTACTTCTTAACTGTGTTATGTATTTATCATATTGTGATGTCATTTATTCTTAGCTGCGCTTTCCTGTATTTTTCATTCTCTCTCTCCCTCTCTACCCCACTGTTTCTTTTGGAAAGGCTTGCTTATAGAGCCATGTCTTTAAGGTTTTCTTAAAGGATTTGATATCACTCTGTAGTCTGAGTTCAGTGGGCAATTGTGTTCCATAGAAAGGTTGGTGATTGTATGAATAATTAAAAATTGTTTACATTTCTAAAAGATATTGACCAGTAGATTGTTTGCCACACATTATTTTGTTGTTGTAGGGTATAGAGTCCAACAGGATAACGATCATACAAGAGAGTAAATGCTCCGTAGAATCTATATGTGTAGAAATTTTATGTGTGTTGGGTAAGAGTATAGTGATAGGAGTATAATACTGTCCACCTGGCCAAAATGATCAGACAGATGATGAAATGCTTAGAGAAATCAGGGAAGCTAACCAATTTGGCAGTGCAGTAATAATGGGAGATTTCAATTACCCCGATATTGACTAGGTAAATGTAACATCAGGACATGCTAGAAACATAAAATTCCTGGATGGAATAAATGACTGCTTCATAGAGCAATTGATTCAGGAACCAACAAGAGAGTGAGCTATTTTAGATTTAATTCTTAGAGGAATGCAGGATTTGGTGAGAGAGGTAACGGTGTTGGGGCCACTTGGCAATAGTGATCATAACATAATTAAATTTGAACTAATGACTGGAAGGGGGACAATATGTAAATCTACAGCTCTAACACTAAATTTTCAAAAGGGAAACTGATAAAATGAGGAAAATAGTTTAAAAAAAACCTGAAAGGTGCAGCCTCAAAGGTTTAAAGTGCACAACAGGCATAGACATTGCTTAAAAATACAATCTTAGAAGTGCAGTTCAGATGTATTCCACGCATTAAAAAAAAGTTGGAAGGAAGGCAAAATGATTACCGGCATGGTTAAAAGATGAGATGAAAGAGGCTATTTTAGCCAAAAAAAAATCATCCTTCAAAAACTGGAAGAAGACTCCATCTAAAGAAAACAGGAAAAGAATAAGCATTTTCAAGTTAAGTGTAAAATATTGATAAGGCAGGCTAAGAAAGAATTTCAAATGAAGTTGGCCATAGAGGTAAAAACTCATAATAAAAATTTTAAAATATGTCTGAAGCATGAAACCTGTGAGGGAGTCGGCTGGACCATTAGATAACCAAGGGGGTTAAAGAGGCTCTTAAGGAAGTTAAGGCCATTGTAGAAAGACTAAATGAATTCTTTGCTTCTATGTTTACTAATGAGGATGTTGGGGAGATAACAGTTCCAGAGATGGTTTTCAATGATGAGTCACATGAACTGAACCAAATCCCTGTGAACCTGGAAGATGTAGAAGGCCAGATTGACAAACTGAAGAGTAGTAAATCACCTGGATCTTATCGCATACACCCCAGGGTTCTGAAAGAATTCAAAAAATAAATTTCTGATCTATTAGTTAAAATTTGTAACTTATCAATAAAATCATCCATTGTACCTGAAGACTGGAGTGTTGCCCCGATATTTAAAAAAGGGCTCCAGGGGTGATCTGGGAAACTATACACCACTGACCCTGACTTCAGTGCTGGGGAAAAATAGTAGAAACTATTCTAAAGATCAAAATAACAGAGCATATAGAAAGACATGGTTAATGGAACACAGTCAACATGGATTTACCAAAGGGCAGTCTTGCCTCACAAATCTGCTTCATTTTCTTGAAGGAGTTAATAAACATGTTGATAAAAGTGTACTGGTGATGTAGTGTATTTGGATTTTCAGAAGGTGTTTGACAAAGTCCCTTATGAGAGGCTTCTAAAAAAACTAAAAAGTTATGGGATAGGAGGTGATATCCTTTTGTGAATTACAAACTGGTTAAAAGACCAGAAACAGAGAGTATAATTAAATGGTCGATTTTCTTAGTGGAAAAGGGTAAACAGTGGCGTGCTTCAGGGATCTGTACTTGGACCGGTGCTTTTCAATATATTTATAAATGATCTGGAAAGGAACACAACAAGTGTTCCTTTCCAGAACAAATTTGCAGATGATACAAAATTATTCATAGTAGTTAAATCACAAGCAGATTGTGATAAATTGCAGGAGGACCTTATGAGACTGGAAGATTCGGCATCCAAATGGTAGATGAAATTTAATGTGACAAGTACAAGGTGATGCATATAGGGAACAATAACTTTTACAAAATGTTAGGTTCCGTATTAGGAGCTACCACTCAAGAAAAAGATCTAGGCATCTTAGTGGATAACACATTGAAATTCTCGACTCAGTGTGCTGTGGAAGTCAAAAAAGCAAACACAATGTTAGGGATTATTAGGAAGGGAATTGTGAATAAAACAGAGTACTGTGTACAATTCTGGTCTCCACATCTCAAAAAAGATATAGTTGCACTAGAGAAGGTACAGAGAAGGGCAACCAAAATGATAAAGGGGATGGAACAGCTCCCCTATCAGGAAAGGCTAAAGAGGTTAGGGTTGGTCAGCTTGGAGAAGAGACGACTGAGGGGAGATATGAAAAAGGTCTTTAAAATCATGTGAGGTCTAGAACAGGTAAATGTGAATCGGTTATTTACTCTTTCAGATAATAGAAGAATTAGGGGGCACTCCATGAAGTTAGCATGTAGCACATTTAAAAATATTCAGAAAAAATTATTTTTCACTCAATGCATAATTAAGCTCTGGAATTTGTTACCAGAGGATGTGGTTATGCAGTTAGTGTAGCTGGGTTTAAAAAAGGTTTGGATAAGTTCTTGGAGGAGAAATTGATTAACTGCTATTAATCAAGTTGACTTAGGAATAATCACTGCTATTACTGGCATTAGTAGCATGGGATCTTCTTAGTGTTTGGGTACGTGCTAGGTACTTGTAGCCTGAATTGGCCACGTTTGGAAACAGGATGCTGGGCTTGATGGACCCTTGGTCTGACCCAGTGTGGCAATTTCTTATGTTCTTAAGTTCTAAATATTCAAATAAAAGCCCCTTGGCTTGCCATCCTCAGTTAAAACACTGATTATTATTTATCTACCTTTTTGTGCACCAGTACTATCTATTGCTCAATAGTGCGATCAAGCAGCCATGGCCGGCCCAGGCACTGGTGGCAGTGCAGGATCTGCAGGTCAGACTCAGCAGACCAGAGCAGGAGCTGTGTTGCTTTGCTCATTGAGGGAGTGGACTGTTGCAGGCAGGTAGCAATGACAGACCAGTCTAGCTGAAGGAGTCTCCAGCCAAAGCAGCTTTGCTCTGGAGACAGGTAAGGCTCAACAAGGAGGTCACAGCTGGGCAGCAGGGTTGGGGACTGCTGGAGGTTAGTGGCAGGAGCTAACTCATGCATCATGTGAGCAACTGAGCAGGGACTGCTGTGCAGACAAGAATTCCCATAATGCATTCAGAAGCTGCTTTCCTTGGGGGGACATTTGAGGCTAGATGACGTGTTAATGGCTGGGCAGCAGAGTGGGGAGGGGGGAGTGGTAGGAGCTAATAGAATTTGTGGGTTGTGTGAGAAACTGAGCACAGACTGCTGTGCAGCACCAGGCACCCAGTGGTAAGCAGCGCAGGACAGGGAAAAAGATATCCTGACCATTGGGGGGGGGGGGGGGCGGCACAGACAAGGCTCAATCAGTGGCATTTCTAAAGTATTTGGCACCAGGAGTGGATATTTCCTTGGCACCCCCCAGGTTCACTCATCCACCCCCCACCCCCACAGTGATCCCCTCTCTTTCACACGTGTTCCCTCTTTCTCTCAAACACACACACCCCTTCTCACAGGCTCCCTGTCTCGCTTGCACACACACAAACACACAAACACACACACACATACATACACACATCACTGAACTTAGGCTCCATCAATTTCTCTCTCTCTCGCACATACACACACCTTCACACAGGCTCCCTCTCTCATAAACAAACATGCATCTTCACTCCCGTACACACACACCCACACACATATACATGCTCCCAGTCTCTTACATACACACACACCTACACTCCCATACACACATGCAAGCTCCCAGTCTTTTACTCATAAACACACACGCATCCTCACTCCCATATACACACATAAACAAATATACATTCATACACATACTCACACACACATACACGCCTTCCTCTCTCAATCACATAGGCTCATGTGCAGTCATCTGGGCCTCTCCCTCTCCAACTGCAAGTGGGATGTACTGCACCTGTGGCTATCTAGCCTCTCTCGTCCCTGTCTTCTGCCGCAAGTGGGATGGGCTCCACTCCAAGGCCGGTGCAAGGATGTTAGGCACCCTCGGTGAAGCTTCTCCCATGCACCAACCCCCTCCCTCCCCTTGGTCCTGGCCCCGACTTCATTCACTGAGATGCTGCTCATGGCCCAAGTGTCTGCTTTTCTCGGCAGCGAACAGGATGGGCACTGTTCACAGCAGCTGATTCTATGCTTCTCTGGGCCGCGAGCAGGATGGGCGCCGTTCGTGGCCCGCTGAGTCTCTGCTCCGCTCGTGGCCTCACATGGCTGCTCTTCACTGCCCCCTAATGGTAGGAGTCCACCTAGTTTGCCTAATGGGACGCACCGGCCCTGCTCCACTCACAGTGCATTAGACCTTCTTTGTTTACTGCTGCGAGTGGGATGGGTACCACTCCTTTCCCTTAGTATACCACTGGGCTCAAAACTGCATCGGTGGGGGGCTGGGAGAATGGCTTATGCTTACCATCAAACTTCAGCACACAGTGCACAGCTAGAGAGCACTTCCAGACAGCTTGAAGGCACTCATGCTCTGTGAGGCTGGCTTGTACGTGCAGCATGCACAGTTCTACAACCCAACCATTGGCACTTCCCAACTAGCCACAGCTGTAGTGGCAATCAGTGATTGGCTGTGCTGTTCCAGTAGGGAAGAAAACGACATGGGAATTGGTTAAAGTGCATGCTGCAGGCTGCAGTCAGAGGAGGCCTACTCAAGAGAATGAAATTCTGGACAATTTTCATTTTTTCAGCATTGCTTCTGACCTACGGACACAAAAGCCTAAATCAGGACAGTCCAGAGAAAATCCAAACCTAGCCACAAGTTGGCAAACCTAGCCACAAGTAAGATAGCAATATGCTCATTTCCAGCAACAGGAAAATCTCCTACCATAGAGCACTGGGCTGGGAGACATTATGGTTAAGTGTGGGTAGAGAGGTTCTATCCTGAAAAGGGCCACAGTGACAGTGAGCTCTTTCTTCTGAACGTGCTGGCAAGTTGCTTCTTTGGTTTCTTTAGACTTTGCATGCTAGTCATTTCTCACTTACTGGATGTTGCTGGGTTCATGCCTCTTTAAAATCGTATCTTACTGTTCTGTCTATCTTCATAAGTTCTTTGTTGTAACATCACATAAATGCTGTACAACTCAAGTGACTCCTAGTGGCATTTTTAATGTTTGTTGCTACTTTATCTGAGAATGCTCTAGTATTAGTTGAGCCACTCCTTGGAGAGCACTGGAACTAGCAACAGCCTTTTCACCAGCATATTGCCCTAGAGGGCACCAGCTCCCTGCAGAGCATTTGGAGAATCCAAGGATGGAAATGCTAACTATTTTATTGGGACTCCTCTTTCCGAGGCATGGGGCAAACCATTAGGGATATGAAGAGAGAAAAAATTTGTTGCAGTTTGTTAATTTGTTTAGGGGGTTACCTCGATTCATTTCAACCCGCCAAAAATTATTTGTTAATTCATTTCATACATTTTTCATTTTATAGTGAAGTCAATGGGAAAAGGCCCCATTGACTTCACTGTAAAAGAAAAGTGGGCAGAGGACTGGGACAAAGGCCAGGTCCTCTCATCAACGCACACACCTTGGCCTAAATCTAGGTTCAACAGTGGGGTCCAACTAAATGCTGGGTCCCAGTCACTGAGGACTAAGCCAAAGTCCAGAACTGGGGTCAGTCAGAGGCTCAGGCCTGGGCCTAGGCCTAGTCTCTACATCAGGGTGATGGTTACTGTTGCCCAGACCTAGGCCTGAGGCCTAGGATTGGGTCTGACACCAGGGACAAGCCAAGCCTTGCTGGGCCCAGTGGCTGAGGTCTAGGCCCAGATCTGATCCCAGGATCTTGCCAAGGCCGAGTCCTGCAGCTGAGGCCCCAGCCTGGGCCTAGACCTGAAGCTGTGGCCCAGGCCATGGACAGGGCCTGGTCACCAAGCCGAAGCCTAAGCCCTGTCCCTATGCCAGGGACCAACCAAAGCCAAATCACAGTAATCAAAGCCTAGACCCAGGTCCAATGCCAAGGACCAGTCAAGGCTTCCCCATCACTGGTACCCAAGCTGAGGACATGGAGGCTCAGGAATAGTCTTTCCGGCATCTTCTTTTCTTAATCCAGCAACTAGAGAGGATGTCATCTGCCTGGAGGATGCACTTAATGAACTTGGTCATGATAGCCCAAAATGTGGTCCAAGATGCCTCAGGGTTGTGTCTTAGGGCCATATGAGGCATAAAAGGCAGGAATACCTGGCTAATGTTATCCATGGCTTCAGCCTTCTGTGAATATACTCCAGCTAGGTTTCAGTAGTAGCAATCTCTCTGCCACCACATGCATGGCATGTCCTGTGGTGAGGGCACCCCACTCTGGCAGGTGGCAGGCACAACAGAGGCCGATTGGCAATGAAGCAGAGCTCAATCCAATGGATTGTCCAACCCCCCCAGTGGAGACAGCAAGATGCAGTCATTACCAGCTGCAGCAGCAGCCAGGAATACATAAAATGGTGACTTCACAATATCCTTCTCTGATACCATAACTGGCATATTAACACGGAGGTCAGTTTTCTAAGGGTTTAATTGCTTACCTTTGAGAGATAGGTTCCTAAATTGGCCGTTTTGACAATGTACTGGGGCTAAGTGCCTAAATCTAGGTTCCTAGTTTCAATAGGAACCTACATTTAGGGACCTAATGTAATATGGTTTGAATTGAGGGTTTAACACAAAAATAAATGAAATATGAAATAAACAAAGACCATGCTACTAAAGAGAGAGATTATTAATGGTCCAGTATTGGATAATCAATAATAGCTTTATTTTAATTTTTGAAAATGTTGCAAAAAAGTGAATAAAATTAGGCAGACATGGGATGTTGTTTTATTTATTGTGATTTATGAATCCAATAATCTGATTTGTTTTGGCTAACTATACACTATAATGTTAACATGCATTACCAATCACCAATTCAAGTCACAGCAAATCAATATGACAGTCAGATTTGTAGATCTGTATATATTAAAATAAACCAATAGGAAGAGGAGGGTGGAAAGGTTTAAAAAATCTGACATCAATATTTGATGCCGTTTGATACACTATATAGAATATAAAAAGCATATATAAACCCCTGACAAGTGTGCACAAACCATTTCATTTTACTTTTGAAAACCATTTCAAAAACACTTTTATGGAGCGTCATAACCCAGGTGAGGTATAGCATAGTAGGCTAATCCAAAGCATGAACTTATATTTTGCTTTAAAACCCCTATGTATTCTTATTTGCTTTCAAAACTTACTTTAATTTGAATATTAGCTTTAACATGTGAAAATAATAGATACAATGCATAGGTGTAGAGGTCCACATTCAGTCACTGTCCGGACAGCAAACTTATCTGGCTTACTTTGGAGGTATATTCAATAGTGCAGCCACATTATTAAATATAGCTGGCTTTCTTAAAGAAAGCCAGCTAACTTTACCTGGCTAACTTTAGGACAGTTCTTTGGCATGACCAGACTTAGCCAGTGAAGTTAGCCGGCTAACTTTGAATAACAGAGTTAGCCAGATAACTTAGGGGGTCATTTATCAAATTGCTTTATGGCGTTCTCACATGCGAAAAGCACCATAACACATGGTGCGATGCTAATTTGGAAAAGGGGAGGAGTTTGGGGTGGGATTTCTGGCAGAGAGAGAGAGAGAGAGAGAACAAGGCCCTCACACAAAGAAGAGATTTGTACAATGTTCTCTCAACCTAGCTTGATGTTTCCCAGGTAGAGAGTCCATCAAGCTAGGTTGAGAGAACATTGTACAAATCTCATATCTGTGTGAGTTTCCTCACTCCAAAGATCATCAAATCTTCACAAGAGTGTACTGTTCTGTTTGTACGTCTCACTCTGCATGTCAAAGGGGCCCCTAACCCCTACACTACTACTTAAACCTCAACTTGAGTTGCTAGGTGGGCCTCATAAGGAGATATAAATAAATACCTATGTACTATCAGGATATTATAGATATTCTCTCTCTCTCTCTCTCTCTCTCTCTCAATACCTGTGCTAAGATAGCATACTGCAATAAACAGGTTATTACACCCCTTTTCCTATCGCATGTGATATTTGCTGCATTTTGATAAATCTAGGTCTTAGCCAGCTAAATCAACTCCTCCAAGTTATACCCCTGGAATACCACTAATGTGGGGCCTGATTCACTAAGCATTTTTCCCATAGACACAGAATAGGAAAAAAGCTTTAATAAATAGGCCTCTTACCCAACTAAATTTTAGTTGGCTAAACTTATTAACTAGACATGTGATTTGGCTGCCCCCGAAACAAAAGCCGAAAACTACCCCAACCTTTCAAATTGAATTAATTTCAAACCCCCTCCCTCCTGACCCCCCCAAAACTTGCTGAAAGTCCCTGGTGGTCCAGTGGGGGTCCCACTAGCGATCTCCTGATCTCAGGCCGTCGGCTGCCAGTAATCAAAATGGCACCAATGACCCTTTGCCCTTACCATGTGATAGGGGCTATCAGTGCCATTGGCCAGCCTCTGTCACATGGTATGAGCAATGTACGGCCGGTGCCATCTTAAAAAAATGACGCAGGCCATCCATTGCTCCTTCCATTTGACAGGGGCTGACCAATGGCATCGGTAGCCCCTGTCACATGGTAAGGGCAAAGGGCCATTGGCACCATTTTGATTAGTGGCAGCCGACGGCCCAAGAGGGGGAGATCGCTCCCGGGACCCCGCTGGACCACCAGGGACTTTTGGTAAATCTTGGGGGGGGGGGGGCCGGGGGGGGGTCAGGCAAGTCTTGATGGGTTGGAAGGGTGGGGGGTTGCAATTAATTCAATTTGAAGGGTTGGGGTGGGTTTGGGGGTTTTTTTATGTGCCCTTTCTCCCCCCCAAAAAAACGATAAGAAAGCCACACGAAATTTCATGGGTTTCCCTATCGTTTCGTTGGCCCCCCCGAAACGCAATGAAATAGGAAATATCATCTTTATTCCCTATTTCGTTGCAAACGAATGCCCATATTAACTGGCTTGTAGCTGTGTAAGTGCCCAAATCTGCATGTAGCCAGATAACTTCAGAGTTATCCAGCTAAATGCTTTTGAATATGAACCACATAATACTGAATTTAACACTAATGGATCATATGTAGGGAGCTTTTTTTTCAGTTTTTATTTTATTTTTCCTGGGAATTTCAATGTTAGAACAAAACATAGTTCCAAAGAAAAATAAAATATCATTAAAAACAAAGGTCCCTAATCATATGCTATGAAAAATACTTTACTGAGTACAATTTTAGTGACTAACTAGACTTCTAATAGGCATAGGTTAATATTTTGGGCATCGTGCCATTGCTTTAGATCACTAAGGGCCACATGTACTAATGAGTTTTTCCAATTTTGCATCTATGGAAAATATGTTTAGTACAACTTGCTCTAAGGGGCCTAGATACTTAAGGTTTTCTTCCACTGGGAAAACTGCTGAGCACATCAGGCCATAAGGGTTAATAATTACCAGTTTAACAGGAACAGCTTGAAGTAAAGCATTTCTCCTAAATCACATTTTGATTGCAAATGTTGGTAATTTTTAAATGGCAGAATCCAGACTATGTTTCAACTTTTTCCACCTGCTCTTAGTTGAATTGAAAGGCGCTGGAATCTACTGACCCAAACAATATAGAGTTCTGTCCAGTTTATTCATTTAAATGGTGTCCAGTAAGCTTAATGCTGGATAGAAACATACCTGGCAAAAAATGGAAACCAACCTGCCCTGTTTGTGGAGCACATTATCTAAGGCAAGGGCTTAGCAAACCCTGAAGAAGCAACTGAGAAGAGGAGGTTGATTACAGCATCACAGAATCCATGCTACAGCATCACCAAATGTTTTCTCTCTTCACCAGTGATTTGAATATTGCCGTACCCACTATAAAAATGCATATATATTGTAGTTTTCTAGAATTTATTAGTAGTTACAGTATCTATTTCCACCTGTCTTAAACAGTAATGAGTTAACAATGTATTCTGTATTACAAGCAGTACATTATCCACAACAGCCAAATTCTGACTGCTTTTAATCATCTAGCACTAACTTAATTGCACTGCTTAATGATTATCAAAGGCAAATGCTTCAGTTACAATGTTGCTTGGGGATGTACATATGATCACTATCAGTGGATTTTGAATAATTCTTCGTCTCTGGGACTGTAATTTTGGAATTAAGAAGTTTCTAGTTTGTTGTAAGAGTTAAAAATGGTGAAATTAACCCTAAACTTTTTCAGAAGTTCCTGTTTTCCATATTAAAAAGGAAAAACACAAAGATAGATGCCTGGATCTTTTTCAATGTTTATTAAAACAGAGACGTGTTTATAAAATTGCCCGACTCAGGCCGAGTTTCGCGGCTCAAAAGCCACTGCCTCAGGGGCTTGAACACTTCACAGTCGTAAGTAAAACTCAGTAGTGTAATTTCATCCAATATACAATCATTGATTGTCAGCAATGCATAAGACAATGTTCTCTCAATCTAGCTTGATGGACTCTCTGCCTGGGTAACATCAAGCTAGCTTGAGAGAACACTGTACAAATCTCATCGTTGTGTGAGTTTCCTCACTCCGAAGGGCATCAAATCTTCACAAGAGTGCATTATTCTGTTCGTATGTCTCACTCTGATTGTAAAAGTGGCTCCCAACCCGTACACTACTACCTAACCCTCACCTCAAGTTACTAGGCAGACCTCCTATAGTATCATAAATAGCTGCTTACTATGGTACCAGTCCCAGAGGCTCTCTCTCTCTCTCTCTCCCCCCCCCCCCCCCCCTTAGGCCTAAAAATGCCCAAAACAGAATTTGTGAAAAAAATCACAAATTGCATTTTGGGCTTAACGCTATTGAAAAAGGTGTAGTTATTTTCAGCGTTAAAACTGTGTGATATGCATTATGGCTTTGCACTTTGCAAAGCCAGCCCATTTTTACAAAATTCTCACCCCCGACTCTTCCCCAATCCCTCACCTTTTAAAAATTTGCATCGCACCAAGGGTTATGGTGCTTTTTGTATGCGTTAAGGCATTTTTCGCATGCAAAAATGCTTTAATGCATGTGAAAACACCTTAACACGAGTTGATAAATGACCCTGTTAGCTGGATAAGGCTGAATATTGGCACTTACTTAGCTAATAGGGCCATTCATCAAATTGCTTTAGAACCTTATGGCAATAATAGACTCTAATGCATGTTATATCACATATATTGTGTGATATTTATGATCTTTTATATGTCCCTGCCCAGATACTCTCTCTTATTACAATGACCTTCTTTCCATGCAATTTTCATGCATGAATAATACAAATGCATGAAAAGAAGGTCACTACGAGGAAATTCTATGCAAATATTTTATCATGGCCAATAGAGGTGGTCAGACGCAATAAAATAACAATACCTCCCTCGCGTGTGTTAAATGTGTGGTGGGAGGCCCGGGAACCTAATGCGGGACGCAAGCTTCTGTCACATATTTAATGTGGTAGGGAAAAAAAAGAAAAAAACAGCCAAATGAGGAGCTTGAGCAGGTGTCTTTGCTGACTCACGTTTCAAGGTGTGGCCGCCAGATGAGGCAGCCCTGACTCTCCGAAAAGAAAAATAAAGTTGACAGTAAGTGAGTGGTGGTGGTAGCAGACCCCCTCCCCCCAAATAGCCATATCCAAAGGCCCCTTCCCCAACCCCCAATTGCCATATCCAATGCCCCCTCCCCCTGACCCCAATTGACATATCCCCTTCCCCCTGATTGACATCTCCAAAGCCCCTCTCCCTTCTGACCACCAATAGCTTCAGCCCCCCTGATACCCAATAGCCATAGGCCCCCTCTCCCTGTCATGTGATTGGGATAAGGTCCAGGGATCGGACTCAGGCCATGTGGGGGAGAGGAACTGAGGCAATCAGGGGATTAGGGGGCCACCGCAGTGCACTTCTATCAATTTTATTTTTCTTTTCATGGAGTCGGGGCCACCTTGACCAGTGGCCCTGGGTTGAAACAGCGTCAGCAATGACCCCGTTTAACCTCCCCGCTTGGGTTAAGATGATGGTGGTCCCATGAGATTGGGGGCTGCCATCACGTTAAAGGACTGCTCATCATGGTGTTTTGTGTCATAGTGTTTGGCCGTGATACAAAAGAACATGCCATGGAGCCATGATGTGTTTTCATCGGAGGGGCCCCACTATCACAGTGATACCCCCCCCCCCCCCCCCCATCATAGTGGGACACTGCCAGTGAAAACACATTGCGTTTTGATGAATCTAGGCCTAAGTTAGATGGATAAGTAGTTCCCCTGAAATGCTCTCACCCCACCCCGCACTTAGCTGGATAACTATTTAAAGGGGAAGAGAGGGTCAAAAATGTGTCAAAACCCTTGGTAGTTGTCAATGAAGTCTCATGGCACCATGGCCTCACTAGAGGCTGGTACTGATTGAGATGGAAGGAGCAGGAACAAATTGCCAGACAAAAACAACAAAAAAAGAGTATTAAAAACATTGCATTTCATGTATTTTCTTTCTTTAATTGTCCACACTGAAAGTATGCTCCTCCCTGCCAGTAAACAAAGAAAGAAATTTCCTGAAGCTTTGGGGTGTCTCTTGACATATGGCCCTTGTTAAACACTTTGCTTCAAAAGTTTTCTATCTTCAGCAGATGTAATATTTCCCAAGGTGAATAAGGCATATAGATATATAATCCATCCATGTTTCCCAACCCTGTCCTGGAGGCACACTTAAGAACATAAGAACATGCCATACTGGGTCAGACCAAGGGTCCATCAAGCCCAGCATCCTGTTTCCAACAGTGGCCAATCCAGGCCATAAGAACATGGCAAGAACTCAAAAACTAATTCTATTCCATGCTACTGCTGCTAGTAAAGCAGTGGCTATTTTCTAAGTCAACTTAATTAATAGCAGGTAATGGACTTCTCCTCGAAGAACTTATCCAATCCTTTTTTAAACATAGCTATACTAACTGCACTAACCACATCCCCTGGCAACAAATTCCAGAGTTTAATTGTGCATTGAGTGAAAAAGAACTTTCTCCGATTAGTTTTAAATGTGTCACATGCTAACTTCATGGAGTGCCCCCTAGTCCTTCTATTAACTGGTCTGGTTTTCAGGATATCCTTGAAATAGACCTGCATACAGTGGAAACCCAGTGTATGCAAATCTCTCTCATGCATATTCACTGTGGCAATTCTGAAAAAGTAACTGGCTGGGTTTGCCTCCAGGAGAGGATGGGAAACATTTTTCCAATCCATTTTTTTTTATTACCTGCGTACTATTTTTTCTTCCTAGTGGAAATAACACCGGTTATAAAACTATCTGGAAATGTTGGCAAATTTAAAGATGAAAGATCTGCTCCTCATTGGTACATGAACACAAAGCCAGCCAATTTAGAAATGAATGTGCTGGGAAGAGTCCCACTTTACTATATTTTGTGATAATGGAAATGTCCGTGGGCACAAAGCAATTCTGGCTATGAAGCCCCTATTTCACAGGATATTTTGGAATATTTCTGCACAGAATGTGTGTGCCACAATATTTACATGAACATAAAAACTGAATGAGAATAGTTTTTACACAACTCTGTAGGGAAGACAATCAAAAATTGAGTTCTGCCTCTTCCAGTATATTATGACAGGAGTTGTTTCTTAGAGGGTGCTTCCCTGGAGTCAAGAAAACTGTTATACTAGCCATATCGTTTGTCAGTGAAAGTTTTTCTGCCTCAGTGCACATTTATTTTTATTTGGGAGTACTCCATCTCCAACCAGTATGAAATTGCATCAACACTCCTCGAGGACTGGTACGTCTTTCTTCCCTTCATTATAAGAGTGCAGACACTCGTCTGATACTGCAGCTTCCTAGCCTGCCTATTTTGAGCACAGTAGCACTTTCATTGCTAACATCTCCTACTGTCATCATTTTAGGCACAGTAATCATGTCCTCAGTTTCTGTTGACAATTTAAGCCGTGCAAATATTCTCGTTTGCCTCTGCCACGTCCCTCCCACGGGTATTTCTAGAGCAGTGGATGTTTACGCAGCTGCTGCCACTGTCACCCAGATCAGTTTAATCAACGTGACTGTGTCTTTCCATGCAGAAGTTTTTGCTAGCAAGTTAGCAACCATTTTGGGTAGCCTACTCTCCCAGCCATCCTGTGGCTTATTTTGGGCTATTGAAATATAGAAAATCCTAGGACATATTTGTTTACATTTTATCAATACTTTACAATACTTCATTTTTTTTCCTTTTTCTAGCTGCCTTAACATTATTTTGCAAGATGTCAGCAAAATACATGTCAAGTGATATAGCAGATTCTCCAAGTAAAGAAACCTTACAAGTAAAAAGGCAGAACTTTTGCAGGTAATGGAGAGCTTATGAAGACAAGCAAAGCAGATTCATGTTGTGCAACTGTGTGAGCCCCCTCAGGGGCAAGAAAATCCTAACAGCTAAAACTTCAGAAAAACTTCAATATTTCTATAGTCCTCAACCCCACTATTTCCATGGAATCAGTAATCTTTCTCTCTCAAGCAGTTATTCTCTGGATAAGCACAGCATCCAAGCATAGAAACAACACAGACGACTGAGAGGGGATATGATAGAGGTCTACAAAATCAGGAAAGGACTTGAACAGGTTAATATAAATCAGTTATTTACTCTCTCAGATAATAGAAGGACTAGGGGGTTAGCAAGCAGCTCATTTAAAACAAGTCGAAGGAAATTCTTTTTCACTCAGTGCATAGTTAAGCTCTGGAATTCATTGCCAGAGGATGTGGTTAATTGAGTTAGTGTAACTGGGTTTAAAAAAGGTTTGGATAAGTTCCTAAAGGAAAAATCCATAAACTGCTATTAATTAATAGGCAATAGTAGCTTGAGATCTATTTAATGTTTGGGTTCTTGCCAGGTACTTGTATCCTGGATTGGCCACTGTTGGAAACAGGATGCTGGGCTTGATGGACCCTTGGTCTGGCCCAGTATGGCATATCTTATGTTCTTATACATCAGTTGCAGGGAAAAGGATAAAAGCAGCCATTAATTAATTATTCCAATTTTGAGAATGATTCTGCTTTGGGATGCTCTTCGTTGTCCAGCAGGTTCCTCTAGAGTCTAATACAGAAGAGATTTTATCACTTTTGTAGGAAATCTCTTTTCCACTTAAAGCAGAAGATCTAGATGTATTACTAAAAATCTGTTTTAAATTGTCTTTAGATGTTAGAAAGCCTTCATGATTCATGGGGACCAAATTTTGTCAGGGTTTTCAAATCCTAAAAGAACACTTCCTATTCACCAATCCTTATAGAATATCATTTCTCAGGACCTTTGTTATCCAGATAAATTATCATCTACAAATAAATGTAGGTTGCTGCAAAGGCACCTTCTCTTTGGAACTCTGCTTCTAAAGTTAATATCAAGAAAACAAGTGTTCCTGTTATTTGAGCTGCTTTATTTACAAATTATATGCACGAAAATATCAAGGCAGTAAGAAAGGCTTTGATGCCAGAGGCCTGAATGCTCTTGCTGTGTTTCCTACCTTTCTTGAACATTTATCAGGTCATTTCATATACTGGAAATCAAGATTAACTTAAACATCGAAAGGGTTTGTTATAACTACTACAAATGTCGCTTGTTTGTTCCAGTATGCTGGTGCCTGTCTCCTCATAATATATTTTAAAGAGAATTTGGAATTCCTGCCTCTTCTGTCATGATCCAGAAAGAATTATGGCTCTGCTGCTCGTCGGGAGATGTTTTGCCCAAAAATCATCTCATCAGTCTTCCATTCCAAATATCTCCAAGAAAACTTAATAGGCAAATTGAAGATGAACCCTAAGAATAAAGTCATTTTACAAGCCAGAAGCAGGATACAATATCCAACAGAAGGTACTCAAAAAATAGCCTTGTGTCTGGTCTGTTGATGCTGATTTAACTAGCAATTTAAATCCTATACACTCATATCTGCTAGTGGCTTACAGACTTTAACAGCACAGTGATGAGTTTCATACAATGTTACATTCATTCTCATTTCAATTTTTTCAAGGCCCCTCTGAACCGCACATCATGTATAAGGAAAGGGCATCCCTTGAAACTCATAGCATGGGGTCATATGGGAAGTGGCGATCTGGGGATAAATGTCTGTGAAGTCAGGAAATGAAAATAAAAGTAAGGTATTTGGGGCCAGATTCCTTAAGGCTTTTCTCCCATTTTGTGTCTATGGGAAAAACCCTTAGTGAATCAGGTACTTGGTGAGGTGCAGGTGTGAGGGATCAGGACTTTCACTCCTTCGGGAAATCTGAATCACTTCAACAAGAGTCAAAGGGTTCTTTCAGATCACAAATATAGACTTCACCTCGTTTTCCTCTATCTCCTAAAAACTTCAGTGGTGTCACAGAATCTGGAAAACATTAGGTCATGCAGAAATGTATCTCTGATCTTCTTTGGGGTGCTTCAAGATGCTTCCTTATCAACATTTTTAGAAATATGTTCAATATTTTCCTGATCAGAAAAGCTTTGGAGGTCTTTCAGAAAGTCGTATACCTCAAAAAAGTAAACTTTGATGTTTCAAAATAGACTTTCTAAAATATGCAATTATAGCAATAGACAGGGAGATGTATTCACTTTCCTGGACCTACATGATGCATATTTGCATATTTCAATCCAAGAATGTTTCTCAGATTTGCTTAAGCAGATCACCATTATCAATATACAAACCTTCTCTTCAATGTTCAGCATCTTGAGTATTTGCTAAAGTAATTTATAATCTGACAGCCCTCTTAAGATGGTGATTTGGGTGTCTTTATCAACTCTTTGTTACATAAATATTTTCTCCAGAAGAGAAAAGTTCATAAATTAATATCCAAAGATCAGCAGCGAAGGTTTAAAAAAGGCTTCCATCTGGCCATGCATCAAGATGCTAAATTCAATATTGGCATCCAAAGACCTCATACAACAGGAAAGGACAGAAATTGGACTGCAATAAATCAAAATTTATAGCACAATGGGACAAGATGACTCACATTTAAAATAAAATAATAGCCTTTTATTTAGAGATGTTAAGATTTCTCTGTTGATGGAAAAATAGATCTGACATATCAAGGAAGAACCTAAAAACTCTTTATGGCTAATATTATCTGTATGTGCAAGTTAGGGATTATTCAGAGGTACTTAGCCAGATAAACTGGCTTTTCAATATTTCCCTCATCTAACTACATTTTAGATGGATAACTAATTTTCCATCTAAAATTTAGCAAGATAATGTAGAGGCATTCTGGGGGTGTTCCTGGGAGGAGTTACGTTATCCAGCTAACTTAGCCAATTATTAACCATAACCAGCAAACTATGCCAAATAACTTTAGACCTTCTTCAGAGCAGTCTAAACTTATCTGGCATTTTGTGGCTGGATAACCTGCCACCTAACCAGATATCTTCAAAAAGTATCTGGTTAAGTGGCATTTCTATGAAAAAAAAAAATGTAACTGCTTGCCTTCCAGCCCTATTCTCCCCCCCCCCCCCACCAAAAATGTGACAAAACCGTGCTGACCAAGGTACCCCAATAAAAGAAAAACCTTCTTAAGGAAAGCAATAAAGAAAATATTGGTGCCAGCCCTACAGCTCTTTCCCCTCCCTTCCCGGTAAATAGTAATAAAAGTATTGCCTTCTCGCCATTCCCCACTATTGCATGCTGCCACCCTCCTCCCCAAGACACCCCCCCCCCCCCACACACACACACACACACCTCATTGCACCTTCATTTTCAGGCCTGGGATTGCAGTATATTGTAATCTGGATGCTTCCAGTGTTGCTCTGGGCAACAGTACTTGAAGCGTAAGCTGTCAGTGTAATGTATATCCACTATGACTAAGAGAGTGCTATGTGTTAGCTGCTCAATATTCTTTAATCTGTTCAGAAAGTCTAGGTTGTCGTGTAGAAAGCTGTTTACGTTTCGTGTGGGGTGGCCTGGGCAAGATCCCTGGCTCCCCAGAATAACTCAGGTGCAAAGCTAGGCCTAGTGCTGACACATGCGTGTCACATGAGCATTGGACTGCTGCCATTGGTAAGGCCGTTGTTTTGCCAAGGTTTGAATCAAGCAGTGGGTTTTACAGCTGCTGATTGCTACTGTACCTGTGGGGGAACAAGGGAGTAGGATGGACTTTGGGCATATGAAGGGACAGGTGTCATAGTATTTCTGCCCATTTTGCTGCTTGCAAGCCTGCAGCTGCTTTCTCTGTAGTGTTTACCATGGTCAGGTGTGGTCCAGTAGGCCCAAGTGGTGAGCTGGCCGCAGACTGAATCCCGAATAGCTGAGGCATGGTAAAGCACAGTACTATTGATTCTCCTCCAGTGAACTATGATGGGGTGGTTTCTAAGGAGGCAGTGTTGCGGCAGTCAGTACAGGTGTCTGGAGCAGCAGTGGGGCATATTGAGCCGGCATCTCATTCAGCAGTGGAGCAGGTAGAGGAGGCATTGGGATAGGAAGCTGGTAACAAGAATGGTGAGAGGTTCCATTGGTACAGAGCCAGCAGAATGTGCATCAGAGATGATTGTGGGTGAGCACTCAGTGGTGATTGATGATACGTCACTTGAAACTGTTCTTTCTTCTTTGGGGAGGACATATCCCAGTAAATGTATGGATATGGGGCCCTAGTATTATTGCGTCGGCAGGATCTGCACTTTCAAAACTGGTAGAGGACAGAAGGCATGATGCCGCGCATGTGTTGACTATTTAGGGAGGATTAGATGTAGCACAAGTGTATGTTGAGGTGCTAGGACAGCTGGACTACGGATTTGCAAGCTATTGCAAGTAATAAAACATTTGGCTGCTTGGGGGTCATGTTCTGTTCTAGATGGTGCTGCTTCAGAAGAAAAACAAGGCTATAAGGTTGCATGCCCATCTCTTAGTCCTAGCTTGTGGTTCCCTGGGGCTTCTCAGCCAGCTTTGGATGCAGACAGCTCTTAGATGTATGGATTCTTGGGTGGTGTTGAGGGGGTAGAAGGTAGGATGGGAATTGGTTTTGTCCAGGATAATGGTTAGCAGGGTGGAAATAGAGGCCAAATGCCTGGGCTATCTAGAGGCAATTATCAGAAGGGCTCTGGCTGGTTCCACCTGTTGGTGGGAGTTACGGAAGCTTCAGTTGCTGGACTAGTATGTCTGCTTTGCTTGCCGGTTTCTCTCTTGCCTTGGATTTGGGAAGAGTGGGTTCAGTAACATGATGAGTCAAATGTCCGGTGCTCCTTATCTGAATTGGGCAAGTTGGGGCTGGTTTCATGAGGGGTCAACTGTCTGGTGCAGTGTTATATGAAGCATCTAGCTACTACCCAGGAAAAAGATCTAGGCATCATAGTGGATAATACTTTAAAATCGTCGACTCAGTGTGCTGCAGCAGTCAAAAAAGCAAACTGAATGTTAGGAATTATTAGGAAGGGAATGGTTAATAAAATAGAAAATGTCATAATGCCTCTGTACCGCTCCATGGTGAGACCACACCTTGAATACTGTGTACAATTCTGGTCGCCACATCTCAAAAAAGATATAGTTGTGATGGAGAAAGTACAGAGAAGGGCAACCAAAATGATAAAGGGGATGGAACAGCTCCCCTATGAGGAAAGGCTGAAGAGGTTAGAGCTGTTCAGCTTGGAGAAGAGACGGCTGAGGGGGGATATAATAGAAGTCTTTAAGATTATGAGAGGTCTTGAACGAGTAGATGTGAATTGGTTATATACACTTTCGAATAATAGAAGGACTAGGGGGCATTCCATGAAGTTAGCAAGTAGCACATTTAAGACTAATTGGAGAAAATTCTTTTTCACTCAATTCACAATTAAGCTCTGGAATTTGTTGCCAGAGGATGTGGTTAGTGCAGTTAGTGTAGCTGGGTTCAAAAAAGGTTTGGATTAGTTCTTGGAGGATAAGTCCATTAACTGCTATTAACAAAGTTTACTTAGGGAATAGCCACTGCTATTAATTGTATCAGTAGCACGGGATCTTCTTGGTATTTGGGTACTTTCCAGGTTTTTGTGGCCTGGTTTGGCCTTTGTTGGAAACAGGATGCTGGGCTTGATGGACCCTTGGTCTGACCCAGCAAGGCAATTTCTTATGTTCTTAAGTTCTTAGTGCTTCTGCTGAATTTCCTTTTCAGGATAATTCTCGATGACATGGAACATCAGATGTTGCAGAGCATCCTGGGACATCTCAGCAGGCAGAGTAGTCAAATCATCCTATTAAAGTAGAGAAGAGAACTGGGTAGCCTTCTGCGGCATCAATTAACATTCCACAAGGGGATAGTGTGCACACTGTTCTAGAGATAGGTAAGTTGATGAGGCAACCATCTGTGGAACAGGTTGTTGAGGATGTCCATGATGCAAGAGGTATGGGGGGAGTATGGGCTACAGTCAGTTATAACCTTGGTTGTGGCTGCTAAGGAGAAGGAGTCTCAGGGCAAGAGGGAATGGCACCAAATGGGAATGTTAAAAATGTGGCTGAAAAGGATAGGGGTAGGAGTAAGCACAGGTGCAAGCAAGATTCTAGGGATTTTTCTAGGTCATCCAGTTTGAGCTCCTCTTTGTGTGTTACTTCTTCCTCTTCATCATGTGGCAGGCCTTCTCTAGTGCCAGAGAAGTTAGATAAGGGAAAAGATAGGGGGCCTCCAGCTCAAGTGGTTCTTTCTCAGCTTTGGGAAGAGGTGTCCCATTCCTTTAGGAATAAAAGAAGCACACGTATATTGATATATTTAGGTTGCTTGAAGGTCATTGTTGCGCATCCCGTCAGCACTCGGCCCATGCCCGGGCCTGCTCACCTCATTCCTGGTCCGACGAGTCCTGGGCCCTCCTCCCCCGCTGCTGCTGCTAGCTCAAGTCAGCCTCGGCAACCCACGGTGGCGACCACCGGTCCTTCCACTTCCCACCAGGCCTCACAGTGGGGCTCAGCATCCTCTATGGCGTCATCCCCACTCCTAGGCACGCGCACGCGGACTGCCCAGCCTCTTAAAGGGCCAAGGGCGGGTACCAGCTCCGCAGCATGTCCTGATTGAATGGAATACTTAAGAAAGTGGTCAGACACCACTTCCTCGCCTTGGCAATTGAGTCGTACACTCTGGTGTGTCTAGTTTGCTTTCCAGCGTCTTCTGTTCCAGTGTCTCCTGTTCCAGCATCTCCTGTGTCTCCTGTTCCAGCGTCTCCTGTTCCTTCATCTCTCCATCCCTGGTAGTACCCTTCAGACTGATCTCACAGTACTGACCTTTGCTTGTTCCTGACTACTCTTGATCGCTGTCTGGAACCGACCTCTGTCTGACCACTGACTACTCTTGATCGCCGCCTGGAACCGACCTCTGCCTGACTACTGACTACTCTTGATTGCTGCCTGGAACCGACCTCTGCCTGGAACTTGACCTCTGCCTGACCTGACTACTTCCGGATTGACTACAGGTACTGACCCCTGCTTCGGCTGACCATTCTGGGCTGATACTCTGGCCTTGATCCTCGCTATACACTCGGACTCTCTGTTCTGGCCTCCTGTGACCTTTGGACATTCTGCTCTGAACATCGACCATGCACCCTTGTTCGTGGTGGGCACTCCCCTGCGCTTCCTCTCTAGGAGATCCTGCACGGCCCACCTAAGACCAGGCGACCTGGGTAACCAAGGGCTCAACCTGAGAGAACCCCGGGTTGCTATTGGTGAAGTCCCTACTAGCCTCTGTCTCCTCCTGTGCTCCGCCTCCTGGTGGCAGGTGCTCTCTGGGTCCAACCGGAGGGCCGTACAAATCCTGCACCAGGCCAAGGGTCCACTTCCAGTGCAACAGTCATAGGGCAGTGTTTATCAATCCTCTCCTGGAGGCCCATCTAGCCAGTCGGGTTTTCAGAATTGCCACAATGAATACGCATGAGATAAATTTACATACCTTGGATCTCCAATGTATGCCTATTAATTATGGATATCCTAAAAACCCAACTGGTTAGGTGTGTCTCCAAGAGAGGATTGGGAAACACTGTCATAGGGGAAGGAGAAAGGAGGAGAAGAAAAAGAATGATTAAACAGTAGTTTCTTGGTATGGAAAAAAGGGTTCCTTGAACAATTTTGAATTTGTTGCATGAATTTGTATTGCTTTGAATGCAGTTGAATGTAACTGCTTCTGCTCATCATGTTCTGGTGTTGACAATTCTTTTGTTTATTCTCTTTTTCATTATAAGTGGACCCAGTTCTGGAAATTTGCTCCAGAAGCGAACCATTGTGGGGTGGCAATACCTGATTTCCTTTGGCAATTTGTATCCAGATGCAATTGTCCCTGCTGTGAGCATCCTTAGCTCCTTCTACCTGGGCTGATTACTTGAGTGGAGCTAAGAAAATTGTGAGTTTCCTCTTTTTAAAGGGTGGTCATGGAGGTCTATATCTAATGTTTCATTGATGCGATACATTGATGGTGCTATAAAATGCAGGTTGTTCAAGAACTGTGGTGGCCAGACACATTTCAATTTTATCCTTTTTCCTCAGGGTGCACAGATGGGGTTTCTCGGTGGGGTGTTTTGCTGTTTGCCATGTTTTGTTGTGTTGGTTGCAGAGTAGTCAGGTGGAGTTTGACATCACTCATGAGATGTTACTGAAATTGTGGGAGGTGACACAAAGTTTATGCCTCAAATTATGAGACATGTCTGTTTGGTGTCACTTTTATCTTGGCTTTTTTGTAACATTTCGAATTAGTGAATTGGTGGCAAGAAGCCATGGGACAAAGTTTATAGGGTAGCAGTTGCAGCATGTGGTGGTCAAAGGTGACCATATTATTTCAATTATTTACAGCTCTAAAACTGATCAGGCTGAAATGGGGGCTAAATTGGTTTTGAGGGCTGTCCAGGGTTTATGCACTTGTCCATTGTCGAATGGGGAGACTTTTTTGGCCATTTGTCTGGGGTATCGGGAGACACATTTTTTGGTGCATGCTGATTTGATTCCACTGACTCATTATCAGTTTGAGGTGGTGTTTAAGAAAATTTCAGGGCTGCAGATGGTGATGTGTGATGTTATGGTAAACATTCATTCTGAATTTGAGTGTCTACTTCGGCGGTGGTATCTGGATTGTCAGATGTGGTTATCTGGTGGATTGAAAGGTGGAATTCAGGCACCGTTGAGTCATATATTAGGCATGGGTTGGGAGATATATAATTTCTATCACTATAACCTCTTTTGTACAGTTTATAACAATGGTAAAGTGGAAGGCATGTTTGGATCACGTAGCATTCCTATGTGACCTGGGCTATAAGCATGCAAACCAGCATCAATATGGTCCACACCTGGGTTTGGAGATGCATGGTATGCTGGTCCACTATTTTGGTCAGCGTGGAATGTACTAGAACCAGCTACTATCTTCCATGCAGTTTTGACTGAAAACCAGAGCCTTGCCAGACATTCTGATAGTACACCTTGGGGGTAATGATTTTGGAAAATTGTCCAGTCACCAATTGTTTGATGTCATTAGGAAAGATTTATCAACATTACTAGCTTGGTTGCTCAATGTGTTACTGTGCTGGTCCAATATAATCCCTAGGCCTTCTTTAATAGATCAAGTCATTTGGGGTGTAGTTGTGCTAAAGTTAATCAATAGATTAGTTCTTGACTGCACGCACAAGGTGGGAGGCACATTAGACATGCTTGGGCTTGGAACATTTTTTTGCGGCCTTTTAGGGCCGATGGGATTCATCTGTTTAATTTGCATTTCTGGATGCCTTTGAAGATATCCTGTTCAGGGAATCTTAGGACTCATCTTTGGAAGTCATGGGAATAATCTTAGTTTATACTGTGCCTTTGGCAGGTTACCCAAGCTTGGCTGATTGTACAGGATGATGTTGATAGCCCAGCTGAGTTGGTTGGATCACTAGTACTGAGAACTCTAGGTTTATGGCAGTGACTGGGGTTATTAGAACTGAGTTTCTTGCTTGGCTGTGGCAGTACATTGGAGCACTGTATGTTTGCCGGATGCCTTTAGACTGGGTGGTCTGGGGTGGGCCATCTTGCTAGGACATGGTGAATGCCTACCAGGGCTGTTGGGGTAGCAATTGTTGCATAACTCAGATAATGATGTTTGCTCTGGCTTATTAATAAAGCTGCAGCCTGTTGATTCCCAAAGTATTTTTGATGTCGCATTATTGTGTCTATGATTTATTTGTAAGTGGGAGGATGCAGGGAGAGGCCAATGTCCTGGCTGCTCATGTTATGTTTGGGGTGGCCGCTGCCCAGGATAGCTCAGACACCAAACCTGGCCTAGTGCAGCCACATGCTTGCCATGCAGACCTAGGGCAGTTGGCTGGTGCCATTGGTGGGTTTTATAGCCAGTGATTGGTTCTGTTCCCATTGGCGAGCAAAGGAGTAGGAGGGGCTTTGGGCATACAAAGGGGCAGGTACTACCATCCTTTTTTGCCGCTTGAGATGCTGCATCCCACCCACCTTCCCTGTAACTTTAGACAATTATTCATTGTTGGCTGTCACACCTTGTTTTCCATGGTGCAGGTTACTGAAGCTTGTCTGATTTTACAGGATGATGGTGATGGTCCAGCTGGATCAGTTGGATTGTCGGTACTGAGAAATCCAGGTTTGTGGTGTCAGTTGGGGCTAGTCATCTCAGGAGTCAGCTTCCTTGCTGGGCTGTGGCAGGGCCTGTACACTGGGGCAGTGTATGTCTGCTGGATGCCTTCCGCCTGGATGGCCTGAAGGTGGGTCATTTTGCTGGGACATAGCAGGTGCCTACTGGGGCTGTAGGGATAACAATTGTTGCGTAGCTTGGGTAATAAAGTTTATTCTGGCTTGTTAATAAAGCTTCAGCCTGTTGATTCCTAAAGTATTGGTGGTGTCACATTATTGTGTCTATGATTTATTTGTAATGGGGCAGATGCAGGGAGAGGCCGATGTCCCGTTTACCCATGTTATGTATTAAGACATTTTCTCTGCAAGTGCACCAGTACCAGATTATGTGTGAGTAGCAATACTGTACATAACGGATCTCTCAAGGTTTCCAGTTTTGTAAATTTTAAGCAGAATTTAGAAAGTACCAACAGAAGGATGAATTGGTATTAGTTTTCCAGTTGAGACTGTACTTGCTTTGCAAATAAATTGATAGGACTTTTTTAGTTGTTTAGTATATTCCCGTGTAGTTTCCTTGTTAAATGTACTATAATTTGTTTTGGTTGAAAATTGTCTGTATCCCTCTTCATATATTCTGTAATATATTTTAAAAGTGGTTCACAAGTAAACATATTTAACCTCTGAAAAACTTTTTTCTAGAAATGTGTTTTTGTTTATTTAAATGAGCTTCATAAAAGTCTTGTGGTCTATTTAATAAAAATGTTCTTCCATTTTGTGTCTATAGGAAAATAGCTTACTAAATATGTTCCTTAGTTTGGTTTTCTGAGAATCTAGGCTTTGGCTATATGAAGGCCTCAGGAAGATTATTCCATACATTTAAATAAATCGATGATCAGATCTTCTAGTTTCAAGTCATCCATCTCTTCTTTGTACCTCAGTGTTAATTTGTGCATAAGTTCGCTTTGAAAATGCACGTATAATTACCATGATATGCACAAAATCTTACCCATAGAAAGTTGCACCTTCTCTGTTGAAAGAGTAAGTTATGCAGGTGAACTTACATACATACTTTCTAAAATACAAATGTACGTATGTAAATTCAAACTTGGTCAAATTTTATAAGTGTTGCTCATGCAAAAATGCCCATGCACGCACATATGTTGGCTGCAGATTTTAAAAAGTTGCAAGTTATGTGTGTATGTACCCGTGTGCAAGTGAGAAATAATGGGGCAGAAAATGGGTGGGGCATGGGCATTCTGGGCGGGGCCAACACTTACGCACATAACTCCATATTTTAAAACCGAAAACTGCAGTACACATAAACTACATATCTGGGTATACTGCTGCTCCTGATGAGGAGCAAGTCTGTAGATCTCGTTTTGGGGCTTATAGGACAGGGTGAGAGGTCTGGGTCAACTGGGCAGTGAGCAGGATGAAGAACCAGAGGGGTCTGAAAGACCTTGGAATTAACTGGACAAATTGGGGGACTAATTGGAAAACTGGGAATATGCCTCATGTGAGCATATTTTAAAATCTGCTTACATGCGCACATAAAAACGAAAAAGTCCTATGGAGGACATGTGTGCTAGCTTTGTTCAAGGAACCTCTTAAAATTAGCATACTTACGCATGGCTGAAGGTGAATTTTAAAAGCCCAGCACGCGCATCAGCCGAGCAGATTTTAAAATCCGCTTGGATACGTGCATAACTGCTGCAGCCTGCACATCTTGAAATTTTCCAAAAAGGGGTGGGGCATGAACCTGAGATGTGGACGTAAATACTCACGCAATCCGGCACAAGCTGAGGCCCCCTGCCGCGTAACTTTACTTCTGCTAGGGATGACTTGATAGTTAAAAAAATAAAGAAAAATAGGCATATCTGCGACGTTTTAAGGGTCGCGGATAACTGGGGGGAATGAAAGCTAATAAACTAGGGGGGTTTGGAGGACCTCTCTCTTAACTGGGCGAACTGGGGACAAACTGGTAAACTGAGAATAGTGTCATGCATGCCTCTTTTAAAATCCCCTGATTTATGCGGTAGAAGCGGCATTTGCATGTACATGTGCATGCCCACTTAAAATTTGGCGCACATGTGCGTGCAGCCAGGATATTTTATAACATGTGCGCAAGTTATAAAATAGCCCTATCCCTGGGCGCAGGTTGATGCAGGTGCAGACAGGTGCGCCGGTTTGAAAGTTATCATCTTGGTGTATTTTAAAACATACGTGTGCAAATGCCCAGACTATTTAAAATTCCAGGGTATCTTCACTTGTGCACCAATATGTACATGCATGTCCAGACGTGCCTCATTTTAAAATTACTGTCTATGTGTAAAACTGAGTTATGCCCAAACATTTATGTGCACTAAGCCCGAGTCAGTTTTAAAGCATCTATTTACGCATATAAATGGCTTTGAAGATGAGGCCCATAAAGTCTCTGCAAGCCCTTCAAATGACCTTCAGGATTATTCTTACACATACCAATGTTTAGAATGATATTCTTTCTGGTCACTATTTCATTTATAGGAAGAGTAAGTGAGCCATGTACCTTATCAAGTCATCTGTCATTTTATTTTTCATGAGGATAAAGTGGTACTGATGACAGTTCCGTCCTTTTTGGCTAAGATTACATCTCTTTTCCACAGAAATGAGGAGATTATTTTCCCTTTTCCATGTTACAATCTTTCTAATCAGAATACAAAAGGAAACCAGACTTCACTACGTAAAAATAGGTCTTGCCTTCTATTTAGACTATACTGAGCACCTCATTCGATTAAAAAAAAATTCAGTGACACAGAATGGGAAAAAGTCCTTCTGAATTAGACCCTAACACTTTCTTAGAAATTGGCAGGCTTCATATTATGCAGTAAACATAAACATGCATTAGCCTGCCTCTTAACCCACAATAATCAAATGACTAAAAGGATGCATTTCAGATGCTTCACATGCTATGTGTATGCAGTTTCTTGTTGGCATCATGATTCACTTGATAGGAAGCTTTAGTATCTCTGACTGAGTTGTGCTAAGCTGCCAAATGTTCTATATGTTTTCTAGCTTTTATCTTTTGGATATCTTTACCTCAGTTGATGTAACATTTGAGAGAAAAGTGCTCTAAGCAGTGGTTATCCAGTAGCAACTTAGCTATGGTCTCAATTGACTACCCTTCCAAATATTTTAAAGAAATGCTTCAGTACATCCCAAGGCTATCATGGTAGAAACATCCACAAACACAAGATTTGTTACCTGGAAAGACTGTTTCTTAGGATTTCCACTATAATAGCCTAAATACTCTCCCTATCAGAAGAAATAGCACTAAATGAATGCATTAGGTAGATATACACCATTATGGTCACAAGTATGTCTATAACTATAGCTTAGTTTTCATTTGCACTCATATTTAATTAAAAAAAACAAACTGTTAAATATTTACCAGCTATCAAATATGCACGCTGAAATAGTGTCTGCCAAGTGTCATGTGATAAGGGTACACTTTCTGATTCTGTCTGCTGGCAAGGAGGAACAGAATCCAGGAACTGGAATAGTATTAGTAGAACTCCAGGACATTCTATTAACAAGTTAGAAATTTGCTTCAAACTCAAACAAGAGAAAGTTAAGGCTGCACTATATATACTGTATATATGTATTGAAATTCTCTAAGAAAAATTATATTAACATTCATCCTTAAAATGTGTTACTAATTTTTGTCTTTCTCTATTTAAAATGTACAGTTGTGGTATGCCTATGAAGTAAATTTAAGTGGGTTATTCCTTTCTCATAAAATAAAAGGAAAAAGTATGCACATTAGTGATGTGCTACCAATTTCATATCGAGGAGACATTCATTCTTATCATAAAATAATGCTTCAAATGCCCACTGCAGCACAGACCCGTCATTCGTATATGCAATTCGCTGAGTTTAGGATGCTATATAAAAGCTACACTGCTAACAATGTTAATTTAACAAAAGGGCTCCCCGTCAGCATTTCACTGGGCCAAACAATTTTTGGGAAACATTACAACTTTTTCTCATGTGCCCTGTTCTGCTCGTGTTTTGCTGTTTGAAGAGAGGAGAAGGACAAGTCAGCCCTGCGGCAATTATGAGTCAGTTCTCTCTACAACAACTCCTACAGAAACGTGGCCCCTAACACTACAGCACTAATTGTGCCTCTGCTGGTAAAACATAAACTGCCCCACTGGTAAGGAGACTGGGGGCATCATAATTATGAGGTTTACAATTGAGAGGCACGCTTTCAGTTTTAAAGAACAGTACATCTCAGTGACCTACACTGCCAGCTAAATACAAATTATTCAGGTGCTTTTAATAACTGTGCTTGCAAACTAATTTTTCTAGAAGATTTTGTGAGGCACTATCAGGTGAAGGTCCAATAAAACTTACAAAATAATCTTATTGAAAGCATGTTGCATACTCATTCACTTTGTTAATGGCAGCGCACTAAAAATGAGATGTTAAAACAGGAATTATCATATGTTAAAAATAGAGAACTTTTCCAGTTAACAAGAATAAGTAAAAACATATATTAAAAAAAGTTTTGTTAGGCAAAATGAATAATTCTAAAATAACATAATAAATACAGTTTATTACATTCTTAAGGAAAATAAGCTTTATATACCTTTTTATAAGTCAGACAGTGATTAGAAACTTGTTGTGCTCCCTTGTCATACATAAGAAAATATTCCAGTTGATAAAGAAATATTAATAGACATCAGCATGTCATAGTGCTCTTTCGCTCCATGAACTGCTTGCCTCCTAATATAGTATCCATAATGTGGTACTTGATGTGTGTGCCAGGGCCTTTAATAATTAAATAATACAACCATCATTTTCATGGGTGCCTCTGTAATTATGTTGATTTAAAATCAATAGTATGAACTTTTAAATCAACATCATTCACCTCTCAAAAACTCACAGGAATTGTTAAGATAAAAGCTGTTAGTATATTTTCATATAAAACACCCTGGAACATTTTGCAAAGCCAGAAGACAACAATGCATTTGGGGTCATTATATGGCCGATGGACAGAAGCCGTTTTATGGTTATGATACAGCAGCACCAGGTCTTCCGATACTTCTTTTCATTCTGAGGAGGTTTTTATAAGCAGTATTCTCCTCTCAGCTTCTTCTATTACTTTTAAAAGAAAAAGACCTGTCTGATTCTCATATGTAACTTATTACATCAGCAATACAGTAAGTGATGAGTATGTAGCTTTAAAAGTAACCTCTGATATATTTCTTAAAAATAATAATTGTAGTTGTATTTTTATAAAGCGTCTCTCATGATATAATCCTCACAAAATATTTAAGTTTAGAGTAAATAAGAAGAAAACCAGGAGCCAAAAGTTAGTTAACAAACTCAATGTAGTTTGCTGGAAGCATTCCAGTTTTTCCAGTTCTCTGCACAGTACCATACATCCAGCCATCGTCTATTGGTTGCACATTGACAATATAGTCTCCATCCCTAAAGGAAACTTCATCTTCATCTTGTGCACTGTAGTCATACATAGCTCTGTATGTTCTCTGTAAAAGAGGACAAAAAGATTAGTCATGGAACAAAAAGCTACCAAAGAGAACACACTTATTATCCATAATTAGGGCACAGCTTTTCTCAGCTGCAGGATTTTGGATACATATCTGCCCTTTTCCCCGTCCACCTCCACCAGCCTGCAGGCACAAAAACCAAGAAAAATAATCTTAAGCTAGACACTGGAAGCTCTATAATTGAAAAACTTACCTGGATATCTGGATAACTTTAGGACAAGTTATTTGTGCAAAGCAACTTATCCACATTAATTTAGCTAGACAGCGATCACTATGGTGTTATCAGGTAAATATGTTAGCCTACCCTTGCACACCTCCAATCCTGCCCCCTTTTTTGTCCAGGTAATTTTGTCTACAGAAAAATTTGTATGGACAAAGTTACCAGGACAAAGAGGGGATATTTTAAGGGCTAGATTTGTGTGTGTAAAAGCCAATTTTACCATATAAATCTTTTGAACGTGGACATCCAGTTAATAATATGAGTAGCAGTCAAAGGCCTAGACATCAGTGAACCCCAAAATAGGAATATGATTGTGGATTTTTCTTCAGTCTTACAACTCACATAACCATGGGGTGAGAGCACGATATGATGTTTGCACGATGCTTCATAGTCCTGTGTAGGCTTGTGGAATTTCTGGACAGTGGCAGAGTTCAGTAACACCTTAGCATGGGGGCAGATTAAGAAACCAATCCAGGTGATGTTCTTTCCTGCAATAAGAAATGGTCCCAAGGACACTGTGTAGCCCATGGAGGGGCAAGTGGGGCTTAGCACTCCTGTAGGGGACATACTCAGCAGAGGGAATGGGTATATCCTGGATGTAGTCCCACCTTTGGAACTTAAAGTTTGTAAGCTGGTTAATGCCAAAAGGGTGAGTCTTCTTGAGACAAATGTCCTCCCCTTATTTTGGGGTCCTGCAGTGTCCATCAATACATTAGAGTCTCTGGGCCATTTGGTAGGACTTAGGAGTTTGAGAATCATTCTTGGGAAGGTATAATGGCAAAGCCATCTGATAGGTTCCTCTTGTGTACAACAATGATGGGGAATTATGGCGTGCACTCCAAGGGAGCTTGGTAGACTGCATCCTGGGTTGCCAAATAGTATGCAGCAGGTATATTACCTATCTGGAATTATTCCCAAACTTGGTAACACCAGCGTCATGACCGAAATATGATTCCTGTTGTGACAAACCAGGCATAGTAAGGCCAATAACAATCAATATAATGTGAACTAGCAACTGATCTGTGTAGAAAATTTATATTGGTATGCTCACTGTGTGGGTCAAGCATATGCCAGGGGTACTAAATGATTAGCTCAGTATCTCCCACTCTAGATTCTCTCTTTTCAGACTGTTAACACCAGGGCCAGAGAAGGCATGCCACCAGGATCCATTTCTCTAAGATCACTAACGGAGAAATGGAGTCCAGTGTCATAGGATCTGCTATGAGAACCTATAGCTACAGCAAAATGGAAGGCATGCAAACACAAATGCAGATAGATCTAATTCTGCTGATACTTGGACCCAGTGTTCAAAAAAAGGAAGGGCTGGGAAAACATTTATTAAGGGGAACCATGTTGCCTCACCCTACTAGCCTAGCTTTCTTTGCCAAGTTTCAGTTTCGGAGTGTTTCAACTCTGAGCTTTATAATTAAAACGATAAATGTCGATTGGCAAAGTTGTAACAACAGATATCCAATCTCACAAAATATTGTCAGGCAGTTTTTACATATCTGGCTGGAGGTGAGCAAGTTCTCATCTTAAGCCAGTATGCTTTATTAACCAATTCTTTTCCCTTCTTTGGGGGCCTCAAGAGTTGGCAAAATGGTAGTTGAATCAGAAGTGGTAGTTTTAATATTGACCTTTGGCTGGGGTGCACAGAGCTCCATAGGGAGAGATCACAGAAATGCATCTACAGAATGCCAAAGCTTTTGGAAGCCATAAGACTGAAAGCTGAGGACTATCAGATCTCAGTGACTCTCAACAGATTCATGGTAGCCATGTGATTAGAAAAAGACTGTTTCAGTGCCAAACCTTTATAATCTGTGCCAGGGGTAGGCAACTCCTGGCCTAGAGTGCCACAAACAGGTCTTGTTTTCAGGATATCCTCAATGAATATGCATGAGATATATTTGCATGCACTGCTTCCATTGTATGCAAATATATCTCATGCACATTCATTGTGGATATCCTGAAAACCAGACTGGTTTGTGGCACTCCAGGACCAGAGATGCCAGCATCCAACATCTGGAAAATAGGGTAATGGAAGTTAGCTGTTTTCCATTCTTGTCAGGGGAAAAGGGAAGAAAAACAAGGGCCATTTTCCTGACATGCTGTGTTTATTTTGCATATCCTATGATATAACAACAGTCTGAGCAATGGGATGCTCTTTTGTGTTCTGAGCAGGCAAACGAGTACAGCAAGGACTCTATGGCAGACATATTAGTATCAAAAACAAAAGCAAAAAAGAGAGGGACAAGCACTAACGCAACAAACAACTTTTATAATTTTATCTTCAAGCTATAGAGAGCTTGACGGTATCAGAAATAATAGTGCTATTGATATAATCCACTGTCTCTCGCCCTCAATGGGCCTCAGGCAGTATCAGCGTTACTTGCACTGTCACTTTAATAATCTACTGTCAACCTCCCACCAGTCCCCCAAACAAAGGCTCAAAGGCAATAAAAATTGCTATAAAATCAAAAATACTTAGCTGTGTAGGCATTCAAAAAATCCACCCAACATGGGCCATGTTTCAGCAAAACTGCCTTCCTCAGGGGTATATATCCAAAACCTTATTCAAAAGGATGCCTCATGTTAAAGTAACCCAAAAACATCCATTAATGGCTGCGCCACACGAATTGCCATGAAACCTCCCAGCGCTTTAATATGTCAGAGTGCTAATGACTTGGGTAGGATTTGTCAGCTCTCTCTTCAGTAGAACACATGTTCTGTGGTTCAACACTATACCCAGTTACTATGGAAGACACCAGTTGCAATGGAATAGAAGCCTGAAGAAGATGAAGAGGTAGGCTGAACAGTGGGAGTGTCCACATAGGTGGCAGAAAGATCTTTCACAAGTGAGTAGCCCAGGACTGTGCTGGTTTGTATCATGGTGACAAGAGTCACCTAATAAAGTTTGTTTAGAATCTTTCAACAATGCTCCTGGAGGCTCCGGAGGCAGTATTTTTCAAAGTGATGACAAATGACCCCCAACTTATTACTGGGGGAGCATGAAACCAGTTTGGGGACAATACCATGACTGTCTTGAGCCAATATGTAGTGAATGGGACAGATGTCAGGAAGGGAGAATTTCTCCTCCCCTCCACATGCAGTGCATGCAGCTCGGAGCAGCTGGGAAGTGCTGTGGTACAATGTCATCTAACACCAAGCGGGAGGCAGGAGTGGTGTCTAATAACTACAGGAGACGCGTAACTGCTGGCCAACAGGGTGGGGGCCTCAGTTTTGGCCCAGAAGGCCCTTGAAGAGAGGCCGAGAAGGATTGGAACATGCATTAATGTCCCAATCCTCATGAGAAAAGTCAGCTACAGTTTTTGAGTAGTAGCTAACTTTCCTGAAAATAGTGTGGCTTACAATTTTTCAGTCAAGTCACTTTATTTTACTTTCATGCAGTTGCCTAGTAATGAGCTGTTCTGTATGCAAATCAATTCATTCCCATACTCACTTTGTCAGGGGGGATAACACATGGTATTTGAAATACCATGCTTAATCACTGTGTTAAGGTGTTTACCATGTTGTAAATGCCTAACGCAGCTTAGTAAGTGATCCCCTTAGCCAAATAACAGGCAACGTCTTGGAATGCCCTCGCCTTAACCCAGATTTCGCCAACTAATTTTTCATCTGGCTAAAAAGTTAGCTAGATTAGTCTGGGATGGTAGGACCAACATGAATTTAAATCCTACAGTTTGTCCAGCTATGTCCAGGACTTAGCTGGACAAACCGGTTTCAATATTGACCTATTCCTGTGGCATCATCACACCAAAGCAACATGAGAGATTCAAAGCAGCCCCCTATTTTCCCCCTTAAACCTGTGCTGGACCAAGCTGGATGTCTGGTTCACCTTAATTCCCCTTGAGAAAGAGAAAGTTCTATGGGCAGGGCCCAGCAGGGGAGGGATAAGAGCTGGGGATAATGAGACCAGGCCCAGGTGGGGATAATGAGACCAGGGGGATAATGAGACCAGGCCCAGGCCTCCAGGAGGAAAGGCAGTTTCTGCAGAATAATGCTGTCCAAACACTGAGCTGTTACGAAGCTGTGAGTACTGAAGGAAGCAGTTCTAAACTGTGAGCAATGAAAGTACTCTATTCTGAAGATAAAACAGTCTACTAATGTTTGTTTGCTATAATTACCCAAATAAAGATAGAAGTGCTTTTAGCAGGCTGGAGTCAGACTAAGTTTGTGCCTCCAGGCCTGAGGGATCACCACTCAGGTTCCACAGAGTGACAGAAAGAACCCCAAGTGTAAAGTGTTTGTATAGCAGCAAGGCTGAATGGCACAAAGAATCACATGAGGCATATAGCTGCAAGGCAGTGTGGCATGGGAGATTTCAGTGATTCTGTTGAAGCACTTGCTTATTGACAGATTTAGAACATGAGCTTTTGTTATATTCCCTACTAGAACTTGATCTAGCAACTGGGTGGACATGGAATTTTTGTGAAATGGGCTTTTTGAACTAAATTTTTATCACATTAACAACACAAATAGTTTCTAATCAGTGTGGTTTTAATGTTAAGGTGTGAGGTTTGTTTTATTAAGAACATTTTCCAGATATTCAGTAGCTGAACTCAGGCTGTTCCATTTCTGGATTTTCTGGTTTTCTTGACTTTCTGGGGCACAGCAGGTAGGCATATGCCAGTAGGTTCCCTATGGTGGAACTAGCGGTATGGCAGATATGTATTTGCCAACAAGTCCCCTATGGTGGAATAAGGGTATGGCAGATAGATATGAAGCTGCAGGAAAACCTATGGTGAAATAAATAACATGGCAGGTAGGAATGAGGCAGCAAGTGCCCTATGGTGGATTCAGGGACATGGCAGATAGTTACGTGCCAGCAAGTCCCTTATGAAATAGAGTCATTCTCTAAGGGGCGGATTTTAAAAGGCGCGCGAATAGCCTACTTTTGTTTGCGCTCCAGGCGCAAACAAAAGTACGCTGGATTTTAGTAGATACGCGCGGAGCCGCGCGTATCTGCTAAAAACCTGGATCGGCGCGCGCAAGGCTATGGATTTTGTATAGCCGGCGCGCGCCAAGCCGCGCAGCCTACCCCCGTTCCCTCCAAGGCCGCTCCGAAATCGGAGCGGCCTCGAAGGGAACTTTCCTTTGCCCTCCCCTCACCTTCCCCTCCCTTCCCCTACCTAACCCACCCGCCCGGCCCTGTCTAAACCCCCCCCTTACCTTTGTCGGGGGATTTACGCCTCCCGGAGGGAGGCGTAAATCCCCGCGCGCCAGTGGGCCTCCTGCGCGCCGGGCCGCGACCTGGGGGCGGGTACGGAGGGCGCGGCCATGACCCCGGACCGCCCCGGGCCGTAGCCACGCCCCCGTACCCGCCCCCAAAACGCTGCCGACACGCCCCCGAAACGCCACGACGACCGGGCCCGCCCCCGACACGCCCCCCTCGGAGAACCCCGGGACTTACATGAGTCCCAGGGCTCTGCGCGCGCCGGGAGGCCTATGTAAAATAGGCTTCCCGGCGCGCAGGGCCCTGCTCGCGTAAATCCGCCCGGTTTTGGGCGGATTTACGCGAGCAGGGCTCTGAAAATCTGCCCCTAAGGGGCGGATTTTAAAAGGAGCGCGAATAGCCTACTTTTGTTTGCGCTCCAGGCGCAAACAAAAGTACGCTGGATTTTAGTAGATACGCGCGGAGCCGCGCGTATCTGCTAAAAACCTGGATCGGCGCGCGCAAGGCTATGGATTTTGTATAGCCGGCGCGCGCCGAGCCGCGCAGCCTACCCCCGTTCCCTCCGAGGCCGCTCCAAAATCGGAGCGGCCTCGGAGGGAACTTTCCTTTGCCCTCCCCTCACCTTCCCCTCCCTTCCCCTACCTAACCCACCCGCCCGGCCCTGTCTAAACCCCCCCCTTACCTTTGTCGGGGGATTTACCGGCTTACCGGCACGCAGGGCCCTGCTCGCGTAAATCCGCCCGGTTTTGGGCGGATTTACGCGAGCAGGGCTCTGAAAATCCGCCCCTAAGTGTTTATGAATTAAGGGGCGGATTTTCAGAGCCCTGCTCGCGTAAATCCGCCCAAAACCGGGCGGATTTACGTGAGCAGGGCCCTGCGCGCCGGGAAGCCTATTTTACATAGGCCTCCCGGCGCGCGCAGAGCCCCGGGACTCGCGTAAGTCCCGGGGTTCTCCGAGGGGGGCATGTCGGGGGCGTTTCGGGGGGGCGGGCCCGGTCGTCGCGGCGTTTCGGGGGCGTGTCGGCAGCGTTTTGGGGGCGGGTACGGGGGCGTGGCTACGGCCCGGGGCGGTCCGGGGGCGTGGCCGCGCCCTCCGTACCCGCCCCCAGGTCGCGGCCCGGCGCGCAGGAGGCCCGCTGGCGCGCGGGTGGGTTAGGTAGGGGAAGGGAGGGGAAGGTGAGGGGAGAGCAAAGGAAAGTTCCCTCCGAGGCCGCTCCGATTTCGGAGCGGCCTTGGAGGGAACGGGGGTAGGCTGCGCGGCTCGGCGCGCGCCGGCTATACAAAATCCATAGCCTTGCGCGCGCCGATCCAGGTTTTTAGCAGATACGCGCGGCTCCGCGCGTATCTACTAAAATCCAGCGTACTTTTGTTTGCGCCTGGAGCGCAAACAAAAGTAGGCTATTCGCGCGCCTTTTAAAATCCGCCCCTAAAGGCTTTGTTGAAATCCAAGTAAATCACATTAAACGCTCTTTTTTGATCCAGTTCTCTAGTCACCCAAATCATAAAGGTCAGTCAGATTTGTTTGGGAGCACCTTCCCCTGGTGAATCCATGGTGCCTCGGGTCCAGCAACCCACCGCATTGTAAATGGTTCACTATACTTTCCTTCAGCAGAGTCTCCATTAATTTTCCCACCAGAGAAGTGAAGCTAAATTTCCTGTAGTTTTCAGCCTCCTCATGGCTACCACTTTTGTGAAGCAGGACCACAACCGCTCTTCTCCAATCTTGCGGTACCACTCCCATTTCCAGGATCTATTGAACTGGTCTTTCAGCAGACCCACCAGCATATCTCTAAGCTCCCTCAGTATCCTAGGATATACCTTATCCAGCCCCATGGTCTTGTCCACGTTCATGTTTCCTAGCTCTTCCCATACATTCTTTTCTGTAAATTGGATTGCATATAATCTACCCCACCCACGGTCTTGTTAATCAACAGCAGTCTTTCTCCAGGGTCTTCTTTAGTGAATACTGAACTGAAATATTTGTTTAATATTTCTGCTATTTCTTTACCTTTCTCCACACATTGCTCTCCATCATCTTTCAATTTCACTATTCCACTCTGGCCTGCTTTCTTTCTCTGATATATTTGAAAAATGTTTTGTCACCTTTCTTTACTTCTTTGGCAAGCCTTTCTTCCGTTTGACCTTTTGCTTTTCTGATTCTTTCTTTGTCTCCCTCAGTTTCACCAGGTGGTCTTCCCTGTGTTCCTCTTTTTGGGATCTTTTATACTTCCTAAATAATTTTCTTTTTGCTTTTATTTTTTCAGCCACCTCTTTTAAGAACCAGATGGGGGTTTTTTTCCTCTTACTTTTGTTTACTTTTCTAACATAGATTTGTTGCCTTTGTAATAGCTTCTTCTACTGTGGCACACTGTTGTACACCCATTTTCTCCCAATCTTCTAGTTCTTTCTCCAGGAACATCCCCATTTTGACAGTCTGTATTTCTGAAATACCGTCTGATGATCACTGGTGCTCAGATGGGCACCTCCTCGGACATTAGAGACATTATCCTCATTTGTGAGCATCAAGTCGAGTATCACACCCTCCTTCATGTGTTCTTTTACCTTTATTTGAGCAGAGCCCCTTGAAAGGCATCCATTATTCTCTACTTCTTGTAGATTCCGCAGAAGGGATACTCAATCTACATCTAGCAGATTAAAATCTCCAACGAGCAGCACTTCTCCCTTCTTTCTCACTTTTTGGATGTCTTCAGTCAGATCTCTGTCCAGCTCTTTTGACTGAATTGGAAGCCTGAAGACCACACCAATGCAAATGGAAGCATCATCTTCTTTTTTTAGCTTAGCTCATAATGCTTCTTCCCTACCCCAAGTTCCTTGCATTTCAGTTGCTTGGATATTGTTTTTGACATAAAGCGCTACTCCTCGCCCTTTCCAGTCCTCTCTGTGCTTCCTTAATAAGTTATCACCCGGGGTGGTCATATCCAAATCATGAGATTCTATGAACCATATCTCTGTTACAGCAACAATGTTCAAATCTGCATCAACCATTACAGCCTGCACTTCTGGGATTTTATTTCCTAGACCACAGGCATTTGTGCTCATAGCTTTCCGGCTTCTCTCCCTCAGCTTGGTGCTCTTTATGGACATCTTTTATGCTCTATTCCAGGGGTCAGGAACCTATGGCTCGGGAGCCAGATATGGCTCTTTTGATGGCTGCATCTGGCTCGCAGACAAATCTTTAATAAAAAAGTAAAAATCTAACAAAGTCCCCCACCCTCCTGACCCCCCCAAGATCTGCCAAAAGTCCAGCGGGGGTCCAGGAGCGATCTCCTAGACTTCGGCGGTCGGCTGCCAGTAGTTAAAATGGTGCCGACGGCCCTTTGCCCTCACTATGTGTCACTGGGGTCGACCAATGGTGGCGGTAGCCCCTGTGACATAGTAAGGGCAAAGGGCCGTCGGCTGCCAGTAATCAAAATGGTGTCGACGGCCTTTGCCCTTACTATGTCACAGGGGCTACCGCCGCCATTGGTCGACCCCAGTGACATAGTGAGGGCAAAGGGCCGTCGGCGCCATTTTGACTACTGGCAGCCGACAGCCCAAGTCCAGGAGATCGCTCCCGGACCCCCGCTGGACCACCAGGGACTTTTGGCAGGTCTTGGGGGGGTCAGGAGGGTGGGGTTTGTAGTAAATTAATTTTGGAGGTCTTGGGGGGTGTCAAGAGGGTGGGGGGTTTTGTTAGATTTTTACTTTTTTATTAAAGATTTGTCTGCGAGCCCTGGACCCCCGCTGGATCACCAGGGACTTTTGGCAGGTCTTGGGGGTGTCAGGAGAGTAGGGGGTTGTAGTAAATTAATTTGGTAGGTCTTGGGGGAGTCAGGAGGGTGGGGGGGGGGGGGGTTGTAGTTAGTATGGCTCTCACGGAATTACATTTTAAAATATGTGGCATTCATGGCTCTCTCAGCCAAAAAGGTTCCCGACCCCTGCTCTATTCAGTAGATTTTTGTTATTTCTTCACTCACCTCTTGGAGATGTCAGAGGTGACATTCCAATTTCCTTCTGCCATCCATGCCTCTAGTTTAAATACCTCATGGCATATGTTTTGAATTTTCCACTTAGGATCCTTTCTGCCACAGACAGATATAGGCCATCTTTTACTGTTACATACATTGCACCAGATCCCAAAATATCCAAAATGTTCTTCCTTACACCAGGTTTTGAGCCATGTATTGAAATTATCTATATGGCTTAGCCTCTCCTTCCCCTTTCCATGAACATGTAACACTTCTGAAAAGGCAATAGACTTCGCCATGTGCCCACTCTTCTTTCTCAGAGTCTGGAAATCTCTCTGTACCACTTGGATGCTGTATCTAGAAAGGTCATTGGTACCCATATGGATGATAATGTTAACTTCAGAGGTCTTACTTTCTTCACTGATTGCATTGACTATCCTATTTGCATTTCTACCAGCTGAGGATCCTGGAAGATATTTAACTATAGTGTTCACCTTGAAAAGAATTCCCAATTAGTGACTATGATGACAGAGTCTCCCAGCAGAATGAGCTTTGTCTTATGGTTTTTGGTTGGCTTATGGAACAGCTGTGTGCATAGAGTTTCTTCTTTCCTTTCAGATACTTCAGTCTCTATTAAGAACATAAGAACATAAGAACATGCCATACTGGGTCAGACCAAGGGTCCATCAAGCCCAGCATCCTGTTTCCAACAGTGGCCAATCCAGGTCATAAGAACCTGGCAAGTACCCAATAAAGAGAAGACATTTTTGTATTGAATCAAGGACCGACAATGTGAAAAATCTTGGTGTTATGAGGTCAGTTAGGCCCCCAAAAAACTGAACCACTGACTAAGCTGTATAACATGTGAATATATATATATTTAGGATTTGTTAAGCCTTTTGGCCTCTCTTTTCTGTTAAATTTTATGTCTTCTCTGAAAAAAAAACTAAAATCGCTGAAATGTGTGTGCTAGTGGTGAGTCTCTGAGGCCTCAAGAAACCTATAGGGCACATTTTGCTGATGTTTTGGAGCCAGGACCTGACAGGCCTCTCTGCCCTAGGGCTGGAATATAAAGGACAGGAAAGGGTGCATGGCAAGATTTATGACTTAGTATTATGAGGAAAAATCAGACAAAGAATGAGAAATTCTATATAAACCACCTCACAAGACAAATGCCTTTGAATTGGTGGTAACGAAAGACATTCAAATGCATGCTATATCCAGCACACTGAGTCCCTGGCATCTATGGCTGAGATTAACGGGACCATCTCAGGGAAGTGAGAAGATTTGGTATTATATTGTAAATATATGGCTTTAATTTACTTGTTCTGTGAGTCTCCTTGTAATGTCCACTTTTAGTCAACTAATCAGTATGCAGGACTGGTAACCATTGTGGTTACATCTACAAATGTTTACTGATTATTTTAATATGTATGCATATTGTATTCTGCCAAGATTTGTGGATTGGTGGAATATAAATTTTTAAAATAAATAAATATACTTTCTTGCATCTTGTCTTCTATTACATTTGTACTTTTTCCCTTGTTTACATTATATCTTATTCTTATGTGCACTGCAAATTTTATTAGTCCAAGATTATTATATATATACTCAGTTTACTGGGATAATAAATGTGAAAATCAGCTAAGTACAGTATGAAGATATTTTCTGTTTGCATCTGTGGGAATTGAAAAAGAGCTACCTAGCAACCTTAACCACTCCTTGGCCATTACACTCACTTGAGAGAGTGGGTATCTCTGCATCACAGGTCTTATTCTACTAGAGCCCACTGTAATCCATTTATTCTTGGGTTTACAAATCTTTTGTGGTAGTGGGGGAAAGAATCCTGAATACTGTAAAGTGGGTAAGGTTTCCTTGGTGGTTGCTAATTCCTTTTTCATTGTAGCTAATTCAGATTTAAGGTGAGTCAACTCCTTGTTCATTGAAGAGACTTGTGAACAAATGGTGCAAGCCCTAAGCTTCTAGATAGTTTGCCTCAAACTAAAGGCACCACAGTTGTTAAATTGAATAATAGTCATTATGTTTATTTGATTTGAAAGAAAACTACTTGTATCTGATAAAGAATTAGCAAATTATCTTACCAATTACTGCAATTATGTACCCCAGCAAGACTATATTAGAAGAGCAAGCCCTGGGGTGGGTAGGCAGAGAGGTAGGGAGGGAGGGCCTCTAACAGTCAAGGTTATCAGTGAACAAAATATTCCTTGACATGCGCTTATTGTGAGTTTATCTAATCCACTAAAAGTTAGGGGGTTTATTCTTACTTTTCCAAAACTATAAAAGCAGTTTAAACTCCACATTATAACAAGTAAAATATAAAATCCACTATAACAAACAAAATATGTATACCCTTTAGTGCTTAAATCTGAGGAATCTCCTGAAAGGCATCCAATAATGAAAATACAGAACACTTTTCTGCTAGATCCCAGATTTTAAAGGCAGAAATGTATACGTAACTTAGGGAGCCCTTCTGGACAGAATATAATTACAAAGACAATGGCACAAGCCCCTGCAAGTCACAAGATTTTGTGACTACTATTGAATAGGATCAGACACAACCCAAGAAAAAGGAGACTTCTGTTTGCTGAAGTTTTTCATTCTTTTCCTATAGCTAGCCATCAAATTATAATATCCACACTCTATGCCCTTCAGTGCTTAAATCTGAGTAATCTTCTCAAAAGCAACCAATAATATAGTAATACAGAACATAGTAACATAGTAATGACAGCAGAAAAGGACCAAAATGATCCATCCAGTCTGCCCAGCAAACTTCTTATGGTAGTATCTGCCGTGCTGTGCAAGTTACCCCCATGTTTCTTTTTTACTGGGTGATGAGCCTTCTTTTTGAAGGAGTTAATAAACATGTGGATAAAGGTGAACCGGTAGATATAGTATACTTGGATTTTCAGAAGGCGTTTGACAAAGTTCCTCATGAGAGGCTTCTAGGAAAAGTAAAAAGTCATGGGATAGGTGGCGATGTCCTTTCGTGGATTGCAAACTGGCTAAAAGACAGGAAACAGAGAGTAGGATTAAATGGGCAATTTTCTCAGTGGAAGGGAGTGGACAGTGGAGTGCCTCAGGGATCTGTATTGGGACCCTTACTGTTCAATATATTTATAAATGATCTGGAAAGAAATACGACGAGTGAGATAATCAAATTTGCAGATGACACAAAATTGTTCAGAGTAGTTAAATCACAAGCAGATTGTGATAAATTGCAGGAAGACCTTGTGAGACTGGAAAATTGGGCATCCAAATGGCAGATGAAATTTAATGTGGATAAGTGCAAGGTGATGCATATAGGGAAAAATAACCCATGCTATAATTACACAATGTTGGGTTCCATATTAGGTGCTACAACCCAAGAAGGAGATCTAGGTGTCATAGTGGATAACACATTGAAATCGTCGGTGCAGTGTGCTGCGGCAGTCAAAAAAGCAAACAGAATGTTGGGAATTATTAGAAAAGGAATGGTGAATAAAACGGAAAATGTCATAATGCCTCTGTATCGCTCCATGGTGAGACCGCACCTTGAATACTGTGTACAATTCTGGTCACCGCATCTCAAAAAAGATATAATTGCGATGGAGAAGGTACAGAGAAGGGCTACCAAAATGATAAGGGGAATGGAACAGCTCCCCTATGAGGAAAGACTAAAGAGGTTAGGACTTTTCAGCTTGGAGAAGAGAAGACTGAGGGGGGATATGATAGAGGTGTTTAAAATCATGAGAGGTCTAGAATGGGTAGATGTGAATCGGTTATTTACTCTTTCGGATAGTAGAAAGACTAGGGGGCACTCCATGAAGTTAGCATGGGGCACATTTAAAACTAATCAGAGAAAGTTCTTTTTTACTCAACGCACAATTAAACTCTGGAATTTGTTGCCAGAGAATGTGGTTAGTACAGTTAGTATAGCTGTATTTAAAAAAGGATTGGAAAAGTTCTTGGAGGAGAAGTCCATTACCTGCTATTAAGTTCACTTAGAGAATAGCCACTGTCATTAGCAATGGTTACATAGAATAGACTTAGTTTTTGGGTACTTGCCAGGTTCTTATGGCCTGGATTGGCCACTGTTGGAAACAGGATGCTGGGCTTGATGGACCCTTGGTCTGACCCAGTATGGCATTTTCTTAATTCCTTTTTTCCCTTTGCTATTGAAGCGGAGATCTATGTTGCAGTTGCATGAAAGCATCAAGGCTTATTGGTTAAGGGTAATAATCCCCATACCTTCTGTTAAGGGTAGTAACGGCCGTACCAGCAAATCACCCCCATGCACTTTTTCCTTCATTTTCATCCCATGCTCCTTTGAGTTCTTTGACTGTTTTCATCTTCACCACCACCACCAAAAAGGCACTCCAGGCATCCACCACACTCTCTATGAAGAAATATTTCCTGACGGTGGTTCTGAGTCATCCCACTTGTAGTTCCATTTCAAGACCCCTAGCTCTACTGATTTCTTTCCAATGGGAAAGGCTCAAAGTTCATGCATCATTAAAACCTTTCAGTTATCTGAAGATCTGAAGATCTGTATCATATCTCCCTTACACCTCCTTTCTTCCAAGGTATACATACTCAGATCCTTCAGCCTCTCCTCCAAGATATTTAAGGCAGAAATGTATACTTAACTTAGGAAGCCTTTCTGGACAGGATATACCTGTAAAGACAATGGCAGTAGCCCATTGTTTTTAGTCAGAGGTTTCAGCCTTTCTTGGGCCTGATGCTGCAGAATCCACAGACTGCAATATCTCATCTTCCATTCTCTCATCCTAACAGAAGCCCTCTAACATTTACTCCAGAAAATGTACTATAGGGATCACATCGCCCAAGGTGATGCTTTTGGAAATCAAGTTCTCTGTGGCATCCTTGAAGAGCACTGGGATTTCTGTCAGCTGCTTCATGACTGCCCAATCAAGAAGCTCCAGGGGGTAATTCACGCCTATCCCTATTTCCTGAGACAGATCACAAATGGGTGTCTGCTTTTCCACTAACCTATGCAGCAACATGCCAGTATTGACAATAAGATGCTAATAAGGCATTTCAAATTCCTCCTACTTTTCCCAGAGAAGCTGCCCATCTTCACACTTCTATGGAAATGCCCTGCTATTTTCCTGCTAGTAATCCTCCAAAACTTTGTTCAGCTAATCATTCTGTAATTTCTTCTTCACAGAACCCTGTACAACATGATTCATTTTCAGAATCAAATGCAAATATTAACTGTGTTACCTCGACAGCAGTAACTAAGGAAGAGTGCACTGCTTGTTTTGGGTCTCATACTACTACTACCCCTACTGCCCTGATACTGCCTTCCTTGGATGGCTTTGCCACACTTTCTCTCACCTCCAAAACAATAAGTAAAGTAACCAGTGGTGTTGGCCCATCCTCTCTAAATTTCAATTTCTTCTGGCTGGAGCCGTCTGCCCCTCCTTTCAATTTTGATTTGAAAAGTCCCTTTTCAATTTAGGTACATGGCTCCCTGTCTTAATGCCTCTACTGCCAACAACATTTTTCCCTCAGCTTCTGCCTTTCCCTGACATCATTGACCTTCTCACTGCCTACTGGGCATTTGGATAGAAACAGGATTTATTCTTTATAAATTGTTCTGTAATTGATTGTGTGCACACCACTGACTGTACCACTCTGAGAATGTAGAAAACTATTCACATACAGACAATGCAGTGTTCTGATAATGTGCACTAGTGCACAGCTGACTGACTAGTGCACAGGTTCACAGTCTGCCTGGTAAGCTGCTTGCCGCAGTCTCTCTGTGCACTGCAGTGCTCAGCTCACTGGAATGGACTGGTGCTGCAGTGCTCACCTAGACAGAGAAAATAAACACTCTACTGGCACCGCTGGTCTGCTACAACTCTCCTCACCTTCCACCCAAATCCAGACCCTGCCTCCACCCTCCCCCAGGAAAGAAAATAATCAGCAGCAAAGTGCTGGCTGTTTGGCACTGAGTTCCTTTCTCAGTGGGTGAAACCAGTGCAGCAGAACTGTAGCATCAGGCAACCAAATTTTTCAAGTTTTGAACAAACACTCTTTGAAAGCAGAGCTCAATATATAGCATCCTTCCAGAACAAAATCTCAGAAGAAATGTGCAGTACTCGCACATGCCCAGATTCCAGGACCAGCATCACTGGATCCAGAGAGCATCAATAGACTGGTATAAAAAAAAAACTTCACTCTGATATGTTACCGCATGGTCTCCTTGCCAACAAGTCCTGCCCAGTGCCCACCAGTCTATGACAAGGTTGCAAGGTCACACATGACTCATAGGGAAGAGCTTGTTGCTATGCCTTAAGGAAAGGACTGTCTGGCTGCTTTAGATAATTACTTACAATTACTAAATGACTGATTCTGCAACCTGTTCTTTAATCCCTATTGACTTCTATGGCCCACAGATTTCATAGAAACATAGAAATTATGGTAGAAAAAGACCAATAGGCCCATCCAGCCTGCCCAGCAAGCTCCCACACTTATTTTTCCATACTTATCTGTTTCACCAACCACCAAGTTCAGGGCCCTTGAGGGTAACTGTTTGATTCAAAAAATGTCAATGGCCATAGAAATGAATGAAGTATGAAACAAATGAAACTAATAGGATATGTTTCATTCATGGTATGGTCCCCATTTGTTTCAAGGATCCCACAAATGAAATGAATGGAATCCATTCATTTCAGATGTCACATTTGTTTTAAATGAATGCACTTCCCTGCAATATATACTACTAGCTATCATAAATCAGAAAGTATAACCCATAGATACTCAGTAGTACAACTGAGGATCGGATTTTAGATTTACTTAATCACCTTTCCAAATCCAAACTCAAGGCAAGTTACAAATTCATGTACAGTATGTATTTCCCTGTCCCCAGGGGGCTTACAATCTACATTTGTACCTGAAGCAATGAAGGGTTAATTGACTTGCCCAACATCACAAGGAGCATTAGTGAGAAAAGTGGAATTTGAACCCTGGCTTCTCTGGTTTATAGCCCACTGCTCCATTCAGGAGAACTAGAGGATTTTTAAAAAAAGGGGTGATCATAATAAAAGATTATGAGGTAGATATTCATAGCCTTCATGGGTAAGTAATTTATCTGGATATCACTTATCTGGCTAAGTTAAGATCATTTTCTAAGCCTATCACAAGCGAAAAGTCCCTTTTCATGTGCGATAGCTTGTCAGGGGCGGAGTCGGGGAGGGGAGGAGTCGGGCCTGCAAGGAGGTGGACACGGCATTATCTTCGCTGGTGGCAATAAGGTAAGGACCGTTATCGTCGCCAGTAGCAATCCCAATAGCACCACCTTTCATGGTGGCGCTATTGGGTGCGAAAGCCGGCAATGATACCGCGGTGGTGCAATCGCTGCTGGCTTTCGCAGGCCTGCCCTCCCTTCTCCCCCCACCCCCATTACCGCTGGATTCACCATTCTCTGCGAGAATGGAAAATCAAGCCCTTAGACAGAAAACTTATCAAGCTAAGTTTTAATATCTCTACTTAGCCGAATAAGTTATCCAGCTAAGTAGAGCTGCCCCAATCTGCCCACTGCCTGCAACCATGTTGGCCGGCTAGCCAGAAAGTCTAAGTGACTTATCCAGCTATCTAGTGGCTACTGAGCATAACCAGTCCTACTTATCTGGCTATCTGGCATCTGAATATTAGACTCTATGTACATGAAGTGAAATACTGTTTCAGTCATATGGACCTATAGCAAAACCCAAGGAAGGCTTTACTATAGGTTTGTAACCTATAGTACTTGCCTTCAATGTTATCAGTTTTTCCAAACCCCATCCTGGAGGCACACCTAAACTTTTGGGGTTTCAGGTTATCCATATTGTCTGTTTTATTTGTATGCTTGTTCATCTTACATTAATTTCTTGTCCTAGCTCATTTACATTCAAATGATCCTTGGTAGAGGAAAGGAGTGCCTACAATTCCCATTAAGGAGTTAATATTGTTTTTAATTGCACCCATTTCTAAGTGTTTGTATAGTCAAATAAGAGAAAGGATCTAAATTTGAAGCTGGCAATGATTTCTTTCCATTTTTGTGACTGCCAAAAGCATTCAAAAATAGGACCACATGTATGTAACATGAATACTGAACCTATTCCACACTGAATTCATGTGGACAGGCTTCTGACAGCAGGACATTTAGAAAATATGAGCAAAAAATACTTGGCAGGAAATCTAAAGAACTCAGTATCAAAGGACTCAAGAAAAGAATAGGAGACTCATTCTTGAGAAATGATTCCATGTGTTAGTTCTTTTAAGAGACTTATTGCAATACAGCTTAAATAAAAACAATTTAAAATCTAAAACAACAAGATTTCCTTTCACTCCTACGTCTCAAGTCTACAAAATTCCTGAGCCGCAGAAATGGCCAAGTGTTCAGACATATTTGTTCTGGGTAATTATTCTCATCCTACAAAGAAGACATTCAGGCTGGCTTGGGGGATATTTGACTCTCTCCTGTGGAAACGTGTTCCTGCCCATCATATTTTGAATGCATCCAACGCAGGCAGTGGTGATTTGTCATTACTTATAGGGAAAGACAGGAGCATACTTTGCACTAAAGACAAGCTGTAGAACTCTAACAGAATAACTGGTTAAGGAATTTCATATACATTGCCATACAAACTGCACTAGAACCTCCACAGATGCATGGAGGACTTGAGAAATAATGCCACAGTTTGTATATGTAAAACTTTGAAACAAAATAATTGTTAGTGAATAGCAATGCATTCCAGTCAATAAACCATACAGTGTAGTTGTAGATGGTTGTGATCATATTAATAAGAAATGAATTAAACTTTTGGCTTAATTTACCTATTGGATGAACATTTTAAGGTTCACAGTAAAAACGCAACAAAGAATGGTTCTTTAATTTGATACTTGCCAAGCTTGGTGAATGTGGCTGTGAATGCATTGATCTCACTGAAGACATACTGGTCTGGTGCATATATCCATATCCTTGCTGAGATTGACTCGGATGATAAGCCCCAGGAAGCACGGGGGCTGCAAATTTCAATGAAATAAGAAAAAGAAATAGAAACATTAGTGACACAAAAACAGACTAGGATGGCAGATACAGATCACAAGGACTATTTTCTCTGCTCAGTTTTACTTTCTGTTCCATGACTATAGACCCCATTTAATCTCTGGCTTCACCTTGATATCTCCTGTGCTTATACCAAGGCTGTCTTGAATTCTGTTACTGCTTTTCCTTCCACCTCCACTGGAAGGCTGTTCTATTCCTCTACCATCCTATCTGTGCAAAAATATGTACTAAAATTACTCCTCATTCTATTTGCACCTCATATTGTGACCTCTTGCTCTAGAACTTCAAAGAATATTATGTAATGTTTCCTTAGATATCATTTTTGACCATGTGCTCTTTAATGGTAAACTGCAGCACTATATTTTTTAAAGTTTAATGTACTGTATATTAACTTTTGCATTACACCCTTTTCTTCTAACTATAATAAAATGTAAATGGAGGTACCTATGGTTGGCATATGAATGGTGATAACTGTACCTGTATTGCATTTCACTGACTCTAACCAACATTCAGAATAAGATGGAGGTAACTGAGAGCCAGTTTGGTTCCTAGGAAGTCCTGGGACATGCCAGCTAGTGCAGTTACTGAGAAATAATTAGGGGAGGATCCATGCAATATAACCCCTCCCCATTGAGGGTGCTGGCATGGACATTCTCCTCCTGTGAGGTTATATAGTAGCTTTCTACAGAGAGCTCAGGGGGACAGTATAGTTTGCTGTTTTGGAGGCAGTTTGAAGAGTTTTTACCTTGGTTGATTTCTGGCCTACCTGGAGGCCTGGGCTCCATCCTGCCTGGGATCCTTTGGGACAGGTCGAGGACTCCACTGCTGTAACCCTCTCCATAGGTGCAGAGTGGTTGTCCTGGGACTAACTTTGGGAATTTTGGACTTTGATTGGGAGGAGCCTTATAAGACACCTGTGCCGTTCCTGGATTCAGGACACAGGAAACCCTGTGTTTAGGATGCTCAGGGATAGGGACGACCTGCCCATCTGAGGTGGTGACCCACTGCAAGGAGCAATTTCGGTGTTAGGTTTTTTTTGGAAATAAGAATAATTTTGATTAGCTGCCCAGGAGGAAGATTTTTGCCCTGCTTTCTGCCTAGAGCAAAAAATTGCCCAAGCCTCTGTATGGAAAAGAATTCCACCCATCTGGGATCCCCACAGAAAACAGACTAAGGAAAAGAACAAGTAAAAAGATCCAGAAGATCTGCTAACTGTAAGAATCTAATTACACCATTGAGGACACCCATCCAGCATCATCACCCTGGGATGAGAGATTTGGACTTTGTGTAAGGACAGGACTTTGGCCATCTTTGCAAGGGGTTTCCTGACCATCTTAGGGTTACCCTGCCTACTGGGACCTCCACTTCACCCATACCAGGAGGGTGGATGGCTCTCTTGCCTGCGAATTAGACTCCTGCACAAATAGGGGTAGAGTCTGTAAACAAATAGAGAAATACTGTGGTGCTAGGAGTTAATTGTGCCATTTCATCTGACTATTCAAATCAGTAAAGTTTTAAGTCTGGACACTATGCAAGTGGCTCCAGCATGGTTTTTGTCATACAGCACACACTGAGAAAAAAATATCCCTCTCCCAGGGACAATACAAAAGGAAGACGTCACCCCTAGCACGTGGGTCCTGAAAGGTAGCTCATTTCCCCCATAAAAAGTATCCAAACCCTGGGGAAGGAGTCTGTGAGAAGAGCTAGGTAGGTGTCCCTGCCCCAAAGAGCTATAAATAAGTTTATGACTCCCACCGGAGTGCGACATACTTCCTGAGGTGGGGTTTCATGAAAATAACTCTTTTTCTTATCCTGTAAATGATCTAGCTTTATTCATGGAATTCATGAATGATTTCTACAGTACTATGATCAAAAGATACAAAAAACATCAACATTTTACCATGGATAAAACAATAGTGGCTAGGGGTACTAATAAATCATGGGCCCAATATTCAAAGATATCCGGTTATCTAAGTTATCTGGATATTACTTATCCAGATAACTTAGAAGGGATATGCTATGCTGCTGAATATAAATGGATAAGTTCTAGTTACATGGCTAAGTTATATCCGGATAACTTTAGACCTGCTCAATAGCAGATCTAACTTATTCGGTTATCTTAATCGGATAAGGCTGAACATAGCTATTTATCTGGTTATTATAACCTGATAAGTAGCGCTGCTCCGATCCACCCATTCCCTGCCCATTGACTATCTAGTTATCTACTTAGCCAGATAAGTGACTTAACCAGGTATATGGTGGCCACTGAACGTAGCCGGATATTCAACTGCCACCACTTAGTTGGATAAATCCTACTTATTCTGCTATCTAGAGCTAAACATGCTTTCAATATCGGGCCCCATAATTATAAATGTAAAGCTGAAAAGGCATGTGAACATTTCCCGAAATGCAAGGATCCATGGGAGTGGAATTGTTTGTGATAGACTGTCCTGATCCAACCCCTACAGGGTGGGTGAGTCATTATCCATCATCTATATAGGTAATCCATAAATCTCTGGGAAGGATTGTTGATGAGAAGTTCTATAAAGATGTAGCCATGAATTATGGCTGTCCATGCTCCATGAGGGAAAGGGCGATTTGCCTTTCTTTTCCACTGGGAGAGTGTGTTTCCTCTCTTAACAGGTTAGAGTAGGTTCTACGAAGGATCCAGAAGGGATCTACCTAGGAAGGATGATATTTCCAGCGCTAGGGGATAAAGATTATAATTCTGGAGGCAGTGTGCACTAACTAGGTATTTATAGACAATGAAGTGTGACAAACAGATTTCAGTGCTCTACTACTGACTTTCTGGAAGGGAGCGACACCTTGGGAAACTTGTGGAAGTTTCAAACTTTCTAAGGCTGTACTTAAACATCATAAGGAATTGTATTTGGTAATTCTTTGGATTATTGATTCTCTACAAATTCATTGGGTTCATTTATCATTTCACATTAGGAAATCTACGTTAGTGTTAAGGCTCTAATGCATGCGTTAAATAGTGCAGTGTGCTAATATGCAAATGTCACATTAGTTATGCAAGTGGGAGGAATTTGGGTGGAGTTAATGGTAATGAGCAGCTCCTAACATCAAATGCGATAGAGTAATTCACAGCAATGTAGGTTTTAATGTCGGAAATAACTACACCTTTTTTCTGTGCATTGTCCCCACGTTAGCTGTGCATTACCGATCGAAAAGATTTTTATCGCACATGCCGGTTCGGGCACAGGAGGGAATTGGCGAGAGAGACAGAGAGAGATCACATGCCTTATCAGCACTGAAATCTTTTAAAGAGACAAGAGTTGATTTGTGCAATGAAATAGAGATTGCTTTGTAGTAATCAACTCCTCTTGTTGGTACCTTTCATTGATTCAAATGATAGAAATTCATCAGTCACATCTAATTTGCAGTTAATTCCTCTGACTATGTATATAAAAGCACCCCCGCAAACCCGACTTACAGTGGTATATATATAGCATGTCACAGTGACTCTATACAGAGGCTCTCTCTCGCTTAACAGTTGTGGGGTGTGTGATACATATACCGCATGTGTTAAAAACAAATAATGCGGGATACAATAATGTAATGTGCATTGTGATATTTATCTATGCATTGCAATAACTCTACAATTTGCCTAACCATGCCCATTTTTTTTTTTTTTTTACCATAGGTGCTATTTCCAGTATAATTATAGCATTTTGATGAATCTAGGGGTTAGGGAGTTATTTTAGTAATGCTGTTTTCCCATGTTGTATTTATGGAAAAAAGAATGCTCAGTAAATAGAACTTTTAGGGTCTGATTCAACAAAGTCTTTTCCCATAGACAGACACAGAATGGGAGAAAAACTTTAGTGAATCAGGCCCTTAGATTGTAAGCACTTTGAGGACAGGGAAATACCTTTAGTACTTACATGCAGTCTGCTCTGAAGTGGCTGACCAGTCATAAAAGGTCAAACAAAAATGCTATTCAGAAAAACTGATTTGAATTCATCAGCATGAAGTAAAAAGATGATCTCAATTTCATCACCACCCACTTACAGGCCAATGCAATATCGCGCGCTGGCATCAGTGCACGACTCAACCCGCGATTGGATGTGTGTTATGGACCCTCGTCCATAACGCCCCATGCAAACCAGGAGTTAGCATGTCCAAAATGCGCGCCCAATCATGCATGTAGGTAATAGCACTCATCACATGCAAATGTATGTTGATGAGGCTATAATCTATTCTCTTCGACGCAAAAAATAAGTGCGCCCGACATGTACATCTTTACTCGCCAAAATTAACGCCTGCTCCAAGCAGGCATTAATTTTAAAGGAGCCCAAAAAGTGTACAGAAAAGCAGAAAATACTGCTTTTACATACTTCCTCCAACTTAATATTTTAGTGATATTAAGTCAGAGGAACTTAAAAAATTAGATTGTCCCAAAAAAAAAAAAAAAAGGGTGCCAGTGGTCAGGTTTGGAAAAGGGACGCTCAATTAATGAGCATCCATTTTCCTAACCTGTGGCTCTGCACAGGTTATAAAAATGGACACTTTAAGATTAAGTGTCCATTTTCCTAACTGGCTGACAGCCACCTCTCCCAGGCACCAGCTGCCGAGGAGGTGCTAGAGACACACAGTTTCCCCTAGCATCTCCTTTATACCGTGGCAGCCCATTTGCATTTTGCATTGGTTGCCCCGGAGAGGTGGATCGGAGCGCATTAAGGAAGCGGGCGCTCAATCATGATCGCCCGTTTAACGCGCACTGATATTGCATCGGCCTGTTAGTGAGGAAAAATGGGTCTTTTCATCAGTCTTTTGATTCAGGAATAAGCCATCATTTAAAGCATAAATAATCAACTCTCCAAAATATATTCACAATGTTCAAATGGTTGTGTTTTGATTACACTGAAAATAAGTGTCTTTCAAAGAGAACTATTCTGTGCAGATCACACACCTTTTATAATATATTTAAACAACACTAGTTCTCTAATAGGCATTATAAAGAAAACATGTATTTAAAAGTGTATAAAATAATACATTGAATAATGTATGAGAAATTTAATAAAGTATAAATTGAAAAAAAAAATAATGAAACTGGTTTCATACTGTCACACTTTGTTACCAGAGATACAACAGTTGGCTCTTCCTTTGCTGGACTGGGATCTAGTGGTGCAGTTTTGCTATTATCAGCAATACAATGCAATTTTAAAATTTTATAAATAAATTATATTTAGAGGAAAAAACACAGCATTTGGCATAGCTTGTTTTAAAACAATTGCATTTAAAAGAATATTTTGTGAGGTGATAAAACTAAGGAAGTACAATTCACACAAAAGGCAAGCATGTTAGTTCAAAAGAATAAAACAAATATTTTAAAAATTATGAAGTATACATAAAAGTTTTTTTTAATTGCATTTATAAATAATTTTGAAGAAAGATGTCTTTTTCTTTTTAGTTTACACTGTATCTTTAGTAGTCTTTTCCACCCTTACTGTATTTCATTTCCACAATGGTTTGGAACCCAACCCCGGCATTGCATGCCACCATAATCAGGGACTGGGCTTCCTCCAGCAGCTCAATGGTAAATTCTGTGGCATATGCGCATACATTTGAATAATTTTGCATATTAAATAATGTAATTTATATTTGCGTAATAAAAATTAATGTGTTTTCCAAACTTGCTTTAAGAGGGTATAATAGGGGTGTGGTGGTGGTTTTTTCTTGCCATTTTCATTTCGTGTCATCTGTTTGATTTTGTTTTTAAAATGGTTTGGGAGTGTTTACTTTGGGTTTTCCTAATTTTGGAATTAGTGCGCACTAACGGGACTTAATGTGCAGTAACTATAGTGCGCACTTAGGGGTAGATTTTCAAAGAAGCGCGCAGTCTTCATCCGATTTTGGAGTGGCTTGTAAGGGAATCTCCCTTTCCCCTAATCTAACCTTCCCACCCCTTCCCCTAACTTATCCCCCCCCACCCCTATCCTAAACCTCCCCAAAATTTTATTTAACCTTCTGTGCCTGCCGGCATGCAATCCCCCGCCACAGCGGCAAATGGGTATCTGTGCCGGAGGCTTCTGGCCCCGCCCCTTTTTTAAAGCCCCGGGACTTAGGCGCATCCTGGGGCTTTACGCGCATCACTGGGCCTTTATAAAATAGGCCCAGCATGCGTAGAGCTTTGAAAATCCAGCCCTAACTGAAAATGCTACCAATAAGTTAAAAGGTGTCAATTGGGGAAGCAGTTTGTTAGCTAGAGGTATGGTTCTGCATTCCCATTGAGATATGCATACTTTGAATTCCCCAGGTGTGTGTGGGGAGGTGACTGGTGAGAGAGTGAGTGACTGTGGTGACTGTATGTAGAGACAGGTGGGAGAAAGATTGGTTGTGTTGGTGACTGATGAGAGAAAGGCAGCTGTTGCATCCGTCGGTCGCAGAAGGCTATGACCGCTCTGCCTTACCTCTTTTCTTCCCTTTTCCTCCTCTTTGGGCAAAATGGCTGCCTCCGGTGCTGAGGGCCTTGGCGTCTCCAGTCTAGCATGGGCATTCCAGTCCGCCATGCTCACTCCTGTGGCCTCCTAGGGCGCACGCTCACCTCTCCTACGCTCAAATACACGTCATGGCGGAAACCTCAAGTGCGTCCCCACCGCATGACGTCAATACCTCTGGGTATTTCAAGCCTCCGCTTCGCTGCCACCATTGAGTTAGCAAGGACTTCGGTTAAGCTACTCTGACCGCTCTAAGCTACACGCTTAGACACCGCTCTACACTCCAAGGGCCTCGCTCCTTCAGAAGCTCAAGACACCTGCTCCTCGGGGGTCTCTCAATTCCATCTCTCTTCGGAGCCTTACTAATTGAGACAACCACTCCTCAGGGTCCCTCTCTCTCTCTCTCTTATTCTACAGGACCTCTGGACTACCAGGTACTTGCTCCTCGAGGGCCTACCATTCTAGTATCCTGTACCACGGACCTTCAGTCCCACCATCTCTACCAGGAAGACATCTACACTCCTGTGAGCACCTTTGCAATCCGGTGCTCCAACGCCACCCACCAGGCTGCCCGCACCGCAGGTCCCCACCTCTCTGAAACATCTGGGTGAGAATCTACTTCTGAGACTGGAACGTATTGGCACCTCGCGGACCTCAGTGCCTTATCTTCCTGCTTCATACCATCTACCTACAGCAGTACAATAAAGCCTTCCATTCTATCTGTCTCTGCTATCTAAGTTTAGTCTATCACTGTGTTCCCTAAGGGGCTCCTCCCCATCGGCGGAGTCATCTTCACAGTGACCAAGGGTCCACAATGCTACAAACACATCAGCAGCCTGGTGTGTGTGAGGTGACTAGTGAGAGAATGAGTGACTGGCTTGACTATATGAGGTGACAGGTGGGAGAGAGACCAGTTGGGGTGGGGTGTGTTTGTGTGTGGGGGGGTGAATAGTGAGAGAGTGAGTGACTGGGGTGATGGTTGGGTGGTGACTGGTAAGAGAGAGAGGCAGTCTGGTGTGTGTGTGTGGGGGGGGGGGGGGTGATTGGTAACAGGGTGAATGTCTGGGGTGATTGTATGAGTTGACAAGTGGGTGAAAGACTGGTTGGGGTGGTTACTGTTGAGAAAGAGGCAACCTGGTGTGAGTATGGGGATGATTGGTGAGAGGATAAATGACTGGAGTGACTGCATGGGGATGAGAGGGTGGTGACTGGTGAGAAAAAGGCAGCCTGGTGTGAGTATGGGGGTGATTGGTGAGAGAGGAAGTGACTGGGGTGACTGCATGGGAGACAGGTGGGTAAGTGACTAGTTGGGGTGATGAGAGAAAGGTGTGTGTGTGTGTGCAGGTGACTTGTGAGAGGGTAAGTGACTGGGTTGACTATATGGGGTGACAGTGGATAAGGTATTGGTTGGGTGGTGACGGGGGGAGAGAAGCAGCCTGGTATGTGTGGGGGTGACTAGAGTGACTGCATGGAGTGACTAGTTGGGTTGGTGTCTAGTGAGAGGCAGCCTGGTGTGTGTATCTGGGGGGGGGGGGTGACTGGTGAGAAGGGGAGTGACTGGGGTGACTGCAAGGGGTGGCAGGTGGGTGAGAGACTATTTGAGTTGGTGACTGGTGAGAGAAAGGCAGCCTGGTGTGTGTGGGATGTGACCTGTCGCTCCAGTCACTCACCAATCATCCCACAAACTCACTCCCCAGGCTGCATCTCTCTCTCTCTCAGCAGTCACCACCCCAACCAGTCTCTCTTCCCATATGACAATCACTACCCTGTTCTATAATCCTTACCACTCCCTCAGAGATCCCCTGTGTTCATCCCATGCTTTCTTGAATTCAGATACTGTCCTTGTCTCCACCACCTCCACTGGGAAGATATTCCATGCATCCATCACCCTTTCCCTAAAAAAATATTTCCTTAGATTATTTGAGGCTACCCTCACCTCATGACCTTTATTCCAGTGCCTTCTTCCCACTGGAAGAGGCCCGCCTCCTGCACATTGATATCTTGGAGGAATTTAAATGTATCTATCATATCTCCCCTATCTCACCTTTCCTCAAAGATAAACATGCTCAGATCTTTGTCTGTCTCAATTTGTTTTATAATTTTTTAATTTTTAAACCATTCACGTTGTTTGTTTGTAAGCAATATTTAAAGTGTATACAAATACAAACTGCTTAGAATGTAGGATCATGTGATATAGAATGTTATAAATAAATAAATAAATAGATAAATAAATAGAAGCTCATCGAGTACAAAGATCAAGAATTTAGCAACTTAAGAAATGTTACAGACTTTTAACAGTGAAATGTCACTTTTGTTTTGAATTGAAATAGTGCAATCATACTTTTTATATATTCTTAAGAAAGTTCTTGTCATCTTTCTCAATACATGAACTTATATATGCTAAAAATACTTTCAGGATCAGCAATTTGTCATGCTGATAAGTAGACAGAAAAATACGTGTGCATATACTATATTGAGCACTTGGTGACAGACACAAAGAGGAGCTGAATTAACTCGTCAGCAATAGTGCCAGTCACCAAAGCTTCTATGAATTGAAATGAATGCCCTCTCTGCCAGCTGTGAGACACCAGCATTGCAGACTTCTTTTTTTTTTTCTTAATTGACTGATTTATTAAACAACACAGAAAAATCCACAATAGCAATTCCAGTGTACAGACGTACTACAACAATATCATACAAGATGATTAATTAATAAAGTACAACTATGGTAAAAACAGGGCTTTACTGTTGTTGTCTTTTCATTTTTTACCCCAATCCAAACCCTCCTCCCCCCCCTCCCCCACACACACTCACAGTCCCCAATACATGGAGGAAGAATGGTGTCAATAAAGTAAAAAGAAGGTCTAGGCATGAGCCTTGGGAGATTGCTTAAGGAAAGCAACCACAAAGAAGGAGCGAACACCCAAAGTGAGTAATTAACAATTAAGAACCCAGACATGCAAAAATCATTTCCTGGAGCTGGGATCCCAATACTAAAACCTAGAATCGAGCAAGCAAAAGCGGGATTAAAATAGGAAACTACAGGCGAAGGCACATGACAGTTGCCCTAAAACAAAAGCCCTCCCCATAATGGTCAGTCATATGTGTAGCCTGGACTTCCATTCTATATAGGGCTGCCAAATCTTCTCAAAGCTGTCCACTTTGTCATTGCAAATAGCAGTTAATTTCCCCAAATAATACACTCTCTCCAAGCAAGATTGCACATCAAGTAGAAACTGATCAGTAGTCTTATGCCACCAAAAGGCAATTTCGCATCTGACAGCAGTAAATACTAGCTGCACCCATCTTTGAAAGAGCATAGTCCCCACACCAGACGGTATGGATAATAGACAGATCTTAGGATCCTTAGGAAACCGAATGCCAGCTATGGAAAAGATAAAGCCCAGTGCACTATCCCACAAAGCCGCAACAGCTGTGCACTCCCATCACAAGTGTAGAAAGGCACCCCTAACACCGCAGCCCTTCCAGCAGCAATCATGTAAGCCTACAAACATCTTCGTAAGTCTTGCAGGGGTCTGGTATCACCTATAAAGTACTTTATACCCATTTTCTTTTATAGTAGAGGATACAGAACCCCGACTAACTGCGTGAAAGCATTGATCCCATTCTTCATGCTCCAAAGGGCCCTCCAAATCCCATTCCCAGGCAATTTGATACACCATCTTCCCCTGAGGCTGACTACCTAATAAGGTAAAAATCTTGGAAACAGGTTTAGTAAGCTTATCAACCTGGGTACAATAATTTTCAAAGAGAGATCTGCCCTTTTTAAGCTGGGCCTATCTTTGAGGAGGAAAAGAAATGAAGAATCTGGTTGTAGGAAAAGCGATCAAGTTCAGTGACCTAATAGCGTTGGCGCAGTGCATCAAAAGGAAGAAGTCTCTGGCCGCCCCACAATTGTCCCCATCTAAACAAACCCTTACCCCTCCAATGTTCAATCTCCCTCGCTTCTGTCCCGGCGGGAAAATGTCTGTCATAAAGAAAGGAAGTCAAATGGTAAGCCTGCTTATCACCCACTGATCTGGACCTCCGCTTCCCCCGTAATTTAAAAATTAAACTAGAAAATGGAAACAACCCAGAAGGATTAATTCCACCTCATTGCCAGGCTCTAATATGTAATGGGGGATCCCCAGCGCCCTGTTCAACTATTCTCGCCCAAGGTTTCAATTCTCCGTCTCTGTGCCAATGTAGAAACGCACTCAATTTGAGATGTAGCCTAATACCAGGTCAACTGAGGAACTTGCAGGCCCCCACTCAGCTTATCCAAATAAAGAACTGATTTAGCAACCCTAGGTGGCCTGCGTTTCCAGATAAATTGTAGGAGCTTGCGTTGCCACAGAGTTAGCAAAAAAATATGGCACATTTGCACCGGTAAGGTCTGGAAAAGGTAACAGAAGCAGGGCAGCACATTCATTTTAATGATAACTATTCTTCCATACCATGAAAACCACACAGTGGCTGAAAATGGACTCCTTTATGACTTCTCTGTGGCAATACTAAAATTATCCAGCTAGCTTAGTCAGATATAGTTGAAAATAGATTAAGTTAGTCAACCAACTTTACCACACCCCAGAACACCTTCAGAACGCCGTGTTTTTATCCAGCTAAATTGGCTGCCATATTCAAAAATTGACATTTAGCTGGACAAGTTTTGGGTTATGCAGCTAAATGCTTTTGAATATTGACCCTTTATAGGTCACTATCTGGCTTAAAAAAGTACACAAATTTTACCCATCTGTATACATGGGAATTTCAACAGTAGGCAGTTTAGTCAAATATTGGTGATGTACGGCAGCATTTAGTTGGATAACAAAACAGGTGCTTCAGGACATGTCAGGGTTGTGGCCAAAATTTAGCTGGATACATAAAATTTTCTGCAGCGCCTGGCCATACAGTGGATGATATGCATCTGCCTAAGCTGCTAATTAGTCAGATATAGGAGCAGGCCTTTCAAAATAAGCAGATAACTTTGTCTGGATTGCATTTTGCACAACCATTGCTGCATTGCAGCTAGTTGGTGTTACGCGTCCCAGCCACGTGGGTGCTGCAACCGGGCCTGCTCACCTCGCACTGCCCTCCACTAGCTCCGGTCTTGCTGCGTCTGCCAGTTCCCGGCATCCCCGATGCTCACCGCGGCCCTCTCTGGCTTCCTCCACACTGCAGGCCTCACAGCGGAGCTCCCGTCGGGGCTCAGCGTCTTCGGCCACCTCGGCCCTGCCCCTAGGTACACGGCCGACATCCTCTGTTTTAAAGTGCCAAGCGCGGGAAACCTGACTCAGATGCACACCGATGACATCACGTAGCCCAAGTATAAATAGCGATGCCCTGTCCCCAGGACCTCGCCTTGTCAATTGGGTCGACACCATGGTGTACTAGTTTGCCTAATCCTGTGTTCCAGCATTTCCTTGTTCCAGCGTCTCCTTGTTCCTATGTCCTTATTCAGGTATACCTTCTAGGACTGATCTCTGGTACTGACCTCGACCTGCCTGACTACTCTCTTCATCCGCTGCCTGGAACTGACCACTCTCTGCCTGACCAATCTCTTCATCTGCCACCTGGAACTGACCCTCGCTTGCCTTGACTACTTCTGGATGGATACTCTAGCTTTGACCCTTGCGCTTCACTCGGACACTCTCTTCTGGCCTACCGTGACTACCATACTGCCCTGCTTGGATTCCAACCATGGCCTTCACCCGACTAGACCCGCAGGTGCTGCCTGTCTCGCCCGGAGAACCTTCCTGAACTGTTACCTCCCTGAGGTTTCTGGAGTTTCCAATTTGGGCCTAGTCCATCCTCTCTGCATCAGCCGTGCACCCTTGCTCGTGGTGGGCACACTCCTCCGGTACCTCTCCGGCAGACCATCCGAGGCCCACCTAAGTCCAGGCTGTCCGGGTACCCATGGGCTCAACCTGCAGAAACCCCGGACTGTTATTGGCGAAGCTCCTGCTAGCCTTTGTCTCCTCGTGTGCTCCGCCTCCTGGTGGTAGGCGCTCTCTGGGTCCGACCAGAGGGCCGTACCAATCCTGCACCAGGCCAAGGATCTACCTTCAGTGCAATAGTTGGTGCCTGACACAGAGGAAAAATGCTTCCAGTTTGGTGTTTTTTCTGTCACTGGCAGTGAAGGAGGCAAGGACAGCCATGGAGGAAAAGAAAGTACGAAGCAGAAAAAGTATACAGACCAAGAACAAATTATTTTGACCTCACAGAACAGCAAATGTTCACTAGGTATAGGTTTTATAAACACACCATCCTAGATTTATGTGACCTGTTAAAAGAAGATGTGGAGAGTCAGACATGCAGAGCCATGCTTTGCCTGGGCACATCAAAGTAACCACTGTATTGGCTTTCTTAGCCACAGGCAGTTTCCAGATACCTGCAGAATATACCATAAGAATTACACAGCCTGTCATGTCACCTTACATTGACATATTTCTTCATGGTCTTCTGCATGGAATGAAATACTATATTTCATTTCCTCTCTCAAGAAAACAGAAAGTGCAAAATGAGGGATTTCTACAAAATAGCTGGCTTTTCCTCTGTTCTGGGGTCTACTGATTGCATCCATGTGGCATTCAAGTCACCATCTGAGTGTGAAAGGAGTTATAGAAACAGGAAACATTTCCACGCCATAAATATGCAGGTTCTCTGCAATGAAAGGGCATAATCATGGACGTTTTAGCCAAGTATCCAGGGTCCTGCCATGATACTAACATTCTCACCCAGTCTGGCTTGGCTAAGGACTTTGAGAGTGGCTGTGTCAAAAATGGCTGGCTTCTAGATAAGTAACTACTTCCTATCTTCTTCACGTGTCTCATTACATACGCTGAGCTTTTACAGTCAGAGATGTGAACCAGCAGAGCATATAGCACACCATTGGGCTGATGAATAGCATAAAAAACATTTGTCTAAACTGGGTGCATGTTTTTTTTGAACGTGTGCACATCTACCTCTCCTGGGTGCTCAATGCAATAGACAAATGAGCTGCCATGCTAAAAGGCATGCCCAATGGATCATTTTGTGCAACCCTAGCTCTCTGTATCAGGCGTCCAGGAGAATGGCTGTGCATCCACAACAGCCTGGCCAGAGCTCCCTCCTCACCCTCCCCCACCCCTGGCAGGGCTGTTCCAAATTAGTCCTTTTCATTGACACTTCAGTGAAAGGACTAATCCCCTTTCAGGACAGCCTTTTGAAAGAGGATTGGTCCTTTCACTGACACTTGTTAGTGAATGAACCAATCGGCAGAAAGTGGAGTGAATAAATTAATATTAAGTGCCCGACACTTATTCAATCCTTCAGTCAGGCAAGAACTTGGGGTTACTGCTTTCTGTGGTTTCTCCTATTTAGTATTGCGACGATATTAATAGGAGGAATCACAGAAAGCAGGATCTTTTTGTTTTTTTTCCTGAGCCCTTGAGCATGGCATGCTTTAACACCTGCTCCCGGGCAGGCTATAAATTTCCCACATTAAAATGGGTGTCTTGGCCATGCAGCAATTTTTGGCATTGCAGGGTAATAGCTAATAGCCTCATCTACATGGAATTTGCATGTAATGAGCACTATTATCTATGCACTCGATTGGACGTGCGTTTTGGATGCACTAATCCCTGTATTGCATTTGGCGTAAATCTAGCACATCCAAAAAGCATGTCCATCCACATGTTAAGCGGCATGCTGACCAGAGTACCCGATATTGCATCGGCCTGCATGTTTCTTACCCTCAGGCCTTCTCATCTTGGTGCTGGCACTCACATTCCCCTCCCATCACCTAGGCATTTATTTTATGTGCTTTTTCGGACATTGAGAGGTTCTCTCTTGCATTGCCGAAGTGCACTATAACAATACTACAGAGAAGGGAGACAAAGGTAGCTATAGAGTAAGACACATCCTGCTAAGGGCCCTCATTAGTAGTGCTGTTCTGCTAGCCATGTTCTCTAATTTTAAACTTAAGAGCTGTCTATTTGGCCAATCTCTCTTCTCCCTCAAAGATGATTGGGACTACCCATTGAAAATCTGACTTTTGACGCCCATTAGACATAGTAGTCGCCGAACTAATGAAAGGTTATATATTTGCTATTCAGAAGTCATGCGCAGGGTCTTGCAATAAAATTGCTCATTGTCTTTTTCATTGCAAGTGGGCCAAGTTCAGGAATTTGGCACCTGACACCAAAGTGGTGGGAATTCCAGTTCCTCTGAGGTTATGGAACCAGAAGTCATGGGACCTGTGTCAACAATCTATTGCCCCTGCTACTTGTAAGTGGGTACAATTGCCTGGTGTCATTACTCTTTGGAGAGCAGCATGGCCCTATACCTGATCTCCTTTAATACAGTACAAATTCATTTCTATGCAGAATGGTGTTTCTAGGGACACAATGCATAAATCACTGGCAGACTTAGCCTTCTTTGCTAAAGTGCAAGAATGGCCTAATCTCCTCAACACCTTTCCAATGAAAAGGCTTTTGGCAGGGGGGGTGGACAAAGAAATACGAGCCTACCACAGATGTACGCAGGCCTATTATGCATGACCATATGTTCAAATTGTGGCAGGTTTTGCCTTCCACAATTGGGGGTCTTTTCTTTAGCCTTCTTTGCTGCACTACGAGTGAGTGAGCTAGTGGGAGCAACAAGTGTACCTCAGGCAGAATTAGGTTTACTGGCTATGGATGTATCCCTCATAGAGTGGAAAATCGTACTGACAATTCTGAGGTCCATGACTAAGCAATGTAGCAGAGGCGAACAGATTAACTTAATCAAAGTCCTAGGTTTAGTCACCTGCCCAATCAAAAATGTAAGACATTACTTAAAGTTTAGACTGGCTGGTGTTTGCCAATTCTTAGTTCATGCCAATCTAGTCCCCCTAACCAGATATCAATTTACCATTATCCTCGAGAGATCTCTTGGAACACATTGAATCAGAATAGATGCCACCTCAAACGCTGCAGTGTTAGGGTTACTGAAAGGCACTATACAGTGCATCAGGTGATGGCAGTCTGCCATTTGCCAGTCGTTATGTTCAGGAAGTGGATGGTTTGTCAACCATTGTACATTGCTAATGTCATTATACTTTCTCATTATAGCTGAGCACTGGTGGTGAAGGATAGTCTGAATAGTAGGACACTCTTAAATCTTTTGAGCAAGAAGGTATGCAAAACTCAGCAGCCTGGGTCTTTGCTTGGGTCTGGCAACTGGAAATATGAGAGTGTGATGGATCAGCAAGCAAGGAATGAGTTGCCCTCCATGATCATCTCTGGAAGCGAGGTGCTGCCGAGCTTAATAAGAAGGTGGGCAATTTTGTTATGCACTAGGCACAGCTGGCCACTCCCAGAATGTGCAGAACTGTTTAGTCCATCTCTTCAGACATAGGCCAGGATTTGCTACTCCAAACCTTAAAAATATTCAACAAGCCATTGAGAGATAGTAGCCAATGGCAATATCAGCTGTTCTTATGGTTCTTTTTGCGGGGGATCCAGACAAGCACGTTATAGTTGTCCAAATCCTGTGACAAGGTATCCGAGCCAGAGAGGAGGGGAGAAATCCAACAAAGGGGGAATGGAGTCACATATAAGGAATTAGGACACAGCCTGGGGTGTGCTTGCCGAATTAGGGGCCAGGGTCATGGTTCACTGCAGACCAGGTATACATGGAAGAAGTCCTGTAAGGCTGGCAGCCCTGCTTGCTCAAGGTGGGCTGCCCATGGATACCCGGTCAAAATTCCCCTCTGATTGAACTTGGCTTTGTTTGCTTGTGGCGAGCCAGTCAGTACTGATAGGGAAGAGGTTTATTCACAGAAATAAGTGCTGCCTCACCTCCTACTTTACATGCAATATGTTGGCTCAGGTATCAGGTGGTAGATGTGCTTGTTAGTGTTAATAAAGCTGCTTCCATATCTACTCCAACAAACTGATATGTTGTTCTCCTTGGATAGGTTTCACATTCATTTGAGGACCTCTCTCTCCCCTTCAGAGTGGGCAATCTTCACTGCTGTAGTTACAGGCTATATCAGCGTTAGCTAGCCTACTGAATATCGACCTCTTACTTTTTAATATACAATATTTTTTGTGACCAACAGTTATGAGATTTGATGCCCACAATGTATACAGATTCTTGATTGGTAAAAGAAAAAAAATTGTAGCTCCTTACAACTTGACATGTATCTACTATAGCTCCCTTAAGAAACTCATGCACAGCCCCACTGAAGTCAATGGAGCTGCTCAGAGTTTCCTGTGATATGTTTGTATCATGTGAGTTGGTGAGCTACAAATTTCCAGACAGACTTGAGGATTTGAAATCTATATGTCTGAAATAAAAACAAATGAACGAAGTAAACCACTATTCTGATGAATATGAGAGATTCATATGGGCTGGAGATGTTCTCTATGGGACAGATGCTCACAGAGCAATTGGATAGTCAAAATAAAATAAATGAAAAAACTGTTTTATAGTCACCATTATTTCAAATTAAGAATATACATGTAAATGGGTATAGCAGCATCAAACAGAGCTAGGTACATCTGGGGATATTTTTGTGTTTCGCTAAGAAAAAATTCAGAAAAAATGAACTGTTTCAATTTTAAGTGAAAGGGATTGTGTACATTTACAGTCATCAAGTAATCAAAGATAAAAGAAAGGAGACCTTAAAATTTCTAGGCAGTAGGGATGTGCAGGGAGAAAAAGTTTGTTTTTGCAAGGTATTTTTCCCACAAATTTTGGTTCACGGAATGTTTGATTTGTTTCATTTGTGTGAAAAAAAAGAATCAAACATTTAAACATTTATTTTTTTTTAAACGGGCCAACAAAACAAAAACAGGGCCAAACAGGGCCTCCCACCCAGAAAACTGCCCGGGCCATGATCCCACATGGCTCCCACTTACTCAATCTGGTGGGGATCCACCAACGAGGCCTAGGCCTAGGCCGAAGCCTCGGCTTTGTGTAGACCGAGGCCACAGTAGGTCACAGTGACAGCTTTGGCTTACCCAGTCTCAATGCTTCGGCCTAGGCTACAGCCTGGGCCCAGGCCTGATGCCACGGCCTAATCCAGAGACTGGGTCCCAAAGCTGGGGCCTTGGCCTGGACCCAGTCTGGACACCTAAACCTCAGCTGAGGCCAGAGCCCGGGCACAGGCCCGACACAGTCCAATCTGGAGCTCAGGACTTGAAGCCAGGACCATAGCCTTGATCCAGGCCTGACTCAGGGGTCTAGCCCAGAAGTCAGGTCCCAATGCCTGGGCCTCAGCCTAGGCCAGGGCAAGGCCCAGGTCCATTTCCCAGATCCAACTTCAGAGCTCCTTTCAGAGCTCCTTTCTTCATCATTTGAAAGCCGATTGATACCGTCCGCTATGGCTGCACTGGAGTTAATTAACTCTGGTGCACTCACTCCAGCAGATGGCATCATTCTGATATATGGCATTGTACAGCATTGCTGTATATCAAAATGGTGCCATCCACTAGGGTAAATATGTGACCTCAGTGGACGACATCAATTGGATTTTAAGCACCGAGGAAAAAAGATCAATAAAAGGAGTTCCAAGCCCTGGACTCTGAGGCATAGGCCTGAGCCTGGGCCTCAGTCCAGGCATCCGGACCCAATGTCTGGGCCAGGCACTAGTGTTGGGCCTGGGTCCAAGCAGGGAGCTCAGTGTCAGGACCCAGTCTCCAGACCGAGCTGCAGCATTGGGCATGAGCCCAGGCTGTGACCTGGGCCCATGCATTGGGAGCGGGTCCAGGCCAAGGCCCCAGTGTTGAACTTGGGTCCGGGCCAAGGCCCCAGCTTCAAGGCTCAGACTCCGGGTTGGGTCGTGGCATTGGGCCTAAGCTGATACGCTAGCACAAGGACCGCATTTCTGGAATGGGCCGCAATGTCAGGCCCTGGCCTTCATCAGATGCCCGATGGACTAGGTAACATTTTTTTTTTTCAGGGGACTCGGCTGAGGCCCGGGATTGGGCCCGAGCCTCTACCAAGACTCCAGCATCACACTTGGGACTAGGCTGTGGCCCCTGCTCTGCGCCTTGGCCTATGCCCTAGTTGAATTATTGGCCTCTGGTCTAGGCCTAGGCCACAGCAGAGATGCCAGTTTGAGGCTCAGGTGTACGACGTGGACCCTGTTTTTGGGCCTCATCCTATGCCCTAGGCAAGGCCTAGGCCCGATACATTAGTTTAAAATGAATTGAATGCTCATTTTATTTGGGGGGGGCTCCCTGATTCAATTTGGTGCCCCTAATTAAACAAATAGACCTTATTCATTGCATTTTGTGCTTTCATTTTAAACGATTGCGTATCCCTCCTAGGAAAGCTTGAAAATCACAGTGCATATTTCCACATTCAGAGTTATAGTCAGTTGCCTTGTTTCTGTAAAATTCAGTGATGTGCAGAACAAACTACACACAGCAGTAAATATCAATAGAAAAAAATTGAATATTTCCTGAGCCAACCCTAATATATTTTTTTGCAGCATCAGAAAATATGCAGTGGTCAAAACATCTTCAGATATTTGGCTATTCAGGCAATTCATGAGTTTTGCAAAGTGGAGGCACGTGAGCACAGTTGAGGTGTTCCACAAGCACACACGCATGCAATATATTGTACGAGCAGTAAGGTTGCTAGAGTTAATAGTGTTCTTCTCAGCATAAAATCCCAGTGATATTAGTTGAAAAGGCAGGAATCCATGGATACCTCCTTCATCTGATGGCCTTGTTCCCTCACTGCAGTAGGAAAAACTAGGGTTCATCTCAGAGACTTCTGACCTGTCATCGCCCAGACTCATTTCAGCTGCACTCGTAGAGTGACAGCGCTGTCTACTATAACGACTTGCTTTTTCTATGAAGAGGAAAAGAGCATAATAGCAAAAGGTTGCATGATTTACAATAGCACAATAAAAAAGCTAGAAATCAAAGAAGCAGATAGGCGAAGTAACAAAAACAGGAATTTGTGTTTGGCATGAACTGGAGGGTCAATTTCAAAATAGTTCATCAGACTTTACTCAAATAAATTTGGGAGTAATGTGGTTAAAACTGACAAATTCATAATTTACCCAGCTTACTGGGTTTGAAGTACATGAAAGCTCGTAGCTACGTAAAAATAAAGGCGTTCCTGGAGGTGGTTTTAGCTGAGGGAGAATCCTATGGGGGTAATTTTCAAAAGGATTTACAAGCGTAAACCAGGTTTTAGACATGTACATACACTTTACACATGTAACTGGGCTTTTGAAAATTGCTGCAATATATGCCATTGAATTGTCCATAGGATTTACACATGTAAGTAGTCTTTGGGAGGATAATTTTCCAACAAATGGTCGCAGCAGCATATATGCGAAAGTAAAGTAGGATTTACTCGCTTATATCAGGACTTACGCACACAGGTCAGCCAATTTTAAAACAGGCACACATCAGGGAAATTACCACATTTACCAATTAGCCTACCAGTTCGCTCAATCCTTTTCCAGGTAATTGAGACCCTCTTGGTTCTTTATCATGAACAGCTCCCCCTCCCCCAGTTCACCCAGTCCTCCCACCTGGCCGAGAGCACACAATAAAAAAGTTTAATATCATTTACACTGCCAGATAATTAGAAGGTATAAACACGCGCGAGTAAGTTGGCAAATGTACGTGTGTAAGCGTCTATTACAATAGCAATTTACGCGCACCACTGTTAACCCCTCCCCAGAATGCTCTTAGACCACCCTTTTTTTCACATATTTATGTGTGCACAAAAGTGAATATATGCCCATATTTTCTATCTCTATAAAATATGGAATAGGCGAGTAGAGGCTACTTATTTGTGTATATGCTCATTTTTATGCATGTACATTTTTGGAAATTCATCTGTAAGCACATAAATGGGCTTTTGAAAACTGGCACAACAGTATGTTACATTTACGTGTGTAACTCCTTGGAATATTACCTCCTATATGCATATACTGCAATTTCAAACATGAATGTGCAAGTTTTCTCCCCATAAATCAACCTGCAGAAATGGCAGATTCAAGTTCACATCGATACTTTTACCCCCCTAACTTTAGCTGGGTTTTCAACACAAATAATCTGAGTAGTTTGTGTTGGAAAATCTGCCGTAAGTTAGAAGAGCAAAAGCACCTGTGAATTTCATACATTGAGCAGACTTTTAAAAACTGGTCCTTTGTGGGCAGTGTTCAAATAGCCCACATACAGGACAATGCAGTACCATGCGCTCAGGCTAGCACACAGGTTAACCCATTGTTGGACGCGCATTTTGGATGCACGTCCATAACCTCTTGTGCAATAAGGGGATTAGTGCATCTGAAACATACATCCAAACCAGCGCGAAGCTAATAGCACTCATCACAAATAAATGCCAAATGCCATGTTGATGAGGCTATTAGCTAGTATCCCCTTATGTATAAAATAAATGTGCGCCCGGCTGTGCATAGGTTAGGCAAATCTGCTTTTCTGTGGTTCCTCAAACTTAATGTCGTGGCGATATTAAGTCAGAGGAACCACAGAAAGCAGCAACGTGAAAAAAAACAAGTCTTGTTGATAGACAGGTTAGGAAAACAGATGCTCAGTTTCCGAGCATCCATATTCCTAAACCCTTGCACAGCCACTACTCCTGGGCGCCTGATACCAAGGATGCACCAGGGACTCACAATTTCCCCTAGGGCCTCCTTTTTAATGTAGCGGCTCATTAACCTACTGCAATCAGAAAGGCTTTTATTTTGATTCCAAATATTATTGCACAAAGAAAAGTTGGGCAGGAGAAACCCAAGGTTTTACTAATACCAGTAAGCATATGAAGACTCCTAGACTGGATATTGTCTTCAAGAGGATCAAGGTCGAAGATGGAACCAGGATCTGTGCGCCAAACTTTAAGGTCTTTTGCCAAAAAAAGAAAGAAGGCATGAGAAAGGCAAGCAACAACAAAGCAAGCATAGCATGAGAACAATGATGCATAAAAGGGACTTGAGCAAGTGCCAGCACATTCCAAATCTCAAATATTAGCATCATGAGAGAGAAATGAAAAGCTCAATGGGTAGGTATGGTGTATGTCCCACTCCAGCGAAAACCAATGGAGTTGTTCTTAGTCATCTGGGAATGACCACAGGAATCCAAAGATGACAACTATGTTTTGAGACCACTATAAAATATATTCTGGTTTCAAGATCATAAAATGTGCTCTAACGCTATCTTCCTGCAATAACAAACTTCCATGTTGTCAAAGAAAAGCAGAACAAAAAAGCTAATATGGAACCTATTAGAACATATTTTTGCTTTCTGATAAACAAACTATATAGGATTTTTTTTTTCGCAAAGTATGAAAAAAGTCCATAGATTTCCAAACACTGAAATTTAATGGCACAAGGGTTTTGAAGACTTACACTGGGTCTGTGAGTATAAAATTGGTATGTATGTACTTAAACATGGACGCATGCTTTTACACCTGTTAATCAAGTCATGGAAATTAAATCGTATTTTTCTTTGGACTGTAATATTTGGGTGAGGGGGAGTCTAAGTGAACTGGAGGAGGGCCTGGGTCAGCTGGTATAGGTCTCAGAAAAATGGTGCTTGGAAGAGTGTACACAACTGTTTTCATAAACGAAATACATTCATACATCAGCCAATTTTATAAAATACTTGCCTCAGCACATAAACTGAGTGTTATTCTATGCGCACAGTACAATTATTTTTTTAAGTAAAATATATGTATACCTTTCTGGATCCCTGCATTATAAAAACACATGCACATACTGATACACGCATGTAGACTTTTGGGGCAGAGATACTCCTGCTGCACAGTTTATAAAATAAAGTTGTAAGTTTAGGGGCACCTGCTTAGGCGTGTATGTGCTGAGTCATGCATATTATTGAACATTACCCTTACAAATAAAATTACTATTTCCAGAAAGGGTTTCTACCATGCTGAGGACAATTTTCAAAGTGATTTACATGGATAAAAGCATTTTATTCATGCCAAATGGCAATCTAAAAAATGCCCTCCCTCCAAAGGACTATGGAATTATATTTCCAAAATCACACACATAAGCCTGCCTTGAAAAGTATCCAACAAATTTACCAACACACAATTATATCTACTATTATATGGGAAATTTTACACAGATCCTTCTGAGTATTGAAAAGTATATGCATCAATGCAAACTCCTCCCCACAAGTGCCCCTGGGAATGCCTCCGTTCAGTCCAGGTGAACTAATGTGCAGATAGGATACAAATGCATAAGATTAATTGCATAGCAAGAGGTTAAATTTGTAAAAGGTCATTTCTAAGGGGAAAAGATGATTTTGCCCATGAAAACTATTTTTAAAGGGATTCCTGCTTTTTTACCGCATAAATGGGTCTTTCGATGATTGTGCAACCGATACACATGCTAAATTATGCTCAAAGATTTATGTGCCCAGGGGAAAGGCATTTCTATGTGGTGGAGTCTGGACACTGTTGGAACTTAAGGAGTAGATTTTAAAAGGAATGCTTGCGCCAATTTTATAACATGCCCGCGCCGGCGCATGCATGTTATAGAATCCATTGGCTGCACGCATGTGTGGGCAGTGTGTGCAGGGGTGTTGAATTTTAGTAAATTCCCCAGGTCCCTCCCAATCCGCTCCAATTAAGGAGTGGACTGGGAGGCAGCTTTCCTATCCCTAACCCTACTCTTCCCCTCTCCACCCTGACCCCTAACCCTAACTATCCCAATTTTCTTTGTTTTTTTTACTTTTTTTCTCCGTTGGAGCAGAAGCAACTTCCGCCCGTTGGCTGGCTGCTGCCCCGCGCTTCCCTGGAACAGCAGCTAAAGGCTGCTGACCTGGCTGGCCTCTGTCCCCCCCGCCCCTTTTTCAGGGCCCGGCACTCGTGCGCATATCGGGAATCACGTGCATGGCTGGGTCCTTTTGAAAATGTGTGCAGCACACGCAGGATTCAGCCACGCTTGTAAGTCCTATCACTCTATAGGCTTAGTTCTCCCGTGATAATTTTCAAGGCAGATTTGCGTGTGTAAGTCCACTTGGAAAACTGGCATAACTTATGCACGACGTTACAAAAATTATCCCTTAAAAGTCCACCATGCATGTCATTTTTGCCACATTGACAGAAGGCATGCTCAGAGATCACATAAATGGCATTTGTAAATTTCCATGTGTGCTTCTCATGGAATGTGCATGGAAATTTTAATAAGTTTGTAAAAATTTCCCCCGCTATCTGAGGTAGAAAAATATTAAAATGAAATATTATCTGGAAACGTCGCAAAGTACTATGCGATATGTAGTGTGTAGTGTCCAAATAAAATAATGTGAACATGAAAGAAACGAAGCAGTCTCATTTCTTTCCTGTCTCATGGCAGTAAATACTTGCTGTGTGCTGTCCCCTACATATACGTATATATTTTTCCACAAAATAAAAGAAAAAGAAACACAAATATTCTGGAACTCAAGTGGGGAGCTCTGGTAATTGTATTAATCATGAGGAGAAGATTCTTTCCAGGTTTCTTCTTGGACCAGTTAACGAATTATCCAAAGATGATGTTGCACATGAGTTTTTTGAGATCACATTGAAGGAGGAACCTGTGTGGCCTCAAACAATCATGTGCAATATTTTTGGACAGTTTTTACAGTGGTCCAATAGAAAATATCACAATTTGTAGCCCAAAGACAAAATTTAGTGAAACTATATTAAGGAAATAAATGAAAAGTTGAGGCAATTTTAGACCTATAAGGAAGATATTAAAGGAAACGTGTACAACCCGAATCAGACAACAGCAGTATGGCTTGGCAAGTTAGCCAGATACGCTTATCCGGTTAACTTAGCTGGGATATTCAGTGCAGAAGCGCCGCTAAATATACCCAGCTATCCTAAAGTTAGCCAGATAAGTATGTCTGACTAACTTTAGGACAGTTCTATGGCCCAACTAGAGTTAGCCGGATAAGTTATCCAGCTAATTCGACTCCTCCCAAATACGCTCATTCCCCACCCCTGAATTATCTGGCTAAAAGCAGAATAAGTTACTTAGGAAGTCATTCATCAAATTGCGTTAGGGCCCTAACGTGGGCGTTAGGGCCCTAACGCCTTTGATAATGCCATAACGCATGCGATAAATAATGCATCACAAAATGCATATGTAAATTTTAAAAATTTAGCCAAGAGGAGTTTGGGTAAAGTTTATGAAAATGAGGGGCACTTATGTTTGTTTGTTTGTTTATTAAAATGACTTAATCACTTTGAGCGTAAGCTCTAAGTGATTTACATAATTATGTACATAATAAATAACAAATAAAATTAACATAAAATTATAAACAAATAGAATTAACACACCAAACAAAATTAGAAATTGACAACACTATAGGATTTAACACCAGAAATAACTACACCTTTTTTCCTGGTTTATGTCTGCAATAGGATTTGCGATATTTATCACAAATCCCATTTAAGAGAGAGCGAGAGTGAATGAGAGAGAGGGAGAGAGAGAGAGAGAGAGAGAGAGCCTCTAGGGAGACACACATATTAGTCAACCTTTTTTACCACTGTAAGAAGGGCCAACTACAACTTGTGACTCATGGTGATGTTTTGGTGGTGGTCTAGGTTTTGGTTTTGATGAAAAGTAGAAAAAGATGAGAACTGTACATTGTACTCTCGACCTACCTTGATGCACTCTCTATCTAACAGTTTTGAAGCTAGGTCGAGAGTACAATGTACAGTTCTCATCTTTTTCTACCTTTCATCATTCCAAATCGCATAAAATCTTCACTGATGTGTACTGTGCTATTCGAACTTCTGACTGTGCATGTAAAACTGGCCCTCAAAACCTAGACCACCACCAAAACATCACCCCGAGTTACTAGTTGCCCCTCTTAAAGTGGTATAAATAGTTTACTTATATGAGCACCTTATAAAGCATCTCTCTCTCTCTCTCTTTCTTGTCTCTCTCTCTCTCTCTCATAATAAACTTAAAATGTATTGCAATAAAATAGTGCACTTGTGGTATCTAGAAAATTACCCTAACCATATCCCTTTTTTGTCGCAGGAGCTATTCTCAAGAAATTTATAGCAAATTAAAATGATGAATCTAGGCCTTATTTTGCTAAGTGGCGCCCACTGACTGTAAGCAGCACCACTTAGCTGGATAAGTCCAACTTGTTCAATCTTTGAGTTAGAACTTCCACTCCTTTGGTCGGCTGGGACTGGGAAGTCTAAGGAGATATTCACACATTCTAGGGGTAAGGAATCTAACAGTCACTCCACGGTGACACCTGGTGGCCAGATATGGGTCCCATCATTGCAGGGTTCCTGATGGAGCCATGTTGCATGGGCCCTGGCTGTCACTGTAATGGCCGGACTAAGTAAGCTGGGGAGGGTGATAAGGGAAGAATATAAAATAAGGAGAAAAATCCTCAGGTAATTATGAATGAAAGCTCATGGTATTAGGATCCCAGCCCTTATTACACCTGCGCAAAATAAAAGCTGCATAAAGAGGAGTAAATCTCTAGGGAATTGAGACAAATACCCTCAAAGCTATCTTGATCATCTCTTTTGCCACATCACAAAACTTCTGCACAACTAATACTGACAGATAATTGGCCATTTACTCACTTCATGCAACACAGCCTTGTGACCCTAGTACTCTCTTCTGTAGCTTTTAACATTTCCTTTCTGCTTTAAATGCAGTAATAAAAGTACACACAGAGTCAAGTATTTTAAATGCTTATTTTTGTCAGTGTATTTGCTTATAACAAGCTAGCTCTATCTGTTAGCCTTTTGAACACATTTTTTTGAACAACTTACCAACAATAATTCCTGGCCTCCTATCCATTTCTATGACATGAGGATGCACTCCTTTGTATGCAGCATCACTGACTATCTGAGTGTTCTTCCTCACACGCTCTGTCACAGGATCATCTATAACTGAGGTAAAACCTCTCCCTTTTGTCTTCTCAAAGTCTTCATGATATTTCACCTATAAATAAGCAAAAAAAAAAAAATTTTTTTTTTGAGGTGCTCTTGGTATCAGTGACCCTGAACTGCAGAAGGGTGAGCACTGTATGAGGAGATATTTTCTCAAATTCTTCATTGCTTTGAGAATAGAAACTCTACTCACCACCTTGCTACCGGGCTACAAATGTTATGACAAACAGTACCCAGCAGCAGTACTTACACAAAAGTCCATTCATGTTCAAAATACCCAAGAAGCTCCATGCATAGCAACTTTGACAGAAATAGTGGGAGATAAGTATTGAGTGATTCTGTGATAGCATTAAAGGAAGAAATGAAATAGAAAACAATGTCTAAGGCTGTGATTCTAATGTAAATCCTCTCATGGAGTTTTGCAGTTTTCTGCGTGAGATGACCCTCTGCATTTATAACTATGCTAACAGAGCTGCCAACCATTACATATACAAATATTACTTATATTGTAGGAATTGTGTTCCCATTACATAAGCAGCTTATACACTGGGGGAGGAATCAGAAGAAGAATTAAGCAAGCTCTTATAAAAATCTAACATTAAGAGAAACAGAGAACTAAAGCCATGAGCATGCAATCATTTTATTTTATTTTTAATATTTAAACCCACTCTTATCTTCTTCATACATTCTGCTGGAAGCAGACACACAATACTGCAACACAATCAGTCTGCAGCACCAAGCTGCACATGAAACACAAACAGGCACAAGTGTGGGCAAGCATGCCATGCATTCATACTGTGTCAGGTGTGGCGTGCATTCCCAAAGTACACAAAAAAAAAAAAAGCCACAAATTCAAAAAGGTCAAAAAATAAATTTTATTAGTATTTTTTTGACAAACTTTCACCACAATCAAGTGCAATTAGGAAATGACAGCAGAGAAGAACCATTCTTGCCGTGCTTTAAATATAGAGGTGTTCAAGTGATTATAGTTACCAGGATTAATGATGGAGGCCAACCTTCCATGCATAGTATTAATTCTTAACGAATATTTAGTCCAGCAAAAAACTACCCTACCATTGAAATGTTGTTTTGCGTCTCTCGGACATGTCTCAGTTCAGGGGTGTCGAGAATCACACTGGGTCTACCCTTCATCTCTTTCAGGTCACTGCTGTACTTCACCTGTAAGTTAGTGGCCATAGGGCTCAGGAATTTTTCATTAAGATATAATGGAGCTAGGAATTTACATATGGCATTAAAGTACATTATTTACAGAAATAATTTATTTTCTCAGTTCATTCTTTGTTATTTGAAAGAGTTATAAATATCCATTTGAAAAGTCGCTCTAAACATCAAACGTTTTTTTTTTTTTTTTTTAATATCTTACGCAATATTCCAGAAGTTTCATTGAAATACCAATATGCTGACAATGGAGACCCCATCTATCATACTGTGATCAATTTTTTAGAAAAGGACACAACAGAAAAACTTGTATATAATTTAAAATATATAAAAATGTGATCCTTTTACAAGAACTGTAAACAAATCTGAAATTAAAGGGCATTAGATTTTCAAACCCTAACACTTTAGAGATGTTAATGACAACATGTTGGATGCATACTGTGACTTTCAGCCAACCACATCCTATTGTACGTCACAGTTTAGGACTTAATTTATCAAGAGCCATACCTTCCCTGATTCTGTATGAAAATCCTTTGGCAAATAAGGCCCTTCATACTTTAGAAACACACATGTACCCACCTCTGAGATGAAAAACCTGGCAGCATATTTGTAGTGATCAAACTGCATGAAAGCATCCAGAAGGGAGGAGAGGGAAAGGATTATTATTATTATTGTTAAAGAGTTAGGCTTGAGGAGATAGAGGAACAGGAAGATAAAATACTTGCCCAAGGACACAAAAGGTCAATGCTAGATAGGATCTGAACTTGCATCCCAAGAATTTTTCTAACAGATATTTCAAAATTGTAATGACAGAACCATGTCTTATCTCTGCTGTTTTTAAGCGCATTTAAATAATTAACATAACAATTTCCCCCAAAACTGTCGCATATAGTGGGGATGGTTTTTGTAGATGTCTGAAAGTTCTTTAAAAACACAACTTATTTTGTGTTCTTAACACAATATTTTAAAAATAATAACCAAATAAAATACTAGAACCAACTTTAAAAAATTCAAAGTACAAAAAAGTCGTGTGACTTGCCGAGCTGATATTTTCCTGATTCTTTTTGACTCTTTCCATCTCTGGAGTCACACTTACAGCGGTAGCTTTTCCAAGTTGTCCTTTATAGTGAACCTAGCATGCACAGAGTAAGACAGTATATTATTTAAAGTAGATCAAGATCCCACTGTTTTAAGTTAAAACACTTTCATTACAGTGACGTGCTCTGCTGTTTTAAATGAATCCTTATGGTCAGGCCAAGAACCAGGGAAGCCAGGGTTCAAATCCCGCTGACCTTCAGCAAGTCACTTCACCCTCCATTGCTTTGGTTACAAACCTAATTCTCAAAGGAGTTATGCATGTAAAATTAGCATATACATGCTTAAGTAGCTTGTATGCATGTACACACTATTTAATAAACATCAAATGTATGTGGGCATTATTGGTTTCACATGCACTTTCACCTATCCAAAATAAGGGGCAGTCTAGGGGCATTCTGGGGTGAGGCCAAGAGGAACACATGCAAATTGCTATTATTATAAGCGATTTATATAATTACATTAGGCAACAATGTCCAATTTTACACCAGCTAATTATCTAACACAACTGATATGAGACTCCTCTGTTGTCTGCTATTGTTCGGTTGGAAGTCTGGGTACACTGAGGGGAGTTCAGGGTGAAGTATTAGGAGGGTCTCAATGAAGTGGAGATGGACTGGGTAAACTGATGGAGGTACTGGTAAACTGGAAATTTCAATTAAAAGAACATTTTTTAAAATATACCTTCTTCAGTGTATAAATCAGGGTTTTATGTGAGCAAGTTACATTTTTTTGGTGCATAAAATATACATGCGCAAGTTTATAAAATAGGTAGAAGATTACGTGCTTTCAATGCATTGTTGATATTTGTGCATATTAAACATAAATACATAAGTTAGGGGTGGACATATGTGTATTTTATAATCTGCAGGGACCAGATATGTTCAGGTTATAAAATACCCTTGCAGGTACCTGCACGCCCATATACGCAGGTTTATGAGGCCGTGTGGAGTTGTTTGAATGTTATCCTCCCTGATTGTAAGCCCTCTGGGGCAAGGAAATACCTGTTGTACCTGAGGTAGCTCAAGGTGAGTGTTGAACCCACCTTGAGCTACCTATGAAAAGTGGTAAGCTTAATCTATATAATAAAATTTATAGAACTAGTTAGAGGTACTGACCCCTGTGACAAATATGCAACTTGTTAAAAGTTACTCAACAATAAAACTTGTCAGTTTTTAGTTATGCTTAACACACATTAAAACACAATCTTAGACCTAGAATCATCATTTTGCAATAAATTTCACGAGAATAGCCCCCGCTTTAAAAAAAAAAGGAGCATGGCTAGAGTATTTTGTCAGATACTGCAATGCGAGCTATTTTACTGCATTGCATAGCTATTTTAATGCATGCGACATTGTGGTTTCGCATGTGGCATTGCATCATCACGCACTGCATGGTGTCATTGTGGTATGCGTTAATTGTTCCCTGTATAAATACAGGCTTCCTGCACGTGCCTCTTTGAGGGTGTGTCAGGAGTTTGGAGGCAGGAGGTAGGTAGGTGTTGTTGATGGCTAATTGGAGGTGATTACTGATTGCACTGTCTTGTTTGCTGTTGTCCTCTGTTTCCCTTTCCCTTTGTCTTTAGTCATCTGTGTTGGAGTGAAAGTGTTTGTTAGTCCAGTTTGTCTCTCTGTTTTTTTGTGTGGAGGTGAGGAGGCGTGGAGGTAAGGAGGACTGAAGGAGATGAGGAGTGGAGGTGAGGATGAGGAGGTGTTTGTGTGTATGTGTATGTTTGCACTGGGGAGAGGATGGAGCATTACAGGCATGGGGGGAAAAATGCTATAAATGAGGTCCTGAGTGCTAATGAGTTAGAGTCCTTCCTGCCCAAACATCACTAGCCTAAACAAATGCTGTCTGAGGCATACATTACACCTACTTAGTGTGAGCTAGTGTCATGGCCTAGGTGGCACTAAATGTGTGTCTGTCAAGACCGCAACACAGAAAGGCCATCAGCCATCATGGCAATAACACGACAGATCTGGGAGCAGTAGGATAATACATTCTACACTATGTGCAGTTAGTAGGCTCATTACCTCTTCAGCTGACAAGATTTTCTCTACCCATAATGAAATACAAAGACCACTTCATTGCCAGAGGAGCAGCAGACCTGGCCTGCTCAGAACAAGCAGTCGAAGTGACTTACAGCACATGATGCTCTGCCTAGAGGTTAGCAGCTCTTCCTGATTCCCCAGGAGTGGTGACACGCATGTGCATCACAAGGGCATGCAACCATGAAAGCATGGAAATGTGTGCAGTGATGTTGGCAACTCTACAAACAATTTGGGCCAGGACTGCTTTCACGGTGCTCAGATTTCGCTGCTGTACTGTAAGAGGTTGTAGGTATAAGTAAAATGTCATTACTCAGCATATGTTAACTGTTCATACATATGTGCATACACCTGCACCACATGACTATCATTGACGCATAAGGCACAATAGCTTTGCACATACGTGACATCTTCCTATCTGAGTAAGGCTACGTGTGAGGGGAGACCACTGGCCTGTATGACATAAACCTTTCCTCATGATAGATATGGATGCTGTAAGAATGGTTTGAAAATATACTTGGACATGATATCATAGGTCATTTAAATGACACGTGAAGGGAGGACACTATCTGATCCCTAATCCTGCCTTCACTGAGCGTGACGAGCATCCTGCTGGAGGCTCACCGAGAAGCTAACGCTCAACTTTTTCACAGTATTATTTCTAAATTGCATCGCTAGGTGTAGTCGGGTGCATGTATGTTGGGGTGCATGCAAACACCAAGAGGCAGGCTAGCTTGTAAGGAGCTGTGCGCATAGTGTCTATGGCACCACGTAGCACTGGCACTTTCAGCAAGGCTGTAATGGAAGGGGTGCAACTACAGCACTGTGATGTGTACAGTACTCTTGTTAGGTATGTTCAGTTTTTGTGACTGTTAAATCTGGTGCTGACTTGGAAGCCATAGCATGCAGGCATTTCCTGTGATTAGTCTATAGATTTGACAAGCCTAACCAAGACTATCAGTACCTGCATGCATGGCAGTAAGACCAGGACTGGATCTACATATGCTGTCAATGTGGATGGGGTGGCAATTCCTAGTCTGCAGTGGCTCTTTAAGTGGTGACGCTGTGGTGTCAGCTCTGTGTGGCCATGGCCACGTGACAGTAAGCAGATCCAGTACAGGGGTAGCACCTCACATTTACAAGTTTCTGCACCTTGGAATAAGGCAGTAACCTGGAAATTCAGTCACTGAAACCTTTAACAGTCTACCTGTAACTTTCGCATGTGCCTTGTTAACGATCAGAGTTACTTCCCATTTATAGCTTTTCTAGAGCTAGAGCTAGAGCTCTCAATCCTCCAGGAGGAGCTGCAGTGGCAGCACTTTGGTGGCCCTATGTCAGACACTTGTGAGTGGTAGGATAGGGTCCGCTGGTGAAGGTTGGCAAGACATACCATGCTAGGTAGCCCACAAAGTGTCACGCAATATGTGCCTCTTTTAGTGTGGCTATCAGGCAGGATACATGGTGGCAGCAACATGTCTTTGATGTAATCTTTACTTGTACCACAGCTTTTCCAGTACAGTGTGCTGCTGCTTTGTCAAGACAAATGCAGAGTAGGCATATGTTTTTTTCTGTTACGCCATGACCTACACATTGAAGCAGTGTGAGAAAGAAAGACGCTAGCGCAGAGAGGAACAGCTAACATGCTTCTGGACAACTTCCCCTGGAAGAGGACGAGGTATGTGAGGCCTATCAGGCAAAGTAGCGTTCAATAAGGTTTTTGCTGAAGCTGGCTGCCCCTCAGCATGCTCTGCTGGCGTCGTAGAGGGTGACATCATGGATCTGGGGGAAGATCTGGACGTGTATCCATTGGTACTCCATGGCATACAGCAAGATTATGGAATGCATTATCTTGGCCACTTTGGATTAAAGCTCCACCCGTCTTCTTCAAACAGCGGAAGTGACTTTTGAGAAGTCTGAAGGTGCGTTCGATGGCACATCGGGTTGCACATAAGGCCTCCTTGACCTCCTCTCTGCTGGCATGTTGGTAATAGCAACAGGGGTGAGAAGCCAGGTCATGCACCATACCCAGAATCTACTGCAGCAATAACAGATTAAAGGCATCAATCATAAAATTGTCACTTGCGGATGAGAGTTGCAAACTACAGCATCTAGTAAGACTATATAAGGTAGCCTGTACCTTTGCTGAGCATTTAAGGGTGATTTGTGTAGCCTGAGTGCCTATCACATTGTTGTAGGCCAGAATATGGGCAGACTAGCTGTAGCATTAAGGAGGTCAGCTGTTGATAACTGCTACATCAGATGTGGGTATTGGAACTATTGTGTGCCATGCTCTGACAACCCAGCAAAGTCTACTGGTGTGTAGCCGCCTGCCAACCTTGAGGAGATATATAAGAGTACCATTTGAGAGCCCACACACAGGGAATATGGCAGGGCACCAACATGCGCAATACACTGCTTGTAGTATAAGTGTGTGAGGCTATACAGAAACAGTCAGTAACGGCCCACACATGATGCTGCTGTGCCGGCAGTGTGGACAGTTGATGCTTGTGAATCACCTGTGAGATTAATGGCCCTGTTCCTATCCCTCCCAAGGGAAGGATAGGAACAGGGCCATTTTGATAATGAAGGTGTTCAAAGAATATAATGCCTACTCACTCAGCGAGCTTTAGATGGCATGCATTGTTTACATCAAAGTTTGCCATGCTCTGAAGCATGGGGATAAAAAGCCATGGCCAGGGCCAATAGACTGCATATGTGACTGTTCAAGCCATTTGTCATGCCACCAATCCTTTCTTCCCCAGCCACCACCCATACGGGTGCCATAAGCTACAAACACATAGGCAAAGATAGAATACAGAAAGTGTGTTTTACTTACGAGACAAGTATCACCGTACATGCTGGCCTCAAAGTTTTCAGAAGCCCAATTGGCTAAGTGTAAAGGAATCATGCGCGGCTCCCATGAACCTGGGCACGATGTCGACTATGTGCATTCGAGCGTCACAGACCACTTGCACATTGATGGAGTGGAATAGCTTTCTGTTGCAGTACGTCTCCTCCCTCTGATTGAGTGGAATGATGGATACGTGAGTGCAGTCGATTGCTCCAACAACATTAGGAAAATGTGCAACGGCATAAAACCTAGGGATGTGAATCGGGCTTCGGACGATTGAAAATATCATCGATATTTTCAAAATCATCAGAAATCGGGGGCTCCCCCAAAACAATAGGAAAACCCCATGATATTGATCGTGGGGGTTCCCTTATCGTTTTCGGGGAGGGCGGAAAAAACGGCACACAAAAATAACCCTTAAACCCACCCCGACCCTTTAAAACTAACCCCTTAGCTTCCCCCACCCTCCCGACGCCCCCAAAAACATTTTACAGGTACCTGGTGGTCCAGTGGGGGTCCCAAGAGCGATCTCCCGCTCCGGGCCATCCTCCCGGGCCGTCGGCTGCCACTAATCAAAATGGCGCCGATGGCCCTTTGCCCTTACCATGTGACAGGGTATCCGTGCCATTGGCCGGACCCTGTCACATGGTAGGAGCATTGGATGGCCGGCGCAGCCGATAAACAAAACTGCGATCGGGCCCGATGCAAAAAAACCCACATGTGTATCGGAACCGGAATCCGAACCGATTCGGTTCCGATTCACATCTCTAATAAAACCCTCTCTTCAAGTCCTTCAACTCCTGCCTGTCCCAAGGAAATTTAATGTAGCGAGGAATGCGGTCAGTTACTGCTTTGATGACCTGGTTGACACAGCGCGAGTAAATGTTTTGGGACATTCTCCTCACTACCCCTACTGTGGTTTGAAAGGAGCCGCTTGCCATGAAAGGCAGTGTGTTCAGCAGTTTGGTGAGGTCAGGCACAGCATGGGGCCTTTCAGTGGCCGGATCCAGATCCCCTCGGAGGTCTTCATATAATTCCAGGATTGCCCAAGAGCTGAGCCGATCCCTGCTAAGCACAAAGTCCTCTGGCACGCTCAGAAAGTATGTTCATGGAGGAAAACAACACTCCCTGTATCTCCAGTGCAGTGGCTGTCTGCGTGCTAGATGATGGGATCCATGGCTCTGTCCACACTGCTGGTACTTCCCTGGGAGGGCCTGGACCAGGCCTTGGCTGTTCTTGGGGTTGTTCTTGTTCCACATGTTGTCATCTACGGTGAGCCTGCCGAGGCATCTAGTATGCTGTGACAATTACACTTGCAAGAAACAATATGGCTTTAGAAAGGTAGGGCAGGAAAAAACAAGTGTTTTTATTGGGCCAGAAGGCCTGGTAGGTGTGTTCATTATCATAAACTTTTTTCATCACATATGATAATCGCTGCAATAATAGCATGATCCATGATATCGCCCGTGATAATTATTTTTTCCACTGTAACGTCCCCCAAAAAGATGTAGTTATTTCCCCGGCTACATCCTGCAATAATGTGTGATACTGTATCGCACGCAGCACTAGCAGACCCCAATTTCCATTAACTCCGCCCAAATCCCTCTCACTTGACTGCTAATTCCTTTTCTGCATACATACCGTATTTTTCGCTCCATAAGATGCCCTTTTTTCCTCCAAAAGTGGGGGGAAAATGTCTGTGCGTCTTATGGAGCAAATATAATAAAACCCAAAAATCTAACACCCCCCCCAGACCTGCCAAATTAATTTACTACAACTCTTCACCCTCCTGACCCCCCCAAGACCTGCCAAAAGTCCCTGGTGGTCCAGCGGGGGTTCAGGAGTGATCTCCTGGACTTGGGCCGTCGGCTGCCAGTAATCAAAATGGCGCAGACGGCCCTTTGCCCTTACTATGTCACTGGGGTCGATCAATGGCGGCGGTAGCCCCTGTGACATGGTAAGGGCAAAGGGCCGTTGGCTGCCAGTAATCAAAATGGCGCCGACGGCCCTTTGCCCTTACTATGTCACAGGGGGCTAGACATAGTAAGGGCAAAGAACCGTCGGCGCCATTTTGATTACTGGCAGCCGATGGCCCAAGTCCAGGAGATTGCTCCCGGACCGCTCCTGGACCCCTGCTGGACCACCAGGGACTTTTGGCAAGTCTTGGGGGTTCAGGAGGGTGGGGGGGTGTATTTAATTAATTTGGCAGGTCTTGGGGGCGCAGGAGGGTGGGGGGCTGTTAATTAATTTAAAGGGTTGGGATGGGGGTTTTTTTGGGGGGGGTTTCCCACAGAAAAAGAAAGACAAAAGTTTTCTGATCTGGGGAATGGACTGAAATGGCCCTCCCCAGACCCGAAAACAAAATGGGGAGAAAAAAATGTTATGCACTCCCCTAATTTGTTCCATAAGATGCACAGATGCCCGGGGACAGAGCCGGTTTAGCACAAATTTTTTTATTTTTTTTTTAATTTTCCCCTTCTGAATCCTGGGTGCGTCTTATGGAGTGAAAAATACGGTAATTTGCAATGTGATATTTATCATATGCGTTACGGTGTTATAATGCCGGAATGCACACGATAATGCCCAAATGTGATTTGATAAATGACCCTCTAAGTTTTTATCTTGAAAGCAATTTACAAACAAAAATTGAATTACTCTGTTCATTGTGTTAAGTACTAACATTTGTTTTGCCTATTTGTGCCTGCCTGTAAACCGTTATGATGGTAAATAACTTAATGATGGTATCGAAAAGATTTTAAATAAATAAATAAATAAATACTTTAAAATGTAAAATACATTAGTTGCATACTTCATTACCTGTGAAATAAAGTAAATCAATTATATCACTGATTCTGTTAAGTAAATATTGACACAGCAGGGCCAGGATGCATGGCTGCTGAGAATAATAGGGCACTGTGCTCCTGCTATCCCATCTCTGATGAAAATAACTCCTTAGCGGGCCTTAATGGAACTCAGTTTCACAGTGGAAAACTTTTTGCAGAAAAGGAGGCTGCTAGGGAGCATGAGAGATCATTCTGAGTGAGAAGTGGGGGGGAGTATACAGAAGGGGGGCCGATGCAATTATCAGCTCGTAGAAAGCAGGCGCTTAACACTTACTGCTCACTTTCTTAACGCACGCCCAACCACCTCTCCCCAGGGACCTGATGTTATATGAAAATGACCTGCCATGCTAAAAAAGACATGCTAGGGAAAACTGTGCGCCCCTAGCATGTTCTTGACATTGGGTGTCTAGGAGACATGGCTGGGCACCCATATGCATGCCTGACCTGCCCTAAGCTCCCTCCCCCATGGTCTAGCCCAAAAGACCAAGCGGTCCAGGTCAGATCCAGGGGGTTCCGTACCTGAATGGAGGTCCTTAGGAAAGTCCTTGAAAACTTCAAATCTTCTCCCTCCTGCAGACTGTGAACCCCTGCCAGATATCCTCCTCCGATACAGCCGTTCACGATTGGTCCTTTTCACTGACATTTGTCAGACAAAGGACCAATCCCCTTTCAGGACAGCCTTGGAGGTGTTCAGACCATTTTTTAAAACAATTTCTTTTTTACCTATCTCATTTTTGTTCCTCCAACTTAATATCGCCATGATATTAAGTCGGAGGAAGTACAGAAAAGCAGTATTTTCTGCTTTTCTGTACAACTTTTTGGGATGCTCTGGCAGGCGTTAATTTCTGAGCACAAAAATGTGCATATTTGATGCACTTTTTTTTGCATTGGTTTGGGAGTGCATAACCAATAGCCTCATTCACATGCATTTGCTATTAGTTTCCTGGCTCGTTGGTCACAAGTTGTGGAGGCGCTAATCCCCTTATTGCATAAGGGGATTAGGTTGCGCCTACACAACCCCCATCCAACTGCAGGTTAAACAGTGCGCTCGGCTGAGCACACTCTATTGCATCGGCCCCAAGGCAAGCTGAATGCATGCCCGCCTTGCTCCCTCCCAGCATGGACACTCACATACTCCCGCCCTAGAGGAATGCAAGGAGGAAGGGAAGAGGCAAGAGGATCACAATTGCAAATGCATCAAAGCTTTGGGGAAGCAGAGAAACTCAAGCCAAGATGGTGGAGGGGAATGTCTATCAGCAATCAGCATAAGCCAAATCTGTGGAGAGGCTGCCCAGTGGGGGAGGAGCAATTTTGAAATGGGAAAGTAGCAGCTGGGATTGTGCTTCTGCTGCACCTACTTAAGTGGCAGGTGGTGCAATATTGGGAGACTCTAGGTGGTTGCCTGCCTAGGTGTGAGCTGGGTTCAGCCTCACTGAAAGAGGGCAGCCTAGCTGGAGACCTGGGCAAGCCCAAATCACAGAGCAGAAGAGACAGCTTGGTTAGTCCTTTGTGGGGGCATGAATCAGGAGAGAGGAAACTACCCAGCTGGTACCATGGAACACAGGGGGCAAAGAGGGATTCAGCTTGGGTATTTGAATAAGCTGGTCTATGCTATACATAAAAGCTGTAGCCCTTGTTTTTCCACTAAATATCTTGTGGTAATTTTGGTATTATATATTTGGTAAGTGATTCGGATGGTGGACAGCTGTATTAAAGACATGAGCAAGGTGATCCCAAGATAGGTCACAACTGCCCCTGTTAGTACTTCTCAACATCAGCCCTGCAGTGATAATTGCCAGTGAAATGGTATGAAAAGCTTATACCATACAATTAGAGACTTTTGGACTAATAAAGGCAGATTTGAAAATAATCATCCTCAGCTTTGGAAGCCACAGTCACTTTTCATGTTTTAAAATGTGGCTATTAATGAATAAATCAAGTGCATGATAAAAGAAAGTTATACATAAGAAAGTTGAAGGCCATGTGATTAAACACACATCAAACAGATTACACATCTTAGAAATACCGTGACATTGCCAGACTAGAACTTGAAAACACCATAAAAGAAAGCAAAGAATAAACTCAGACTGGGAGCTGACTGATCGTTGGACTCATTGCATGGAGTTTCTATAGCTAGATCCACTCTGCTCAGGTCTGAGTTCAGGATGTATGTAAAATATAAATAATTAAAGCAGCTTGCCATGCTTAGGTTTTCTTGATTCTTCTTGACTCTTTCCATTTCAGGGGTGACACTCACAGGAGTAGCCTTGCACAGCTGCTCTTTGTAATGAACCTAGTGATCAAATACAACATAGCAATCATTATAGAATTTACAATGACTCTTAATATACAAGAAATTGTTCTAAAAAGCTTAATTTGTTCACAGGATTGCTTATTTTCATGGGGGCCAATATAATAAGCTGCGGTAGACCTGCCAGGGGTTTTTTTGCGCGTGATATTACGTGCATTTTCCTGTGCTAATCTTACGCGTGTATGTAATAATGCGGTTAGCATGGAAAAAATGCACGCACAAACCTGCTCAAAAAGCCGCAGCTGGTTTAGCGCAAGCCCATGTTAATGTCATGCAAAGGAGGCAATTAACTATTCATGGGCAATGCAGAGTGTGGGGTTTTTTAGCGCCTGGATCAGGGCAGGAGTTAAGTGGAAGTGCTTGTCTGGAGGATTAAAAATTAAGCAGAAGAAGGCCAGAAGAGAGGTTGGAGACAGAGCAGGCACATGTCAGGAATGCTTCTGTACCCCCTTCCAAATCTCTGCTGCATTTCCCCCGCTCACCAACATCCACCATTACAGTTCCCACGCGCTCGGTGAGGGATCATGGAGGGGTTAGACATTGCTCTATCCACTTTCAGCCCCACTCCCGGCCCACTCCCCAGTTTATTGCACAGGGCCTTCAGCACATGTTGCAGTGCACATATTTGCATGAATATTTGTTTTGTGCAGATTTTCTGCATGTTTCTCATGTGCATGCCGTCCCCTTATTACATCCAATGGAGGCGCCTGCTTTTAACACTCATGGTAAAAAAAAATATGTGCTAATAGATATCGCCAATTTCACCATGGTTCTTATTACATTGGCCTCATAGTCTAACATACTGGAAGAGAACAACTTGCCCTCCTCAGAATGACTAAAAATGCACATGTTTACGCAGAATGGGTACATTTTTAGCTCGGGGAGGAAAGAGGCAATTCCGGGTGTGTGTTTAACTCAGGGAGGAAAAGATCACATTTAAATTTTATTTTGTAACTTACAAGTGGTTTTACCCAGCAGCATCTGCCCACAGAAATGGCAGGTGCAAACGTACACAGTCACTTTATAGACAATTCTCAACCCAGATGGCTTCTCTTTATGTGTGCTTCTATCTTGCAACAGCTCAGGCTATTTGTACATATACCCACACCCCTACTAATATAGATTCTCACCACTACAGAAAAGCATAAGCTACAGATTGATAAAAGACATTTTATACTAAGAACTTAAACAAAAAAAAGAAAAATGCAAAAGTAATAGGATCCCACATTACTAATATTCTTCTGGTTTTCTTTAATTCTTTTTAGTTCTGGGGGGTCTGAAATGCACGTTGCCTGCCCAATTTCTTCTTTATATTTAACCTGTACAAAATGAAGAAAAACAGAATCAGTATCCACTTTGGATAAAAAGAAAAAGAACATCAATTAATTAAAATGAGACGAAACAATCATCTACTGTACAATTAACAACTATTCCCAGTCATTCCTCTAACATTAGCATTACAATCCCCAGCAATATATATTTTTCTTAGGCACCTTCTTCTCGACCTCCAGTATTGTGATATTAATAATGAATATGACAATATTAAGTGAAATTCAGATTTGTTTTATATGCAACATTGTAATATTCTTCTCATTATTATTATCGATATGTTCCATGTAAACCGCCTCCCCGGCGATAGTTATCTCTGTTAAATGTGAACCGGAGTGATATGTATTGTATACAGGAACATCCGGTATATAAAAACCAAAAATAAATAAATAAATAAATAAATTATTCTTTTGTTGTGGGCAAGCATCACAACACTCTTGCAGTAACCACACATGCTCTCTTCCCCCTCCCCCTCCCCCTCCCCCTGCCAGCATTTATATATTTCATCTTTTTATTCAAGCACTCTTCCCGGACCTGTATTATATATATATATATATATATATACATGTGCCCTCCTGTTTCAACATTTCAACCCATCCTTCACATATTAATAAACTTAAGCATTAACACACACAGGATACACAAGTTTTAAAAAAAAAACCCCAAAACATTATTGAAAAAGAAAACTTCTGCTCTTCCTGGCAGAGTGGCAGTGCCTCGATTCCTCCCTGGGGGAAGGTGGTTTGCAAGCCCTGTCCAGCTTCTGGAGATCTCCTACTCCTCCTCCCACTCCCACTGTGCCCAGAGATGGAGGAAGAGCATGTTAAAGTGAGGAACAGAAATAAGGAGAGAGCCACTCAGGATGCCTCACAGACCATTCAGAAAGCAGCAGGTGTAATGCGGGAGGCATTTCTTCTCCTTTAGAGCAAACCACAGAGGAAGCATGACTGAAGGGGCTGCTGGGTATTCAGAGAAAAAGAGGAACAGTGGGAAGATACTCGGATAACAGCTACTCTAAGAAGCATGAATATACAGAAAAGAGAGAGGTCACAGAATGCAATCGAGAAAGACACAGTCCAGCAACAGGACAGATGCTACCCAGGGAGCACAGGAAAAGCACAGAAAGGAAGCAATGCCACAGCACACAAACACGGCAGAGAAGTGCAGGCGGGTGCAGACACTCTGGAAAAGTTAAACTGATTGACATACACAAGAAGACAAACGAAAAAAAGCAGCTGCCTGCCACACCAGCATGGCACCCAGAGGCAGACACTGCTTGAAAAAACACCTGCATACAGTACACATACACAATGGGATGTATAAAGGCAGAATTCTCTCTATCATGGAATGACTTCTGGTGATGCAGGGTAGGTGATATAGTGATGACACTTTTGTATGTAACAGATGAGGCTTCAGTGCCCAATGCCCCCAGTCTTGTTGGCCTGTGCTGATATGTGAAATGAGGATTGCATAGAAAGTCTGTTAAAAAAAAAATGTACGTGGCTACCATCCTGTGAGTGCTCTCCCATCATGGGCAAGGAAGCTGTGAGTGAAAGATGGAGAATACAGATTGTGTTGATGAGAAAAAGTGACATATTTTTAACATATGGACAAATGTTGGTCTTGCATGCCAGCAGATCCTTATGTCCTGCCACTTGCTAAGGTTTGGTTTTTTTTAATCTGACTGCAATAAGCTATTTTTTTCCATGTGAGAAAATGCTGTAGGTTATCTAATTGAATCCTATTGAGTTGGAGACAAATTATTATTGAGGCAGGCAGAATGTAAATGTAGAAAGACAATTTAATTCAGATAAAAATACCTACCAGCCCTCGATGAGAACATAAAGAAACTTAATTGATAGGCCTTTTTGGCTCTATATCACTCAAAAGATTCAGGCTTCATTTAATTGATCACAGGAACAATTTGCATTATTCAAGGGTTTACTGGAGAAACCTTTGAGCAAAACCCCCAGATGTGAAATTGATTGTGAAGAAGTAAAGAAATTGGTTTCTTGACTTCTGAAACTAAAAATTCTTCATAAATCTCTTTGTACTGAAGAGAGTGAAGGATCAGAAGTTCTAGCCAATTCTTATATCATAGCCTGGGACAATTTCCAATCAGGTTCTAAAACTGAGGTAACTACAGAAATCTCTTGAATGAAGTCTTCTCACTGTACATGGGGTCCCTGTCCAATCTGAGTGGTAAGAACCATTAAAGACTTGCTGGTAAAGATTTTAAACAGAAATGTCAGTGCTTCTTTAACATAGTGCATTTGTCCTTGCAAAGATAGTGGACCCTTGCCTAGTAGGCAAACCTACTAGGTGCAAGCCGACACAGGAAATCATGCCTTGCTTTGGGACAAGACTAGAGCTTCACCTATACCATCCCCATTCCCACAGGTTGAGACTTTGAGTTCAAAGGGCCGGCAGGAATTAGGCAAAGGTCCCCTATACAGGTTGTATAGGGTAAGAGAGTCTGGGACTAAGCCTGAGTTCCAGGCAGGTAGCAATCAGAGAGACCCCAGACACAGGCCTAGGATCGGGGCAGGCAGCAAGCAAGCACAGCCTGGTTTCCTTAGGAATGGTCAGAGGCAGGCGGCAGGCAAGAGGGTAGTCCAGGTCCAAGCAGAGGTCAAATCCAAGAAGTCAGGTAAAAGCAGGATGAAGGCAAGAAGGACAGATTGAAGAGGCCGTACAGGATAGGAAGCTGGACAAGACAAAGCAGGCTAGACAAAGCAAGAACGAAGAAGGCTGGATAAGGCACACACGGCAACAAGCACTGCACTAGGCAAGAGGACCTGTTTCTTGAGCAACGCTAGGGAGCACAGCCGGGGCTTATATACCCTGCCACATGACATCATTACTGCGTGCCCGCTCTTCCAATTCCCATGGCAGGGCCTATTAATAACACCGCGCCATGCACGTGAGCAAAGAGGTCCTGCAGAGGTGGGTTATGGTGGCGACTTTGCAGAATTGGCAGCCTGGTGAGTGCGGCCATTCAAGGAACAACCCTGCAACTGGCCAAAACTTTACAGTTCTGCTTTCCTAAAGATAAATGTTCTCTCGGTTCTAACACCCCCCCCCCCCCCCCACCACCACAACCACCTTCTTTGGATACCTTTATATTGGGAAATCATCATCCCATCTCAAATCTCCCTTTCTGTGGGAAGTTGAATAAGCAGATAGTTCAACTTCAGGACTTCCTAGAGAATCATGAAGTCCTCAACACTTTCCAGTGCAGATTTCACAGGGGTCACGGCATTATTGGACTCGGGCCGGAGGGAGAGTAATCTTATTGATCCGCTTAAACATTTTATTAGCCTAAAACACAATGAATCATCTCATTATGCTGAACTGCCTATAAAGCTTTGGTATCAGTGCTTCCATTCTTACGTGGTTTGGAACATTTTTGGCAGGCTGTTTCCAACAATTAAGAGTGGGTGATAAACATTCTAATTAGAAACCTCTCAATTCTGGAGCTCTCCAAGGTTCAGCACTTTCTTCAGTTCTATTGAATATCTATCTTCAACCTATACAGAAATTGCTCTCTGCCTCTGGTGTGAAATATAGGCTGCCCCTGCCTTTGCAGCTCAATAAAGAATCAGTTTTGTCTTTCATTACTGATTGTGTTCAGGTTGTTAATGCCTGTATGTGGAAGAATAAACATGCCCTTAATTTAAAGGAAACTGAGACTCTATGGATCAGTTGCAGCCTTGCTTCTAGTGCATCAGACCAACTTAATCTAAGATAGCAGTGAGCAAACATTTTTGTGCTGGGGCCACATTACAAGTTATTCAAGCCAATGCAATATGGGTGCTCAAAAAACGGGTGCTCATGATTGAGCGCCTGTTTTCCTATCACAAGCCCATCCTCCTCTCCCGGGCGTGCGATGCAGTAGAAAAATGAACTGCTGGATTAAAAAGGAGGCACTAGGAGAAATTGTGCAGCCCTAGCGCATTCTCGGCACAAGGCACCCAGGAGACGTGCTGTGCACGGGTTAGGAAAAAGGATGCTCACTTTTAGAAGCATCCATTTTCCTAACTTGTGCACAGTCGCCAGTTAGGAAACTGGACGCTCATTAATTGGGCATCCATTTTCCTAAACTGAGCACTGGCAAGACATTTTATTATTTATTTTTTTTTTCCTTTCTCCTTTTTTTCGGTTCCTCTGACTTAATATCGCCAAGATATTAAGTCAGAGGAACTAGAGAAAAGCTGTATTTTCTGCACATTTATTTTTTACATAAATGGGTAATAGCTAATAGCCTCATCAAAATGAATTAACACGTGATGAGATTATTAACTACGCACTGGTTTGGATGCATGTTTTGGAAGCGCCGATCCCCTTATTGCATAAGGGATTATGGACGTATGGCCAAAATGTACGCCAACCGGGGGTTAACTAGTGTACTAGCCTGAGCTAGAGATGTGCAGAGGGATGCCATACTTTGCATTCGGGATTCAGATTCGTCGGGGGGGGGGGGGGGTGGTGGCGGATATGTTGCATTCGGCCATATGGCGCCCCAATTCGTTAATACGTCCATTTTGATTCGTTCCCCCACTAAAATTAAATAGAAACATAGAAACATAGAAATGATGGCAGAAGAAGACCAAACGGCCCATCCAGTCTGCCCAGCAAGCTTTACACATTTTTTTCTCATACTTATCTGTTTCTCTTAGCTCTTTGGTTCTATTTCCCTTCCACCCCCCACCATTAATGTAGAGAGCAGTGATGGAGCTGCATCCAAGTGAAATATCAAGCTTGATTAGGTAGGGGTAGTAACCGCCGCAATAAGCAAGCTACACCCATGCTTATTTGTTTTACCCAGACTATGTTATTCAGCCCTTATTGGTTGTTTTTCTTCTCCCCTGCCGTTGAAGCAGGGAGCTATGCTGGATATGCGTGAAGTATCAGTTTTTCTTCTCCCCTGCCGTTGAAGCAGAGAGCTATGCTGGATATGCGTGAAGTATCAGTTTTTCTTCTCCCCTGCCGTTGAAGCAGAGAGCTATGCTGGATATGCATTGAAAGTGAAGTATCAGGCTTATCTGGTTTGGGGTAGTAACCGCCGTAACAAGCCAGCTACTCCCCGCTTTGTGAGTGCAAATCCTTTTTTCCACATTTCCTCTTGCTGTTGAAGCTTAGAGCGATGTTGGAGTCACAGTAACCATGTGTATGTTTATTGAATAAGGGTATTATCTCCAGGCAGTAGCCATCATTCTGGCGAGCCACCCACTCTTCATTGACGGCCTCTTGACTTTATGGATCCACAGTGTTTATCCCACGCCCCTTTGAAGTCCTTCACAGTTCTGGTCTTCACCACTTCCTCCAGAAGGGCATTCCAGGCATCCACCACCCTCTCCGTGAAGAAATACTTCCTGACATTGGTTCTGAATCTTCCTCCCTGGAGCTTCAAATTGTGACCCCTGGTTCTGCTGATTTTTTTCCTATTAATTAACTACAACCCCCCACCCTCCTGACCCCCCCCCCCCCGCAAGACATACCAAAACTCCCTGGTGGTCCAGCAGGGGGTCCGGGAGCCATCCCCTGGACTCACACCCTCGGTGCTGGTTTCAAAATGGCGCCGATAGCCTTTGACCTACTATGTCACAGGGGCTACCGGTGCCATTGGTCAGCCCCTGTCACATGGCCATCGGCACCTACCATGTGACAGGACCACCAGGGAGTTTTGGTAAGTCTTGGGGGGAGGCAGGAGGGTGGGGGGTTTGTTTAAATTGGTTTCTTTAGGCGGCCGAATAATTTGGCGAGGATTCGTGTATTCGTGGGGAATCGCGATATGTTTCGCTTCCCCACGAATACAACGAATATGGCCACATCTGTTGCGGATTGCCAATACGTAGGGACCGAATGCACACCCCTAGCCTGAGCACACGGTATTGCATTGGCCTGAATGAGCAAAATGAGGGCTAGAGTTCAGGTGTGGCATGGCAGGGCAGGACAGGGCAGGGTGCGGCGAGTCCTCAACACAGCAATCAAATCTCTGCCACTTGCTGCAGGCTTTTCAGCATCCAGCAGGCTTAAGCACCATAATTTTTCCCTCTCAGTCACTCAACCTCCATCAACCTCTTCCCTTCCCTCTGTCATTCACCCCCTCACTTCCACTCACCCATTTCCCTTGCTTCATTACCCTTCCCTCTCAGTCACTCACCCCTCATTCCCACTCACCCCTCAGTCACTCCCTCCCATTGATTCCCTTCATTTACCTCCCCTTCCCTCTCACTCACTCACTGTTACTCCCAGTAACTGCACTAACCACATCCTGTTGCCAGAGGATGTGGTTAGTGCAGTTAGTGTAGCTGGGTTTAAAAAAGATTTGGATAAGTTCTTGGAGGAGAAGTCCATTAATGGCTATTAATCAATTTTACTTAGGGAATAACCACTACTATTAATTGCATCAGTAGCATGGGATCTTCTTAGTGTTTGGGTAATTGCCAGGTTCTTCTGGCCTGGTTTGGCCTCTGTTGGAAACAGGATGCTGGGCTTGATGGACCCTTGGTCTGACCCAGCATGGCAATTTCTTATGTTCTTATGTTCTTAGTCCCCTGACACTCACCCTCCCACTCAATCCCCTTCCCTCTCAGTTATTAACCACCTCACTCCCACTCACCCTCTTCTGTTTCTCATTCTCACCCCTTCCCTTTCAGTCACTGCCTCTCCATCCCTCCCACCCACTCACTCACTCATTTCATTCCCTGACACTCACCATCTCCCTCTCAGTCACTCACCCTCTCCTTCCCAGGGTCAGTGCAAGGGTATTGGGCACCCTAGGTGAACCTTATGCCTTACGCCTGCCCCTTACCCCCTTTGGTCCAGGCCCCAGCTCCAGCCCTGCCCTCATTCACTCAGACCCCCTCTCTTACATTTAATTTCACCCTTACACAGACTCCCTCCTTTTCTCTCACTAATACCATTGCTCTCTAGTACACACACAATCCCTCTCTCTCACTCACACACACACAAAAACAGAGGTGCTGCTCACGGCCCGCCAGTCTCTACTCCTCTCGGCCATGTTCATAGCCCCACATAGTTGCTTTTTGCCGCCCCTAATGGCTGGCACTCTAGACAACCACCTAGTTCACCTATTAGGATGCACCAGCCCTACTCCTTCGCACTCATTCATGTCCCTTCCATTTCATTCATTCATCATCCTCACCACTTTCCCTTCCTTCTCTCTCTGTCTCTTCCCACAATTCTATCTCTGTCCCTTCCTTTACTCCCCTATTACTCACCACTCCTCCTCACAGCGTCCAGGTTCTCTCCTTGCTGGCAGAGGGTGGAAACCATCAGCACCAACAAATGGGCTCTTTCCTCTCTGGTAGAGGTGGTAACTCTACCAGCACCGATGAATGGGATCTCTCCTCACTGGAGGGGGGGGGGGGGGGTGGAAACCCCAACCAGTGCCACTGAATGGGTTTCTCCTCACTGGCAAGGGGTGAGAACCCAGGCAACTTGGTGACTCCTTGCTGGCTGGGGGTGGCAATCCCATCAGCCAGCATTAAAACACACTGATGCTCTGAACTCCCTGCTCAAGCATCGAGCATCATCAAAGGTGATAACTTGGCCTTTGATAATTATGTCAGGTAGGCATGTCAAAGCACTGGCTGGCCGCACATAATGGAGAGTGTCCAAATGATACTCTGGCTGTAATAAAAACCTTTAAGGCCGGATTTGGCCCGCAGGCCATAGTTTGCCCACCACTGATCTAGGAGATGTAATTTTGTCTGAGGCAAGAAACTTGAAAATCATTCTTGATCCTAAACTCACCATAAAAGCACACATCAAGGCTGTTGCTAGAGCTGCCTTTTACAGATTGAAAATTGTAAGACGACCGAAGTATTTACTTCAGTTATATGATCGCAGATCTGTTTTGCAAGCATTATTGCTGACTAGAATTGATTATTTTAATTCCATCTATATATGCCTTACTAATTTGTTAATTTGAGTATTACAATTTATTCAAAATTCTGCTGCCTGCATCCTTGCTGGATAATGCTACTGCACTCATATCATGCCAATACCGAGAGACCTCTAAGGGCTCCCCAATGCCTGAAGAATAAAATTCAAAATCCCTATTTTGGTCTTCAAGTTCTTAAAAGGACATGGTCCTAGCTACCTAAACATAAGACATACCATGGTGAGTCAGACCAATGAGTCCACCCAGCCCAGCATCCTGTCTTCCACAGTGGCCAACTCTGGATCACTGGGAAGTACCGGGCAAATCCCAAAGAGTAGCCTTCCATCGAGGGCCCCCTCCCGCTGCCTGAAGACAACACTGCCAATCACCTGCAGCAGACGAGGAGCACAGGAGCCCCAGGAGTCGGTCAGGCAGGAACCTCTCTCTGCTCATCACCTCATTACCTGGCACAGACCCAGGGCTAGACCAGTCATAGAGAAGTGAGGCCAGGGTGAGAGCTGCCTGCTTCCTGACCATCACTACTGCCCGAGGGCTCCCTCCCTCCTCATCTCTGCCTTACCTCCAGCAGGGAATGCATAACCATTTGTGCTCCACCATGGTGGACTTCTCTACATTGTCCTCCACTGATTGTCCCCAGAAACCCACTCCTCTGACCCGCTCTTGGAGGTACTTAGGTGATATCTTGAAAGTGACACTGATTAATTTCTCCACTGGGAGCACCATCCATCTACAACCACCATTCACTCCCCAAAACAGCATCTTCCACCATTCAACACTCCCATTCATCACCTAATCACCTGAACTTAACCCCATCCCCAATCAAAATAATTACAGGCTGGGGGCAAATACTCCCCTCAATACACTCCAAACACCCACAGACAAACAACAATTAGATCCATGCACATCTATCCTACAAAAGGGATGTGCAAGGAAAAAAAAATGTTTTTGTTTTGTTTTCGGGAGGCTTTTTTCAGGTGTGGAATGCTTGATTCATTTCATTCGTGTGAAAAAAATGAATCAAACAATAACCCCCCCCCCCCCCACACACACACACACACAAGAAAACAGCCAAAAAGTAAAAACTAGGCCCCCCTCCCACCCTCCCGGAAAAATGCCGGGCCTAGGATCCATCCTGAACATCACTTACCGGTCTGGTGGGGATTTGCCAGCTAGGACTAGCTGAAGCCTCGGATTTGCATAGGCCAAAATTATGGTAGTTCCCCGCAGCCTCGGTCTACTCAAGGCTAATGCCTCGACCTAGGCTGAAGCCCAGACCCAGGCCTGATTCTGTGGCACAGTCTGGAGGCCAGCTCCCGATGCCGGGACTTCGGCCTCGACCCAGGACTGATGTTGTGACCCGACCCGGAGGCCGTATATTGATACCTGGGCCTTGTCCTACAGGGCTTGGACCCAGGGCTGACAATGCAACCCAACCCCGAGGCCAGGTCTCAATGCCTGGGCCTTGACCTAGGCTGGATCCCAAGCCCAGGCCCAATGCCAGGTCCTGATACTGGGGCCTTGGCCTGGACCCAGGCCTGATACCGCAACCAGATCCAGAGACCAAATCCCAACTATTGGGCCTGGCCTTGAGTGGAGCTGGAGCCCAAGCCTGACACTGCGACCCAACCTGGAGGCCAGGACCCGATGCCAGGGCCTTGGCCTGGACACAGGTCTGATGCCATGACCAAATTCTGAGGCCAGGTCCTCACGCCAGGGCCTTGGCCTTGGCCTGGACTCAGGCACAATACTGTGTCCAGACTTGGAGGCTAGATCCTGACTCCTGGGCTCAGTTTAGGGCTCGAGCCCAGGCCCAATGCCGTGACCCCCACCCGGAGGCCAGTTCCTGATGTTGGGTACTCAGCCTGGACCCAGACCCGACCCTGTGACCCAATCTGGAGGCTGGGTCCCGACATCGGGGCCTAGGCCTGGAATGAGGCCCATGAATACAGGACCCAACCTGAAGGCCAGTTCCCTCATTCACCCAAGTGGACAGTGCCATTTGGCTTTGAAGAGTTGAAGAAAGAAGAGGACCCAAGAAGAGGAGCTCCTAGGCCTGTGCTCTAAGGCTTGGGCCTGACCTTGAGCCAAGCCCCAGGTGTAGAGACCCGGCCTAGACCAAGGACCCGGCATTGGTCTAGGCCTTTGTCTGATTATTCAACGGATCAGGGGGTCTCGGCCGAGGCTCTTTCATTGGCCCGTGCTTCTACTGAGACCCCAGTGTCATGTTCAGGCCTAGGCCATGGCTCTTGCTATGGGCCTGGGCCTATGCCCTTGTTGAGGCCTCAGCGTTGTGCTCAGACATAGGGCACAGCCCTTGCTTTGGGCCTCGGCCTATACCCTAGACAAAAGCCATGGCTTCAGGCCTAGACCTAGGCCCAAAGCATTAGTTTAAAATTAAACAAACAAATTAGCCTTATTCATTGCGTTTTGAACTTTTGTTTTAAATGAATGTACATCCCTATTGTCCAAGAGAAACATAATACTCAAAAAACAAAGACTCAAGCTGAAATACACCCCACAGGCTCCTGCTCCTAGATAACAGATCTATCCACAAAAGCCTAAAACTATTACACAATTTACTCACAGACCACTCAGCAAACATCATGTGCCTAACAGAAACCTGGGCACATGAAGCTAACTCCCCCAGTTCCTTCAAATCTGCCCTCAAAGTTACTCCTACACCCACTCTCCATGCTAAAGCAGGTACGGCGGGGTTGGGGATAGCAATACTCTTCAAATAAACCCTTCACTTAACCCACACTCCCATCAGGGAAGTAGACAGAATTAAAACCATGCTACTGCAGTTGACACCCTTCTTAAATGGGTTCTCTTCTTGGTTTACTGTCCATCATGATGCAACAAACATAACATCCAGGAGTTTCTAACAATAACGTCCAAAATAATACTTGAGCACCGCAGAACATTGAATTTGGGAGACTTCAACATACATGTCGACAACTCAAACTCAGCAACTAATGAACACATCCTATCCTCACTGAAAGTTCTAGATTTTTCTGAGCTCGTCAATGAGCTAACTAATGAAGGAGGCCACAACCTTGATCTAGTATTTGCTCTATGGACACTCCTCCAAGACGTATCAAATTCACTCAAACTACCTTGCTATCATTGATAAATCACTGCCTCATACACCTTGTGATGCTAGTATGCCCAACCAAAACACTAGGAAAGCGAGCATTCTCAAAGCTGGTCAGACCAACTGCTCACCTGAACTCTGAAAACTTCCTACATACCCTTCAATAATTGGAAAAGAACAACCCTATAAAGATTACCACTGCTGACTTGGTAATCTCAACCTCCACTCTATTCAATTCACAGAACTTCAAAATGAAGAAAACCATGGATGAGCTTGCCCCAATGAAGATAACTAAAATTCCAAAATTCATCTTTTGGTATGCTTTGGAATTGATAGAATTAAAACAAATAGGAAGAAGATTAGAGCACCACTGGTGGAAATCAAAATCACAAGCAGACAGAGATAATAGTAGAAGGCAACCATGAAAGCAAAAAATCTCTACTTTTCAAAAACAATTAACCAAACCAAAAATTCACCAAGAGAACTTTTCCACACAGTTAACAAGCTCCCAGGAGTCACCACACCTTTACTTCCTTTCCCAAACGTGGATATCTACTGCAATAAACTGGCCAAATTTTTTACCAATAAGATTAACAGCATCAGATCTCAACTAGATATCAGCACATAGACTACCCATAGAAGACTCAGCCAACCATACCATCTCATTCCCTCATATTCTTCTGTCCCCTGCTTCTAAAAGAAGTGGAGTCCCTCCTTGTAGACCTCAATCAAAACTTGTCTGGTTGACCCTTTCCCATCATGCCTCATCAAACAGGCCAAATCTGGACTTCTCACCCACCACTAGACCATCATTTACACCTCACTATCTGAAGGATACCTACCTAAATGCCTAAGGAAAGTTTTGGTAAGACCCACACTTAAGAAACCAAACATTGACCCAAACAATCTCAGCAACATCTGATCAGTCTCAAATCTTCCTTTCCTCAGAAAAATCATTGAAAAAATGGTTCTACTACAATTAACGACTACAAATTACAAATCACTTGGAACCATTCCAATCTGGCTTCAGATCTTACTACAGCATAGAAACAGCACAAACATGCCTTATAAATCAGCTACATCTATATCTAGAATTGGGACCACAGGGTCTCCTAATGTTTTTCTACTTCTCAGCGCCATTCAACACTGTAGACCAGTGGTGGCCAACCTGTGGCTCGGGAGCCACATATGGCTTTTTCATGTGCAAAATGTGACTCTTGTGCTCCTGTCCCATGGCGATTGAGCACTACTGCAGAAGACAGGAAGGGAAGAGATGGAGCAGGGAGTACATACAGCAGAAAAAAGTAGAGATTTATTGTATTTATTTTTATTCATTTAAGTGTTTTTATATACCGGGATACGTTGGGAACATCATCCCGTTTTACAGGTAACTAAAAACAGCAAGGAGCTTTACAGAGAACAAGTAACAAACTGAAACAATAGATATAGCAATGGGAGGGGAAATTAAGAGGAAATACGAAGTGTAAGTATGATACATAAAAAGGGGCATATTGACTTGAAAGGATATGCATAACATATTGGATAGGGGCATATTGGCTTGAAATATGTACAGGGGGTACAGGAAATTAATAGGGAATACGGAGTATAAGTATGATGCATAAAATAGGGGAACATTGGCGTGAAAGGATATTCATGACACATTGGAAGGGGGCATATTGGCTTGGGATATTTACGGGGTGGTACAGGAGGGGTTTATAGAAGGGTGTAGGAGAGGTAAAAGGGGGGTATTAGGTGTATATCTGTTTAAAGAGCCAGGTCTTGAGGTTCTGTTTGTATCTTTTTTGACAAGCTTCTTGACGAAGACTAGGGGGCATTTTGTTCCAGAGGGCGGGCCCGGCGAGAGAAAGGGCATGTTGCCTGGTGGATTCAAGTTTGGACAGTTGGGTGAAGGAGTGTGAAGTGTGGCAAGGTGTTGAGCTCTAGTGGGTCTGTCATGGGTACGGATTTGGAGGTGTTCCTTGAACCAGGGCATGTCATGGTTGTAGATGGCTTTATGGATTAGGGTAAGTGATTTGTACATGATCCGGGAGTTGATTGGTAGCCAGTGTAGGTGCTTAAGGACTGGGGTGATATGGTCCCTTCAGTGGGCGTTAGTGAGGATACGTGCCGCAGAGTTCTGGAGCATCTGTAAGGGCCGAAGGGCATTTTTGGGAGGGCCAAGGAGGAGGGCATTGCAATAATCGAGTATTGATAAAATGGTGGCTTGCAGGACTGTGCGGAAATCGTTAATGTGTAGCAGGGGTTTTAGTTTTTTTAGCGTGTAGAGCTTGAAGAAACCGTCTTTCAGAGTGGAGTTGATGAATTTCGTTAGGTTGTGGTGGTTATCAAGGATGACGCCAAGGCTGCGAACATGTAGTGTGAAAGAGGTGTTTGGGGGGGGTGATTGGGGGGGGTTAATGTTGCTAGGGGGGGGTGAAATGAGGAAAAGCTCCGTTTTGGAGGTGTTAAGTGCAAGGTAATTTTCGGCGAGCAGGGTGCTGATGGTTGAGAGTGCGGCTTCCCATGTTTTCAAGGCTTTGGGAATGGTGTCAGTTACGGGAATGAGGACCTGAACATCATCGGCGTATATGAGCTGTTCCAACTCCTCTTCTCCTATTATCACAGCACTGCTGACTGCAGCAGAAACAGGATGGAGGGGCTGTAGCAAGAAGCAGAGACTTTAATCTTCTCTGCTCTGCCCTACCCTCCAACAGCACTGGAGGACAGGAAGACAAGAAGCAAGGTTGGAGATGACAGAACAGCAAAGAAGAGCCAGTCAGCTCCCTGCTCAGTCCTCCCTATCTTGCCCACACCTCACCCATTGCCTGGAAAAGAGAGCTCTTCTCTGTTCTGCTGTCCAAAAGGAAGAAGATGGAGTGCATCCTGCTCCAGACACAGAAGATCACTGTGTTCCCAGGACTTGGGATTCAGCTAACAGCAGAGGAGAGGAGGGAGTTACCTAGAGCTTCAGTCATGTCAGATTGATTTTGGTGCGGAGAAATTGGGTGAATGGCTGAAAGGGGATGAATGCTTGGGGGGCAGGGTGAGAAATCATGAATATTGTGGTAGATGAGAGATGTTGATGCTTCAGGGAAGAGTGGAGCAAGAGGGGGTGAATGCTTCTGGAGGAATGATATAAAATGGGGTGAATGTTGAGATAGCTAAAGAGGATGAATGCTGGGAAGAGGTAAGGAGGGATTTGAATGCTCGGGTACAACACAAGGAGATACTCAATGCTGTGGGGAAAGGTGAGAAGGAGGTGAATATCATCTTCCTACCCATCTTCCTAAAACCAGCAATACAGATTGGACTGTCTGGCAACTTATTCCTCCCCAAGGTCCATGCTGCCATGTGTTCTGTAGCAAGTGTGAAGAGACCATGGTTAAGGTGGGGAGAACAAAGGGAGGGAGAGAGGGTTGGGATAGCAGATTGCATGGGAGGGTGCTTGCAGTGAAGAGGGCATGAAAAAGCCAGAGATGGGGGCGGTAGAGCATTGCGAGAAAGCCAGAGGGAGGGGGGATGTCTGAAAGAAATCCAGAAGTGGTGATGGAAGATGATAGAGCCAGAAATATCAGGGTGAGAGTGGGGAAGAGACAGTGATGAAGGTATGTGTGAGAGAGCCAGAGGTGGCAAAGAGAGATGATAGTGATGGAGCCAAATTTGGTGAAGGGGGTAGGGGTGAAAATGGGTGACAGAGAGTCTTAAGTATGAGGATGTGGGGGGAGGAGTGGGAAAAATATAGATTGTCAGGTGGTTACTGGTGCTGGGCAAAGTAAGGACAGAGGGGTACTGCAGGTGTTATTTTGAGGCTGCCAAGTCCCTATCATAATTCTTGTGGAGGGTAAGGGATGTTATGCTGCTGATGAGAGAGGAAGAGACAGGTGGGGCCAGGGTGAGAGACAGATATTGGGTAGAGTGTAGGAGAGATGGAGATGCTAGTCAGATTGTGGGGATAGGATAGGGGAATAGAGAGAGGGATAGACTGGTGAAAGGATTGAGATAGACTGGTGAGGATATGATGAGACTGAGAGAGAGAAGTTTGGAACAGGGTGGGGAAATTGAGAGAGATACTGGTAGGGATGAGGGGGAGTCCCTCATCCATGGCATTTGCTGGAAAAAAAGACACACTGGACAAGGATTGCTTTGGCACCCCCCTTCCCCTTTGAGCTTGGATGCTCACAGACTTACAAACTGTTTCAAAAGCACAGTGAGGTATTTATTTATTTATTAAAACACTTATATTCCGCCTATAATGACTATATCATGCTAGGCAGATTACAACAGAATCATGCAACAATAAATCCAAAAAACAGCTAAAAAATAATTTAAAACACTACATAAAAGCTTTTCCAAACAACACTGCTTTTACAGTCTTCCGGAACAATTTAAGATCAGTGAGCTCCCTCAACCCCACTGGTAAACTGATACACAGGACAACAGTTCCAAAAGAAAGTGTCCACGACCTTGTATCTTGCAGTGAAACATCTTTAACTGAAGGAAGATGAAAAAGTTTCTTATCAGCCAACCACAGAGAAACCTGGGAACGTATTCTATAAACAAATATATGAGGAATGTAGGAGGAATGTAGGAGCCATGTTATGAATCGATTTAAACATAAGAACTAAAACCTTAAACTTAACCCGTTGCTCAACAACAGGTCATACCTAGAAGCATTAAATACCAGCCTGACAGCCGAATTCTGGAGAAGTTGTAATACACACAGTCTTTGTTTAGGAATCCCAAAATATAGGGAAGTATCATATTCGAGAACTGTCAAGAGAAATGCCTGAACTAATGTATGGAAACTGGACTGATCAAGAAGAGGTCTATGATGTCTTAACTGTTTCTGTTTAAAGTAACCTGATGAAAGGACCAAGGATATCTCTTTATGCCAGGACAATGAAGAATCAAAATAGAAGCCCTCCAGCAAGGCACCCTGGGTGGCACCCTGGGTGGCACCCTTTTCAATGGCTCTGCTGCTCAAAGGGGTCCCTCTCATCTCTTGAAAACATGAGACTCTTTGGTACTGTACATTCTGATACCTTGGCTCTTGGTAAATGAAAGGTTGTCCATCCCTGCTGTAGACCATGAACTCCTTATCACCCACCTAATGGACCTAGGTTTCTCTGGCTCAAGACTTGGTTGGTTTAAATCCTTCCTCCACAATCATACTCAAACTATCTCCCTTGGACAGACCTCCTCTCACCCATTTTGTCTTCTATGCAGTGTTACGAGCGCGGCCTCCGGCGGCTGTTACGAACCAAGGGTTTGGAGGCCCTTGGCTACAGTCACAAGCTCGGCGGCACGGTCATCTCTAAAGTGGGTGTTGTGAGCCCTTGGGCCATGGCATGAGTCAGGGAGGAGCCCCAAGACACACCGTGGGAGGTGAGCTGGTGTGAGCACGAGTAACAAGGAACTGGACAAGGCTGAAGCGAAGATAAGGAAATAAGGTCTGACCCTCAACCGGACCTGCACGCCCCAGGATGACCAACAATGCAATGTTGATCGATGAACAGTCCTCCGACTGTTCCAAGCCCTTTCGGACCTGCCGCTGGGTATGGCAAGAGGCGGCAGGCCGGACAGAGGACGTGGGCAGATGGAGTCCTTAGAACACAGAAGACTTTGGATGAGGACTGAAGCGAGGACACTGTAGATGAGGACTGAAGCGAGGACACTGTAGAGGAGGGCTGAAGTGAGAATGAAGAGCTGGGTCGAGACTGCAACGCAGCACGCCCTACACAGTCCACCCGCAGGACTGGTTGCGGGCCACGCTGGGCTCGAAGCAAACTCCAGGAGGGATAGTGGAAGCTAATACCGGAACATGATGAAGGAACTGAAGAGGCCTGCAGGACTGGTCGTGGACCACGCCGTACTCAGAGCAGGATCGAACAGAAACTTGACATGGACAGATGCAGGTTGCAATAGGCTCTGAAGACTGGGACAAGACTGAAGCAGTATTTGATTCTCAAGGATTAAAAACAACGGACTGAAGCAGGAAGTCTTCCAGAGGGTTGCACTGCGGAGATGAGGATGGCCTTGTACCGTGAGGCACCCTGCACAGCCCACCCATAGGACTGGTCACGGACCACAAAAGCGGTATGCCAGGAAGGTGGACATCTCGGAAACAAGGCATGGAGGCAGAGATGAAGGCAAGGACATCAGGAACATCGAGACAATAGAAGACCAGAACATCAGGCACCGGGATCACGAAGACATCTGAAGACAGGGACAGAGGACATCAGGAACCTGAAGACATCTGAAGCATGGACAAAGGGCATCAGGAACATGAAGACAACTGAAGACCTGGATGAAAAACATCTGGAATATGGAGACGACTGAAGACCTGACGAAGGACATCTGGAACATGGAGACGAAGCCGTCAAAGCAGAAGAAGACCACGGAGGACCTGGACCGTCAAAAGACACAGACAACTGTGGAACCCTATCTGAAGGCCATGAATGACTAAAGACAAGGCCCTTATACAGGGCTGAAGCAGGAAACTGTCATCAGGTGGGACCAGCAGCACTTCCTGTCACTGGCCCTTTAAATATCCAGAAAAGGTACGCGCTGGCCCCTAAAGAAGGCTGAAGCAGGAAGAGAAGAAGCACCATGGACAGTGGCAGCTGGCCGCGCAGAGAAAACATCGGAGGGAGGAGCAGGCAGGCTTCAGAACGGCCTCCTGCCATCTGACGAGGACCCCAATGATGATGTCGCGGCTCCCTGCCACGGAGGCAGGCCAGCGGCGGCTCCAGACCACACAAGGAACTGGGGGGCGTCGGCAGCGGCACTAAGCCGCGAAGAAGACCGCTGGCTGGCACGACCTCCTGGCCACTTAGGTGAGGAAGCGGCGGCTGCTCAGCAGGGCCAACGCTGCCGAGCAGGGCAGGAACTGCTGCAACCTCTGGGCCTCAGGGGACGGCGGCAGTGGTGGACTGCTGCGAAGAGCACAGGTGTGTGGACGGGCTGCCCGCGGGTCACCGCAGGCAGGACCATAACATGCAGTGTGTCAAAAGGTTCCATTCTATCCCCAGTACTGTTCAACATTTATTTTGCCCCACTTGGCAAACTAATCAGAGATTTCCTAAGAAAAAAAACCGAGAGCCTTTGCTGGATCTGTCACTACCTTCTGGAACTCTTTACCACTGGACATCAAGTTTGCATCTGACCTCCTCACCTTCAGGAAAAGAACTAGAAACCTGGCTATTGAAGCTTTTGGCCCATAGCTGAGGACCTCCTGTCTGTCTTCTTCAACTTAAGCCATTCTGCTCACCGTTCTAGCTCCTCTGAGTCATTGCCCTAAATTCTTCTGGCCACAGACCCCACTATATGTTAAGCTAACTCACTGTATTGCAACTTTAATTAATCTACCTCAACATTTCCCAATTGCACTGTGCTTCAGCCTATATATATTGCTTCCCTCTCCACTTTTATCTATTAATTACATCCTCTGATATTCTTTTACGGTGATACTGACTGCCTCGTCTTTTCCCCCATGTGAGGATGACTGATCTGATTTGGCATTATTGCTATTCTTTATGCCTATTCTTACATGCTTGTTGACATTTTACAGTTGTACTCTATGCACATTCTGTTACTTTATTGTTAGCATGGTCTCCTCTGATGTATTCTATTGCCTTTTGTAACACACTCTGAACTCATCCGCGGAAAGAGCATGAGATAAATAAACAATAATCATGATTTTCATTTTATACATTTGTATCCCACACGAAACATCAAAGAGGAGGACGAAATTTAAAAGGAAGATATTTGCAAGAAAAGAAAATAATGCATGTATTGGCCTAACATAGATAAAGGTATTTACTACTTTTGATCCTCATAGATGTTAATTATGGATTGGTAATATTAATTACTCTCCGTGCATTTAAAAAGGATCTCAGTTGCTCAGGATATTGGAAAGCAAAGGTATCTGTTGCAGATTTTACCATACATTTACAAGGATATTTTAAAATATATGAAAAACCTAGGGCAAGAACTTGAGATCTTAATGCAAGAAATTCACGCCTCCTGTTCTGAGTAACAGGGGCGTAATCTGGGAAGACACGTACTTGTGCCCCCTTAAATTGTAATTCTATATTTTTGAAATAACGTTTCATGGTTTCAGATAGATCTTTTTCTGTGATGAACGATACCATAAGTGTTGCAGTCTCGTAGTACTCCACTGCAGAGTCCTCTAGAAACCTAGTCAAGTTCCCTTCATTAACATTCAACGGCGGAACATTTCTATTTTTATTTGAAATAGACAAAAAATACAATTTATTCACTGGTGGAACTTCTCCTTCTTGAAATTTTAAAGTCTCTACAAAATACTTCTTCAATGTGATATAGGGAAGCTCTCCAATTATTTTTGGAAAGTTCAGGAATCTTAAGTTTAGGAGTCTTGAAAAATTTTCTAAGTTCTCCAATCTCTTTGAAACCAGATTTATATCTTTTATAATCTTCAAGTTGCACTCTTGGTTTTTTTTTAACCTCAGCTTCAACCGTTTTCAGTTTTGGGGTTATTTCACTCAATTGGTTTTCACATTCCTCCAATTTATTCTCTACTACCTCCAAATTATCCTGGAACCCGCCGATCGATTTTACTAGCGCGGCCATAATGTCCCATATTGTTTCCAGAGTAATATCCTCCAACAACAAATTCCATAGTTTAATTATGTGCTACATGAAAATTTGTTTTAAATCTGATACCAATTAGTTTTATTGAGTGTCCCCTAGTCCGTATACTATTTAAAAGGGTAAACAGTTCCCTATTTATCTGTTTGACCCCAGTCATGATTTCATAAACCTCTATCATATCACCTCTCAGTTGACTCCTCTCCAAGCTAAAGAGCCATTGATTGCTCAGCTTTTCTTCCTAAGGAAGCCTCCGTTCTCTTTATCATGTTTGTTGAAAACAGCACTTGAAGAATATGCAGCTTCCTGACCAATATGTAAGTTAGTGAAAGCACATCTTTCGATTTCTTCACTCAGATCCCTATATTTAGTAGGGATGTGAATCGTGTCCTCGATCGTCTTAACGATCGATTTCGGCTGGGAGGGGGAGGGAATCGTATTGTTGCCGTTTGGGGGGTTAAAATATCGTGAAAAATCGTTAAAAATCGTTAAAAATCGAAAAAATCGAAAAAATCGAAAACCGGCACATTAAAACCCCCTAAAAACCCACCCCCGACCCTTTAAATTAAATCCCCCACCCTCCCGAACCCCCCCCCAAATAACTTAAATAACCTGCGGGTCCAGCGGCGGTCCGGAACGGCAGCGGTCCGGAACGGGCTCCTGCTCCTGAATCTTGTCGTCTTCAGCCGGCGCCATTTTCCAAAATGGCGCCGAAAAATGGCGGCGGCCATAGACGAAAAAGATTGGACGGCAGGAGGTCCTTCCGGACCCCCGCTGGACTTTTGGCAAGTCTCGTGGGGGTCAGGAGGCCCCCCACAAGCTGGCCAAAAGTTCCTGGAGGTCCAGCGGGGGTCAGGGAGCGATTTCCCGCCGCGAATCGTTTTCGTACGGAAAATGGCGCCGGCAGGAGATCGACTGCAGGAGGTCGTTCAGCGAGGCGCCGGAACCCTCGCTGAACGACCTCCTGCAGTCGATCTCCTGCCGGCGCCATTTTCCGTACGGAAAATGGCGCCGGCCATACGCGTATGGCCAGCGCCATTTTCCGTACGAAAACGATTCGCGGCGGGAAATCGCTCCCTGACCCCCGCTGGACCTCCAGGAACTTTTGGCCAGCTTGTGGGGGGCCTCCTGACCCCCACGAGACTTGCCAAAAGTCCAGCGGGGGTCCGGAAGGACCTCCTGCCGTCCAATCTTTTTCGTCTATGGCCGCCGCCATTTTTCGGCGCCATTTTGGAAAATGGCGCCGGCTGAAGACGACAAGATTCAGGAGCAGGAGCCCGTTCCGGACCGCTGCCGTTCCGGACCGCCGCTGGACCCGCAGGTTATTTAAGTTATTGGGGGGGGTTCGGGAGGGTGGGGGATTTAATTTAAAGGGTCGGGGGTGGGTTTTAGGGGGTTTTAGTGTGCCGGCTCACGATTCTAACGATTTATAACGATAAATCGTTAGAATCTGTATTGTATTGTGTTCCATAACGGTTTAAGACGATATTAAAATTATCGGACGATAATTTTAATCGTCCTAAAACGATTCACATCCCTAATATTTAGTAAAAGCAAATAAACCTTCTTTTCCTGTAGCTGGCCCTACCTTGTGGAATGCCCTATCACTTGAACTGTGGGCAGGAAATGTATTATCTTGTTTTCTGGGAAAGAGTTAAGTCTCCCTTTTCCTGCAGCATAAATCCTTGCTTTAGTCTGTTAATTTACTTTGATCTATCAGCAATGACAGTACTTTGTGTTTAATGCTGGATCCTTGCAGTCATCCACTGCCTATTTTCCAGACTTTATCTACAATGCAAGGATGTATGTTATCTTAATATGTAAGGGCCGGATTTTCTAAACTACCACAGCTTCCTGAATCCCGGCGCTAATGGCGGAGGGGGGGGCGAAGTGGGGGGGCGGGCCTGCGAAAGCCGGCAGCAATTGCACCACCACAGTGTTATCACTGCCGGCTTTCACACCCAATAGCGCCATCGTAAAAGGCGGTGCTATTGGGCGCGTTACTGGCAGCGATAAGGGTTCCTACCTTTTCGCCTCCAGCGATGTTTCCGCTGCGTCCGCCCCGGTGCCACCCCAACTCCTCCTCTTCCGGTGCCGACGCCGCCCCGACTCCACCCCTATGAAGCTATCACACGCGAAAAGTCCCTTTTCACGTGTGATATCAATAGAAAATGACCCCCTAAATAAGAAAGTATATAAATGAGGTAGTGAGATAATTAAGTATGGGCAAGCATTTTTGGCTTCTTATCCTTCCCTCATGATGACACACCAGCTCTCTCATGTTCAGTGCAGTTTCTCTTCCACAGTTTTATAGGGAACAAATGTTAATGGAGTGACTAGGCATATCGAAAAGGAATAGTGATGCTCATACATAGTATGATGAAGCAACCCATGTATTCTACATCTTGGACCAGGTGGGCACCAGTTGTTTCATTATATGCTCATTATATTACCCAATTCACCACCATTCAATCTCCTGCACAACCTCTGCTCCGGTTTTGAATAGCAAATGTTTTATTGACTGGACTTCCTAAATACTAATTTGCTGCAGCCTCCTTTCTGGCCTTATATTGGGCAAATCAACCCCACACATTTTTGTGCCCCTTTGAATTTGATATCATCATTCTAGTATGACTAATGCTATGTATTCTACACCAGCTTCATACATGGAGGCCTCACTTCCACTAAATCTGGAGATGAGCCAAAAATACACACTAGACTAAATCTCTGTGGGACAAAGCTGATTATCTTCCAAGCCACATTAAACAATTTTGTGATTTGAGAAAAATACTGCAAGTAAAATGTCTTTTTCCATGACTCAAGGACATTGTAGAACAGAAAACATAATATTTATAGAAAATATTAAACATAAAATTTATGGAAAAAGTTGAAATCGCATGCAATTCTAGATTAAGTTGGGTAATGCAGACATGCTTATTATATTTATATAATACAGGATCTCTGACTAGGAACTCATATTGAAGTGAAACTAAATTATAATGGTAAATGGATTTTTCCATGCTAGCATTGCTGATAAAGCATAGCTGTACTTACAGTATATATAACATTTGTAAATATAAAAAACAAAAGAAAAACACTTAAGTGATTGGGTATATATGATCCATTTCTAATCCTAGTGGATGTTTAAAAATACCCGCTTTTAGGATGACTATAGACCCTTCTTTGGGCAATATCTTACAGGATGTATTTTGTATATGTGTGTACCATTGCCATGTGTTAACTGATTATAACTAAAAACTCCCCAAATATTCATAAATACAATTGAACAAATCAACTGTTGCACTGGAGGTGGATCCTTGGCCTGGTGCAGGATTGGTATGGCCCTGTGGTCAGACCCAGAGAGCGCCTGCCACCAGGAGGTGGAGCACACAAGGAGACAGAGGATAGCTGGAGTTTCGCCAATAGCAATCCGGGGTTTCCGCAGGTTGAGCCCTTGGTTACCCGGACTGCCTTGACTTAAGTGGGCCTCCGAGGGTCTCCCAGAGAGATAGCAGAGAGTGTGCCCACCACGAGCAAAGGTGCACGGTTGGTGAAGTAAAGATTAGCTAGACCAGGACCAGGATCACCGGAGACCTCTGGAAGGAGACAGGAAGTGAAGGTCCTCCTGGCGAGATAGACAGCGCCTATTGGTCTAGCTGGAAGTAGGACATAGGCAGCGTCCGAGTAGGCTGGTCTGGTGGTCACAGGAGCGAAGAGAGTATCCGAGTGTAGCGCAAGGGTCAAAGCCAGTGTATCAGTCCAAGGATGGTCAGCGAAAGCAAGGGTCAGTTCCGAGATCAGTCCATACATAATCAGGATAGCAAAGGTCAGTTCCAAGCAGCGGTCCAACATAGTCAGACAAGCAGAGGTCAATACCGTGAATCAATCCGAGGAGGTACAACATGGAACAGGAACAGGAGAGACGCTGGAACACAGGGAGGACCACGGGAACGCAGGAACACAGGAACAAGACTGGATCAAGGACGCAGGAGAACAAGGAACAGCAAACTAGCTACACCGAAGTTTTGACTCGATTGCCAAGGCGAGGTTTTGGGGACAGAGCCTCGCCCAAGTAGGATCTTTAGGTGACGTCATTGGGTGGTGCCCGAAATAAGCCTCCCACCCTTGGCCCTTTAAATGTTCTTGTATCGGCTGCGCGCGCACCTAGGGGCGGGGCTGAGGAGGTCTAAGACGCGGAGCCCCTACGGGAGCTCCGCTGAGAGGCCTGCAGCATGGAGGAAGCTGGAGAGGGCCGTGATGAGCATCGGGGACGTCGGGAGCTGGCGGCAGCAGAAAGGTAGGAGGAACCGGAGCTGGTGGAAGGAAGCGCGAGGTGAGCAGGCCCGGTCGCGGCACCAATGTGGCCGAGATGAGCAACATCAACTCCTCTTCTTGTACCTTTCATCGATTCAAATGTTAGAAATTCTTCAGTGATATCAAATTTGCAGTTAATTCTTCTGACTGATTATGTATCACCACCCCCTCAAACCCACCCTGAATTGAATTTGTCTATCTATAGTGCTAACTATATTTAGAGTCCTATTCTCCCTATGTACTCTCTCTCTCTCTCTCTCAGCGGGTCATTTATCAAAGTGCTATATGGCGTATTTGCAATCTTTAAGGCGGCTTTGCATGCAAAAAGCACCATAACGCATGGAGCAATGCAAATCAGGAAAAAGGGAGGAGTTTGGGGTGGGATTTCTGACCAAGTGGACTGGCTTCGCAATTTGTAAAGCCGTATCGCAGTTTTAACTACACCTTTTTCATTAAGCCCTGCAATATGGCTTTATCGCACTTAGCGATGTTTTCTCAAATAGCATTTTCAGTATTTTAAGCTGCTAAGGGAGATAGAGCCTAACCTTCCACCATGGGGGGGGGAGGGGGGAGAGAGAGAGTGCCTAGCTATAAGGCCCTCATACTAGGTACGTATTTATACATTTATACCTTTATAGGAGGCCCACCTGGTTACTCAAGGTGAAGTTTAGGTATTAGTGTAGGGGTTAGAGGCCATTTTGACATTCAGAGTGTGACATACGAACAGAACAGTGCACTCTTATGAAGATTTGATGACCTTCGGAGTGTGGAAACTCACCCAAAGATGAGATTTGTGCAATGTTCTCTCAACCTACCTTGATTGACTCTCTACCTGGGTAACAGGTAGGAATTACAAAAATTCTGGCACTTACTGCAAAGTGCGAAAAAGTTATCGAAATTCTCGGTAATACCTATGTGAAGCGTTAAAATAGCACACTTTGCGATAAACAGCCTATTACCATAAAACACGCCCTTTTCCTATCGCATGCGATATTTAGTACATTTTGATAAATCCAGGCCTCAGTGATATAACAGCTGCAATTATGTGATAAAAACATATAATAAGCAATAATGTACTGTGTGTTGAGATATTTGTCTATGCGATAAGTCTGCAATTTTCTTAACCATATCCATTTTTATTTTTTAGTACGGGTGCTATTTCTGCTAAATTTATAGCATTTTTTAAGTATCTAAGGGTTAGGAACCTGTATCTAGGCAAATGAATAGCAGGCCTACATTTAGGTCCTAAATTTTAGGTTATTAAATGTAGGTGAATTTTCAGTTTAAAATGTAGGCTCTTGGGAGGTTTTTCTTGTGGAGAGTCCTCTCCCTGTGAGAGGTTGTGGCAGGGACTGAGACCGAGGTTTGCAGCCCTACCTGGGCTGAAACCGGAGGAACTACAGCTGGGTGATTTCCCTGACGCTCCGCCCCCCCTGTGAGGTCATCGTTGGGGGACGGAACTTGGCTCCCATAAGAGGGCAGAAGCTGCGGCGCTGAGCTGGAGGTTTTTCTTGTGGAGAGTCCTCTCCCTGTGAGAGGTTGTGGCCGGGACTGAGACCGAGGTTTGCAGCCCTACCCAGGCTGAAACCGGAGGAACTACAGCTGGGTGATTTCCCTGATGCTCCCCCCCCCCTGTGAGGTCATCGTTGGGGGACGGAACTTGGCTCCCATAAGAGGGCAGAAGCTGCGGCGCTGAGCTGGAGGTTTTTCTTGTGGAGAGTCCTCTCCCTGTGAGAGGTTGTGGCCGGGACTGAGACCGAGGTTTGCAGCCCTACCCGGGCTGAAACCGGAGGAACTACAGCTGGGTGATTTCCCTGACGCTCCGCCCCCCCCGTGAGGTCATCGTTGGGGGACGGAACTTGGCTCCCATAAGAGGGCAGAAGCTGCGGTGCTGAGCTGGAGGTTTTTCTTGTGGAGAGTCCTCTCCCTGTGAGAGGTTGTGGCCGGGACTGAGACCGAGGTTTGCAGCCCTACCCGGGCTGAAACCGGAGGAACTACAGCTGGGTGATTTCCCTGACGCTCCGCCCCCCCGTGAGGTCATCGTTGGGGGACGGAACTTGGCTCCCATAAGAGGGCAGAATCTGCGGTGCTGAGCTGGAGGTTTTTCTTGTGGAGAGTCCTCTCCCTGTGAGAGGTTGTGGCCGGGACTGAGACCGAGGTTTGCAGCCCTACCCGGGCTGAAACCGGAGGAACTACAGCTGGGTGATTTCCCTGACGCTCCGCCCCCCCTGTGAGGTCATCGTTGGGGGACGGAACTTGGCTCCCATAAGAGGGCAGAAGCTGCGGCGCTGAGCTGGAGGTTTTTCTTGTGGAGAGTCCTCTCCCTGTGAGAGGTTGTGGCCGGGACTGAGACCGAGGTTTGCAGCCCTACCCGGGCTGAAACCGGAGGAACTACAGCTGGGTGATTTCCCTGACGCTCCGCCCCCCCGTGAGGTCATCGTTGGGGGACGGAACTTGGCTCCCATAAGAGGGCAGAAGCTGCGGCGCTGAGCTGGAGGTTTTTCTTGTGGAGAGTCCTCTCCCTGTGAGAGGTTGTGGCCGGGACTGAGACCGAGGTTTGCAGCCCTACCCGGGCTGAAACCGGAGGAACTACAGCTGGGTGATTTCCCTGACGCTCCGCCCCCCCTGTGAGGTCATCGTTGGGGGACGGAACTTGGCTCCCATAAGAGGGCAGAAGCTGCGGCGCTGAGCTGGAGGTTTTTCTTGTGGAGAGTCCTCTCCCTGTGAGAGGTTGTGGCCGGGACTGAGACCGAGGTTTGCAGCCCTACCCGGGCTGAAACCGGAGGAACTACAGCTGGGTGATTTCCCTGATGCTCCGCCCCCCCCTGTGAGGTCATCGTTGGGGGACGGAACTTGGCTCCCATAAGAGGGCAGAAGCTGCGGCGCTGAGCTGGAGGTTTTTCTTGTGGAGAGTCCTCTCCCTGTGAGAGGTTGTGGCCGGGACTGAGACCGAGGTTTGCAGCCCTACCCGGGCTGAAACCGGAGGAACTACAGCTGGGTGATTTCCCTGACGCTCCGCCCCCCCCTGTGAGGTCATCGTTGGGGGACGGAACTTGGCTCCCATAAGAGGGCAGAAGCTACGGCGCACAGCCGTCGGCGCGCAGCCTAAGCTGCGTGCCAAAGGGGCGCGCCCCTATTTTTCTTTGCTATATTAAACCTTTTTATGGGCAGAAAGAGGAAAGTTAAAGTTTGGACCTCATCTCCGGGACTGCCTGTGAGGGGACCTATGGACTCCCACATAGTAAGAGGGGTGAGACAAAACAATTCAAGGATAATCCCTGATATCTCCTTTTCATCGGGATCCCCTGAAGTTCCTGAGGCTCAAGGGCCATCGCAGATGACTCAACCAGGTATGGATTCAGCATCACCTACACACCAAGGTTTTATTGGACTGAATGATTCAGTAAATATAAATAAAGATGTTGTTCCCTCCTTTAATGTAAAAGTAGGGCAACATTTAGATTCGAGACCGCAGGGTGCGACTAACGAACCAACTGTTCCCCAGAATATTACCTTAAATGATGTGTGGGTGGCTGTAGATAAACTCCAGAAGATTATATCTGATTCTATAGAGCAGAATAGAATAACCACTTCTGAAATTAAAAATGTTTTGGAAGGACACAGTAATCGTTTAGTACATGTTGAAGAACAAACAAAGGTTATGTCCTCCCAGATAGAAATTCTTAAAGAGGTAAATAACTCCTCTATAAAAGATGGTATAGTTATCCACCGTCAGATGGAAACTTTGGAAAATCAAAGTCGGAGTAGAAATTTAAGGTTTTTGAATTTTCCAGAAACTAGACTAATCTCTGCCATTGAGTTACTTAAAAAGTATTTCTCTGAAGTTTTGTCTATAGTAACATTAGATGAGACTAGTATATCTAAAATATACTATGTCCCTAAGACAAGGATAATGACTCAAGAGGGTCAGGAGGATATGGATGTTGCCCAAAAATCTCCTAATTTGACTTCATTTTTAGAAGCCTCCCAGGACGATATATCCTTAAGATCGACGTTATTAGTGACCTTTTGTAGGGAGAGAGACAAAAACTTAGTTATGCAAAAATATTTTGAAAATAAACAATTAAATTTTTGTGGGCAACGCATCCAAATTTTTCCAGACGTTGCTAGAGCAACTCAAACAAGACGTAAGCAATTCTTGACACTTAAGCCTAGAGTGTTAGCCTTAGGTGCATTATTTTATTTAAAATTTCCTTGTAAGTGCTCAGTAACGTACCAAAAGAATAAATTTATCTTTCAAGATCCTCCCACTTGGAGTCATTTTAGCTTGATAAAGAACAAGTGTTGAGAAATGTATCTGCAACAAATTGATATACTCTCCTGCTGTAAGAATTTACTTACAGATTTACTATGAGAACATTATTTGTATTAGACCTCCCATAATGTGGACTATATATTGATGTATAAATAATACTATGTTAGGCAATGTTAAGTTCTTTATGTCTTATATTATACAGAAGTATTTTCCTGTTTTTTACAATGTAACAATTGTTGAAAAATTCAATAAAATGTAAAAAAAAAAAAAAAAAATGTAGGCTCTTAAGTGTGGCTGAAATTAGGCACATAATTTGGGATCCTAAATTGAAAATGCTCAGCTTTTTTCAATATTGGCATTCATATCTCAAATGGCAACCGAGTAAAATTATCATTTACATGTTAAGTAGAACAATTGTAAAAATAATTAAAGAAAGCAATTGCAAGCATACTTAATATTCAAGCAGCTTTTGAGTGCTTATTTAAAGTAATTCAGATTTGCATACTGATGTGGGATAAAAGGAAGCCCATTCACAGATGCATTGCAAGCAAAAACAGTTCGTGTTTTCCTCTAGGTACAAATTATTTATCCTTCTAAGAATATAAGGAGTGTAATGCTGGATCAGACCAATAGTCCACCAAGTGCAGAATTTTGTCTCATCAGTGATTAAACCAGGTCATTTGGAAGAACCCATCAAATTGCAATGGGAAGATTAATTTCCTGTTGGGCATTCTCAGAAGAAAGAGGTGGTGATCCTCAAGTCTACCTGGCTAACAACTGTTAATGGATCTATCTTCCAGAAACTTGTCCAAACCTTTTTTGAATCCAGCTATACTACTAGCCTTGACTACAAAATTCAGCCAAAAAATCTACAGCTTCTTCAGGTAATCTGACATAATATGCATTTGTTAAGGAAAATTAAAATATTTGAATACAGAAGACAGAAAAAGAGATTAACGTTAGTAGCGCAACTTGATACACTGTTTTTTGTCTTGTTCCCCCAGCTAAGAATTCTTTAATAGCATCTAAAAATTGCTATTGTGAAGACATACTACAGAGGGCCCTAATTCAGGGTAGAAAAAACCCTATGTCTACCCCTCCCCTCATCATAAGCAACAGTGATCACAACTGGGGTAAGTTCCAACCAGGTAAGAAGTCACGTAATGGATGTAGGCTAGCCACGCTAAAAAAAAAAGAAAATTTAAAAAACAAGTACTGCAAACAAGAATTTGTAACCTCAGCATTATCAACTAACATATCAAGGCGCATGAAAAATGCTTTTAGTCAATCCTGATTTTGTTTTTACAGTTGTCCACCCCTACGAATTGGTGTTGATAAAATCTGTAAACAATTCTACAATGTTTATACAGTAAAAGACATTTACAGTGTTCAACCTTCAGCTGACTTTCTACACATGAGATTAATAAAACTAGGACTTGATAAAATACCCTTTATCACTTAAGAGTTGGCTGGAAGTGAATGAAGATCTGAATGACGATTATCATTATAGCTATACCGAAGAACGGGTGCTACTTTATTGGCAAGTATTTGCATTCATGATTAATGTCAACAGATTCTGCTTGGCTAGTACTCCAGCAACATGGTAATAAAAGTTAAAGATATGATCACTTCCATACCAGAGGACATTGTTTGTAAAGATATTTATTTATTTGAAACAGAATCTGAATGGAAAATCAGGACATTTATTTCCTTGCAATGCTTTTGATGCAATGTGGCCTGGGATGTCACACATACCCATATATCATCCCCAGTTATACCAAACTGGCAGTTATAAATTCTATGGGTGGTTGATCAACTCAGCTGAAATCAATAAGACCATAATGGGATGCTGCAGCAGAAGTGCAAACTATAGGCAGTTTAACTGCTGGCATTGCACATTTGATTTTCTACATGTATATCCTGAAGAAGTGGAGTAAGAGGAAAATATTACAAATATTGAAATGTTCCTTCCCTTCTTGTCCCTCTGTTATAAGCAATATTCCATAGGTGCTGGAAGAGGTGGTGTGACTTCTTGTAGATTCTATAAGATCTATAATAGGGCTGATAATTGAGGGGGCAAGGCTGGGGCGGAATAGAAAAAGATAAGGAGGAATCTACATTCCTTGAGGAGTGATCAAGAATATACAGTTTACATTTAATGAATGTACTGTACTTACTAACATAGTACATGACCATTTGGACCACCCAGTCTACCCAGTTGATTGACTGATTTATATTCCACCTTTTGGTATTTCAAAGTGAACTTTCCCCGTTCCCTCCGAGGCCGCTTCGAAATCGGAGTGGCTTCGAAGGGAACGGGGAAGGGAACTTTCCTTTCGCTCGCCCCCAGCTTCCCCTCCCTTACCCTATCTAACACACACCCCCTGCCCTATCTAAATCCCCTCCCACCTTTATTGCAGGAGTTACGCCTGCCTCTGGCATAACTTGCGTGCGCCAGCTGGCTGCCGGTGCGCCATCCCCCGGCACACCCGCTGTGCTGGAGGACTCAGAACCACCCCCAGCTCCACCCCAGACCGCCCCCCGGACCACTGCCCCGCCCCTGCCCCTGGCCCCGCCCCTTGTCCGTCCTTTTTTCAAAGCCCCGGGACATACGTGTGTCCCGGGGCTTGCGCGTGCCGCTGCCAAGCCTATGCAAAATATGCCACTGCATTTAATTTTTAAAATGCAATAAATCCAATAAACCTGGGCAAATGAAAGGAGTTTTTAATAAAGGAAACTTAAATATTTCAGAAATTGTAGACTTTTTGTGGTATTGTATCCAGTTCTGGATATATAAAGTTACAGACAATTAGCAGCAGTCTAGAAGGGGCCTACCAAAATGGTATAGTCCAGAGCCATAGCCAGGCCATTTGCCACTTATGGCCAAGTGAAAAAGTGTACCCTCACCCTGAAAACAAGCTAGGGGACTCTGTTAAATAAAGGGGTCTTTAATTGTATTTTTTAAATTTTCCCCCAAGCAGTTTTCCCATGCTTCGTTGGGCTTCCAGATCAATTGGAACTAGTACAATTCTGGTACCATAAGCCTTCATTCAAAAACTGAACTGGAAACCCCAAGAAGCCAAATGTTGCATGTCTTGCAACAGCAGAGAAATGTGTTTATTTATAAAATGCATTTACTCCTTTATTGTGCAAAATAAAGTATCATGGGCCGCATATTCCCAAAATTGGCATATTCCATTCACTAAACTAAATATAAAATGCTTTTCTCTACATTTTATTTTCTAATCACTTTTCCTATTAGTAAAATAGAACAAGCGAGGCTGCTATAAATCCCTACACAGAAACCACATACTAGCAGAATACCTCACCTTCTTCATATGTACAGAATACAAACAGACCTTCACCAAATACAGAATAAAGAGTCCATAAAATATAAATAGAAACCTGCAGACAAAAACTGAACTGGAAACGGCAACAAGCCAGACTCTACATTTACATTTATTAAAATTTATAAACCATCTAACACTTAAAAAGGCCTAGGAGGTGAACAAAATAGCATACACAATTTAAATCTGAAAACAAGAAATAAAAGGATGTACAATTAAAATTAAAAAATTAAAATACGTTACAATGGTGCAAAAAATAAACGATGGAAAACCAGAACCTCATAAAGCATCAAATAATAAAATCAAGAAATATAAGCCATCAATCTTAATAATTAACTATACTAATATAAAGAATAAATATTTCAAAACATTCGATAATTAGAAACTCATCTAAAAATATTCCAAATGGCAATAAAAAATATTCTAAATTATTGGATACATCAAATAACACACAATAAATTAAAACTAATTAAGATATTAAAAAATCTCCCATTCTCCATACCTGGAAATTTTGATTTCCAGATGCCCTGAGATTGTTGTGGATTTGTAATGGGGCAGGGGTTGTTACACACAAACTTTCTCCTCTCTCTCAAATGCTGAATCATACATACACACACAGGCTCAACCATATACTCACATGCAACAGGCTCTCTCATATGCTCAGTTATACACACACAGATTCTCTCAAACGCTCAGTCAAATATACACAGACGCACAACGCTCTGTCTCTCATGCTCAATTATACATACATATGCTCTGTTTCTCATGCTCAGTCGTACACACGTACATACACAATCTGTCTCATGCTCCGGCACACATACACACAATCTGGCTCAAGCTCAGTCTCATACATACACACACACACACACACATTGTTTCTCGTGATCAGTCATACACACAAATGCTGTCTCATATTCAGTCATACACACAAGCTATCTCTCATGTTCAATCACACACACGCACGCTATCAATCATACACACTATCTGTCATGGTCAATTACCTACACACATACACATGCTGTCTCATACTTACACTTACAGGCTCTAAAGCTCAATCACATATATATATATATATATAAACACATGCTGTCTCTCATGCTGTCATATACTGTATAAACATACAAGCTGTCTCTCATGCTCAATGATGCATACATACACACACACACACACTGACTCATGTTCAATTATATACACACACACACCCCCTCTCATTCTCAGCCATACACACAACATACACATACATGCTCTGTCTCTCATGCTCTTTCACTTCTTTCCCCTTCTGGAAGAACAAGGGGCAGCAGCAGCAGCCGCCTCCTTCTTCAGCTCGGACACTCACTAGACATTTTCTTTGTGCCTCTAAACTCCTGGCCTTGCTGCTTCTGCTTATGATTGTGAGGAGGGGGATGGGGAGTGGGAGTCTGATGCTGCTTCGTTCTTCCCATGGGTCATGCTCCTAACTGCCTGGAGGGGGGGGGGGGGGGGGGGCTGATGCTTCTTGCAACTATGCAGAGCGGGCTCCTTCTGACTGCTGAGGTGAGAGGCCAATGCTGCTTCTTTTAGCTCCGCAGTCACGCTTCTTATGACTGCCGGGGTGGGAGTGGAGGGGAGGGGAGTGGAAGGCTGATGCTGTTTTTTTCAGCCGTGTGGGCCCTGCTTCTCTTGACTGCTGGGGTAGAAGGTCAGTGCTGCTGCCCCACAGGGGGGTGTAGAAGGCTGATGCTGTTTGTAGCAACTCCATGGGCTGCACCTTCTGACTGGAGTCAGGCCAATGTTTCTTCTGTCAGTCAGACCGGAGCTCTGCAGGAGGGGCTCCAAAGCTTCATTTGAGCTGGGTGGCAGCATTGATGATTTTTTTATTCCAATTTGGACAGCTCCCTCCTTTTCAGGGACAGCCCTGATGATAAACAGAACTCCAGAAGCTATTCTTGCCGAATAGCTGTGTATCAGGTGGAGGGGGGGGGGGGGCAGCTCTTCAGCTAAATTGTGAGATAGATGGCACCCTCTGGAATATGGCGCCTATGGCCGAGGCCATATCAGCCAGAAGCTAAAGCTAGCTATGGCCCTGGTACAGTGTCTGTACTTAGAAACCTTATGAGGTGAGAATTAAGGACCAAAACATCCATACACTGGATGAGAGAAAGTTGAATAAGGATATGACAAAGATATTCAAACATCTCAACGATATGTGTAGGGATCCCTTGGGCCTTCCCCATATGGACCTAGATCCCAGCTCTGGGGTTAGCCAGCTTAGAGGGACGTGCCATTCTCAACAGCACCTCCGCAGAGTCTTGCTGCAATGGTTGATTCCCAGTTAGCAAGTGGGTCCAGGACAGAGTAGTCTGGAGCTGTGTAGACTTTCTTTTCAAGGTGTAAGGTGTGTGTCAGTGTCCTCTCCAATTTTAGATACCTGCCTAGCTAAGGAAGGGAAAGGCACTGCCCTGCAAGTTTGCCCGTAGAGGACTGGAGGGATTTAAGAGTGAAGGAAGGATTTTTGCTGTTTTCCTAAGTTTTGGATTTCTTGTTTCAGCTGAGGACTTGTGCATATCTGGCAGGCTGTTTTCCCAAGTCCAGGGAGCTCAGAAGGAAGCTGTAAACCTCTTTGCCCCATCCAAGTGCAGGTTTCAGTGACTATTAAAGTGGAAGTAGAAGCTTTGCCTACTTTTGTCTACCTGATAGGGAAGGAAGGTTTTTTTTCTGCCCTTCACCTCCTTCCTTATCCCAGAGCTAAAAGCTTTAAGAACTGTTTCCAGTAAGAGGCCTTTCCTCAAGAAAGGTCTGCATCCATCCAATTTGAAGAGGAAGTCAAGGGAGAGAAGAGGAGAAGGACGTCTGGAAACCCCTAAAAGAATTTCCACCCTGGGGACACAGGACAGACTGGAGATTGAGAATATCCATGGACCTCAGGTATTGTGGGGAGGGGACTCATCCACACCTGGGACTCCTCAGCCAACTTGAGATAATTATCATTCTGCCCCATTGAGGATAAGCAGATTCGAAGGCCCTGTACTGAAGGATACCTCCACAGAGGTAGAGACACTTTAAATTTGTACTTCCATGACTGAAGAATCTAGTTGTAACTGGACATCTCATTTTGATTTACATCTTTATTATTTTGCAATCAATCACAGCAAACTTTATTGTGAACACCCATCTATCGAGTCCAGCCTGTTTTGTCAGTGTTCCTGCCCCACATAGCCATGGTGACACACACAGAATGGATTTGACCCTAGCCTAGGGTCTTGAAGGATATCTTTCCCCTCAAGAGTCAAAGAACCCACTCCATGGGGGACAAGGACTCGTGATTGTGACACTGGGACTCTGCCCCAGGATTTTTATGACCCTGCTAAGATTCAGCTCATGCACTGAATTGGGGTTACATAAGAATAACACACAAAAGGCTAGCCTACAACTTTTAAGTGGAAAGGAGCTTCTAGAATAAGTGCTAAAATATCTGGAAGGGATAATGCTCTGGAGAAACATAAGGAAGCATTTCTTCACAGAAAGTGAATGGATGAATAGAACAGCCTCCTAGTGGAGGTGGTAGGACAAAATCTAACAAATCCCAAAAGCAAGCAAAAAGTATAAATAGTACTAGGGGATGAGAAAACCAAGGTAAAGGTGAAGGTGAAATAGGGAAAATTAGTATATTAGATGGGCTATATGGTCGTTATCTTCTATCAAATTATTTTTTTATACTTCTACTAAAGGTTTATGAAGAAACCATTAACTACTGTACAAGTAAACTAATCACATCAAATCATTAATTAAAACATGGATGCTTTCTTTACATCTTAAAAGATATAAATTCAATAATTTTTACATTTCACACAAACAGGGTCATTCATCAAAATGCTTAATTGTGTTAATGTCATAACGTATGCGATAATAATGCTATCGCTCGGCGCAAATGCAAATTTCGGGAAGGGGCAGGATTAGGGAGGAGTTTGGGTTAGAATTATTAAAATGAGGGGCAATATTGCACTGTTTTAATGCTGGAAATAACTACGCCTTTTGTCCCGGTGTTAAGCTGTGCAATATGTCCGAAACGGCCATAACACAATTTGTGATACATTATTCAAAATGCATTTCGGCCACTTCTGGACTTGGGAGGTGAGGAGAGGGCAGGGAGAGGGAGGGAGTGGAATGGAGTAGAGCATCTGAGGAGGCCCTCACAGTGTGCAACTATTTATATGCCTTTAGGAGGGGCATATAATAGCTCGAGGTGAGGTGTTGGTGGTGGTTTAGGGTTTAGGGGCCAGTTTTTCATGTAGAGTGAGACGTATGAACAGCACAGTACTCCTCAGTGAAGTCTTGACATCATTTGGAGTGAGGAAAGTCTCACAAAGATGAAATTCTACTATGCTCTCTCACCCTAGCTTGATGGACTCTATAACAATGGATACTACTGTTGTGCCATAAACATGCCCCTTTTTCTAGGTGCTGGTTTCCAAACAAAATAATAAACAGTGAAAATAAATTATTTTACAGGGAAATTTTCAAAGGAATTCTTTGGGTATTATCCATGGGGAAAAAAAAACCCTTTGAAAATTGTCCCCATCCCACCATGCGGGGAAAAGTATATGTGCTGTCCAAAGGGGCAGCACTGGGGGCAGGGTTAAAGCAGGACCGGTAAAGAACAAGCAAGGGTTTCAGTTTAAAATCCCCCTGCATTCTTTATCCAGCATGCTTTGCACTTGCAAGAAGGTCGGGCAAAAATCCCCAAGGCACTGGTGCCACAAGAATTTTGAAAAGGAAACTCTGCAGGGAGTTTCCCTTTGAAAACTGGCTTGCAAGCACCATGAGAAATATGAAAATTGCCTTCTTACTATCCAGTGAGGACAGATTTCAGAATTCTTTAACAGCTTTTCCAGATAAACTTTAAAATGCGGATTTTCAGCAAGAAGACCTCCAAAGGATCAGGCCACGCCCTAAACATCCACAGCTAAGTACATCAAATACACAAACAGGAACTTCCCCAGAGGCATTGATGTAGGTATCTTTAATACATTTGCTTCTAGTCAAAACATGTAGAGTATAGACAAATGCAATTAATCATAACAAGAATCATCTCTGCAAAAAAAGCCAGCAAATATATTTTTCTTAAAGAAACTGAAACAAAGAGACACAAATTAGGAGCCTCACACTCATCTCACTGATCTGCTTGTCTTGAAAGCAGACCCAGCTACATATGACCCTCATTAAAAACGTATACACACAGAAGAGACGACTATATGAGGAGAAGAATACTTTTGTTTAAAAATCATAGCCTCCCCCCCCCACACACACTGCCAAAGAAAACAGAGAAACTATTTACAAAAGTCAGAGTAATACTGCTGTTCAAAGTATCATATAATACGATCTATCATCATGTAAAGATATCTCAAAAGCAAACAATACATCAGGCTCTTAGGGACGACAATCATCATATTTTTAGTGTTAAAGGTTTATAAACATATACAATTTTCAAATCAGTCTGTCTTGTGCAAGTTACAGAATCCCAAACTTACTTTTACCAGGCATGTGAGTAATTTCCGGGCAGCCTATTTACCCAGGTAAATTGCCCTTTCTGAAATCGCTCTTCTCTGGTCTGTTAGAACTATACGTAGGTTTAATCAGCATACATACATTTAGCTGGGTGAAAAAGAGGTATCCCCTAAGATATGATCAGATTAGGAGTGAAAACTGGCAGACTTACATGGAATTTCCAAAAGAATACCGGTACATGCCTCCTTTGCCATCCACAAAATTAGCCTGTGTAAAGCATGTAGGTGCTTTTAGCTTGCATGCTTCATGCTAGCTGCTTTACAAAGTACCTACATGCTTTGCAGCTACATGGCCTATTTAAGAATTATACCCATCAAGACGGTCCCACTATTATGGCCCAACATATGTTTTATCTGAGAACAGCCTGTATCAGAGGAACATGAAATGCTATCAGAAAAGTGATATGAATGTGAGCACAATGATGGGTTGTTATAATGGAAATTACATTATACTGTATGTATAATTACATTAATATGCATATACTATTATCCTCTATAAATGAAGATCTTTGTGTATCTATTAGCTGAAAGATTTTGCCATGGTTTATTAGCATATTTTTACTTTGGTGTATTTATCTAATTTGTTTGTCATTCAGCTCCTTTGTTAATTTATTAAATCATTTTCCTAAAAATATGATTCTACCTCAGTCTCTTATCCTTTTGCTTTATTAAAATGGCACAGCCTCACTAGTTTTAATGCAGAGTAACAGACTGAATATTCTAATGAAAATGTATCAGGATAAAGGCAATAAAGATTAAGAATGTGCAGGAGAAAAAAATTTGTTTTTTCCCATGAATTTTGGTTTGTGGATTGTTTTATTCATTTTCATTGGTGAGAAAAAACAATCAAACAATTAAAATAAAAAAAAACCCAACACAAAACAGCCAAAAAACAAAAATAAGGCTTCCGGGGCCTCCCATCCACCTGCTCGAAAAAATGCCCCAATTACCCGGTCTGGTGGGGATGCGTTGGCTTCAGCCTCAGCCTTGCATAAGCAGAAGGCACAGTAGATCACCACAACCATGGCCTACGCAAGGCTAAGGCTTCAGCCTGACCTGCAGCCGGGTCCTCGACCTAGGCCGGGGCCTGAACCCAGGTCCAGAGGCTGGGTTTCGATGCCAGGGCCTTTGCCCGGAATAAGGCTCAATGCCATGACCTGACCTGGACACATTGCTGTACATCAAAATGGCACCATCCACTAGGGTTAATAAACTCCAGTGCGTCCCCAACAGACAGTGTCATTTGGCTTGTAAGTGTCAAAGAACTAAGAGGATGAAGAAGAGTTTCTGAGGCCTGAGCCTGACCTTTGGCCTCAGCCCAGGGGTCAGGATCTGGTCTCCTGGCCAAGGCTTTGGCACTGGGCCTAGGTCTGGGTCCAGGCCCCAGCACTGGGACCTGGCCCCCAGGCCGGGTTGCAGCATCGAGCATTTGTCTGTGTCAAGGCCCTGGCACTAGGATCCAGCCTCAGGGCTGGGTCACAGCATCAGGCCTGGTTCCGGGCCTAAGCCCTGGCATCGGAACCCAGCCTCCGGGTCGGGTTGCAGTGTCAGGCCTGGGTTCGCATCAGGACCTGGCCTCCAGGTCGGGTTGTGGTGTTGGGCCTGGGTCCAACATTGAGACCCGGCCTTCACCAGATACCAGATGGATAAGGTAAGTTTTTTTGTTTTGTTTTTTTTTTTGTTTTAATTTTTGGGGGTCTCGGCTGAGGCCCCGGCATCAGCCAATACCTCCACTGAGACCCTGGTGTCATACTCAGACCTAGGCTATGATCCCTTCTTTGGGCCTAGGCCTAGGCCCAAATCATTAGTTCAAAATGAAATGAACGAATAAGATTTGTTTCATTCAGGGGGCTGCATTTTGCAGTTTCGTTTTAGATGAATGCACATCCTTAATGAAGATACTGTGCTCTAGTGAAGAAATGCATCTGGGAAAAGGGAATTAAAGTTCTAAGAACTTACAGCACTGATGCTCTGCTGAGTTTTCTTTACTCGCTCAGTCTCTGGAGTCTCTTTCACTGCTGTACCAGCTCCCACACCTTCTTTATAAAGCACCTTCATTACATAAGGGAAAAAAAACGAATAATAATGAGACTCCTGGAAACACAAAGTACAGTTCCGATAATAAAGCCCAGCAATCTGCCACGTTGCAAACTGATATGATTAGAACTTTTGTACATGAACATAAAACTGTGATTGATTTTCATAAACATTTCAAATGCTGTATAATCCATAAATATAAGTTGTGGTTTATTTCTGCTCCCTTTTTTTTATCCATCTTTAGCAAACTCAGACATTTATTGGGTGGAAGAGATTTGAAATTATTACCTGGCCAATATATAAGTCATTTACAAATCTGCATTTTTTAAAATGTTGTTCAATGTAAATTTGCATTTAATGTTTTTCTCCCACCAGCATCTACTGTGAAAAATGTCAACTTCAGCAGATTGTATAAAGGGCTGAAAATACCAATATGAAATTTAAATTCTATGCCTCCTGCAAATTTAAATCCATTTTCAATCTTCACTCTTTCTAACTGGTTTTCCAAGATTTCTTCTACCAATATGAATGAAAAAAAAAAACATTTCCAAGGAAAAATCCACTTAACTTCTGACATAATGGTATATTTACTAAAATGTCATAATGTGTTAACACATATTCAGGGTCACATCAAATTGCATTAGGGCATTATCAATGGCAATAGCGTATGCAATAAATGCAAATTTTAAAAATGTAGTCAAGTGGGAGGAGTTTATGAAAATGAAGGGTGCTCAGTGTTGCATGCAATAAAGTAACACACACTATCACAGGATTTAACTACACATTTTTTCCTGGTGTTATGCCTACGATAGCTATGCATTATGGCCGAACTGAGATTTGCAATATTTATCACACATAAAATCTTCACTGATGTCTACTAGAGATGTGAATCGTGTCCTCGATCGTCTTAACGATCGATTTCGGCTGGGAGGGGGAGGGAATCGTATTGTTGCCGTTTGGGTGTGTAAACTATCGTGAAAATCGTTAAAATCGTGAGCCGACACACTAAAACCCCCTAAAACCCACCCCCGACCCTTTAAATTAAATCCCCCACCCTCCCGAACCCCCCCCCAAATGCTTTAAGCCGTTCTGGACCACCGCTGGATCCCCAGGTAATTTAAAGCATTTGGGGGGGGGGTTCGGGAGGGTGGGGGATTTAATTTAAAGGGTCGGGGGTGGGTTTTAGGGGGTTTTAGTGTGCCGGTTTTCCTGCCCTCCCCCTTCCCCCGATTTACGATTTTTAACGATAAATCAGGGGAATTGGTATTGTATCGTGGCCCTAACGATTTTTGACGATTTAAAATATATCGGACGATATTTTAAATCGTCAAAAAACGATTCACATCCCTAATGTCTACTGTGCTGTTCGTGCATGTAAAACTGCCCCCCAAAACCTAGCACACCACCCAAACCTCACCACAAGTTCAGAATGCCCTTTCTTACAGTGGTATAAAAAGTTGACTAATATGTGTGCCTCTTCATTGGCTCTCTCTCTAGCCAGCAGCAGCCCAAAATGCAAAAATATTGCGGGTGAGATAAACTTAATGTGCATTGCAGTAAAATAGCTATGCAATGCAGTACCTGAAAAATTACCCTAACCACACCCCTTTTTTTATTGCGATTTGATGAATCTAGGGGATTGTTAGTAAATATTTGTCAGTTTGTATCTGCATTTCTCATATTGACTCAGGGTGGAGTGCAGCAATAAATAAAACAATTGAATAATAAACACAATAAAAAAGCAGTAATTCAGACTTTAAAATGCATATACAATAATTAAATATAATACCATAAAGATAAATACACAAACTGTACATTGATATTAATGGGACCTACTGAAAATCAATGTGCATTAGTGCATTTCAGTAAATACCCACTAATGAGTTGCTCATCTTTTCATCCCACACAATAACTTCAACTTTTTTCTTTCCTAAATCTCTCCCCACTTCCTTTTTTTTTCTCTCTAGGGACATGACTAGCCGTTATTTTGATCCTTACCAAGCCAAATCGGTCTTTTTCTACCTTCCAAGCCTTACTTCTTCGTGCCTAATTCAAACTTTTCTCTTGTATTTGGCTTTATATCATATTTTCCTCAATTCCTTTAAAGCATCTATAAGAGCTTATTGTTATTAGTTCCTCCGCAAAGTTTGAAAGGAAAGGCAGCTGGACCTTCTGTGCAGTATCTTAGAGAGTGATACTGGGGAGGGTTTAGAATGAAGGTTTGCTTTTTAGCAGATGACATTAACATCTACAACAGTATTAAGATCGATCCACAATAGAGGCTATATTCCCGTGGGAGCAGATAAAATGAAACATGATCTAGAAGAGCCTGAGGAGTGATCAAATGCTTGGTAATTAAGATTCAATGCAAGGTGCAGTATCACACACTATAGGGTGCAGAAACTCAGAAGAGTAGTACACAAGGGGGATGCCATACACGAATAGACATTTACCAGGAAAGTAACCATGGGAAAATTCTATTGTTGATTCTAAAGTCAAGAGCCAGAGTGTTATGCAATTGGCACAGGATAGACAGATGTTAGGCTGCAATGAGATTGATGTACCCATCCGAAGAAATATAAAGGAAATGGCAATGCCCTTTATATACATTGATAGGCAGCATCCAGAATACTTAATCTAATTCTGACTGTTATATCTCAGGAAGCACAGGATTGGGTTGAGGGCACCCCAGAGCCAGGCTGACTGAATGATGCAGGATGTGAATTTAGAAATTGTAGATGTATGACTGGAAGAGAAACCAGACAAACGGGATATGGTGAAGACATTCAAATACTATGGCATGTACCAACTTGCATTTTGAGCTGCCCTTGAACCAGGGACTGCTTGCTTCAGGGTTGAAATGCTATATAGAGAGCCACAGAATTGCTCTGAGAAAGTCACTTTCAGACGAGACTACTGATGGCCTTCTGTATGGCCCCACCCCTGTCGATCCAGCCTGGTCTTCAAGGGATTCAAAAGGCATGCTGAGACACCTGAAATGTATTTCTAGCATTTAGAAGATGCTAGACTCACTGTCAACTAGGCAACAGGCTTTTTCTATTATTGGTCCCACTATGTGGAATATTCTACCATCTGATATTCGAGACATTACTAAAGCTTTTCCAAAAGAGGTTGAAACATTATTTATTTGTACTTGAATTTACTGGATTTGATGCTTTTATTTTTAAGCCTAATTTGTATTGTTTGTTTTATGTTTATTATATTTATGTGATTTTGTATGTCCCCTGTTTTGGTGCTTCATCTTAGACTAGGGGTGGTACGGGTTTTGTATGTCCCCTGTTTTGGTGCTTTATCCTAGACTAGGGGTGGTACAGGTCTGGGTTCAGGTCTGGTTGGGAAGGAAGACTTCTCTTCCGATGCACCTGACACTGTCTATCTCTATCTCTATCTCCATGACCACTTCATACTCTATATCACACAGTTCCAGGAGGTGCCTGATAGTGAAAAATAAGAGCAGGGAAGCCAAAATTACCACCACATGAAGAAACCAGGAATCACAACAGGGTCCAGTCGTGTGCATGTTATAAAATCAGGATTTACGCGAGTAACATTTTGAAAATCTGCCCCTATAAACCCCCAAAAAGCCTATCCCCTAAAAAGGGATGAATCAAAAATATCAAAGCTCTTCCTACTGTCCCTAAAAAGCAAAATCACATAGGGATAACGTTAGTGATTGGAATAGCTCCATCACAGTATTGTAAAAAAATTAATAAATAAATAGACGTTCAGCTAGGAGGCCAAGAAACAGTGTGGGATCCCAGAGGAAGACCAGTGAGCTCTTCTTCTTGTGTATAATGATGTGTTATCTAATGTGAAAGTTTTGACGTTCTGTGATAGTCATGGACAAGTCTGTGACTATCCTGTGTCTGTGGTGGGATACCCAATCATGGCAATGTGGATCCTTCTTGCCTGGCTGACAGTGGCAAACTTTGGGAACTACTGGTGTGATTGTTTTGTCACCCCTAGCATGGACCTTCTGCTAGGGCTTGGCAGAAACCCAGTTGGTGGTGGCAACTGACTGACCTATGCCTTCAGACCATGGTAGCCTGAGAGTAGCCTTTCTTGCTGGGGCTTGGCAGATGCACTGCTAATTCAAATTTGATCCTGTTTTTTTGTCAAATGTCCATATAACGTTAATAAAGCTGTGTCCCTTGATATCCAAGTATGTGCCCATATTTATTTGTGAGCAGTTATGTTTAGACTGTGTGAAGGAGGATATGTGAAAGAGAAAAGCTGGATAGTCCTGGCTGCCCACGTAAGGATATTTTCGGCCATCCAATTTCTTATTAAAGGCTTTGATAAAGTGATCCTCTCCTACTCACTGTAATTAATCGCATGTCTGGCAATAACACCTGGCCCAGTTCCAATACAGCTTTTGCATTGTTTATGATACTAAATTGCCCACAACTATGACATTAATTATCTTAACCTCTTCCTACCTTTTGGATCAATGTGTATTTTTAACACAGTTAAGTACATTATCATTAGGAAACCACCCTAAAACTACATTCATGTCTCTTGGGTGTCCCCAACCTTATTTTTTTTAAATATGTTTTGTTTCTCCTGGTCTTGCAGCATTTTAAGTTGTTCCTTCTATATCCGGTGATGGATTCTCTGCTTTAAGAACCCTTTAAAGGAAAGGCCACACCAGCTCTTTTATCTCTATATGCTTCCTTCATCATTTCAATTGCATTATTTCCAATTTAAAGTTTTAACTTAGCTATGCTGATAACATATAACCTCTCATTATACTCAAGACTGATAGCTGATATTATATGCAATACCTCAGAAAAATTGATTAAAAATGTTGACCATTTGTAAACTAATAAGAATTGTGGTTTCTGTTAGTCCATGTGAATATGTAGAAGGGTGAAGAAACAAGTTGTATGTGTTACTTATTAATTGGAATAACTCAATACAGTATGACTAGCTTTTGAGAGCTCTCTTCCTTTCATCAAGGCAGTGAGGAAACTGCAGTTATACTGGGTTTAACAGTAGAGTCTGGTAGGCCTCAGATTGTCTGCATATGTCATTACAGTTCAGGAAAAAGGAAGGAGGTGGGTGTTGACTTAGATAACATTTGTAGTAACATAGTAACCCAGAGACAACCTAAGAAAATCATAAAAGATCTACAACTACTAAAATATTCCCTATTTCTACCCTTCCAGCAGCCACTTAAATTGAAGCAAAAACTGAAAAGCTGTAAGCTTCAAAAGAAACCCAAATAGCAGAAAATGGCAGAAAACCCTGCAGGCTGCCATGAAGCAAGCTGTGCCAGCACGTATCATAGAATCAGAGAATCCAGCTACTCACATGGGGAGGATGTTCAACATAAAGGGGCAGATTTTCAAAGGGGTACGCGCACAAGATACGCGTAAGATACGTGCGTACCCCCCCCCCCGAAAACCTGCCCCAAGCTCCCCCTACGCGCACCGAGCCTATGTTGCATAGGCTGCTGGCGCGCGCAAAACCCCGGGACACGTTTAAGTCCCCGGGGCTTTCCTGGGGGTCATGTCAGGGGTGTGTCGGGGGGGGGGGCGTGACGCGGCCGGCGCATCATCGGGGGCGTAACTTTGGAATAGAGATGGGGGGGGAATTAGTTAGGGCCGGGGGTGGGTTAGGTAGGGGAAGGGAGGGGAAGGTGGGGGGAGGCGGAAGGAAAATTCCCTCCGAGGCCGCTCTGATTTCGGAGTGGCCTCAGAGGGAATGGAGGCAGGCTGCGCGACTCGGCACGCGCATTCTGCCGATTTTGGGCAGCCTTGCGCGCGCCGACCCTGGATTTTAAAAGAATCACGCGGCTACGCGCCTATCTATTAAAATCCGGTGTACTTTTGTTTGCGCTGGTCGTGCGAACAAAAGTATGCATGGGCGTACTTTTTTAAAATCTACCCCAAAGTGTGTCACATTCATACTTCGCTACAGAACTTTTTTCTGCAGGACATGCTGGGACTTAGTAAGACACCTTTTTTGCTAGATGTCTGCTCAAATATAGGGCATTCGGTCAATCTGCAGCCACAGCCGCAGAGAAAGAAGTGGGAGCATGGAGACATGCTGAAACTGTACCTGCATGCCGATGACCCCATGGAGTCAGAATCACTGTTGGCCACCCACTGCTGCTGTCATTACCTCCCTCCTGCTGCTGCCTCTTATGATGGATGGTGTCTAGGCCTGTCACCACCGCCACCGTTGTCTCTTCTAGCAGTTGTCTTATGCTGACACCCATTACTGGCACAGCTGCTTCTTTCTGTGCTTGGCAGCTCATGTTGGGGTCTGCCATTGGCCATGAATTCACATCGCCTTCCCACCGCACCTCATGCTGCCACTGCATTCAAACTGGGCTAGCAGAAAGTAAAGAGCTACCATGGGTAAGGAGATGAGAGCTTGACACTGCTTCACTGCCACAGCCAGCCTGACCCCAGTCCCTCTGATGGGGCCTCCCCTGTATAGTTGTGGCTAAAACGGAAAGGAAGCATAATGCTTCTTGTCACCAGCAACAATTGCAACAACTGTTGAAGCCATGGTAAATGCACCAAGGGCCAAATACCTGCTGATGGTGAGTTCCCCAAGAGTCACTATTTATTTGAATCTGTGAGATCTTGTAATATGATTCATCTTATACAGTGTTGCTGAGAATGTGCTACTGAGGAAAATTGAGGAAGAGGACCTTAGAGGAGATCATGAAGGAGGGGATGGGGTGCAGAGGACATGAAGAGAAAGCCACTGGTGGGAATGGGGGCCAAAGAGGAAGGAATGGGAAGAGTACCATAGAAGAGGTCATGGAAGGATAGGAGACAGAGAACTTGAGGAGTCATTGGGGAGAATGGGAGGCAGAGAAACTGAGAAAGGATCGTTGGAGAATGTGGGGACAGAAAAGGAAGAGGGGACATGGGATTGAGGTAAGACAGGATTAGAGAAGAAGCTATGTTAGAAATAGAAGAAAGAGGACCTTAGAAGGGACCATGGGGAGGGACAGAAGGGGGGGGTCAGCCAGGTGAATATTGAGAAGAAGGGAGAAAGGGGGATCAGGGAATGCTGGGCAGAAGAGGAGTTAAGGTGATCTTGGGAGATCCATAGTCCAACTTATTTTGTTTTTCCAGTGGAAGCTGTTTTGGCATTCTAAGTACCAGTATATATGCAATGCTGTCTCTTCATAGGCTCTGTTGATGGTTGCTGGGATGGGGCTGTTGTGGGCCCCGAGATCTTGGGCAGTTGCCTCACTTGGACTTTTCCTTCTAAGGACAGCCCTGTATTTGAGTAGTGGCTCCTTTTTTTCCTAGAAAAAAAAAGCATTGTCCCTCTCTGAACGTAGTAAACGTGATCCAATAGGGATGTGAATCGTTTTCCATATCGTCTTAACGATAGAAATCGTGTGGCAGGGCAAGAAAATCGTCTTAGGCACGATTTTTTAGTTAAAAAATCGTTAAAAATCGTTTTTTCCGATTAGTGCGCACTAACTCGAGTTAGTGCGCACTAACGGGAGTTAGTGCGCACTAACTGAAAATGATACAATTTGACACTTTTCAGGTCAGTTAAGGTCAGTTTAGGAATGAATATGTATTCCTATTGGCTGCCCTCTTATTTATTCATGTTACCAAGTTTCCTACTGACAGTATATGGGGGATGGAAATGGAAACAGTTGGTAGCTTGACAAAACAAGTAATGTGATCAGTCAATGTGACTAGAACTTGTGCCCTAACCCTGATACCAGGGGTATTGTGATCTTCCTGCACACAGTGCCCTATCCCTATTAATACCAGGAGTGTTGTGATCTTCCTGCACACAGTGCCCTATCCCTAATACCAGGGGTGTTGTGATCTTCCTGCACACAGTGCCCTATTCCTGATACTGGGGGTGTTGTGATCTTCCTGCACACAGTGCCCTATTCCTGATACCGGGGGTGTTGTGATCTTCTTGCACACATCCCGATATCAGGGATAGGGCACTGCGTGCAGGAAGATCACAACACTCCTGGTATTAATAGGGATAGGGCACTGCATGCAGGAAGATCACAACACCCCTGGTATAAGGGATAGGGCACTGTGTGCAGGAAGATCACAATACCCCGGAGGAGTGAGGGTCAGGCAGCTCCCCCCTGTCTGTGAAGCCAGCCTCTCACTAGTAATGCAGGGAGGGAGCTGTCTCAGACTTCACCATCCCCCCCCCCCCCCCTTACCCACACACCATTCACTAGCTGGGACATGGGGGAAGTCAGGAGTGAGGGTCAGGCAGCTCCCCCCTGTCTGTGAAGCCAGCCTCTCACTAGTAATGCAGGGAGGGAGCTGTCTCAGACTTCACCATCCACCCCCCCCCCCTCACCCACACACCATTCACTAGCTGGGACATGGGGAAGTCAGGAGTGAGGGACAGGCAGCTCCCCCCTGTCTGTGAAGCCAGCCTCTCACTAGTAATGCAGGGAGGGAGCTGTCTCAGACTTCACCATCCTCCCCCCCCCCCTCACCCACACACCATTCACTAGCTGGGACATGGGGGAAGTCAGGAGTGAGGGTCAGGCAGCTCCCCCCTGTCTGTGAAGCCAGCCTCTCACTAGTAATACAGGGAGGGAGCTGTCTCAGACTTCACCATCCTCCCCCCCCCCCCCCCTCACCCACACACCATTCACTAGCTGGGACATGGGGGAAGTCAGGAGTGAGGGTCAGGCAGCTCCCCCCTGTCTGTGAAGCCAGCCTCTCACTAGTAATGCAGGGAGGGAGCTGTCTCAGACTTCACCATCCTCCCCCCCCCCTCACCCACACACCATTCACTAGCTGGGACATGGGGGAAGTCAGGAGTGAGGGTCAGGCAGCTCCCCCCCTGTCTGTGAAGCCAGCCTCTCACTAGTAATGCAGGGAGGGAGCTGTCTCAGACTTCACCATCCACCCCCCCCCCCCCCCCCACCCACACACCATTCACTAGCTGGGACATGGGGGAAGTCAGGAGTGAGGGTCAGGCAGCTCCCCCTGTCTGTGAAGCCAGCCTCTCACTAGTAATGCAGGGAGGGAGCTGTCTCAGACTTCACCATCCTCTCCCCCCCCCCTCACCCACACGCCATTCACTAGCTGGGACATGGGGGAAGTCAGGAGTGAGGGTCAGGCAGCTCCCCCCTGTCTGTGAAGCCAGCCTCTCACTAGTAATGCAGGGAGGGAGCTGTCTCAGACTTCACCATCCTCCCCCCCCCCTCACCCACACACCATTCACTAGCTGGGACATGGGGGAAGTCAGGAGTGAGGGTCAGGCAGCTCCCCCCTGTCTGTGAAGCCAGCCTCTCACTAGTAATGCAGGGAGGGAGCTGTCTCAGACTTCACCATCCTCCCCCCCCCCCTCACCCACACACCATTCACTAGCTGGGACATGGGGGAAGTCAGGAGTGAGGGTCAGGCAGCTCCCCCCTGTCTGTGAAGCCAGCCTCTCACTAGTAATTCAGGGAGGGAGCTGTCTCAGACTTCACCATCCTCCCCCCCCCCCCCTCACCCACACACCATTCACTAGCTGGGACATGGGGGAAGTCAGGAGTGAGGGTCAGGCAGCTCCCCCCTGTCTGTGAAGTCAGCCTCTCACTAGTAATGCAGGGAGGGAGCTGTCTCAGACTGGTATCAGGGTTAGGGCACTGTGTGCAGGAAGATCACAACACTCCTGGTATTAATAGGGATAGGGCACTGTAAGAGATGACTGTAGTAGATTGAATAAAGATCTGATGTTTCTGCTCTCCTCACACCAAACAAAAACAACACACAAGCAGAGAAGCCCTTCTTACAAAGCTGAGCTAGTGAGTTAAGTAGGAGGAAAAGTAAACATACTGGTGCCAGTGTGGCTACTTAAAAAATACACTTACCAACAATCAATTACATATATTTGAACTGTGTACAGTTCCAGCCAGGACCACCTTTCTAAAATGCACAGTGATTGGCAAATTCAACATGCACTAGCATTTCAGGTGCCTGCTAACAAAAATAATAAACAAACAAGTTCTAGTCACGTGAGTGCTGATCATTACATTACTTTTTTTGTCAAGCTTCCAACTGTTTCCATTTCACATCCCCCCAACCATATTGGTAACATCAATAGATAAGAGCACAGCCAGCCAATAGGAATACATACATACATATTCATTCCTACGTGACCTTTACTGACCTGGGAAGTGTGAACACTTTGTTTCATTTTCTGTTGGTGTTCGTTAGTTTCCAGTTCCATTTCCCATCCCCCCAACCATCACCTCAGTGGTAACCTTGGTAACATCAATAGATAAGAGGGCAGCCAGCCAATAGGAACACATATTCATTCCTAACTGACCTTCAGTGACCTGGAAAGTGTTTATTTGTATCATTTTCAGTTAGTGCGCACTAAATCGAGTTAGTGCGCACTAACGGGGAGTTAGTGCGCACTAACTCGATTTAGTGCGCACTAACACGATTTAACGATTTTTAACGATAAATCGTTAGAATTTCTATTGTATCGTGTTCTATAACGATTTAAGACGATATAAACATTATCGGACGATAATTTTAATCGTTGAAAAACGATTCACATCCCTATGATCCAATGCACAAAATGTGAAAAGGGATCAGAGAAACAGATAAAACGTAAGGATAAACCTTTTGAGACATAAACTAATACACAGGGAAGAACAGAGTGACCCATCAGCAGCAGAATGTTTCTCAAAGGTAGATCATGCCCTTAATGACTGCACAATCAGGGCAGGAAAGGAAATTTTAAGAGTATACAAGGATGCAAACATTTTGATACTGAAATGATGTAATGCTTTGAAACGAACACAAAAGACCTTAACAAGGACATTGGTGACTTTCTAACCCATTATCAGATACAGGCCCTTTCAACTGTCAAGCTTTACTGTCACTGTCTCCTCTGTCATCACGCCTCCCCCTTCCCCCTTTTTTACTATGCTATAAAAGCATAAGCAGACAGCCTAAAGCCTAGCTGACTGTGCAATTTAAATCAAGGGGAACTGTGCTGTTTCCTCACTGAACTGACGAAGGGAACATAGCTCTTGCAAGTGAGTCACAGAAGTATACAGTTACTCCAATGATAAAAGGTATCACCTACAGTTTGCTTGTTGACCCTTATGTCTACATGATCACTAAACTTAAAATTAAGCAAAGCGGACATTTTAAAACATATTTTTAGAATCCACTTTTATGTGCAGTCAATTAATTTACTGGATTGTTTACGTAAGATAATGCAAAACTGCATTAGAGTAAAACCTATCAAAAATACAGCCCTCCAACTCTAATTAATCTAAAGTATAAAACTAAAAGTCTTCTAATAGTTGGCATGTCAGCTGATATCAAACAAGTCCACATTTCTTCAAGACACAGATCCAAAATATCCAAACTATTAAAATTTAAGGGCTCAGTGGGTATAACAGAACAGAACCTTATGCACTCAAAATAATTCATCCTTTCATCGAAACCAGGAGACAACTGGAATATATTTCAAAGCAGGGTCTATGTGTTTGGGTATGTGTGAGGGTATCTGGGGACAGGGTGTGGGTGTAGGTGAGTATGTGGAGAAATGTGGGTATAGTAAATAGAGAAGGTGATATGAGGAAGGGATGTAGGTGTGTTTGTGGGAAGGGCTGTGTTGGAAGGGAATGTATGTGGTGGGTGGTTGGATGTGGGGATCAGCTGTATGTCGGGGGGGGGGGATGTCTGGAGGTATGTCAGTGAGAAAAGTGCTTGTGTGTATGTGTGTGCATTAGGGATGTGCAATCATTTTTGCCGAATTGGAAAATTTCAAAGAAATAGTCCAATTCGGCATGGGTTGGAAGACCCAAATCCCGAGACGGATTTTCCCCGAACTTCAGGGAAAATTCATTGTTCGGTTAGCGCTGGGGGGAGGGGCACATTTATTTAAAAAAAAAAAAACACCTTAATCCTTCAAATTTAGTTAATTACAACCCCCACCCTCCCGACTCCCCAAAATGTTGCCTAAAGCCCCTGGTGGTCCAGCGGGGGTCCTGGGAGCCATCTCCTGCTCTCGGGCCATCGGCTGCCAGTAAACAAAATGGAGCCAGTGGGCTCTTTGCCCTTACCATGTGACAGGGGCTACCGGTGCCATTGGTCGGCCCCTGTCACATGGTAGGAGCAATGCCCGACCCGTAGCCCGACTCGGCAGAAAAAAAACGAAGCACATTCCTAGTGTGCATGTGTGTGGGGAGGTCTGTGTATTTTGAGAATGCCTTTTGTGCCATCCTTTGCCAGTTGCTTCAGTTATATCCCCTGGCTCATCTCTTTTTAGATGCGTTGCTATGTGGTAAAGTGCTTGAAGGGTGAAGGGGAAAGTTATTTGGAATGGAGCACTGGTTAGCATTATAAGGGGCAGATGAATTAAGCTGTGGTAGATCTGCTGAAGGTTTGTGCACGTGGTATTACATTCGTTTTTCCCCACTAAATCTTAAGCATGTATACACACAGTTAGCATGGAAAAAATGCACGCACAAACCCACTGAAAAGGCCGCAGCTGGTTTAGCAAAAGTCCATGCTAATACCATGCAAAGGAGGCAATTAACTATTCATGGGCAATGCAGAGAGCCGCACTGGTATTAGTGTGGGGTTTTTTTTAAGCAGGTTTTTTTAGCGTCTGAGTCAGGGCAGGGGTTAAGTGGAAGTACCTGTCTGGAGGTTGAAAAATTAAGAGGCAGAAGCCAGAAGAAAAGTTGGAGAGGGAACTGGCACGTCAGAAATGCTGAATGCTTTTGTAGCCCCTTCCAAATCTTTGCTGCATTTCCCCCGCTCACCGGTATCTACCATTATAGCTTCCACATGTTGGTGACAGATTACGAAGGGATTAGACATTGCTCTACCCACCTTCAGTCTCACTCCCGGACTACTAACTCACTACTGTCCTAAAGGCTTTCAACTGAGAATCAATTACGGGTCAGCATATTAATGCCAGTTTATGCGCGGTTTATTTCACAGGTTCTTCAGCGCGCGTTGTAGCACGCATATGTGTATGGATATTTGTTTTGCCCAAATTTTCTGCACATACTTCATTTGCATGCTGTCCGAATTATTATATACCATGAAGGTGCATGCTTTTGCAGCACACGCTAAAAAAAATCTGCCCAAACTACTAGCAATGATTTCACCGTGGGTCTTACTACATTGGCCCCTAACAGTTCAAACAATTTCTAACATTTTTCTATAGAAAGCAATGGGAATTGCTTGGGAGGGTCAGTTCTCTGAAAATACTGATACATATTTCTGATTTGTATTCACATTTTCTTCCTGCATACCAAATCTGGTAAATTTCCATCCTTTTTTGAAGAATTATTGTACCTACAGACAGACATCACTCCCCCTTTATACATTTTTTCCTACATTCCATTTGTTGTAAAACATAAAAATGTTAGCATCATGCACGGTAGATTGAGTGATTTTCTGCAAGAATTATATATCAGGTATATGCCAAGGAAATGATACAGACTGATGGACATTTATTTATGTATTTATTTTATTTAAAAGTTTTTGTACACCACTAATACGATTAAATTAATCCATCTAGGCGGACATGTGACTAATGAATGGATCCAAATGAAATGTTCCCACTCTAATGTTCCACCTTTTGAACAAGTAAATGAGAGCTAGTGACAATTACAAAACTATTTTACTCAAGAGATACTTACGGTACTGATGTTTTTCTGAGTAGTTTTAACTCTCTTAATTTCTGGGGTATCTGCTACAACAGAAAAGGTAGAAAGCATCTTCCCGGCTTCATCTTTGTATTTTTTCTGGAAAAAACCCACAAGATAATATAATACTTTAACACTTTTTAAAAAAAAATGTAGCCTGCATATGACTGGGTCATGCAGAACACTCAGTTTAAGAAATCTTTTACATTTAAAAGAGTGAAATTTCAAAGGAGTTACACACATAAAAGCAGTTTTCAAAAGCCCAGTTTTACGTTCCTCAATCGTTTTGAAAACTACTCCCATAATAAACAGCATTTCTGAACTGTTATGTGTCCTCTCAAGAACTGTTTTCAGGGCAGTCAGAAAAGGTGGGTCAGACGGGCAGCTGCACAGGGCACCATGCCTGCCACCCCTGCCGCTACAGTCATTACAGCAGTGGCAGATCTCAGCTCCTCTGCAGTCGCTTCTGTGCAACCCTAGGAGGAGTGCTGGTGGCTGCGTCATCAGATGAGGACACCCCTGCCTGTGCCATTGGAGGGGGATTCCCCCCCCACCAACCCTGGGCATCGCCACTCTGCACAGGGAGGCACAAAGCCTCACGATACCCCTGACTATAAAGACCTGCTGTAGGTTATAAGAACAGAAGTGATGGTAATAGTAAAAGAAGGACACAAAGCCTAGCTAGTAACATCAACCTTAATGCTACCTATATGTAACTGTGCAACCCCGTGTGTACTTTTATCCAGATTAAGGGTGAGAAATTTTCAAAAGACATTTTAGCCAGCTAAATCAGTATTGACCAGCTCAATGGTTTCTGTAAATTGCCCTCTACGAGGGTAATTTTTAGAAGGCATTGCCAAGAGTTAAACGATTCTTTACACAAAGAAATTGGAATTCAGAAAATTGTCAAGGTGTTGGTAAACGTATGCTCATAGATCCACTGCCAACAGTACAGGGAGGCGTTCCTAGGGGGCAGGGTTGAGGCATGGTATGGAACTATGCACATGCTTTTGAATTTTCAAAATGTCCGCGCGAAGCTTTGCCAAGAAAGCTAGTGGTAGAAATTAGCAGGGGCAAATATGTACAAATACTTTCTCTTAGTTAATTTTCAACGTGTAACTATACGGATGCTATCGCTTTGAAAATGCGTGCAAAATCCACAGGTAGAAAGTTTCCGCAGACTTTACACTTATGTGGCCAGTCTTAAAATGACTTCTACAAGTTTCCAAGCTGCACTTATATAAATGCAGTGTCCATTTACAACTTACAACAGAATAAAAAGCAATGTGCTTAATAACATAACACCAGCAGCTGCATGTGCAACAACCAGAACCCCTCTCTCATATCCACCCACCCAATGCCATGCCCACTAGTCCCATGTAATTATCAAGTCAAGACATGCACATTTAAACTCTAAGATTCCACAAAATGAAGTGGAAAAACAAGGCTGCGGTTTTATTTAAAATCTAATACAAAGTCTTAGCATCAATCTCTTAATTACAGAGAAGGTACACAGCATCTATAATATATCCACTTCAACTACTGCAGATTTCCACACCCAGAGACATTCATCAGTCCCACTGGAGGGTACAAAATAACTCCCACCACCCCCAGAAATGGAAGATGGAGGGAGGGGGGCCAGCAAAACAGCACAAAGGAAAAAATGAAGCCAGGGCCGGAGCGGCACCTCTTATGGCCACAGCTTCTTCTGGTCTTCTTCCTTCCTCTCCATCTTCTATTGTCTTCAACAGCAGGCAAACCTGCTACTCTTATCTGCCAAGGCCCTGTTTGACCTCTTCTCCCTCCTTGCCTATCCTGAAAGATGATGGGGGGGGGGGGGGGGGAAGAGGAGATTGGGGATCAAACAAGGAACAAAGACTGGGGGTGAGGGGCAGGTTAAGGACCAAGCATGGCAATGTGACACGCCAAGCTCCTCATGCATCCTTTGAATAAACGTGCAAGGTGTCATAATGTGTTTTGATACAATCGCAAAGCTATAATCTGTCCGCAATCATTTCACAAGAAACGTGTTCCTCACTATACATAATGGAGGTAATTTTCAAAAAGGATTTACACACTTGAAACTGGGTTTCGTGCGTGCAGATACACTTTATGTGCATAAGTGGGCTTTTGAAAATTAATACAATATATGCTACCATTACGCATGCAAAGGTAAGAATTACCTCCAGTGAGTGTAATATTCAAAGGGATTTCAACAGGTAAAAAGCCCTTCTCCTGCAGAAATCGGTCAGGAAACTGCCCGCCCTGTATAGGATAAAAGTGCGAGTGTAGCTCCAGGAGGTGCACACTTGTACCCAGCGGTGGATTCCCGAGGAAGACTGACCCGGGGATTCGCCGCCCAGGCCGGCCCAGGACACATCACGTGGTCTGCCGAGCGCGGCTCCATCACGGCCGCTCACGGACTGGAGCGACCGGCCCACCGGGGGATGCCCGATCTCCCGATAGTCCAATCCGCCCCTTGTACCCACTTTGTAATGGAGGCATTCCTGGGGAAGGGGGTCGGGATTAGGTTGGAGCTGAAAGCTGCACACAAAACTCTGGATTTTCACAACTATCTTGCACCTTTGGTCAGAAAAAGGAGGGGCAAAACTCTGCAGGTACTTTTGCCATGGCAACTTTCAAAGTAAAAGTGCAGATGTACTTTTCCTTCAAAACCTGGTGCAAAGACAGGGGGTAAAAAGAACCCATGGACTTTGCAGCAAGCCAGGCAGCTTGAAAATTGCCCCCACTAGTGTTACACAACTGTATTTAATGTATGCAATGTGGCCACGTTTTGGGCAGCTATTAAATGGGGTTTCGCACATCCACATTCTGAACTAACCTGACTCGAAATTTCAGAAGCTTTCTTGGCGCGCTGCATATCTGGGATATCCATACCCACTTGCATTCCTTTCCCTTTAATTTCAGTTTCCAGGTCTTTTCTGTATTCTTTCTGTAAAAAAATACAATTTGCAGTTCCACTACAAAATGTACATTAATTGGGTTACGCACACACCATTGCATTTATGTATACTTTTAATTGTGGTTTCCACAAATTGATTCGCACTAAGAACAAGCCATTTCAATGCGGTTTGGCAATTAAAAATCCTGTCAATGTACAATATTTCAGAACAATCAGCACAGTGAAGTCTGATTTGAAATAAAGTAACAATAAAAAAAGAGAATGATTCGACATAAACACTTCTGACACTTTTGTGCTCCCGTTCCTCAAAAACCGCTTTGAATTTTAAAACTCTACTTCTCCCCCAATTAGAGATTAATATGAAGTCAGTGATATTTGATGATTTCAAAGTTTTCATTTGAAAGTTTAGGAGAAGTTTGGGTTTAAAAGTCACTTTGTGGATATGTGCAGGAAATAAAATCCTTTCTGGTACTGCAGCACATCACCACCATGAAAGGCAGCATAGCAACGGGCTCGCACAGGCACAAGTCATGGGGCAGTGCGACCTGTGAACTTTACATAGCTGAAGGACTCGTCACATTAGTATAACAGCACAACTTGTTTACTATTTATTCTTTATTTGTGCCAGGAGCAGAAAGAAAAATGAAACTGTCAAATATTTCTGATAGACCATAATGGGAGCAACGTGCTGGCAGCAAGGGTCCTTTGGAGATTTTCCAACGCTAGGCAGGAGTAAACAGATTTGAGCCCGGGGGGCACTGGGAGATTTTTTTAAAAAGCCACAGAAGTGCAGTGGCAAATAACACCTTTGTGAGCAAGTTTCTGGGTAGCCCAGAAGGCATGAACCGATGGTTATTGGTGGCTTTTCCTCCTGCAGGCCGCAAATATCATTTTGAATATCCTGAACGTCCTTTCTATAACAGCTGCCAGATACGAACCATCGGGAATCCAGAAATAGTCAAAGAGAGGGTGAATTGATCCGGAATGAATTCTGGCATATCTCCTATGGTGTATGTCAACTCTTTTAAATTCTTAGGGGGTAAATTTCAGACTGCCCCTGGGCTGGCAAGCAAATCTACAAGGGGGGAACTTCCACAGAGTTTTTCTTTGAAAACGTGGGGTATGGGGACAGTGGGAAGCGCAGGTACTCGCGGACCCATGTATAGTGTTTTGCATCTGCAAAGTAAGCAAGGCAAAGAACTTGCTGGGAATTCAGGAGGAAATTGCATTTTGCAGTGCCTGCCCCAACCCCCACCTCGAAGCCTTGCAGGTAAAAAATAAACACTGTCATACAGGTGGGGCAGTATTCAAACCATGTTTTCCACAGGTAAACAAGCGCTTACCTGAGTAAAAACTTCGGAGAACTGCTCCCTACAACCGCCATGTATTGTTAAATAGATTAATAATTATGCGCTATAGGCTCCTGTTTCAGTACCCTCGTGGTTCCAGCTTTTCATCTTTTCTCTCCAAAACCAGCTCTGCATCCCTGCGATATACAGTATAGAGATGTGAATCGGTTCCAATTCCGGATCTGATTCACATCGTGATTTTTTTTTCGTCAGGCCCGATAAGGTTTTTTTTTATCGGCTGCGCCCAAGCCGATAAACAAAAAACCCACCCCGACCATTTAAAACTAATCCCTTAGCTTCCCCTACCCCCAAAAAACCTTTTACAGGTACCTGGTGGTCCAGTGGGGGTCCCAAGAGCGATCTCCCGCTCTCGGACCATCGGCTGCCACTAATAAAAATGGCACCGATGGCCCTTTGCCCTTACAATGTGACAGGGTATCCGTGCCATTGGCCGGCCCCTGTCACATGGAGGGAGCACTGGATGGCCCGCGCCATTTTTAAAGATGGCACCGGGACCTCCACTGGACCACCAGGTACCTGTAAAATGTTTTTGGTGGGGTCGGGAGGGTGGGAGAAGCCAAGGGATTAGTTTTAAAGGGTCAGGGTGGGTTTAGGGGTTATTTTTGTGTGCCGTTTTTCCCGCCCTCCCCCAAAACGATAAGAGAACCCCACGAACAATTTCTTGGGGTTTTCCTATCGGTTTCGGGGAGCCCCTGATTTCTGACGACTTTGAAAATATCGTACGATATTTTCAAACGTCAGAAATATGATTCACATCCCTAATACAGTAGAGGCACTTCTAAAGTACTACTACTAACTTTGTGGATCTAATGTCAACACAGACGTGGGAAAACGTTTTATTGAGAACTAGCTGTACCAGGCCACACGTTGCCGTGGCTCAGTCAGGTTTAATTTCACAATGCGCATTAGCTCTGCTCCGGCCGTCCCTACTCCCTCCCCCCTTCCCCGGCGGTGGACGGACTGGCTCGGCGACTCTTTTACCCTTTCCTCCCCCTCCTGTGTGTAACTGTCCGGCAGTCCCTACTCTCTCCGCCCTTCCCCGGCAGTGGACGGACTGGCTCGGTGACTCTTTTACCCTTTCTTCCTCCTGTGTGTAAGTGTCCGGCAGTCCCTACTCCCTCCCCCCTTCCCCAGCAGCAGAGAAACGGGCTGAGCCGTTTCTCGGAGTGGCGACTCGTCTGCCCTTTTCTCCTCCCCTCCGTGACACCCAGCACGTAGTGCAGAGCTCTATGGTCCGCACATGAGCGGTAGAGCTGCTCTCTACTGCGCATTTGCGGTCTGTCAGTCAGAGATAGCGTGTGTTGCTTTTACGTCCAACAGATGGCACTGGTTTTCCCCCCAAAAATGTTTTTACCTGTCCCAGATGTGACATCTATATAATATAGGTATATAAATACACGCGCGAAATCGAATGCAACGTTGTGTGAAAATTTGAAAGCAATCGGTGAAGAACTTTCGGAGATATAAGATTTTGAACAAATGAACATTTATATTTTTATTTATATAGATTGGATATTGTATTTTCTTCTGTTGAAAGTCAGGCGCAAGTAGTACTTACTTGACTTGCAATCTCTGAAGCCCTCTTGGCACGTTGTATATCTGGGATGTCCGTGCCTACTTGCATTCCCTTCCCTTTAATTTGAGTCTCCAAGTCTTTCTTGTATTCCTTCTAAGAAAGATAACAATTATTCAAATTGATAATGATATTTTGAGACTTTTTTTTTTTTACTTATAATTCAGTGATCCAGTTCTATAAAATGTGCCTTCTAGCCTTTGGGAAATTAACCTATTTGTCTAAAGTTAAAGAAAACCAAATTTTATTATTCCTCCAGAGTTTACGGATATAATGCTGTCCATGGCAGATAGATCTGACCTTCCAAATTCCAGCAAAATGGAATTTGTGAAAAACATTTGGAATATCCAATTTTCAATCAAAACTGGTTTAAATTGTTTAAATTGTTTAAACTTACTTTGACATAGTGAAAGCAATTTTCAAAAGCCATTTTTACCCAGTCTGAAAGCTGTGCATCCTATATAAAACGGGTAACAGTATGCGTGGGGATCAACAAAGCCCGGTCTTTACCCAAGGCTAGAAGCAGGTGGCCTCAGAGGCAGGGTTAAGTCAAGGGAGGCAATAGTGTGTGTAATGTTTGCATTGTTTTTCAGTGAAAAAAAGCATCTGTGGGCACTTTTTCCCAGGGCATTTTTCCAAGGGAATGCGCGCACCGTGCTTTCCCGTCAATAACTGGCACAAAGTCCGTAGATAAAAGAACCCGCTTATTTGCAGCTATCCGCGGAGTTTTGTAAATTGCAAATAATGCAGGATGATTTAATATTGCTTTTGTAGACAGATAAGAATACATTCTACATTTGCAACATGCTAAGCAGGTTTTCTCTGGTCCTGAAAAACCAAAGTTATCAGATTGGGGTTGATGCAGATTTGTACATAGAATTAATGGGTCAGCCTTGCCTCTGGATCTCACGTCTGTCTGTCAGTGCTAGCAGGATATTGGATGTTTTGTAGAGCAGAGCAAATGAGGGAAACCAACTACAGCTACGGTACTGACCCTACTGAACAAAGGAGCAATACTGAGAGTAGATCTTGGTGGAGATTCCCCTCCAGCCCTACAGGCCGGCGAGGGCATGTATATTACCTGGGCTTGTCATCTGGGTCATGGCAGGCTTTATAAAATTGGGATAAAAGGGGAACATAAGGTAAAAAATTAGAAAAGATTATTGCTTGTATAAGTGGCAGCTGGTCAAAGCAGCTCAAATGACAAAATACTGGACTGCATTCCATAGGTAATACAGAAAGCCCAAGTATCTGGGGACAGCAGCAGAGTTGAATACCTAAGCAGTTGGCAAATTTGTGGCGTCCCCTGGAAGTGCTGTGGCTGGTCTGATAACCTGCAATCAGTGTCTTTGAAGTAAATACTTTGACGTATGGCATGTTCATAGACCCAGTGTAGTTGCTGACAACTCAAAGCAACTGGCACACTAAAACGCTCCAAGCACTCATCAGAGCTGACAGAAAGGCCTACAGTATAAGGTACTGGATACCTCACAGAGCTAAGAACATGCAGGCATTCACCATTTCACTTTGAGCAAATCATGACACCTCCCGTTGCTTAAATTTAGAGAGTTAGGTCTTTTGTGAGAATTACAGAGCTGGGTATATTGAAGGCATTAGTCTAAACAGTTTATTACAGAATTCAATTCTAAACAGTTTATTATAGAATTAAAATCAAAAGAGCCTAAGGAAGGCATACGGTTACGTTAATAAAAAAAAAAAGAAAGGCTTACAGTATTTTAATTCTTTCAGAGTCTAAAGGAAAATGACTGAATTAACACAGATTTGAAACTTGTGACTGTAACATCATTGCCAAGGTTCCAAACCATGCTTTGAAGCCTTGGCAATGACTTTACTGTTCACAAGTTTCAAACTTGGACTAATTCTGCCATTCTTCTATATGCTATGATGTGTCATTGTACGCCAAGTGTTTCACTGGAAGTCTGTTAACATTCACTACAAACCTGGCTTGCAATTTCTGAAGCCCTCTTGGCACGTTGTATATCTGGGATATCCATACCCACTTGCATTCCCTTCCCTTTAATTTCAGTCTCCAAATCTTTCTTGTATTCCTTCTATTATAAAAAAAATATATTAAAAAAATACATTTGCAAGGCTAAGATCTTTATCAATCATAGGCCAGGATTTATCAAAATGCACTAAATATCACATGTGATAGGAAAAGGGGCATGTTTTATGGTAATAGGCTGTTTATTGCAAAGTGTGCTTTGCATAGGTATTAGCACAAACTGCGATAACTTTTTCACACTTTGTGATAAGTGCCAGAATTGTTGTATTTCCTACCTACAACCACTGAGAGAGAGAGAGAGAGAGAGTGAAGATTTGATGACCTTCAGAGTGAGAACATTGCACAAATCTCATCTTTTTGTGAGTTTCCTCACTCCGAAGGTCAACAAATCTTCACAAGAGTGCACTGTGCTGTTCGTACTTCGCACTCTGAATGTCAAAGTGGCCCCTAACCCCTACACTAATACCTAAACCTCATCTCGAGTAGCTAGGTGGGCCTCATTTCGAGGTATAAATACCTACCTAGTATGAGGGCCTTATAGCTAGTCTCAGTCTCTCTCTCTCCCTCCCTGCAGCTTAAAACACTATTTGTGAAAACATCACAAATAGCAATAAAGCCATATCACACAAATGAAAAAGGTGTCGTTAAAGCCATGTGATATGGCTTTGCAAAGCCAGCCCACTTGGCCAGAAATCCCACCCCAAACTTCTCCCCTTTTCCTAATTTGCATCACACCATGCGTTATGGTGTTTTCACATGTGTTAAAGGTGCTTTTCGCATGCGAAAATGCCATATAGCACTTTGATAAATGACCTCCATAGTTTTATATGGATCCAGCTGCTCAAGATACCACTTAAGAGAATTAATATCTCATTCTATGAAATCTTATTTTTTAATGACCTGTGTTTGGTAGGCAGAGCATATTCTGCTTCTAGAAGCCAATTAAATCTACTGCACAAATTATATGAGATCTCTAGCTATTTCTGGTAAGGTTGTGGCAAATCAAGGTACCATTTTTTATAATAACCATTTGCTGATCTGTTAGACAAACATCACCTTATATAAATAAACAACGGCAATTCAAATAATTTGGTGGCTTCTTGGCCTCAACAATGCAAAAATAAATCACTACCATTTTTGTTAACAAAAATGCATATATTAGGCACTGTACAATTGTGATATAATCCAAGAATCTATATTTAAAGCAGTGTTTAACAATAGCGAAATGAAAGAGGCAGCAAAATAATTAGAAGACTCCAATTTGCCAGGGTACTCAACTCATCCCAATTCACATTCAAACACAATAATTTAATTATTTTTATTTGACAAATTTGATGAATGACTTATGACCTGTTTCTAAGATATGAATTGGGGTGAACTGAGTACTTTTCAATTCTAGTTGTATATCGTTCAAACTTTCAATAGGATAGAAAATGAAAGGAAAAATGATGAGCATTATTGCTTCAAAACACATCTTAGTGGTACCAGGCAATTGGAGTCTTCTAATTACTTTGGGTCTATTTACTTTAGCTATAAGGATGAGTATAATGTAGATAATATCGCTATTGTTAGGCAGTGGCACTGCTTTGAATAGAGATTTATGGATTATATTAGGCAGGAAACAATTTGCATACACAGGAGACTTAATATATGCAGATTTGCATCATTATGTGTATTCATTCTGAATATCCTGAAAACCAAACCAGCTCTGGGGTCAACAGGACAGGTTTAAAAAGCTCTCAATTACATCCTATGCTAAAGAAAAGTTTGCATTACAAGTCCTGTATACCTCAGGAAAGTTGTATAAATACCCTTCAGCCAGGACCGGTGCTAGCGTTTTTTGCTGCCCTGTGCGAAAAATTACTCTACTGCCCCTCCCCCGATTCATTCAGTGCCTCTCCCCGGACCCATCAAACAAGCCCAGCTCTGTCCTGCAATTTATGTTTTTAAAAACTGACACGCCCCTCCCCCTTCCCCCCAGGACCCATGGATAGGGAAGGGTATTAGGTTCCCTAGGCAAATCTTACAGCCTTACACTTACACTTACTCTCACACACACACACACACACACACACCCTTTACAGAATCACACAATTAAATTATGCATTTATAATAAATTTTACATGAAAAAGAACATTCAAAAGTACAGTCTGCTGAGGCAATAATATCACTTACAACATGCATATTATATTTACATGCACTCTTGTGGTGCCAACCAGAAAACTCTGCAAAAAAGACACTTGGAACTTCTATGGAATTAGACTTTTTATAATGCGCATTGGGTGTGAGCTTGGCCCTCAGAAAGCCATGAAAAAACAGAATTGCCATTACACTATAGTAAACCTCCCATACCAAAACAACCCTAACAACCTTAGCTCTGAAAAGGCAACACTGCATACATTACACCAGGCCCTAGAATACCAATACAACTCTTATTAGGAAATCAGGCTGCTATAGATCCCTTCACAGAAATTACATGCCAACAAAATATCTCACCTCAATCACATATGCAAAACACAGACAGACCCTCACCAAATACAGAATAAAGAGATCAGAAAGTATAAACAGAAATGTGCTGAGAAAAACTGAACTGGAACCCACAACAAGCCAGCCTCTACATGCAGAGCAACAATGGAAAAACAGAAAAATTACCATTCTTCATAAAAACATTAAATAATAAAATCAAGAAATATAAAATAATCATAATAGTAAAATTATATTCATAACAAGAATAAATATTTCAAATAGTTAATGACTAGGACACACAACATTTCTCAAACACCAATAAAATATTTCAAAATATCTGATGAATAAAAATCCAATAATTAAAAAATGTTCTATTCTTCCCTCCCCATAAGATTAAATATTTCGAAAGAGCAGAATATTCAAATTAAAACTAATAAGGATTACAAATATCTCCTGCTCTCCATACCTGTGATCTTCTGATTTCCAGTCACCCTGAGATTGTTGTGGATTGGGGGAATAGGGATGCCCAAATGTTATCTTCCCTCTCATACACACGCATCATAATACATTCATTTTCTCACACACTCCCTCTCTCTCACACACTCGCACCATAATACATTCAATTTTTCACACACTCCCTCTCTCTAACAATCACAGTCTCCCTCTCAGATACATTATGTGTGTGTACCTGGGAGAGCCTATATATGACACATGGGCTCTCACAGGCACACAAACATACACACAGGCTCTCACACAGACATATTAACAGGCACACAGGCTCTCACACAGACACACACACATAGGCTCTCACACAGACACACATGCACAAAAACGCAAGCTCTCAGACACACACATGCTCTCAGTCACTCACACACATACACACATGGCCTCCTTTTATCTTCGGTTCCAGAGTTGACTTGGCATGTTTTTGGGAGCTGTTGACACATGTGCTGCTGAAAAGTGCATGAGGGCGTCAGATACTCCATGGGCCGGTTTTGAAAAATCCCCTGGGCTGATATTTTCCTGGAATCCGCCCCGGGGGCTACAGCGTCACTATGAAAGTATTCCACTCTCAGCAGTATCAGTGGTTGCCTGGACAGCGATGCTGGTAGCTGCCTGAAGCCAATCCAGGCAACCGTTGATGCCAATTGTATTGCTTCCCGATGACCTGTGCTCTTTTGGAGTGTCTGAGACAAAAAGCACTCCTGGGATCAGAGGGAGATGGGGAGTTGGGGGGACGGGACCCCCTTCCATGGTAATATTAGCGTCACCAAGGGGGAGGGGAGCTGGACTGCCTTCTTGGGCTTTGAGGCAGACACTTTTCTTTATGTTAATAGGTAGCCTGGAGGGGTGGGGACCACAGGCTGCAGGTCTGATTTTCCTATCCCCGTTGGAGGGGATCAGAGCAATGGGACCAGGCTTTTTTTTTTTTTTTAACACAATGTATGCTGTTTAACTTAGCTTTAATCTAAAGTTATCCAGTCACACAAGGCTGGAGAGCTTTAATCCTAACCGTCAATATTCAAAAGATAGATGGCTAGGCTTACAGTTTTCCAGCTGTAGGTAGTCAGATAACTTTAATCAGGGACATTCAGCTGGGCAAGTTATTTGTTCTTCTTTTTTTGAATATTGGCTTCTATATTTTTTATTGGAACACAATTTATTGTCTTGGTGATCCTCTGAGCCTTGCAGGTAAAATTCTGCTCCTCATATCACGAATCGGTGCAACTCCCGTACTTTGCGCTGAAGGCCAAATTTTAATATCCCAGTGCTTGCAAATACCAGGAGGTACACATGTAGTTGGGCTGTGCGTGTGCTGAGCGCATTTTTGCAATGGCCTGGCCATGTGTGTATCTCCTGGGGGGGGCGGTGCGCGGCGGGACAGTGACCATTAGGCCCTGTCTCGGGGAAGCGTGCACCGGCAGCCAGCCGGCCCACGGAACTTACTGCTGCTCGAAGGAGCAGGTAAGTTCGAAAATTTTAAAAAGAGGTTAGTTAGGATAGGTTTAGGGGTCAGGGAGGGGAAAAGAGAGGAAGGTAAGCTAGGGGGATAGGAGCGAACTGGGAGGGAACTGGTGTAGGCCCGATTGTGTCACCAAGTGTTTGAAACTAAAATCCTCCCTCCCCCCTTACATGCGAGTTGCATCCCAACCGCACATGCATGCACGATATATAAATCAGGCACGCATGCGTGCGCGGGAATTGTATTTTATTACATGCGCACGGCGACACACACATGTTTTAAAATCGCCACATCCATGTGCGCACACCGGGAACTGCACACTCATGGACACACTCGTGCATCTCTGAAAATCTGCCCTTGAGTGAATAACAGCCCAGCAGTCTTTGAAGGTACGTAAAATAGGAATAATGGCTTAAGAGTGGTCTCTGGGCACTGCTACAAGAAAAAGTGCATATTGTTTATTACAACAGTGGTGAAGATGAAGAATAACATGTATTAGGCCAAAAAAAGAAATGAGAATTGGGAACAAGATCAAAAGGAAAAACAATGGATTTGAGAAATAGTCGTGTCATGTCAATACTTTCAAAAAGAAATCTAGCAGTTTGTTGTACTTTAAGCCAAGAAGTAAAAAGGGAATGTAGCATTCAAAAATGTTTTCTCAACTGACCTGACTGATGATTTCTGATGCTTTCTTTGCTCTTTTGATTTCAGGAATGTCTGAGTTAAGTTCCATTCCTTTCCCTTTTATTTCACTTTCCATATCCCTTCTATATTCTTTCTGTGGAAAAGAATATTCATTTGAAAACATAGAGAAGATTATTTCAGATAGTGTGCAGAAATTTAGATTAATCAAAGAAAACAGAGAGGCCAAAATAACCCAATGCAAAATACCAACATTCATTAAAAGAATTGAGCAAAAATGGGTTCATACCCCAAAAAAGGCAAACAAGTGCTCGAAACTTGAAATATTATAATGATGATCATAATGGCGTCAGAGTCCAAAGCGGTACTTGCGAGTACTTTTAGTCACATTGATAGGAAACATTCCCGGGGGAGTGCTTAAGTTAGGGGAGGGAAAAGGGCACATGCAGATTCCATTTTCTAATCTTCATGCCTACTTTTCCAATAAAATTCTAGTGGCAGAAAAAGCAGGTGAAATTCACCACATGTACTTGTATCTAATGCGAGTTTCAAAGCAAAAGTACGCATGGTCTTTGCCCCAGTGTGGACAGGTTGAAAAGTTCCTGTAAAGTTTTAATGATGTCATATGTGATCCTCAGCGCAAACACACTGTGTAATATAATCTTTAATTCAATATAAAAACACATTTTAAAAGCACAAATTCAGGATCCCACAAACAATAAAAAAAAAGAACAGTGTCAGGTATGCTTCACACTGACACTTTAATTTTTATATAGAACAATAGAAAGGATCAAGCTTCATTAACAAACACAACTTTGCAGAAAGAAACAGTCGCAACCTTTTCAAAGAGCAGGACCAGACCTGAGTATGTATGAATACTGAAGAAAGTCATATGATCTTTATTCCTCCTATAATAGCACTCTAATTAATGAAGTGTCATAGCAACAAACTCCGAAATTATGCAAGTCAAATAACTTTGATTTGAACAATAGGCACATTTTCAATCAGAAAGAATCATAGCTACATCATACTACATTTCTGTTCAATGTAAACCGAACTGATTTGTAACTCCTTACAGAATTTCGGTATATAAAACCTGTTAAATAATAAATAAATAAATCAGTATTGGCCAGTTCACATTAAATTTACCACCAGCAATCAAGCATCATAGAAACATAGAAAATGACGGCAGAAGAAGACCAAACGGCCCATCCAGTCTGCCCCAGCAAGCTACGCAGTTTATCCATTTTTTTTTTTTTTAAATCTTCCCCCCCTTCCTTTTTTCTCCCCTCCCCCGTCACTATTGGCTTCCAGCACCCTCCGGCCCCAATTCCCTTCCACCCCTCCACCAATGCAGAGAGCAGTGCCGTATCCGCATCCCAATGAACATCCAGCTCAATCAGGGGTAGCAACTGCCGCAATAAACGGCCACACCCCTGCCCCATACTCTCCTATCAATCCTTACACACTAGCACGAGTCCATTGACACAAAAAGACCTTTCACAATAAGGTAGGGCATAATTGTCAACTCGGCCCCGCAAGTGCTTGAACGGGTAATGCAAGCATCTAGCTATGAGCAACAAAAGCTATATTTTCTCTTGATGGTTTATGGGATATTATTTTGATAACTATGGTTATGGAAGCATTCTATACTAATATCCTGCAAGATGGATTCGTCCCCTTAACTTTTGTTTATAATAATGCAGCTTGCTGCTTTCTTTTGTTCCATATGAACTAGGAACTATAGCATCCCCAGGAGCAGGTGCGAGCATCCCAACACCCAGCTGTTGTCAGGTTTGGGCCTCCATTAGCGCTCTGCTGAATATTCATATTAAGTTATATTTACTTATTTCTACATGTTATAGACTGTCCTTCTGCATGGCTGCTCCTGAATAACTGACCTCTGTGTAACCCCTGCCTGAGGTTTGCATGGGTGCAGGGGCTCACAGGGTTCTTGGGGGCCAATAGACCAACTCCAAACACTCTCTCTCAACTCTCTTTTACTGAAAGGGGAGGAATCTCTCCTCCAAGTTCTCGGTCTCATCTTTATCTGTGCAAGGGTTGTTCTCTACCAGGTCAAGGGAAACCCTTACCCTCCAGAGTTCGGACAAGTGAGGTTCCAAAGTAGGCAGGGGTATTTTTGTTTGGAGAGAAACAAATCTGTCCATTAAAATTCATTCTGTGCACAGAGTCCAAAATTCTCTCTTCTAAGTGGGGGATCTCTGAATATCTTAATTTTGTCTTACTCACAGTTCTCCAGAATCGCTTGCTGGAAAAGGGATCCCACCAGGAACACCACAGCTCTCTCAATGTTCCTCCTTCAGGGCAAGAAGGGAGCAGCAAAATCCTCCTCCCAGATCTTCCAACTGAAAATGTCTTTCCTCAAATACTGGGAAGTCACTTGCAGTGGGTCATCACCATATCTCTGCCCTCACCGAGGGTCTTCCCTATCTGGCCCCTCCCCAGAAAGAGACTTCTCTGTCATCTCTCTCCAGGCCAAAAACCAGGGGTCTCACAAAGAGCTTTCTTCAACTAAAAACTGGAAAAATCCCCAAAAAACAACCCAGAAAGCAAAACCCAACCAGCCAAGTAGTGACGACAGGCTGGAGTGCCTGAACTACTGCAAAGGTAGGTCCAAAAACAACCGCGGCTAAACTCTTCTGCTTCCTTTCAGTCCAAAATCAGACTGCACTGCCCCACTCTCTCAGGGAGAGAAGCTGCTTAATACCACATGGGGATGGCCATCCCAGCACCATCAACTGGGAGGGGATGTACTGAATGGTGCCTTCCCTAGTTCTGACCTTCTTACTCGGGCCTTTCTGGTAATTAACCCAAATAACTATATTTATTCGAGGAAAATGTGGCAATGTAAAACATATATGATACTATCACAATGGTATGATCATTATTACAATAGCTCAGCTTTCAAGCACTTGGGACTTTTTGTGCTGCTTTTAAAAATAGTGTGAACACCTTTTACCCCACGCTCTACTGGTGCATGTAAAGGTTTAGCACATTCTCTGCACAGTACCCTGCAAGAAATGTACTTTCTATGTCATCAATAACCTTGCCGCAATAATGTACCTCACTTAATATCTGTGCAGCATTTTTCACTCGAATCAAATCTGGTGTATCTTCCAACAACGTCAGTCCTTTTCCTTTCATCCCTTCTTCCAAATCTTTTCTATATTCTTTCTAAAAGATAAAAGAAAATTATTGTGTCACAATAAATTGTGTGTATGACCTTGGTAAAAAAAAAAAAAAAAAAAAAATCGCTCTTATTAGCTATCTGAGCTAGTTTCTTTAAAATCTCCTATGAAATATATATTACCTGAAGTACATTTATCAAAGCTGAAAAAGAATTATAAATGAAGAAATAAATGCACCAAAATGAAAAAAAAAATGTTCAGTAGTTGATTGCTTCCCTTCACTTGAAAAATGTCTCGCTTGTGCTTCTCTACATATTTATTCTCTTTGTATTTTAGATCTGCATATACATAGAAAAGCAGCATCCTTTTTAAATGATAGAGTGAGTTTACTACAGTTAAAGCCTTGTGTTTTCTGTGATTCTGTGGTTCTGGCAATTGCTGTAGAATTAAAAAAAAAACTGTCTACCTCTGATGACTTTTACTGCTGTTACTACCATTGCTTTAACTCTCTCCTCCCACCAGATCTCATGATTCTCTTTCTCGCTCTCTTCCCCATAAAACTTCCCATTTTTTCTCTCCTTTCTGTAGGCCATCATAGCTCTTGTCTTTACACTGATTCTGTTTCCCTACCACTAGCTTGAATTGCCCTTTCTGTCTCTACTGCTGTAATTCAATTTAAGCAGAGATGTGCATAGTAGGATTGCATTATAAACTGGAGGCATGGATGAAGGAAAAGAGGGATGGAAGAAAATGAAAGGAGGGATGATGAGAGACTTTAAAATTATGGCAAACTGAAGGAGCTAACAAATCAGATTCACAGACTGAAGAAAAACAAATCACTGGGATTGGATGGTATTCACCCAGGAATTCTGAAGGAACTCAAACATAAGTTGAAGATCTGTTCCAAGTGATTTGCAACCTATCATTTAAAACAGCCATGGTATGAAAAGCCTGGAGGATGGTCAATGTGACACCAATTTTTAAAAAGGGCTTCACGAGTGTTCCGGGTGAAGCCTGATGTTTGTGTTTAATGGGGAGAGTCAACATGATTTTGGCAAAGGGAAGTCTTGCCTTACCAGATTGCTAGATATTTTGAAGGGGTAAATAAGCATGCAGATAAAGATGAGCAAGTTGATTTTCAAAGGACATTTGGATTTTCAAAGGACAATTCCCTCATGAGACCCTCATCTTGAAACTGAGAAGTCATGGGACAGGAGAAAGTGTCCTGCTGTGAATACGTAGCTGGACAAAAAGTAAGAAACAGAGTGTAAGACTAAATGGTCAGTTTTACAAATGGAGAAAGGTAATTAAGGAGGGCCCCAGAAGTCTGTACTGGGAGCTGTGCTATTTAGTGTATTTATTAATGATCTGGAGAAAGGATTAATGAGAGGTGATTACATTTGTAGATGACACAAAATTGTTTTGAGCAGCAGATTATGAGGAACAGGAGAAGGACCTTGTCAAATTATGAGACTGGACATCTAAAATAGCAAATGCAATTTGATGTGGAAAAGTGCAAAGTAATGCATGATGTAAGGAAAAATTGTTATGTTTCGGTATGGCAGTGAAACCTGGGCCAAGGTGAGAGGTGTCGCCACCCACAGGGAGGTGCCCTGTGGGCCTTACTATCGGTAGATGTGGTCAGTAGCTAGGATAAGCTGTAGAGTTGACTTTATTATGGGAGAGAAAGAGCATAACCCGTGGAGTGGGGTATGCAGAAATAAAACAGTTTGTGTGCAGAACCCGAGGAGCGGATAGTACAATCCGAGTAGAGTTCTGGAGCTGTGGAGTGAATCCAGGGGGATACCTCAGATGAGACAATCCGGTAGTGGCCCGCAGCGTGGGGTAAGCTGAGGATGACTGGGCGAGGTAGATGATGTAGAACAAATCTGAGGTCCTAGAGCTCAGACAAACACAGATGTAGCAGCAGCACCTGCAGCACAGGATAGAGGTAGCAAGTCCTGCTGGAGAGAATGCGGTAGTGGCCCCAGGCACGGGGTACACAGCAGGGAATTCCAGCAAGTCATGGCAGAGAGAAGTTGAATGGTACTCACAAGGCTTGGTTCCGAAGATAGGCAGGAAGGCCCTCCGAGGAGCGGATAGCCTAGGGATGCGGAACAGCCCCCGAGGAGCGGGTACTCAGAGCATTCCCCTCCAACACAGGAACCACTTCTCCAAGGAGAAGTGGATTCAGCAATGAGAAGAACTCCTTGCTAACTTGTCCAAGTGCAGGTTCAATCAGCTTAAGTACAGCGAGGTGGTGACGTCATGTGGAGGGGACGCCCCCGAGGTTCCCCCCATGACATGAATAAAAGATGATCCGTGCGCTAAGTAACTCCAGGTACAAAATGGTGGTCGGCATCGCCCATGCCGTTCTGGGGATGCCAGGGAGGTCAGCGTTCTCTGGTGGAGACCGCCATTCTTCCAAGAATCGATGAAGTAGCCAAAAAAGAGGTGAGCATGAGAGGTTGCAGCCTTCTGCAACCGATGGGTGCAACAACAATAATCCCAACTAAAGGTACACAATGTTGATTTCTGAGTTAGGAGTCACCACTCAGGAAAAAGAACTTGGAGTCCTTATGGACAATACCTTGAAATCTTTGGCAAATTGTGCAGCAGTAATCAAAAAAAGCAATCTGAAAAGTTAGGAACTATTTGGAAATAAATAGAGAACAAAACTGAGAATAACATAATGCCTTTGTATACACCCTAAGGGGGTAATTTTCAAAGGAGTTATGTGCATAAATGTAACTACTATTGTAGCAATTTTCAAAAGCCATTTACTCACGTAAAGTGCACTTATGCGAATAAATCCTATGGACGATTCAATGGCATATATTGTAGCAATTTTCAAAAGCCCACTTACTCGAATAAAGTGCATTTACATGCGTAAAACCCAGTTTTACGCATGTAAATGCTTTTTAAAATCAGACCCATAGTGCGACCACACCTTGGGATGAATTTTCATAGAGTACGCACATAAGTAGCATCTATTCACAGACATGCTATTTTATAAAACATCAAACATATGTACATATTTTTTTGCTTTAACAAAGTACATATACACATGTAAAAAGGGGGGTGGTCAGTGGTGATTCAGGGAGAGGTCTACATTTATGCATGTAAGTTATTTTAAAAGGCCACGCGCATACATTTGACAACTTACTTGCATAATTTTGCACCTGATAGTTATCTTATGAATGTGATATTAAATAGATAGAAAAGGTACATTTGTTCAATGCATTGAAATGGTCACTTTCAATGTATTGAATGTACAGTAGACCCTCGAGTTACAACCAGCTTGACATACGAACAGCTTGGGTTACATCAAAATTTTAGTTTTGAGTTACAACCAAAGTCTTGAGTTACAATCTGAATGCCGGCCAAGGCCATGTGTATCCGCTCGTGCATGCGGTTGCTTCTAATTTGGGCGTTTTTTCCTGTCAATCGCGTTTTTTTTTGGGCTTGGTGGGGTGGGACTTCTGCTCTCCTGTTGCAGTGATTGCTGCTGCTGCTCCCGATGAGGCCTGTCCATCTCAGGCACAATCAGAGCTGCAAATGTTCACAGGAGCACATAGGCAGACCTGGCACGGCATTCCAGCAAGCAACAGCATCACTGGTGACCAAGGAAGCTTCTGTGCAGCAGCAGAAAGGGAGTGTCACACTCAGCTGACTACAGCAAGGTATCAGGAGGGGATGAATGAGTATGCTGGGAGGGGGAAATGAGTGTTTGGGGGCCAGAGATGTGCTCTGAGGGGGCGAGAGGGGGGAATCCTCCCCCTCCTCCCTTCCTGCAAGCCAAAGATGTCAACTTGAATGGTGAGTACAGTATAAAATTGTTGTTTCTGGTAGGCTAGGCACATTTTATAACTTTTTGGTGAGTACACTAGACAAATTATAGGTGTTTCTGGTAATTACGCACATTTTATAACCCTTTTTTATTATGAGGTTCAGAATGCATTATGGGTATTTCCATTATTTGTTATGGAAAAAATAGTCTTGACTTACAACTAACTTGAGTTACAACCAGCCCTCTGGAACGAATTGAGTTCGTAAGTCAAGGGTCCACTGTATTTGCAAGAAAGCATATAGTAGGGATGTGCATTCGTTTCATCCGTTTCCCATTACATGTCAATTGGATGTGCATTCGTTTCATATGTTTCATACGTTTCGTATTACATGCTTGTATAGGAAACGGATGAAACGAATGCACATCCCTAGCATATAGTATACGCACACATGTTGCAGAGTAAAGGTACACATATTTTATAATATGTGCATATTTGATATTCATGGATTACAAAATACTATCATTAATATGCACACAGCCATGTATGTGTGTATATGCTGCCATGTGCAGTTATTTGAAAGTTATCCTTCTTGAGTATTATGGCAGTTCTAATCACCCCATCTCAAAAATGACATTGAAGACATAGAAAAGGTATAGAGAAGGTGATGACAGTGATCAGTGGAGGGGAGAAGAGAGGGAAGATGTTAATAGTTGTGACTGGGGGGAAGGGAGACAAAGAGAGGGATCATGGTGGTGGTGGTGGTGGTCGGGAGGATAGGGGAAGGGGGGTGTTGGCAGTAATGTGGTGGCAGTTGAGAAGGTGAGCAAAGTGCAGGGTTATTGGTGGTGGTGGTGGTGGTGGTGGTGACAGCGGTGGGGTAAGTAGAAAGGGGGACAGAGAGCAGGGATGTTGTTGGTGGCAGGGGGTGGAAATGGAAGACAGAGTGGGGATGTTGGTGGAGGTGGTGGCAGCAGAAGGGTGAGACGGGGAGACAGAAAGGAGGTGTTGGTGGTAATGGTGGCAGCAGGGGAGTGGAAGGTGGGAAGGGGGACAGGAAAGTGGGATGGTGATGGTGGGTGGTGGCAGGGGGGACAGAAAAAGAAGATGTGGTGCTGGTGGTGGTGGAGATGGAGGTGGAGGGAGGCAAGGGGAGACAGAAGTGGTACACTTTTTCACTTGGCCATTGGTGCCAAATTGCCTGGCTATGACTCTGCACAGAGCAGTGGTTCAGCCCAAAACAGCACTGGCATGACTGTATTGTGCTTCCAACAAGGGCACAGGGTAGCATGAATGGAGCGATGTTTACATCCCTAAACAACAATGGCATGATTGCATTGAGCCTCTAATAAAGCATTAGGGAAATCTCCACAAAGTAGCAGATATAACCCTAAAGATCAGTGGTATAATTGCATCAGAAGTCCAAGAAAGCCATCACATAACAGATTTTGGACAAGCTTTGGACAGGTAAGAGAGGAGGACTGAGAGCTCCAGTGGAAGATATGGGCAAGGGAGAAATGGGAAGGGGGGGGGGGGGGAGAGAGAGTGGAAGAGGAATTGGATTCAGATGACAGCCAACACGGGCCCTGACTTTTACAGTCCGGGGTACTGATCCACAGACAAAAGGGAAAAAGCATAAGACTACTTCAAAAGCTAAGTCCATATGTAAAACATGTCAGCACTGTCAGAAATTTCAATAAGGTTCATCACCCAATAAAAATGTTGCTAGCAGTAACATTTTATGGATTATCATAAGTTTTGGGAATAAATGCATGGAGCGGCAGTTACTACCGTAAGATTTTTCTGGGCAAACTGGGTGGACCATTTGGTCCGTTTCTGCTGTCATTACTATTTTACTATGGGCCGGATTTTAAGAGGTACGTGTGGGCGTACATTTGTGCTCGCAACCTGGCACGCACAAATGTATGCCCGATTTTATAACATGTGCGCGCAGCCACGCGCACATGTTATAAAATCAGGGGTCGGAGCGCGCAAGGGGGTGCACACTTGTGCACCTTGCGCGCGCCAAGCCCTAGGGGAACCCCGATAGCTTACCCCGTTCCCTCCTAAGCCACTCCGAAATCGGAACGGCCTCGGAAGGAACTTTCCTTCCGCCCCCCCCCCCCACCTTCCCCTCCCCTCCCCTCCCTTCCCTTCCCTAACCCACCCCCCCAGCCTTACCTAAACCCCCCTCACCTTTGTTTAATAAGTTGCGCCTGCCTTCGGGCAGGCGTAGGTTGCACGATTCCCTGGCACGGCCGCTGTGCCGGAGGCCTTCATCCCACCCCCGCCCTGCCCTCGCCCCTTTCACAAAGCCCCGGCACATACACTCATCCCAAGGCTAGCGCGCATCGCCGAGCCTATGCAAAATAGGCTTGGCGCGCGCAGGAGCAGTTACGCGTGTAAATCCTGAGGATTTACGTGCGTACGGTGCGTACGGTGGCGCTCGAGCCCTTACCTCCTCTCCGGGTCCCGGGGCCTTGCCGCGATCCGCGGACTCGGGGCTCGGTCAGGCCGCGGTGGGGGGGCCTTTCCCCGTGCGGGACGCCGCCAACCTTCGCGGGAGACTCCTCCCCCTCGGGGGAACGCGCGCGCGCGAGGGTCGGGCTTTTCTGCTGTCAGCACCCGGATGTGCTGACACACCTCCCCGTGACGTCAGACGCCGACCGGGGGATTTAAACGAGGCACTTTCGTCTCCAAAGTGCCTTGCAACGAGGGTTCCTTCACCCGAAGAGCTAGTTGCCGTCGTTCCTGTTCCCCACTGCTTGTCTTCAGCCTGCCTTGACTCCGGTCCGTGACTCCGACTCCTGTTTGTCTTCAGCCTGCCTTGACTCCGGTCCGTGACTCCGACTCCTGCTTGTCTTCAGCCTGCCTTGACTCCGGTCCGTGACTCCGACTCCTGCTTGTCTTCAGCCTGCCTTGACTCCGGTTCGTGACCCCGACTCCTGCTTGCTCGCCGCCTGTCAAGACTCCGGATTCGTATTCCACTCCTGGGTTTCTTCGTCCTCGCCTAAGTCCCAGCGGTCCGGGTCCCTACGGGCTCCTCCTGGGGGGACCTCGGACTTCCAGGGCGAAGATTCCTAAGTCCTAGCGACCCGGGCTCCCACAGCTCCTCTGGAGGAGTCACGGGTTTCCAGGTGAAGCTCCAATTGCCCAGTGGGAGCTCTGCCTACCGACTGTTCCCTCGGGTCAGTCGGCCTAAGGATCCACTTCCGGATTTCCTCCGTCGCAACAGCTTGCAAGGCCATGGATCTGGCAGACCTCGCCGGGCTACAGGCCATTCCGGGTTTGGCCCAGCGTTTAGTTCAGCAACAGCAGGTCCTGGACTCCCTGGCTGCAACAGTAGAGCGGCTGGCCGCTCGCATGGATGCCGAGCCGCCCGCACCTGTTCCGGTACCAGTACCCGCTCCAGCACCACTGGTAACCCTCCAGTCCCCTACGCAGCTTCCAGCGCCATCTCGCTATTCCTGGGATGCCAAGGCGTGTCGAGGGTTCTTAAACCAATGTTATGTGCGCTTTGCACTACTGCCTAACCAGTTTCCTACAGATGGCGCCAAGGTGGCGTGCATTTTTTCCCTTTTGGACGGACGGGCCCTGAACTGGGCTTCCCCCATGTGGGAGAATAATGATCCAGCGCTGGGGGATTTGAACCGTTTTGTGGAAGAGTTCAAAGCGGCTTTTGATGAGCCAGCACGACAGGCTTCCGCTACCTCAGAGTTACTCCAGCTCCGGCAAGGAACGCGGACTTTGGCGGACTACGCGTTGGAATTCCGCACGCTCGCCCACGAGGTAGGCTGGCAGGATGAAGCTCTTCGGGGCGTGTTCCTGGAGGGCTTAGCCGGCCGTATTAAGGACGACCTAGCGGCTCGGGATCTGCCAGAGACCCTTAGTTCCCTTATTGACTTGGCGGGCCGAATTGATCGGCGTTTGCAGCAGAGGGCGAAAGAGGGGCGCCCTTTTCGACGCTTGACGTCTGTGACTCCTAAGATCTCGAATTCGGGGTCACGGGGAACTACAACTTCACCAGCAACTTCCTCAGACGAGCCCAATGCAACTGGGTCGCTCGTCTTGTCGCCCGAAGAAATGCAGCGACGTCTGCGACTGAGGCTGTGCCTGTACTGTGGCGGTAAGGGTCACATACCTTGCACAGTGTAAGGAACGGGCGGAAACTCCCGCGCCTAGTGTAATGGAGTAGTGTCCCTAGGCTTCCTTAGCGGCTGCTCCTCAATGTACCATACCGGTAACCTTGGAATATCCCGGTTGGTTCCTTCCTCACGCAAGCCCTAGTCGACTCCGGGGCAGGAGGCAACTTCATTACTAAGGATCTGGTGCAACAGCTGAGTCTTCCTACACGATCTAGGACTCCTGCCTTACGGGTAACCTCTATTCAGGGTACTCCTCTGTCTGGGTGCATTTCCACAGAGACCTTACCGTTGATTTTGCAGACGGGCATATTGCACACTGAGGAGATTTCGTTGTTGGTTTTGGAGAAAGCTGTACATCCGGTGGTCCTTGGTTTACCCTGGCTCCAAAAACACTCTCCTGTGATTCGCTGGAAGGACTTTCAGATCACTTGGTGGAGTTCTGAGTGTTTCCAATCCTGCCTCCAAATGAAAAAATTCCAACGGATTCCGCTGGCTCTCATCACTCCGGTATTACCGGCTCCATATGCAGAGTTTATGGATGTCTTTTCCAAAGAGAAAGCGGAATTGTTACCGCAACACCGACCTTTTGACTGTGCGATAGAGTTGCTCCCGGGTACTACTCCCCCTCGGGGACGGGTATACCCGTTGTCTCAGGCTGAGACCCGGGCTATGTCAGAATACATCACCGAGAATCTGGCTAAGGGCTTCATCCGCCCTTCAAAGTCTCCCGCGGGAGCAGGTTTCTTTCTTTGTTGCAAAGAAGGACGGAGCCTTGCGGCCTTGCATAGATTACCGTGGGCTCAATGCTATCACCAAGAAGAACCGGTACCCGCTTCCCCTCATTCCGGAATTGTTGGATAGACTCCCAGGGGCCCAAGTTTTCACTAAATTGGACCTCCGCAGGCGCATACAACCTGGTCCGAATCCGTCCCGGGGATGAATGGAAGACGGCGTTCAACACCCGGGACGGCCATTATGAATACCTAGTGATGCCGTTTGGACTGTGCAATGCTCCCGCCGGTATTCCAGCACTTAATGAACGAGATTCTGCGAGAATTATTGCACTCTTGCGTAATCATCTATTTGGACGACGTTCTCATACATTCCCCGGATCTTACCTCCATCGGCAACATGTGAGAGACAAGTACTCCAGATCTTACGAGACCATCATTTTGTATGCAAGTTGACAAATGTCTCTTTGAGCAAGAGTCGTTACCCTTCTTAGTGTATATTGTGTCCTTACTACTGGTTTCCGAATGGACCCCAGTAAGTGTCCGCCATCAGGAAGTGGCCCCGTCCTGAGGGCTTACTTAAAGCGTTTTCGCACTTTTTTTGGGGTTGTTGCTAACTTCTATAGACAACTTTTATTCCCCAGTAGACTCTCGATTGGTGGCACCTTTACCCGCTCTTCACTCGGAAAGGGGGCAAACACCGTCTTTGGCCTAAGGGTGGAGGGCCTGTTGAGGCTTTTTGAACAATTTAAAGGAGGCGTTTCTCCGGGATACTTGTTTACGTCACCCGGATCCCACGCGGCCATTCTTTTGTCGAGGTCGATGCTTCTAATATTGCTGTGGGGGCGGTCTCTCGCAAGCCTCTACTTCCGGACATCTCTACCCTGCTCCATATTTTCCAAAAATTCTCGTCAGCCGAGTTGTAATTACGGCATTGGGGATAAGGAGTTGCTGGCTGTCAAACTTTGCACTGGGAAGAATGGAGACAGTGGTTGGAGGGTTCTCTTCATCCGGTCACGATTTATACAGATCATAAAAACCTGGAGTTTCTCAACCAGGCCCAACGACTTAATCCCAGACAAGCACGTTGGTCCTTTTCTTTAAACCGTTTTGATTTCATACTAAAGTATCATCCCGCCTCGAAGAATGTACGGGCTGATGCGCTCTCTCGTTATGAAATCCAGGAGGGAAAGGAAGACCTCCCACAACACATCATTGATCCGCTAGAATCCAGGTAGCCAGTACCACAGTTTCCGCTCTAGGACGAGTTGTGGTTTCCCGCAGAGATCGCAGGAGGGTGTTAGCCTGGGCCCACAACTCCCTCTCGGGGGGTCATGCCGGCAGGGAGAGGACGCTCGATCTGCTAAACCGCTATTACTGGTGGCCTCGAATTCGTCAAGATGTACGGTTATATGTGGATTCGTGTCCAGTGTGTGCCCGGCAAAAACCGTCTAGTGGCCGGCCCTGGGGGCTTCTGCCAGCCGCTGCCCGTTCCCGCGGAACCATGGTCCCACATAGCCACGGACTTGTAGTGGATCTGCCACCCTCGGAAGGTAATACGGTGATTTGGGTAACCGTAGACCGCTTTTTCAAAAATGATTCACCTGGTACCCTTGCCTAAGCTGCCCTCTGTGCCTGAACTCGCGCTCTTGTTTACTCAACACATCTTCCGGGCTCATGGACTACCACAGAGTATCGTATCTGATAGAGGACCACAGTTTACGGCCCGTTTCTGGCGTGCCCTTTGTAAGAAATTTGGGGATACAGTTAAATTTGTCCATGCGTTTCACCCCCAGACTAATGGTCAGACGGAGCGCACGAATCGCACTCTTAAAACCTTCCTCCGTAGTTTCATCTCTGAAAAGGGAACTAACTGGGTTTCTCTTCTGCCTTGGGCAGAGTTCGCCTACAACAATCATACCCATGCGGTCACGGGACAAACACCTTTTCAGATTGTGTTGGTCGACACCCAAGGCCTCCGATACCGGTTCCTATTTCCATTCCATCACTAGCTGCCTTAACAGCAGCACGTCAAGTGCATCATCTCTGGAAGGGGATTCAACACAGACTGACCACTGCAGCGAAAAAGTCCTCAGCAGTTCGCTAATCGTCATCGACGTCCAGCGCCAGTCTTCCTGCCGGGTACCAAGGTGTGGGTTAAGCACCCGGAACCTCCAACTACCTAACCGTTCTCGTAAGTTGGCTCCCAGATACTGCGGGCCTTTTCAAGTTGCGGAGCGTATAGGAACAGTATCCTACAGACTTCGCCTCCCGTCTTCACTCCGCATCCATAACGTTTTCCACGTCTCCTTGTTGAAACCAGTGGTACTTTCCCGATTCCACCATCCTTCCACGGACGCACTATCTTCACCTACATCTGGGGAGAATACGTATCAGGTATGGGAGGTCTTGGATGTTCGCTTCCATGCCCGTCGCTGGGAATACCTGCTGGCATGGGAAGGGTGCGGCCCCGAAGAAGACTCATGGGAACCAGCTCGGAACATCTTGGACAAATCATTGCTAACTCAATTCCACCTGGACAATCCCGGGAAACCCGGTCCTCGGCGGAGGGGGCGTAAGAGGGGGGGTACTGTTGCGGTCTCGGTCGCCACGGTGGCGCTTGAGCCCTTACCTCCTCTCCGGGTCCCGGGGCCTTGCCGCGATCCGCGGACTCGGGGCTCGGTCAGACCGCGGTGGGGGGGCCTTTCCCCGTGCGGGACGCCGCCAACCTTCGCGGGAGACTCCTCCCCCTCGGGGGAACGCGCGCGCGCGAGGGTCGGGCTTTTCTGCTGTCAGCACCCGGATGTGCTGACACACCTCCCCGTGACGTCAGCGCCGACCGGGGGATTTTAAACGAGGCACTTTCGTCTCCAAAGTGCCTTGCAACGAGGTTCCTCACCCGAAGAGCTAGTTGCCGTCGTTCCTGTTCCCCACTGCTTGTCTTCAGCCTGCCTTGACTCCGGTCCGTGACTCCGACTCCTGCTTGTCTTCAGCCTGCCTTGACTCCGGTCCGTGACTCCGACTCCTGCTTGTCTTCAGCCTGCCTTGACTCCGGTTCGTGACCCCGACTCCTGCTTGCTCGCCGCCTGCCAAGACTCCGGATTCGTATTCCACTCCTGGGTTTCTTCATCCTCGCCTAAGTCCCAGCGGTCCGGGTCCCTACGGGCTCCTCCTGGGGGGACCTCGGACTTCCAGGGCGAAGACTCCTAAGTCCTAGCGACCCGGGCTCCCACAGCTGCTCTGGAGGAGTCACGGGTTTCCAGGTGAAGCTCCAATTGCCCAGTGGGAGCTCTGCCTACCAACTGTTCCCTCGGGTCAGTCGGCCTAAGGATCCACTTCCGGATTTCCTCCATCGCAAACACTATGTTACTAAAATGAATTTTGGAATTTATATGCACATGTACTCGGAGTGGAGGAATCTCAAATGAGCAGACTGAATAAGCCATTCTGTTTTTAATCTACTATCATTTACTATGGGGCAAATTTGCAAATAGTTTAGGACCCTAACATTTGAAGATAGGCTTCTAAACTGGCCCTTCTGAAATTTTCTTAAGGCTGAGTTTCTAAATTTAGGGTCCTAGTTTCATTAGGTCTCTAAATTTAGGAGTCTAAAAGAAGGGGGGAAACAATAGCTTTAAGTTATCCAGGAAATAACTTAGCCGGATATAACTTATCTGGCTAAGTTACACGGGATCTTCAGCAGTATGGCTATGCTGTTGAATATCCAAGTAAAGTCATTACTTAGCCGGATAAGTAATATCCAGCTAAGTTAGACCTGTTCTATGGCAGGTCTAACTTATCTGGTTAACTTAACCTGGTAAGAGTGAATATCGCTAGTTATCAGGTTAAGTTAACCAGATAAGTAGCACCACCCAACCCACCTACTGCCCACTCACAAGTTATCTGGCTATTTAGTGGCTTATCTGGCTATCTTGCAGTCACTGAACATAGCAGGACATTCAGTGGCCGCCAGATATTCAGATGAGTCCTAATTATCTGGCTATCTAGCGCTACATGCGCTTTGAATACTGGCCTCAGGGTGGCTAAAGGGGCAGAGTTAGAGTGGGGGAAAAAGTTAGGAGCTTAGTACCAATTTTCAGAACCAGGCACGTAATTTAGGACCCTAGGCTCCCAAATTTACAGTATGTGAATTTTCAGCTGAAAACTTAGGTTTCTAAGTTCAGCTGAAAGTAGGCAACTAACTTAGCCAACTAATTTCAGCTTTTTTTTTAAATATCAACCCTTATCTTGTTATGTCACCATGTCCAATTAGTCCCCGACAATGCACCAAAGTGGAAGAATCCATATTATACTGAATCCCTAGAGCACTTTTTTTTCTTGCCCGTATTACTTGAGGGTGTCAATATGTCTCTTGTAAGCAAGACCAAAATAAGTATTGCATATATACCCATAACTGGGTCATATTTCTGTCTTCCTACAGACTATCTCCAACAGCATGACTGAAAATAATTTGTGCCTAAATGTGTTAAAATCAGATCTCTAGCTCAAAGAAACCTATTAATCTAGTTGTGCTTAATTTTAAAGGAGAGAATATTAAACTTGTTGATTAGGTCTATAACGTGGGGTTTTATTTTGATTCTAAACTGGAATATACTTGTCAGTTGAAGTCTGTATTATCAAAGGGGTATTTTCAATTACAATTATTATGACATATTCATATGTTATTAGACCCTACAGATTTTCGCACACTGGTGCAAGCATTTATCATGACCACTGTGGATTATTGTACTTCTTTGAATATTGGGCTCCCTAAAACTAAATTATGTGCTTTACAGATTTTACAAATTTCGGCAGCCCATTTGATCGCAAAGACTCTGATTCGAATGCATATTTCACCTATATTGAAGCAATTACTCTGGTTGCCAGTTATGCAACGGCTGACATTTAAAGTTTGGATATTAGTGTACAAAGCTCTACAAAAGATGCCCCTGGGTATCTTTCAGATCTTTTTCATTGTTATATTACTTCTAGAGCTTTGGGAACTTCTGATTCCCTCCTTCTTGAAGTCCCTGATTTTAAAGTGCTGCATTTGCAATTAACCCTTAGGTGTGCCTTGTCTGTAATCGGTGCCTCCGTTTGGAACTTGCTCCCTGAGAGACTAAGGTTTATGCAGGATTTTAAAGATTTTAGGAGAAAGTTAAAAGCTGCTCTGTTCTGTGAAGCTTTTCCTTTATAAGTTAATGGAATTTTATGTCTGTTTTATAATGATTTTATGAATTTTATGTATTTACTATTGATTATGTTGTTTTAACTTGTACTTCGCCTAGCATGAGTGCATTATTATAAGCGACACATAAATATTGTTAAATAAATAAATAAAATAAATAACAATAATTAATAAAGTATGGCATGGCATTTTTGTATAATTAGATATTTGCCAAAAAAATCTGCAATTGCAAACCTTGCCCATAGTCCAGGTATTCACCACAAATGGAGTTATCAGAATTGTTCGTATAGATTGCAATGTGAAGAACCACATAAATCAGACAATAAATAATCTCCAATTACATTTATTTATTTAAAGGGTTTTATATACCGATAGCCGTTTGCACATCGTATCGGTTTACAGAAAACTAAAACTTTTTGACAGTGTCATTATACAGAATTTTTGGCACTGCCATTACATAGAACAGTAAACTTTGCATACAATAGATAAACATCAGCAAACAGAAACTGGGTAACTATTTACAGGGAACGAAGGTTCCTAAATTGGGAGCGGATGAAGGAAAAATTAACAAGCGTACATTGTGAAGGTAATACATATAAAGCACTGTAAATATATAATGAAATAAACGGGGAGAAGGGAGTTGAGAGAAGAGTCAGCAGAAGCACATTGTAAATGGTGATACAAGGAATGCATTATACACCGCTTGGGGTGTATTAATTAATTAAAAATAAATAATTAAAAAATTAATATAATTACATCAGGAACTCTGTCATTTATTTATTGATTTCTCGGATTCTAATTATCTTAACCTGTGCTTGTGTTCCAGTAAGTCTCACCTGTGGTAGAATGCCTGTAGTATGGGCTGAGTTTCACACATCGGTCTCAGTACATAAACGTTTCTGTGCTGGAAAGGTTTAACATAAAGAATCCCTAAAGCAGCAGTGCATTTATAAAAAGAAGTGTAACTTTATACTAATTTCTTGAAGACATGTTAATACTTTTATTCTTGTAAAGAAGCAGAGTGATACCAAATATCAGAACAGTAATTTTGCCATGAGCCAGGTAATGATTTTGAACAGGCAATGAATGGATTTTCTCCACTTTAATTAGTAAAAATAAATTAATGTTGATATTAAGGATGTGAAATAGTTTTCCACTTTCTTTTGGGAGTGCACTGCTAATCTGGAGTATGCACCAAGATAACGCATGAAGGAAGCATAATGTGTGTTCAGTCTGTTTATGTTCTAACTTTCAATTTACTAAGCAACAATCAAAATATATCAGAGAAAAACATCTTACCTCTTTAAGAAGGTTAGTGACGTGCTTTATGTGCAAGAATGTTGGCGTCAGATCTAAGTCTGCTGATGCCTTTCCTTTCATCCCTTCCTCAAAATCTTTTCGGTACAATTTCTATTTAATTAAAGGGAAACAAATTGTTGTGGATAAAACTGGTGAAAAGCAGAACAGATTTAAGCATGCAAGGTGAAAATGACAGAGAGCTAGGACAATTGTATCTTTAACTTCTATTTTTGTACTGTAGGTAGCAGCTGGAGTCCTGGCCTACAGTCATTCTAGTAGCATCAATTGCCATTCTGGGCACAATAAGCTGTAATCAGCCATGGCAGAAACCAGTACTAAATTATCCTCTTTCACCAATTTTCCTTGTTACAATCAAAGTGAAAAACAACAGCTAATCAGATGTCTCCATCACCATATGAGTGAGAAATGGAGCAGGCTACCTGATACAAAATCTACTGCAAGATATAGACAATAGGGATGTGAATCGTGTCCTCGATCGTCTTAACGATCGATTTCGGCTGGGAGGGGGAGGGAATCGTATTGTTGCCGTTTGGGGGGGTAAAATATCGTGAAAAATCGTGAAAAATCGTGAAAAATCAAAAAAACGTAAAATCGCAAAACCGGCACATTAAAACCCCCTAAAACCCACCCCCGACCCTTTAAATTAAATCCCCCACCCTCCCGAACCCCCCCCCAAATGACTTAAATAACCTGCGGGTCCAGCGGCGGTCCGGAACGGCAGCGGTCCGGAACGGGCTCCTGCTACTGAATCTTGTTGTCTTCAGCCGGCGCCATTTTCCAAAATGGCGCCGAAAAATGGCGGCGGCCATAGACGAACACGATTGGACGGCAGGAGGTCCTTCCGGACCCCCGCTGGACTTTTGGCAAGTCTTGTGGGGGGTCAGGAGGCCCCCCCCAAGCTGGCCAAAAGTTCCTGGAGGTCCAGCGGGGGTCAGGGAGCGATTTCCCGCCGCGAATCGTTTTCGTACGGAAAATGGCGCCGGCAGGAGATCGACTGCAGGAGGTCGTTCAGCGAGGCGCCGGAACCCTCGCTGAACGACCTCCTGCAGTCGATCTCCTGCCGGCGCCATTTTCCGTACGAAAACGATTCGCGGCGGGAAATCGCTCCCTGACCCCCGCTGGACCTCCAGGAACTTTTGGCCAGCTTGGGGGGGGCCTCCTGACTCCCACAAGACTTGCCAAAAGTCCAGCGGGGGTCTGGAAGGACCTCCTGCCGTCCAATCGTGTTCGTCTATGGCCGCCGCCATTTTTCGGCGCCATTTTGGAAAATGGCGCCGGCTGAAGACAACAAGATTCAGTAGCAGGAGCCCGTTCCGGACCGCTGCCGTTCCGGACCGCCGCTGGACCCGCAGGTTATTTAAGTCATTGGGGGGGGGGGGTTCGGGAGGGTGGGGGATTTAATTTAAAGGGTCGGGGTGGGTTTTAGGGGGTTTTAGTGTGCCGGCTCACGATTCTAACGATTTATAACGATAAATCGTTAGAATCTCTATTGTATTGTGTTCCATAACGGTTTTAAGACGATATTAAAATTATCGGACGATAATTTTAATCGTCCTAAAACGATTCACATCCCTAATAGACAATCATCACCTTAATACGAAGTTTTCTTAGAAGATAGTTGTGCAGTTCCCAAGCAGTATACCATGGCACACTGGTGTGCCCTCAGACCTGATCAGGTATACCATGATTCTCAGATCCAGACCCTTGTAGCAACAAGAGATACCAGCAGTGGCTCTTAAACATGCAGGAGCTTCTCCCTGAGAACATGTGTCATCATGCACGCCTCTCCTTCTTAGATACAGCATAAGTTCCAGAGTATGGAAATTAGTGGGTAACATGCGGGGCATGATAGCAAGGCCCCATTTTGTGCAGCATGCACATTGCACATGGCACATCCTTGTCTTCCTCTCCTGATCCTGCTGTGCAAACTGTGCAATTACACATGGTGGCACATCCAGGGGGCGGCAGTGGCAGCATGGAAAAAAGGGAGAGGCATGGTGCACAGCCGCTGATGGCTGAAAAATACAAAGAGAGGAAGAGGCCTGGCACAGCCAAAGATTGAAGAGAGAGAGAGACTCGGCACGGGGAACCCATGGCCAAAGACTACAAAATTGGAAGAAGCCTGGTGTGGCCGAAGACTTCAAAGATAGGGAGAGCATCAGTGCCACACCTCCTTTGGAGCCCAACCCACTGGCAGTGGAAAACTACAGAGAAAGACAAACTGGGCTGAGGGAAAGGGCTGGAGCATGTGTGAGTGAGAGAGAACATGTGTGAGTGAGAGAGGGAGTGTGTATGGGTAAGAGAGAGCATGTGTGAGTGAGTGAGAGAGGGAGTGTGTGTGTGTGTAAGAGACAGCATTTGTTAGAATAATTTGGCATTGGTTGCCTGAGAAACACAAGGAAGTAATTTAGATAAATTTAGTAATTTGTGAAATCAGAACACTGAAATTAAGTTCAGGGGGAGCTTAATTATTAATACTATAGTAAATACATCAGGTCATTTATTTTTAGTTGGTCTGATCTTTAATAGCTAGGCAATAGGATTCTTTATAAAATACACAATTAATAGATACAAAAACACATTTTACAAACTAAAAAGGGGTTTTGGAAATCTGTGTATAACTGTGTCTATTAGTTACATTAGACAAATAAGTGCAAAATTAACTCTAACCAAAATGATAAGAAATAGTAGGTCTATTATTATAAATACATAATTGTAAATGAGTGTGGAGAAGGCTGTGTGGGGGGAAGGGATGCAAGGCTGTAAGGTTTGGCCAAAGGGGGGTCTTTACCCATCTATCTCCTTCCCTAGCCTATCTTATCCCATCCACTAGTCCAAAATGCCTACATGTGACATAAGCAATCTCCAGGAACTTCTGTCCTACCTGCCAGTATATAAAAATGCACTGACTGGTCTACTCGCCACTGCTCTTTTGTTGTACAGAGCAGTGGCGTAGCCAGAATTGATTTTTTGGGTGGGCACAAGGTTAACATGGGTGGGCTGTAGGCATGCAGGTCTACTAGTTGTTTTTTTACTGATAAATAATGCCAAATATGCAGCATAGCATTCACATCTACGCCTAAGTATGAGGTTTTACTTAATGATACAAACATAATTCACGGTGATTTGGTGGTACTTTAGCCTTCTTATTATTACGATTTTATACACAGCTCCTACCTGTCCATAAATTTTGAGAGAGCGGTTGTGTTGCTTATATTTAAATTGCTAACATCCTCAAAATATAGATATATATTTTACCTTTGTTGTCTGATCTTTGTATTTTCTAATCAGTTGGTCCTGGTCTCTTTTTCCCATTTTTTCCCCTTATAGCTCATTTCCTAATTCCTTTTCAGTGTCTTTCTTCTATTACTGTCTTCTTCCCTTCCACACACACACACACACACACACATACACGCTTTCTCTCACAGACTCCCTCTCACACACTCAAGCTGTCACTCTCATATGCTCTCCACCCCCCCCCCCCCACAAGCTCACATTCAAGTTCTCACTTTCTCACTCCTCCCCAGGCTTATATTCTTATGCACACACAGACGCACATCCAGGCACCCATTCTCACCCACACACATAAACCCAGACTCCCATTCTCACCCACAAACCCATGCTCCCATTCTCACCCACACATATTCAAGCTCCCATTCTCATCCATACATATACACATTTAAGGTACTATTCTCACCCACACATACACACATTCAAGCACCCATTCTTATCCACATATTCAAGCTTCCATTCTCACCACCCACACAAACCCAGGCTCTCATTCTCACCCATATAAACACACATTCAAGCTCCCATTCTCACCCACCCACAAACCCAGGCTCCCATTCTCAACCACACATACACACATTTGAGCTCCCATTCACCCACATATTCAAGTTTCCATTCTCACCCACATACACACCCAGGCTCCAGTTTTCACCCACACACACTCCCATTCTCATCCACACATACACATTCAAGCACGTGCACAGCTTCCCGCTTTCTCCCCCAGAGCAGGAAGATCAGCTTCCTCTCCTGCTGCCACCGGCCTCCTGCTATCTTCGGGCGTCGGGCCGTACTGCCCGCCGAACTTCCTGCCGGGGGGGGGGGGGAGCAGAAGCGCAGCGCACAACGTCCGCTTCCTCCCTCCCCCCCCAAGCAGGAAGATCGGCGGGCAAGTACGGCCCGACGCCCGAAGATAGCAGGAGGCCGGTGGCCAGCAGGAGAGGCCAACTGATCTTCCTGCTCTGGGGGAGAAAGCGGCAAGCTGTGCGCGGCGCTTCCGCTCCCCCAAACAGGAAGTTTGGCTGGCCGTTTGGCCCGAAGATAGCAGGAGAACGGGTGGCAGCAGGAGAGGCAGCTGATCTTCCTGCATTGGGGGGAGGAAGCGGAAGCTGCGCGCGGCGCTTCCGCCCCCCCCCCCCCCCCCCCCGAACAGGAAGACCGGTTGGCCATACGGCCGCAGCAGCGCTTCCCCATGTGTGCCGTGATGGCGCGCGAGGCGTGGGTTCTCTTGTTCGATGTTGCGGGGATGGGATCCCGCGACAGCCTTGCAGTTCCGGTGCCAGTTGGGTGGGCCTGGGTCTAAGTTGGGTGGGCACCTGCCCACCCAGGCCCACCCGTGGCTACGCTACTGGTACAGAGGGACTTCTATATGACAAAATGAGCCAGCCAGTTCCATTTTTACATACCAGCCAACAGGGCAGGAGCACCTGAGGATTGTTCCTGGCCCATTTAAGTATTTTAGATCCATAGCTGGTGCAAGATGGGTGAGAGGGTGGTGTCAATATTTAAAATTTGGATCCCTGGATGGAATTGGGCTTTTTTACTGAGGAAGGGGGACTGGGACAGAGACTGAGAATGTGAGACTAAGCAAAAGTGAAACAGAGAGTGTGAGACAAAGTGTGTATGACAGAGAAAGAGAGACTGAAAAGGGACTGTTTTATTATGTGTTAATTACTGGAAAAAAAAAATTAAGCATTAAAAAAAAAACTGAATAAGGAGGAGGCATCACAATAATTGTTCAAACAGAGCATCAAAAAGCATACGGGTAGATTTTCAAAGAGGTACGCGCGTAGGATACGCGTGTACCCCCCGAAAACCTACCCCAAACCCCCCCTGCGCACGCCGAGCCTATTTTGCATAGGCTCGGCGGCGCGCACAAGCCCCGGGACGTGCGTAAATCCCGGGGCTTGCATGGAGGGGCATGTCGGGGGGGCGTGCCGGCAGTGACGCAGCGTTTTGGGGGCGCGTCGCGCGTGACGCAGCGTTTTGGGAGTGGCGCCGCGGGCGTGGTTTCGGCCCGGGGGTGTTCCGGGGGCGTGGCCGTGGCCTCCGGACCAGCCCCCGGGACCGGAACTCAGAGCGGGGGCTGGTGGGGGGTGGGTTAGGTAGGGGAAGGGAAGGGAAGGTGCGGGGGGGTGGAAGGAAAGTTCCCTCTGAGGCCGCTCCGATTTCGGAGCCGCCTCGGAGAGAACGGAGGCAGGCTGCGCGGCTCGGTGCGCGCAGGCTGCCGATTTTGGGCAGCCTTGCGCGCGCCGACCCCGGATTTTAATGGATACGCACGACTACGCACGTATCTATTAAAATCCCGCATACTCTTGTTCGCGCCTGGTGCGCGAACAAAAGTACGTGATCACGCTAACTTATAAAATCCGGCCCATAATTGCTTACCTGTAACAGGTTTTCTCCGAGGACAGCAGGATGTTAGTCCTCATACATGGGTGACATCATCAGATGGAGCCCCGATGCAGAAACGTATGTCAAAATTTCTAGAACTTTGACTAGGCACACTGAGCATAGCCAGCATGCCCTATACCGTGCATCCACGCGGGGTCCCTCTCCAGTCTCACTGGTTGGCGAGCAGGTTTCATGAAAACTAATATCCTATTGTCCTTGGAGAACACCAGTTACAGGTAAGCAACTCTGCTTTCTCCAAGGACAAGCAGGATTGTAGTCCTCACACATGGGTGAATCTCTAGCTACAACACAAAAAGGGGACCAACAAACACCCAACCAGGTGCCAATGAGCATAACAACAATGGTGCTGTTGGTCACAGAGGGAGGGACAGCTTGAGCCCAAACAATGGGCCCTAGGTTGGGAGAGTTGGGTTCTACACCTCAAACAGTTTCTGAAGGACAAGACTTACTGTCACTTAGGCCATCCCTATCCAGACAGTAGTGAGATATGAATGTGTGGAGAGAACTTCACGTCACAGCCTTGCAGATCTCCTCTATGGGAACTTCTTGTAAGTGGGCCACTGACACTGCTATGGCTCTGACAGACTAAGCCTTGACATGACCCCCAAGATGCAGTCCCACTTGGGCATAACACTACACCTTGGTGATATGTGCCAATTGCACCAAGATAAACTCTAACACATTTGGTTTTTAAACCAGGTAATCATGCAGTTTTTGTGTCGGGCAGGAGAACGGATCTAGGGCTATCTGCTCAGACCACATGGAAAACCTCCTCCTTCAGTCCATAGGACTTTCTATTGAAGGCTTTCTAGAAGCTACCAGGACCCAAGACACATCCTCTGAAAGATCAAGCGGCTTCAGGATTAACCTCTCAACATCCAGACTGTGAGCGACAGGGCCTGGAGATTGGGATGGCACAGCCTGCCTTGGTCTTGCATGATAAGATTTGAGGAAGTCCCCAGACTGATCGGTCTCTGGATGGACGACTCCTGAAGGAGTAGTAAAACCCAGACCGTCTTGGCCAGTAGGAGCTATGAGATTCATAGTTCCTTTGTCCTCGTGAAGCTGTCAAGAGAGCCTTCGCCACTAAGGGAATCATAGAGTACACATACAGGGAGACCCTTGCCCGAATGATGGGTGAGGGCATCCAATGCTGGTTTTCTGTCTGTCCTGTGCAGGGAGAAGAACCGAGGCACCTTCTTGTTGCAGGGAACATGAACAGATTTATGTCTGGGCTCTCCCAGGGACCACTCGTGAGATCTGAAAGCCCGACTAAGTCTGTTCGCTACCACGTTCTCTGTCCCGGCTAGGTAGATGGCCCTGAGCATCATCCCGTGGGACAGGGCCCATGACCATACCTGAACTGCTTCCTGACACAGGAGGTATGATCCCATGCATCTTTGCTTGTTGATATACCACATGGTTACCTGGTTGTTGGTCTGGATTAGGACAACTTTGTTGGACAGCTGATCTCTGAAAGTCCATAGCACATACCTGAGTACCTGAAATTCCAGGAAGTTGATTTGACAAGAACATGAGCTCTCCACCCCAGGGTAGATGCATTTGTGGTTAGGACAATTTGAGTGGGGAGACTCCAAAACAAGAGCCTCTGTTCCAGACTGGAAAGTACCCGACACCAGGAAAATGAGTCCTGGAGAGACAGGGTGACTCAGTTGCAATCCTGGAGGTTCTGAGTGGCCTGGTGCCACTGTGAGCTCAGGGTCCATTGAGCTCTGCTCATGTGTAAAAGTGCTATGGGAGTAACATGGATGGTTGTGGCCATATAGCCCAACAACCTCAACATGTGCCAGGCTGACACCTGCTGGTTGAATCTCTGCCACAATTGTCGCCACGGCGATGGCCCTCTGGAGAAGCAGAAAGGCCTTGGCCTAAGCTATGTCTAGCAGGGGCTCCTATGAGTACAACTGATGTTACGGGCTGAGATGGACTTTGTTAGTTGAGAACAAACCCTAGTGACTCCAACACCCGAATGGTCACGCTTATGTACCTGACGGCCCCTGTCCGAGACAAGCTCTTGACCAGCCAATCATCCAGATATGGGAAGACATGCACTCCCAGTCTGCAGAGGTGCACCACCACCACAGCCAGGCATTTTGTGAAGACCCTTATGGTGGACATGAGCTCAAATGGCAACACCCAGTACTGGAAGTGCTGTGTTCCCACCACAAATCGGAGATACCTTTTGTGGCCAGGGAAGATTTCAATATGAGTGTATGTGTCCTTTAGCTTAAGGGAGCATAGTCAGTCCCCTTTTTGCAAAAGGTGCCCAGGAAAATCATCTTGAACTTTTAGAAACTTGTTCAAGGCTCTTAGGTCTAGGATGGGACGGAGTTCTCCTATTCTCTTTGGAATCAGGAAGTACCTGGAGTAGAATCTCCATCCTCTTTGCCCTGCTGGTATGGCCTTGATCGGTCTGGCCATTCAGAGGGAGGAGAGCTCCACTTGTATTACCTCCTGATGTGCTACCGGCCCCCAGTATGGTATGGAGGGCAATCTGGCAGGACACCCAATAGATTAAATTGATACCCTTGGCGGATAATGGACAGAACCCACTGGTTGGAGGTTATACTGGGCCACTGGTTCACAAAGAACCGCAACCTACGCACGACCAGAGGGTTCATCATCCTGGGTACAGGCAACTGGCTTATGATTCCTATGGCCCAGTCAAAACCCCATCCCTGGAGTTGACTGAGGAGCTTGGCTGGGGTTTGGAGGCTCTCTGTTGCCTGGAATGGCCGTGGGAGCCTTGATGCTGTTGACGGGAGCAAGGAGGTAAAGGATAGTACTTCCTCTGATGAAAGAAGACTTCCTTGGCCATGGTCTCGATGGCCTCCTGGATGAGGAGGACGGGTCCAAGAAAAGTGTGAAATAATATAATATTTTTTCATGCATTTGATGTCTATAAAATATAAATATCACTTTTACTAGCTTTGCAGATTCCTAACCACAAGTTTCAAGGGTAGTGCAAGGCCACAAACTTCTGAATCTCAGGCCCTCGTGCTAGTGCAGTAGCGTATGATTCACACATTCAGAAACAATTTTCTCTCTTTCAAATATGCATACACTTTTGCTTGCACATTTCTTTTCTGTTGGAATTGTTCCGCTTCCAGAAGCTACAGGAAAGTAAATTCTTGAAACAAAAAGATGCACTTATTTTGAACACTGGCTACTGGTGCAATGAGCGACTACCGCTCAGAAGTTTCAAACTTGTGATAATTTAACCCCCTTTAGTGCTTGTTGCCATGCATCCAATATATGTGCCATGTAGAAAACTGAGCTAGCAAACTGACTTGCAGAGAGATTTTTCTTATACTTTTTTCCCTTCACTGTGGCTAGATTATTACATCTGGCTTTTACCGATCCTCAGTCAACCCATGTTCTTTCCGTCAGCTGCATGGAAATGTTGAAACCTAAAGTAACAATAATAATGCATTTCTTTACCTCTTTTTTTCCTGTGTTCAAGTGGCTCAAGGGACCTTAGCCGGCCCAAAGGCTGGAGGGCACCTACTCCAAGGCACACCCTCAGCATTGTTTGTTGGCCAACATGGGCTGCCACAGAAGCTGCAGTCACCTTCCCTCCCTCCCTATGCCTGAGTCCATCCTCTCCACAGATAATAATATTTTTTTAAATTACATTAACTTTGTTAAACAAAAAAATATTACAGACCTGACTTTGAATCCTTTGAGTTTCCTTGGAAACTTGATATGTTGGGGTTTCAACAAATTCAAGCATTGACCTTCCTTTGGACTTCACATAGTCTTCTTTGTACTTAACCTGGGGAGTAATAAAATATGTCCAGTATAATGTACCGAATAAATGAAATAGATGATTCTTGTTTTGCAGCATAGCCCCTGATTGCCTCATAATGGAATACTGCAAACTGAGTGAAGGTGATTCGGGCCACATTTTATGTTACACATGGGACTAAGATCAAACCAGCGCAACCAACGTGCATGGTGGAAGTGAACTGTATATGAGAAAATACCGATTTAACCTGATGTATTCTGTTTTAATTAGACCCACAGTGAAATGAATCATCAGTCACAATATAACTAGGCATGAAATAATGGAATTGGGCAAAGACAATCATATAGAAGTTTTTTCTTATGCAATTTGTCCCATTTATCAGTAAAAAAGAAAAAAAGCCACCAAGAGAATGTCCCTCAAATTAGCTTTTTTTTTTTTTTTTTTTAGGCATCCCAGTCTAGAAACATAAAGCACTAACCTCTTGCCCTATTAGACCCCCTAAGGGTTTGTGTTGCCCCAGAGAATAATCTGACCCCTATGGAGTCATATAATTGTAATTTGATGGTCTTAACTGTTGAAAGTCTAGTTACAGGAAAGGATTACTTAGCCTAAAATTACTAATTTCAGGATTGTTTATCATAAATGTTCAAGTGGTCTGAAACTGTCATCATAAGGTTCTTCTTTTAGCAATAGTGACTTATAATTTTCCTTTACCAAGACAATTTTAATATAGCACTATTCACATAAACTGTTTCATAATTATAAAAATAAAAAAATATATATAAAGTTAAAGGTGTGAATGGGAAAAGCATTCAGCGAAGACTGGCATTGTATGGTAGCTGCATGCATAGAAGTATCTGACTTTAGGATTAAGTTTAACAAATTCACAAAAAAAAGTACCATTTGAAGAGCTAAAAATTAAAAAAATATACATAAAGATACATTTATTTATAAATAACATTTACGATTTAATATTTTAAGAATAAATGCCACCTGGCCTATCCCTCATCCTATTCTATAAAGAAGGACAAGCAGCCATAAAATATTGAATGCCTACTTGAAATTTTCTGTTAAACTGTTGTAAGAAATTTAAGCCAAAACCCCCTAAAATTTTGCTTGTACTTTTTTTTTTTAATCAAATGTTTTCAACCCTAACTGTTGAAAATTGTAACCAAAAAAAGTCATATAGCTCTTTTGCAAAGTGTTAAAGGCTTGGATTTATCAAAATGCACTAAATATTGCATGTGATAGAAAAAAGGGTGTGTGTTTGTTTTTGCGTGTGATAGGCATTTTATGCTAATACCTAAGTTACTGCCAAATTGTGGAAAACCTTTTTGTACTTTGAGATAAGTGGTATTTCCTACATATAGCCACTGGGGGGACCATGTTTAGTAGTTTTAAGGTGAGAGAGAGAGAGAGCACCTAGCCATAATGCCCTCACCCTAGATAGGTATTTATGGGCCTCATTTTCTAAGTATTACAGGCCTGCGATACTTTAGAAGATGAGGGGCGGGGGCCGAAACGGGGGGAGGGCCTGCATTAGCCGGCAGCAATCGCACCATCGCAGTGCGATCGCTGCCGGTTTCGCACTCAATAGCGCCAACATAGGAGGTGTAGCTATTGGGAGCGAAAGCTGCCGCGAAAAGGCACTTATCTTTTCGCTGTCCGCGGCGTAGAGTTGGCCCCAGTGACACCCGACTCCTCCTCTTCCGGGACCAGACTCCGCCCCAACTCCACCCCCATCCTGGTATCGCACGCGATAAGGGACTTTTTGTGTGCGAAAGGTCCTTATCGTGTGCGAATGGCGTGGAAAATGAGGCCCTATATCTCTATGGGAGGTCCCCGCTAAGTAAAACTCGAGGTGAGGTTTAGGTATTAGGGTAGGGGTGATAGGGTGTTAGGGGGTTAGGGGCCACTCTGACATTCAAAGAGAGACAAACGAACAGAATAGTGCTCTCTTGTGAAGATTTGATGACCCTCGGAGTGAGGATTGGGTAACATCAAGCTAGTTTGAGAGAACATTAAACAAATCTCAATTTTGAGTGAGTTTCCTCACTCCGAAGGTCATCAAATCTTCACAAGAGAGCACTGTTTTGTTCATACGTCTCACTTTCAATGTCAAAGTGGCTCCTAATCCCCTACCCTAATACCTAAACCTCACCTCGAGTTACTAGGTGGGCCTCCCATAGAGATATAAATACCTATCTAGGGTGAGGGCATTATAGCTAGGTGTGTGCTATTGCATAGGTTAATGATGCTTTTCATATGCATTAAGCCCTTAACACATGCAAAAACACCTTATAGCATTTTGATAAATTACCCTGTAAATTTGGAATTCACACTGCTTTTTACAAATGAACAAAACACGTCTAGACTGTTTATGAAACGAAGTAATTTTAGGGAGAAATTAATGCCCTGGGTCGCTACCAATCACATTGCAGAGAATCAAGTCAGATGGTTAATTATAACATTCTGAGAAAATTGAGAGGGCAATAAAAAGTGAATATAAAATTCTGAAAGGTTTATGAAGCAAGGTAAGGAAATGCAGTTACTTGAAAAAAAAAAGAGAGAATGAATCAGCCTGAGAGGCCACCACCACCACCACTTCTGATCTGGATGTGAACAATTTCTCTGGTCTTATTAGTCTGGGAGGCAGGTGTAGAGGAATGGCGATACAGGAAGGAGAGTGGGCAATGATGATGTCAACAAGGCAAGCAGGAGACGGCACAAGAAGAATGTTAAAGGTGAGGACAATTATGTGCACAATCCTGAGCCATTTGTGGCTGTGCAACATTTTCAGGGTGCTCTTGTGTCTGCACAATGTTCATCTTGTGCAATACAGTACCTGGCTCTGGAGCACTGCATTTTCTTTGTGATGAATTTGTTCTGCTGTATCCAAGGCAAAATTATACATTCCTTTGCTTTCTTCATATTGTTTCTTGTATTCATGCTGAAATGTGCAAAATGACATTCAAGCATATTAGCTACCAAACAAAATCCCTAATTTTTTTTATTGCTCCAAAAGGCATTTAAAATCTGTCAACCTAATAATACCTAGTAGCAGCTACATTTGTACACACATTTGTTGAACCATTAATGCTGTACTGTATCTAACGCACTAGTTCTGGCATTCCGTCAGATTGCTAGACTGGCTGAATATTCAAAGTTCCCAAATTCTGTACCATATTATTATTTATTAGGCTTAATGAATTGCAATTCTTACATAAGTATATCAATGCGATGTACATAAATTAAAAAATAAACATACCATACATGAAAGCTAAAAGTAAGTAATACAAATTATACATTCAAAATCTAAACTAAATTTAAAATTAGAAATTCAACTTAAAAAATAATGAAAATAGAAGATTGAAAAACAGATACAAACTACAGTAAACTATAGAAAGTAACATTAAATATCTGTATACATACTTAAACATAGATAACTGTAAAATCAGAGGAGTAGTTAATCTTGGAAGGCCTTTGTGAAAAGGAAAGTTTTAAGGGACATCCTAAATTTGGCATAGTTTTTTTCAAGACATAACGCCAAAGGAAAAGAGTTCCAAAGACTGGGCACCAGAGATAGGAGATTGCCTCTCTCTCTTTTATCAAAGGTGGGTCGAGATCTCATCAGATCAGTGGGTCCTGGAAGTGATACGAGAAGGATATACCTTGGAGTCTTGAAATGTTCTTCAGGACATGTTCATGATGTCTCCTTGCCACTTCCCGCAAAAGAAGCAGGCAGTGGAGTGTACACTGTCAAAGCTCCTCAAACTGAGGGCTGTGGTTCCAGTACCTACATCTCAAGAAAATGTAGATCGATATCCCATTTATTTCATTGTGCCCAAGAAGAAGGGCTCCTTTCATCCCATCCTGGATCTCAAAGGGGTCAACCATCATTTGCGAGTGACTTATTTTCGCATGGAAACCTTGCACTCAGTGATAATGGCTGTGCAGTTGGGGGAATTTCTGATGTCCTTGGATCTGTCCGAGGCGTACCTCCATGTTCCCATTTGATTGGAGCACCAACATTTTCTGCATTTCGTAGTGTTGGGGTGCCATTATCAGTTTTGGGTGCTGCCTTTTGGTCTGGTCACCATGCCCAGAACTTTTTCCAAAGTTGTGGTGGTAGCGGCAGAGTTGAGAAAGGATGGAATCCTGGTACACTCGTATTTGGACGGCTGGCTGATTTGGGCCAAGTCTCTGGAAGAGAGCCGTCTGGTGACCCGCAAGGAGATCTCCTTGTTGCAGTAGCTCAGTTGGGTGCTGAACCTAGCTAAGAACAGTCTTCAGCCTTCTCAGTCGTTGGAGTACCTGGGTGTTCAGTTCGACATGAGGCAGGACAAAGTTTTCCTGCCAGAAGCTCATATTCAGAATTTGATGACACAGGTGTGTCTTTGGTGAACACTATATGCTCTACAGTGTGGTCCTATCTACAGTTACTTGGTTTGATGGCGGCTTACCCTGGAAGAGGTAATGTGGGCAAGGGTTCATATATGTCCTCTTCAGTGTTCCCTACTGTCTCGTTGGAACCTGCAGTCTCAAGACTATTCAATTTGGCTCCACCTGCCGATGGAAGTCTGCTCTCACCTCTACTGGTGGTTGCAAGAGGATCATCTGAGAAAGGGAGTTTCCCTGACATTGCCGGACTGGTTGGTACTCACGACAGATGCGAGCCTCCAGGGTTGGTGAGTTCACTGTCAGGAGCTAATGGCGTAAGGGCACTGGATTATGGAAGAGTCTCTCTGGAACATCAATCGGCTGGAAGCCCGGGTGGTCCGCTTGGCAAGCTTGTAGTTCAGTGACAGGCTGCAGGGTTGAGTGATCCAGGTAATGTCAGACAACACAACAACAGTGGCTTACATCAATTGGCAGGGAGGAACCAAGAGCCAGCAATTGACACAGGAGATAGGTCAACTTATGAAATGGGCGGAAGTTCATATTCAGGAGAGCTTAGCCTCGCACATTGCAGGAAAAGACAATGTAAGATCAGACTTTCTCAGCAGGGAGGGTCTGGACTCAGGAGAATGAGTACTGTCAGATGAGGTATTTCAGCTGATAGTGGTTCACTGGAGTTTTCCATTTCTAAACCTGCTGGTGACTTCTCGCAATGCGAATGTTCCTGGATTATTCAGTCGCAGGAGAGATCCGAAGTCCTTGGGTATCAATGCTCTTGTGCAGGTCTGACCAGACGACAAGCTGCTGTATGCTTTTCTTCCATGGCCCATGTTGGGCAGAATAGTTTGGAGGTGCTTTTGGTGGCACCGGATTGGCCCAGGAGGCCATGGTATGCAGATCTGCGATGATTCCTGGTAGACTCCCCCTCTGTCTTTCTGGTGCACAAGAATCTGTTGTAACACGGTCTTGTCCTTCACGAAGATCTGACTCGGTTTTTTCTTATGGTCTGACCCTTGAAAGGGCTCTCGCTTGTTGAAGCATGGATATTCTTACTGCGGTGATTGCCACCTTGCTACGAGTATGAAAGTTCTCCACTTCCTTAGCCTATGTGCGGGATTGGCATGTGTTTGAGGCTTGGTGTGAAGATTGAGGAGTGCTTCCTCATTCAGTTAGGAGCCCGCTCATTTTGGAATTTTTGCAGGATGGGCACAATAAAGGGTTGGCCCTTAATTTCTTGAAGGTACATGTACTGGCTCGTTCTTGTTTCAGGGGCCAGGTGAATAGTGAATCCTTATCATCTCATCCTGATGTGGCCCATTTTTTGAGGGAAGTGAAACATCTTCATCCTCCCTTGTGTGGTTACTGGTCCCTTTGTGGAGTCTTAATATGGTGTTGGATTTCTTGGAGAGATCTACATTTTGACTGCTGAGAAGCATTTCATTGCAATTACTGTCCTTGAAAATGGTGTTTCTGCGCGTCGAATTTCCAAGCTGCAGGCCTTTTCTTGCCAGGAGCCATTCCTTCAGGTGAGTCCAGCAATGATACAGCTGTGTACTGTTCCTTCTTTCTTGCCTAAAGTTGGTCTCAGATTTTCACTTGAATAAGTCCATTTCTTTGCCGTCTCTAGATAAGGAAAGAAATGCAGAGGAATATCGCCTGTTGCAAACCTTGAATGTCAAGAGACATGTCATGAGATATCTGGAGGTTTCTAATCCTTTCTGAAAGATGTATCACCTGTTTGTCCTTCATGGTGGAGGTAAACAGAGAGAGCTGGCTTCGTGGGCTGCAATAGCTCACTGGATTAAGGAGGTAGTCACGGCTGCATATATGGCCGCTGAAAAGGCGTTGCCTACTCAGGTTAGGGTTCATTCCACTAGGGCAGTGTCATGGGCAGAGGTTAGATTGTTGTCTGCCATTGACATTTGCCACGCTGCAACATGGTCTTCCTTATACAACTTTTCCGGGTATTATCATCAGGATGTGTAGGCCCGTGAGGAAGCAGCAGTTTTGACTGGGCCGTGGGCAGCCTCCCACCCTATTCGGGAGTAGCTTAGGTACATCCTACTGGTCCTGAATCCATCTGTTTAGATGCTAGGAAATGAGAAATTACTACTTACCTGATAATACCCTTTTCCTTAATATAGACAGATGGATTCAGCTTCCCATCCTTGGCTGCCAAATGATTGTGTTATGGTCCACCTGTGTGGCTGCGTGTTCCAGGGTTTAATGGTAGATGTTCATCCAGTCCCTAGATTAGTGTTCATACATTCTTTGGCCTGAGATCAGTTTTTTCCTGTTGGTTGAGTATTGAGTTATCTGTTATTAATCAAGTTTCAGATGGCTTTTGAAGAGAATACTGGCAGGCTGATGTCACTGCAAGAGTATATATATACTGTGACGTCAGTTTGCTCCATCATCATCTGCTGTTAGAGGTGCATAACCTACTAGTCCTGAATCCATCTGTCTATATTAAGGAAAAGGAAATTATCAGGTAAATAGTAATTTCTCATTAGGGACCTAGTTACTATGTTCTTCCTTTCCCACTTGCCCCCTCTCTCAACACACACAGAATGGGCAAAATGCTCAATAGCACAAGCCCTAAGTGCACTTTCAGCACATTCTGTACTAACTGATAATAAAAGCACAACAGATGGCAAAAGAGTAGTAGTCAGAAAGGCAGTACCCTTCTAGAATAAATAGAAGTTCTGGAAATGAGTTGGGCTGCAGATGAAAAAATAACTGCATGCCATAAATTTAGGAAAAAAGAGATAATGCACATCAACCGTGAAAAAAGCATCACTGATGGTCTCAGTGCACCCTCTTGTGGAAGTATTTATAACTATGACACATAGGGCCTTATTCAAAGAGAACTTTTTCCCTCTCTGGGAAAAATCTGTACTGATGATGGCCTCAAATCTGCACACAGTAACTTTCAAAAAAGATGCAAATCAGTTACTATAGTGAACATATTTAAGTACAGAATAGATACTAGGAAAAACCTTCAGAGAGCCTTCAACCTGATTTCATGCTCTGAATTCTACATAAATGCTCACAAGCTACAAACCGCTCACAAACAGTAAGGGGTAGATTTTTAAAAAGTATGTGTGCACATACTTTTGTTCGTGCAACCGGCGTGAACAAAAGTATGCCAGATTTTAAAAGATATGCGTAACTTGTGCGCACCGGCGCGTCATGTTCCGGTCCGGGGCTGGTCCAGAGGCTGTGTCCACGCCCCCGGAACACCCCTGGGCCGGAACCCCTGGGCCGGAACCATGCCAGCGGCCCCGCCCCCCGGAACGCCCCTGATGACAGGCCGGCCGCGACACGCCCCCCCAGGAAAGCCCCGGGACTTGCGTGTGCTGCCGAGCCTATGCAAGATAGGCTCAGCGCGCGCAGGCGGTGGAAGGGGCAGCTATTCAGGGGTTACGCGCAGATCTTACGCATGTAAGCCTTTGAAACTCTGCACCTAAGTGTAAGAGATAAGAAATTTTCATTATACTCAAATAATTTTAAGATGTATTTTGCACAAAATATCATTTTACCAAACAGTTTTCATGACAAAAACTTATTCTTAGTACAACCATATCAATAAATGCAACACTTAGATAAAGCTTACATTGCTTTGCATTTTGCTGGTTTTCAAAGCATGCTCTAAATACAGCAAATTTGGAAGATCTAAGGCAGGATCATGAAGGCTGTGTACATCCTTCTTGTATTGCACCTGAAAAGCAATATAAACAATAGATAATTTACCAAAATGGACACTGTTATAATTTGCAAAGCAAGGCTATTTTTGTATTAAGCATAAACAGGAAAACAAACAGCCAGTAGGTGGTGCTCATTTATTGCTGAATCAAGTACAACTTACAAGGACTTCCTTTCGCGACAGTGTATGTGTTAACCATTCAGAGCCTTCCAGAGGAACTTAACTTCAACAACAGAAATAACATTTTCTGTTCAAATCAAAATGCAAAAATTGTCAACAAGCACATATGGATTGACTGCTATGGAAGAACTCTCTTTTCATAATTCAATTTTATGCGTAACAGTCATCTTTTTCACCTTTTCAAAAGTTCTCAGTTTTATTCTCAAATTCACTGCTCATTCAATTACAGGGAACAAAGGTTTCTTTTTAAACAAAATAAACTTTATTGATAAAATATAGGGGTGAATTTTCAAAGAGTTACCTGCATAAAAACTAGCATATATACATGTAAGTAGCCTATACCCATGTAATCAGTCTTTTATAACATCATAAGTACATGTGTACGTTATGTTTTATACGAACATATACGTGCAAAAAAAGGGGGTGGTCTAGGGGCATTCCAGAGTGGAGCTCTCATTTCCACGCATAAGTTGCTATTTTAAAAGAGACTTTCGTACATACAGATGAACATTCAAAGGAGTTACTCTTGTAAATATAACATACTATTCTAACAATTTTCAAAAGCAAATTTACCCATGTTAAATGCACTTAATGCAGGTAAAACTTATTGACAATTCAATGGCACATACTGTAGCAATTGTAAAAAGCCCACCTACACGGGTAAACTGCATTTACACATGAAAAACCCAGTTATAAGGGTGTAAACGCTCTTGAAAATTAGGCCCATACATTTAGCAACTTAATCGCCTAATTTTACACCTGCTAATTATCATGAGCAGTTTCTGTCGTACTTGTTTATGGTATACTACTGACTGGGTGGGAAATCTGGGTGAATTGGGGGGAGTTCAGGCTAAAGAAATAGGATGGTCTCAATGACCTGGAGAAGGACTGGGAGAACTGGTGGAACAATCAAAAAACTGATCATTTCAAATTACGTGGCAATGTTTAAAATACATCGATTTGGGGCAACCAAGTGCTACCTTTTTTTTTGCGCATAAAATATACGTGTATATTTTTTAAATTGGTAGGAAAGGTATGCATGGTCAATGCATTGAAATATTCGCTTTCAATGCACTGCATATGTTTGAGAGTAAGCATACATATGCACATATGTTGAAAGCAGTCAAATGCATATTTTATAAACCAAGAGTATCTGATATGCGTGGTTTATAAAATACTATTGTAGATCTCCATGCAGCTATATATATGCGTATATGAGGCAACGTGGAGCTGTTGAAAGTTAGCCTCTCTATATATATTTTGTGAAGCAGTCATTAGATACATTGTACATAACACAAAGGGTAGTTCAAACTATATTACCATCATTAAAATTGCATTGGATACACCGCAATTAAAATAGACAGATCAATTAAATAACTGTTCTAATTGCTTACTGCATAAGGCTTTTATATGCTGAATAGTTGAAATAAAAATGTAAGTAACTGTACTTAAAGTCAGTCAGATACATTGCAATTGAAAAAAAAATATTATTAACATCAAATTTAATTATTGCATTCCAAAGGATCTCACAGCAATTTACTATAAAAAGTATAATTCAAAATACAAAAAATTAAAATAATTCATTAAATTTCATAACAACCAACACAGACCACTCAACCACAACCACCCAAACAATTAATCAAAATCCAACACCACTTCTCACTACACTTCATCATTTTCCAGTAATATTAACCAAATGTTTGGGAAAATAATCAAGTCTTCAATAACTTATGAAAACACCACAATATAAGAACATAAGATATGTCATACTGGGTCAGATCAAGGTTCCATCAAGCCCAGTATCCTGTCTCCAATAGTGAGCAATTAAAGTCACAAGTACCTGGCAAGCACCCAGACATTAAACAGATTCTATGCTACAAATGCCGGCAACAACCAGTGGCTATACCCTATTGATTAACAGCAGTTTATGGGCTTCTTCTCCAGGAGCTTTTCCAACCCTTTTTTAACCCAGCTATACTAGCTTGCCTAACCACATCCTCTGGCAACAAATTCCAGAGCTTAAGTGTGCATTGAGTTAAAAATAATTTTCTCCAATTTGTTTTAAATGTGCTACTTTCTAACTTCATAGAATGCCTCCTAGGCCATTGTATTATCCAAAAGAGTAAACAACCAATTCACATTTACCCGTTCTAGTCCTCTCATGATTTTGTAGACCTCTATCATGTCCCCCCTCATCTGTCTCTTCTCTAAGCTGAACAGACCTAACCTCTTTAGCCTTTGCTCATAGGGGAACTGTTCCATGCCCGTTATAATTTTGGTCACCCTTCTCTATAGTTTCTTCAGTGCAACTATTTCTTTTTTGAGATGTGGTGACGAGAATTGCACACAGAACTCAAAGTGTGGTCTCACTATGGAGCAATACAGAGGCATTATGACATCCTTCATTTTAATTGCCATTCCCTTCCTAATAATTCCTAGCAGTCCTCAATTCTGGTGGTAAAGAATAGAAAAATCTTAAGAAAACCACTGAAAACATTTGAGAATGATGCTTCTCTATCTTAATTTCTCTGGAAGCAGCAACAATTCCAATTGTATATCTTGCTGTCTGGCAGGTAATACAAGGCAGTTACATTGTAGATTAGCATATTAATTTAGTAATGCAGATGGTGTCAGGCCATCCACCAACCTGCTAGTACTGACCCATTGATTCCTAGGTAATTATGATCAGCTGATACCAACCCAGCTGCCCTATGGCCTGCAGTGTTTCTAAACTGAAAATCTTAATTCTTCATCTTCCTTTGAGTCCATCAATGAATGCACAGGTCCAGAGAAAGCTAGTGGCAGGCCTGGGTAAAAACTGAGTCTCTGATTGACACACAAGGCATTTCCACAAAATGAGAAGGATGTGTTTGTTCCAACAAAGGAGACTCCAAGTATCTTGCATGGCTCCCTGTGTGTGACTTTGGTAAATTTGTAGAACATTGACTGATGGTCTATGTATCTCCCTAGAATGCAGTATCTGAATTTATTATCTATATTCTTCTATAAAGGGTATTCTCAGAAAACGTGAAGGATTGTCTCTTCTGTACTATAACCCCTTGAGCAGTGCCTAACTGCTGAGGCCCCTCATGTACATAAATGCACTTAGGGTTATGCCACTATGTACGGCCATCCACACAATGTCAATGTAACAGAAAGCCTCCCCATAAATCCATGGTACGACTGAGTATTGTACTCAATTCTGGCCAACCCATTTCCAAAACAAAAACACAGCAGAACTTAATAGAGTAGACAGACGACCAACAAAAATGATAGAAGGTATGGAATAGCTCCCCTGCAAATTAAAGCTTGACAAGTTAGGGCTCTTCATTTTGATGAAAAGACAACTCGGAAGGGATATGATAGAAGCTTATAAATGCTTGGTGTGGAATGAATAAATAGGAAATGGGATTTAGAGGGCATTTTTCAAAGCAATTTTTGTGGGTAAAAAGCTTTTTATCCATGTTAATTGACTGTCTGAAAATTGGCCACTCTAAAGTGGTTAAAAGTCTGCCTAGAATTGTTGATAGAGCAGATAAGAAATTTTAAAAATAAAAAAATAAAATAAAAACAATGTAAAGACACTAAGAGGAAACATTCATGAGATGTGTTAGGCCAGGGGGAGTAAAAGTACATGCATAGATGATATTTTCAAGTCTGTGTGTGCAGTTTTCCAGCAAACCTCTACCTACACATATGGCAGGTACAAGTGTCCATGCTGACTTTGTAGTCATAGCAATTTTCAGTTTGAAAGTACTGTAGGGAGATATTTCATGTTTTACCACTGAATCACCAAATATGAGTCATAATAACCAAGAAATGTACAGGCCAGTTGCTGACAGCAAGAGAAAGAACCTATGCTCCTAGCAAAACAGCCCTGTCTCAGTAGAAAATAGATTAACTTTAAAACAAAACTGAAGGATACCTTATCAGATCTGCTTGTTTGTCAGTTCCTGTGCAAATATAAAGAAGACAGAAAAATGCAACATCTACCCAGAGAAGGAACCCCTGAAAGAAAAGAAAGGGGAACCTGCAGCAGACCATCAGTCCTGCTATCGAGGAGGGGGAAGACTAGGTGTGGCCAAGAGACTGGGGTAGGAGACCAGAGAGATGAGACACCCTGCTCAAGTGCAGAGAGTGACATGGAGTCTGGAACCGTAAGGGACAAAAGCCAAACCTAGATAGCCCAGCAAGAACCAGAGCCAGAAGCAAGTCTGCTTCCAGGACTACCTGCCTGCTCTGTCAGAACCAAGCCCAGGAAGCAAGCCTTTCCCCTGCTCACCTTCTCCAGACCTCCAGCCAGCATCTGCTTCAGAGATAAAACAGAGGGGATATTGCCTGAACCTGGGACCAGGAGTAAGTAAGGTTAGCCACAAGTATTTATATATTAAGCAGGCTAAGATTTATGGCAGTGGTCAGGGCTGGCAGTGAATAGACAGTATCCAGGTCCAGCACAAGATTGGGGCAGGCAGCGAGCAATCGGTATCTGGGTTCAAGCTAGAGTCAGGGCAGGTGGCAATCCAGAAACAAGCTCAGTATCCGTAGCAGGGGTGAGAACCAGGAATCAGACCAAGGCAGACAAGACAAAGCAAGATAAGACACTGAGGCCAAGGACAAGCAGGGCAGACAGGGCAAAGCAAGGCAGGAATGAGGCAAGGCAAAACAACAGGACAATGAAGCAAGGCACAAGGATGGTGAGGAAGAAGGCACAAGGACAGCGAAACAAGGCACATGGAAGTAGCAACATGCAGCGCTAGGCAGGAGGACCTGTTGTTAAGTCACAAAGGAAAGCAAGCCTGGGCTTCAAATACACAGCCACGTGATGTCATTAGGAGGCACTGGTGCAGGGCTTTCCCACTGTGTGGCCTTCATAGGCCACTGAGCTTGCAGGCTAGAGGAATGTCACGACTGATAGCGGCCCTGCCGTGTGGGACTACTCATGGCATCAGGGCGGGCTAGTGGCATCCTGTGGTGAGCGCAGCCATGACTGCCCCATGACCAGCTAAATATTACAGTACCCCCTCCTTCTAAACCCCCTCCCCAAGCGTCTTAGTTTAGGCTTCTGGAAAAAGCGCTGATGGAAACTCCGTAATTAGTTGGGGGGCTTGGACATTGGAGGTGGAGTTTCGTGTGTTCTCTTCAGGGTCAAAACCTTTACAAGAAATTAGGTACTGAAGTCAGTTCCGGGTTCTTCTGCAGTCGAGAATTTCCTGGACCTCATATTTGGGGTCAACCTCTGATTGTTATCTCCATTGGTTTAGGAGGAGATCATGATGGCCCTATAAAGAATAAAGTTTTGAGGAGGGAGATATAGAACACATTGTGCACCTTAAGGGTAGGTGGTAATTTCCCTCAGTAATTACTGAGTGAAAGTCTTAACATACCCTAGGAAAGATTTATTCCACAGCATGTTAAGTCCCGTTTTATTATGCATTTAAAAATGTTAACAAACTGCTCTCAAACATTTTTAGCATAGGTTTTATTATATAGGCCCCATGAAACTTTATTTCTAATTGCTAGCTTATTTATTTGTTTAAAAATCTTATATTCCACAATTTCCAATAATGTAGTGTTCAATGCAGAGTATAAATTCTTAATATAACTACATAATAAAATATTAAATACAACAGCTGTATTAACGAACACCACAAATTAGCCCTTCCCCCAAATGCTTCCCTAAAAAGAACAGCCTTTAATTGTTTTCTAAAAACTTGCACATCCATCTCTGTGCACAACTGGGCAGGGAGAGAGTTAAATAAAACTGCAACTACATGTGAGAATGCTCTGGTCCTCGTCGTCTGCAGTTTATAATTATTGTTTCCCTGATGCTTATAACTCCCTTTCCTTTGCTCCCTCTCTCCTACTACTCTCCTATCCTAATGATTACTGTTTTAATTCTCCCACCTTCTTGTAAGTACAGGCTTTCTCTTCTTGTTGTTGTTCCAGGCATTTCTTCATGATCTGTCTCCTTCCAAATCCATCTTGGCACAGTTTTTTTTTCTACCCCTCCTACATTTATTTCTTTACTTAATCAAGGTCAATATTCAAAGCCGTTTAACTGGATAACTCACAATAATAATTTAGCCAGATAAAAAAGAGATGCTCCAGGGTGCACCTATGTTATCAGCTAATTTAGCTGATGTTCAGAAATAAGTAACTTTAGACCGGCTTTAAAGCAGTTAGCGTAGCTGGATTTAAAAGAAGTTTGGACAAATGTCTGTAAAAGTTCATAAACTGTTATTAACCAGGTAGACTTGGGGAAACTCACTACTTTTCTTTGGGCATTAACAGAATTGGCTCTATCTGTATTTTAGGAACTTGCCAAGTTTCTATGAGCTGGATTTCCCACTGTTGGAAACAGGATACTGGGCTTGATGGGCTTCAGTTTGACCCAGTATGGCACTTCTTATGTTCTTATGCTCTCTTCTTTGGCCACTGGCTGAATGATCTCTCATCAGTGGCTCTAACTGGGCCTCTCCCTATAATTTGAACACCAGTAGAATAGGCTTCGCTAGGCAGTCCTGCCAGATGTCTGCTTCTCATCTTCAGCTGCAGTGAAAGGGACTCCACTAATGGCCTTCCCGGGCCATCTCCCTTTCTTTTTGACTGCAGTGGGATGGGATCAGCAGTGGCCAGGATCTTGTGGTAGCAATTTTGCCACCCTCCCAAGGTTTGGCACTCTAAGTGACTACCTAGTTTGCATAATGAAAGCACATTCGTCGGGACCCCAAATACATTGCATTTGTTTTCATAGGGGGGAAACCCGATTCATCCATTAGTTGAATTTGGTATTCGTTTTCCATTAAAGTTGGAAAACACAAAAAAAAAAAACCTTTCCCAACCCTTTAAATTTAATTAACTACAACTCTCCACCCTCCTGACCCCCCCAATACTTGCCAAAGTCCCTGGTGGTCCAGCAGGAGTCCTTCAGAGATCTCCTGCACTTGGGCCATCGGCTGCTGGTATTCAAAATGGCGCTGATAGCCTTTGCCCTTACTATGTCACAGGTACTGGTGCCATTGGTCGGCACCTGTCACATGGTAGGAGCACAAGCTGGCGCCGGCCATCCATTGCTCCTACCATGTGACAGGGGCCGACCAATGGCACCAGTAGCCCCTGTGACATAGTAAGGGCAAAGGATATCGGCGCCATTTTGAATACTGGCAGCTGATGGCCCGAGTGCAGGAGATCGCTCCAGGACCCCCGCTGGACCACCAAGGACTTTTGGCAAATCTTGGGGGGTCAGGAGGGTGGGGGTTTTATTCGTTAATGATACGTTGCATTCGTGGGGGTTCGCCATACGTTTCTGGAACCCACGAATGCAACGAATAGGGACCTATACGTTGCGATATTGCGCATTCGTTCAAAACGAATGCACATCTCTAGTGTAGAGTTACACAGACCTTCACCTGGATCTACATGAGTTAATGAAGGCACTTAACGTATATTAAGACCTGTATTAGCCCTAAGACAGTTTATTACACAAACCCCATGAAGAGAAATACAGCGTACACATATGTATCTATCTATATATTATTACTTAACTTTTCCTTGACTAAGGGCTGGATTTACTAATACCGCTGGGCTCTTGAATCCCATGGTAATTGGGGGGCAGGGAGTGAAATGGGGGGGTGGTCCTGCGATAGCCGGCAGCATTCGCACCTCCGTGGTGCGATCGCTGCCGGCGTCGCGCCAAATAACTACACCATAAAAGGTGTAGCTATTCAGCGCGAAACTGACAACAATAAACAAGCGTACCTTTCGCTGTCGGCGGTCTTCGTGGCGTCAGCCCCGGTGCCGCCCCAACTCCTCCTCTTCCAGGGCTGATACCGCCTCGACTCTGCCCCCATCTTGGTATCACACGCGATAAGGGACTTTTCGCGTGTGAAACGTCCCTTATCGCATGCGATCCGCTTGGTAAATGACCCCCTAAGTTTGGAAACTATTCTATTTGAGAGATTATTAAGCTCTGGAATTCATTGCTGGAGGATGTGGTGAAGCTGTTAGTGTAGTTCCTAGAAGAAAGTTCATAAACCATTATTAAGGTAGAGGTGGTGAAATCCACTCTTTATCCCTGGGATAACCCGCAGCATAGAATCTATCGACCTTTTGGGATCCTGCCAGGAACTTGTGACCTGGATTGGAAACAGGATACTGGGCTTGATGGATCTTTGGTCTGACCCAGTATAGCAAATCTTATATTCTTATGTTCTTTTTGTAATCACATTTACTGAGCTGTGGTTGAAATTGAAATGGAATGCACTTCTAATTCATTTGAGGAGTCTTAGTAAGCTATGATCCTTTTAAAGGACTGAGAATAAGATGTTGTACTACATGAGCTTTTGAGACCTCACAAATGCCTTCTTGAACTTTGAGGGAAAGTTAAATGAAGACTTCACTGTACACATCCTCTGCATATTAGAATTTATAAATCCACAGGAGAAACCGGCATCTATTTCCACTTAATAGGTATTTGATAGCTTAACTAAAGCCAGAACCAGATACAGCCAATCATTCTGCAGAATATGATATTGAGCTCCATTTCTTAAATATCCTAATCATTTCCAAGTGAAGTAGTCAAGCAAATATTTGAACTTAAGCCTGCAAATGTGATCAATTACAAATCCCTTACGGCAACAACAATTTCACAGGAGCTCCCTGAAAAGCACGGATTGCACTCACTTCATACCCTTTACTATTTTCTGGCTCATTAAACTAACTTTCTCTTTATATGCACTACAGCTTGGTCATCCTGCATTTATGCACTTCGAGGCCACACACTCCAAAACAAAACATATTTAATTCAAAATGAAGATATTACAGTACGTTATTAACACACGCTTGAGAGGATGATTTGCAGTCCCTGGGTCATGCTACAGTAACTGTGTTACAAACAGTTTTGTTCATGAGTGCTAAAGGAGTGCTTAATAAAAAGCATACATTCTTATTATAGCAGCCGCCAATGTAAAGTGCTTTTTGCATAAATAGTACTATATCACATTATCATTTTATTATTTATAATCACCACATCAGATACTAAAAGTGCATAAACACATGGCTCTACTCAGCTGCTATGGGTTAGCTTGGAGGCAGCATTTGGACACTTCAGTTAATAGAACTTCTTAAAAATGCCTCATTATATTTATTTCTTTTCTTAACCATATCTCAAATAAACCATAGGCTCTGAAACACGGGACTCGTATCTTTATTGTGACACATGACTCATTATTAGAAGTGTATGAATACATTTTCTGCTGCATCAAACCAGGCAAAATTATAGCCTGGGCAGCTTCTGTGGTTTGCAGCACAATATTCCATGCCTTTTTCCATTATACTGCACTGTAAAGGCCCCGGTTGAAGCAAACTGTGCTGTGACTTTGCAGCAGATCTGGCCACATCCAGTGGATCTCCTATGGAGGAGTTAGCCGCAGCTGTGGCCATTTTGAGAAAAATTAGGTTTCACGAATAAATCAGTGATTCGCAAGATACTGTGAAATTTCCAAAGATTTTACTCATAAACCTACTTTGAACTCCACGATGATCCCCATGCTGTTAGATTTCTTCTATAAATGCTTATTTTCAGTGCTTCCAGTGTTTTCATACAAATAAATTGCAATCACACATCTCAATGTGATATTTACATGGACCCTAATTTAAATAGGGAGAAACGGAATGTTTTTTCATTTACAAAAAGTGCTGGGCCTCTCCGAAGGGGGTGGGCCGGGTCAGTGCCATTCTACGCTGTCCTGGGGAAGCATGCGCCAGCAGCTGGCCAGTGCACGTGCAGATTACTTCTGCTCCAGAGGAGCAGTAATAAAACAAAAACAAATTAGTAGATAGGAAGGGTTTAGGGAGTGGGGATGAGAGGGGAAGAGGGAGGAAGTTTAGGTGGGGGGGAGGGAACTGAGGGAGCTCCAGTTGCATCGCCACACATATTAATGGAAAATTTGCCTCCCCCCCCCCCCCCCCCATGCACGCTGCTGCATGTGCACGTATGGTGCCGGATTTTAAAACCTATGCGTGCGGGGTACATTTGTGTGTGCTACCCGGAGCGCACAAATGTACGCCCGATTTTATAACATGCACACGCAGTCGCACGCATGTTATAAAATCAGGGGTCGGGGCGTGCATGTTGCTGGCTTTTCCCGCGGCCTCGGAGGGAACTTCCCCCCCTTCCCCCCCCCCCTTTCCCCTCCCTTCCCCTACCTGTCCCGCCCCCCAGCCCGAAAAAAAAACACCCCGGTACCTTTATTTCAGAAGTTACGCCTGCCAGAGGTGGGTGTAACTTGCGCGCGCTGGCCAACTGCTGGCGTGCGATCACCTGGCCCAGTGGCTGTGGAACGGCCTCCGGCCATGCCCCTGGACCACCCCCGGACCACCCCGCCCACGCCCCGCCCCCGGACCGCCCATTTTTTCAAGCCCTGGAACTTACACGCGTCCTGGGGCTTTACGCGCGCCGCCGGGCCTTTTGAAAATAGGCCTGGTGTGCATAACCCCACCTACATGCATAAATCCACCTGGATTTACGTGTGTAGGCTTTTAAAATCTGCCCCATGGATTTTAAAATCCGGCGCACGCATGTTATAAATCTATTTATTTATTTACTTATTATTTATTTATTTTATATAGCGTCAATCTGTAAGTCAATCTTAATGGTGTACAATGTTATAACAATGAAAATTACAATAATAAATTACAAATTAAATTGTTAAAATAAAGAATATAAAATAAAACTAAAATTGAAAAATAAAAGAGCATAGAAGGTAAAAAGCAACTAAAAAATGGTCTTAATATTATACATTGCAAACATGCCTTGGTTGCTAAAAGAATTTAAGAGTCGTATGCCTTTTTAAAAAGCCAAGTTTTTAAATCGGCGTGCTCCTTTTAAAATCTACCCCTTTATTATAAGTAACTGTCCCCCAGCTTTTCCAGATAACATGATACATGACACCTACAATCAATTGCCCACCAACACATTTATGTGCTCAGACACTTAAATTAGGGCATTTCAAGTTTTAATTGATGCTTTATTTTATGTTTTTTGTTTTACTTGTTTGTCATTTTTATGATTGTGAATTTTGTAATGCTTATTCAACAGTGGAAAACTGCAGAATAGATGTAAAATTAAAATAAAATATTGAGAAAGGACCTGACTCTACCAGAACCATTCTGTTGGAAAAGCACTCTCAACTCCCCCCTGCACAGATGTGGACACAGGAATTTTATTCAGCCTAAGACACCTCCCAAAGGGGAGTGTCAAATCTCCTTAAACACACCTACTCTACTCTAGCATCATTCACAGTGGCAGGATCTGTTGAGATCACTCACTTTACGCTATCCAGGGGAAACTATTCTAGTAAGCGTCAAATGTAGGGTGGCTTAAATCATGGCATTATTAATTCCTTTTAGGTATCTGAAGGTCTATATCATATCTCCCCTGTCTCTTCTCTCTTCCAAGGTATACAAATTAAGGTCCTTTAGTCTCATCTTATATGTCCTTCTGTATAGACACCATACCATTTTGGTTGCCTTTTCTGGAATGCTTCCATTCTATTTGTATCTTTTTTGAGATGAGGTCTCCAGAACTGAACCAATACGCCAGATAAGGCCTCACCAAGGATCTGTACAGTGGCATTATCACTGCCTTTTTCTCTCTGGTTATGCTTCTTTCAATGCAGCCCAGAACCCCTCTAACCTTAGCCTTGTCACATTGCCTTGCCACCTTCAGATCATCGGACACTATCACCCTGAGGTCTCTCTTCCAATTCTTGCATATTAGTCTTTCACCCCTAGCTGAACTCTATCTCCTGGATCCCAAGCATACATGTAATCATAGAAGGAGCTTTGACTTTATATTCAGGCATTGTGTTAAGAACCAAGAAACTTAATTATCACATACATCGCCTGTAAGCAATGCTCACAACAAACTTGAATGTTCATATATGCTATTGCTTATGATTCTAATAGGTGGATTCCTGGCTCCTTGGAGTGCAATCTATAGTCCTAATGGCATTTGAAAAGTGAGTGCTGACATAGAAGCCTGTTTGGATATCCCTCCTCTCCTGTTCAGAATTAGAATACTGGGTATCTTCAAACATGTGTTATGACGAGCCCTGCGGGCCCTGAGGAGGAACACAGAGGTGTGATCGTCTGCTCCTGGGAGAGAGTGAGCCCTTGGCCCACAAGACACGCCCCAAGGGAGGTGAGCGAGTGCAGGCACGGGCGTAGCAAGTACTCTGAAGATGGGACGAACAGGGTCAGCCCCCCGCTGTGCTACATGCACAGTGATGTCAGACGGGCAGAGAGCTGAGAACGAAGAGACCAGGAACTGGAACTGGAGACTCCGGATCCTAGAAACAAGAGAAGAGTCAGAGTATATAGAAAAGATGAGGGCTCTTGGAGACTTGGACGAGCCAAGTACTCTTGGAGACTTGGACAGCACTGTCCCTCAGGGCGCTCTACACAGCCCTGTCCCACTGTGCGTCTTACACAACCTGGAAGGCTGGTCACAGACCACTCAGAGAGCGGAATATGCACAGAACGGAGAAGAGGATCCAGACAGTGCTAGGGAGAAGTCCAGCTGGAAGGAGACTCCAGTCGTCCGGACAGACACCGGAAGAAATGGATTTACTCCCACGAAGGATGGCTGGAGACGAAATCTGGTGAATGGCAAGGCTGCTTGTGGATTCTTCAGGATCAAGATAAGGAACGAAGGAGGACTGTACACAAGAGAATGGTACCTCCAAATGCAAGGGCATCTGGACATCTGAACGGGTGGACATCCAGACATCTGACATCTGGACAAGAGGTCGAGACGACATCAGGATGAGTGGACATCCAGACATCAGGACAGGCAGACAAGCAGACATCAGATGAGAGGACATTGGACGAGGGAACATCTGGACGAGAGGGCATCTGAACATCTAGACACCGACAAAGAACTCCAGGGCATCAGGAAGGGGAGCCAAGGACTGGAACATACCATGAAGAGATCCAACAAGGGACGAGACCCAAGACATTGGACAGAGACATCAGGAACACAAAGAATGTGGAACAAGAAATCATCTGGCCAGGAGCAGCAAGATGGACCACGATGGGACTCCATGGAGCTGGAGAAGTCCAAGAAGTCCATGGAGCAGATGTAACTCCATTTGAAGGCCCTGAGGAACTGAAGCAGAGCTTTTATATAGGGCAGGACCAGGAAGAGCCCTGAGGATGTCATCTGGTGGGGCCGAAGAGCTCTTCCTGCTTCTGGCCCTTTAAATGAGGAGGAGAGGCGCGTGCCCACAGCTAGAGGGACCCCGGAGGCTGGAGGGCAGAGCCAAGGCCTGAAGCGGTGTCCTGCTGCATGGTGGAAGAGGGAGCAGGCCGGCGGCGGCCTGCTGCCATGAAGAGGAGCCATGCTGGGGGCGGAGTCCAGCCTCGATGAAGAGCAGAGCTGCAGCGGCTCCATGCCGCAGGCGGGGATCCTGGTGGAGACTTCCCTGCTTGCCAAAGATGGCGTCAGCAGCGTAGCTCACTGTCGCGAAGGGGAAGAGCAGCAGCGGCAAGGCCGCGAAGATAGGAGGCATGGCGGCAGCCCAGGCTGTGAAGAAAAGCATCAGCGTTGTGCCTGGAGAAGGAGAGAGGTGAAAGCCTGTCTGCGGGATAGGGTCCACGGGCAGGATCGCAGCAACATGTACGTAAGAGTTGACACATATGAACACAGAAGACTGACAGTTGCGTCACCTACCACCCTCTGAAAGGAGCCAGTAGCCAAATAATGCAAATCAGTCTTGATTTTCACCTCAAAAGACAACCTGTGACAGTGGACAATATGGCTCATATGGTTACACAACTTTCCAAAGTTGTTAAGAGTTGTTAAGAGTTCTGGTCAGTATGAATACCCTCAGGCATTGTTATTCAGATTGTCAAAATCTGCCTTGGGGCAAATTATTTTGCTGCAGGAGGCTTAATTTCTCCTGCAGCGGACATAAGAGAATAGAGGCATGCACAGAGCCATTGACGTTTACCCCAAATGAATATCTCTCATAGTCTGGCTGAGTAAAAAGAAATACTAACCTCTTTGTACCTCTTTTTTTTTTACAGGCCTCTGTTAATTGTAAGAATTTGATTCATCTGTGACAAGTGACTACCTTCAAACGATCCTTTCAGACCAATATTATACTACTATTATAATGTAATTTAATTATAAAAGAACTTATTACTTGCTCTAGTGTAAATTCTAAGTGAGTTCAAAGCAACATACATAAAAATATAAAAATAGATACATCATACTATACACCATAATATTACCAAACTTCACTAGTATGAATCATCTATATATTAACTATTCAGGTGGACCTGCAATGTGGCAAATGCCTTGAGATTCTTACGAAAGTGCCTAAGTTAGGTTTGGCCCTTAATATATCAGATAGCGCATGATGATGTGAAGATCATGTTACTGTTTCTAAAAAGTGGCAGAAAGAGCTAGAAAAGATCTCTTTAAAAATGTTTTCTTTTTCTTTTATATTTATTTAGTTTCAATTTATTCCTCAACTCAAACATGTTAAAAAGAAATAATCCAGATATCACAAAAGAAAACTTTTTCCTGAGAAAAGTTCCATTTTAATGTAATTAAATATGTGAAAGTGATAACTGTAATTTTAAACTGTGTTTTGTTGTGCTTATTATTTTGTTTTAGTGTATTGCTATATTGATTTTATACTGGGCATATTGTAATCTGATTTTGTGGAAACCACTTTGATGTCATAAAAGGTGGCATATTAAGTGAAATACAGTAATGGCCGAATGTTAAATCGGCCACGCGCACAAATATTGTCACTTACGCGTGTGGCCAGGCCCTGCGCTCGCCGTGTGCATTGTCAAAAGGGCCCGGCCACCCGCGAAACTGACAAAACGCACATAATTGCCGGGCCCTGTCTCAGGGAAACGCGTGCTAGCAGTCGGCTGGTGCCTGCAACCTACTTCTGCTCCAGGGGAGCAGTAAGTAGTGCAACAACATTTAGGGTGGGTTAAAGGGGTGGGGAGGAGAAGAGGGAAGGGGTTTAGGTGGGAAATTCCCTCTCAGTCCGCTCCTTAATTGGAGCGGACTGAGAGGGAACAGAGGAAGGCCCGACTGTGTCACCGCGTGTACTTTTACAAAAGTAGGGCCCCCCTCCCCCTGCCCGCCGCCCACACATGACTGTAGGCCACGGATTTTATAACATGCACTCACTGGCGCGCACAAGTTATGAAATCGGCGCATCCATGTGTGCGCGCCAGGAAGTGTGCACACACATGGACATGCACGCACCTTTTAAAATCTACCCCTTAATAACTAGAGTAAATGGAAACAGCCAGTCAGGAGCTGGTTCCCATGAAGGAAAAGAAGCTTACTTTACATAGGAAAAGAAGGCTTCTGAGATTGCTCTTTCTGTGTCCCTAATATTTTTTTTTTGTTTCATGTCCTATCTGAACCAAATTTTCAGGACATGTTGGGAGGACATAAGGACTTCAAAACGGGTATATTTTTTTCAGATCCACATATATGTGCAGACCATGGATGTGTACATCCCACATAACTGGCATCTTCAGTTCAGGGTGAAACTTCTTGTAACTCCCATAGAAGAAAATGGTATAGATATTCAGGCAAATAGCAGACCTGCTAGACTTTCTCTTGCTCTGAGGTGTTTGGGATAAAGGACTCTAGGATGCAAATAAAACTAGGTATCTAGAGAAGGAAGGGTGAATCACAAGTTGTGTGTGGGAAAGGAGGTGGAGAGAAACCTGATAATGGAAAGTAAGGTTGAGCTCCAAATTCTGCGTGCTGTGAGAATAACTCTAATCAGATTCTGGTGAATATCTTTTTGTTAGAGTGGCCAACTTTCTCCTTTTATGACACTAGATGTGGCATTACATAACAGTAACATAGTAATGCTTGCAGAAAAAGACCAAATGATCCATTCAGTCTGCCCTGAAAGTTTCTAATGATAGTAACTGCCGCTCAGTGCAGGTTACCCCCATGCCTTAAGTTAAAGGTAGTAATATTTACAATCAAAACCAGGCAACTGTCAAACCCATAACAAAATTACTGTTAGCGGCATTTATATGGGGTGATCAGCTCTCTTGATCATTCAGACAATGCTGCTTGAATGTGTTTTGTTTATGGACTAGGCCATAGAAATAGTCCTCACTTTTTCCCTAATGTCTGTGTATCAGGACCCTGGACCATAAATGTCAGGACTCACTTTTTTTTTTTTTTTTTTAGATATTCAGGAAAAGCTTCTATTCACTTTCTGGAAGCCAAAACGTCTGCAGTGAATTGACCTGTATAAAATTTCTAGATGCAATAGCGTTAAATAGGGCTGACTCAGCCTATCCATTTGACATGAAGCCAGTTGGTGACTCTAAATCATCTCTAAAGTATCCTTGACCTTAGAAAGTGGAGAGTTTATAGGATCTGTAGGACTGGTATAATTTTCAAATTACAAAAATAGCAAGGCACACTTAGAGTCTGATAGCTGAAAACCCTACAAAAAGGTGCCAGATAGGCTAACGATTGGGTTTTCTACCTTATCTTCCAGTGCCATGAACTATAATTCCCTTCATGCTAACAATCAAAACAATATCACACTATCATAATCAGATTGCTGAAGTTCCTACAACAGCTTTTGTGGATAAAGGGCAGTCCATCAAAACTGACTGCTGTGGCAGTTTCCAGAACAGACCAAAGCAAACACACTTACATCACTCGCCAGGAATGCTGCGACTTGGGCTTGCCTGAAAGCAGCACTTTCAAGGGGGTTGTACAACGATTTCTTCCCCTTCATGTCCTTATTAAATTGTTCTTTATATTTAACCTATGATAAAAGCAAATAAATTAATGAATGCATGCTCTTTCATAAGCATTAAAAATCCTGGATTTTTCATCAGATGTAAGAACAGAATTTGGAACAGTGAAGTCATAGTTGCTGAAAAAGAGGTTAGGAGCTGCTGTCTTGATAGCAAGCTGAGAGGGATTTAGTTTAGATCCTAATGGGAATAGGGAGCTCCTGTATTGTGTTTATGCTTATATTTAGATGTTAATTTTAATCTCAAAGGGGGTTTTGTATTTGTATTTGATATGACGCAATATTTTTTTAAAATTTTTGTTGGATTTTGATTGAATTGTATAACTATGTTGTCATTTTAATTGCTATGATCTGCTTTGTTCTAGTTCCACACTTGTAAAATGCAGAATACAAATAATTAAATTAAAGTCACTATATATTAAGAGAATACAGAAAATAAATAATTCTGAGTTTACTGAAGATAATGTTAATAGAAGAAAATCAGAGTTCCAGTTAACCTTTTAGGGGCATCAGAAAATCTATGCATTTATAGATGGAAGTACTCACTTTTTTTTAAAGTACAAATAAAATGCCATATATTTAAATGAAAAAGTCAATATTTCCACTTCTGAAGGGAATTTATTTATATATTTTTGGATATAAAATACGCCAACTGAAGTTGTCTGAGGCTCTCCAAATTCAGCGTTATGAATCACTATACAAGACTATTTTCAAGTCTGTATTATTTTAAAATTATATTCCATCTTTCATGACTGCTCAGGCACTTCAAAGTGGATTATATTCAGGTACTATAGCTATTTCCCTGTCTCCAGAGGGCTTACAATCTAAGGGGGTCACTTTCCAACGGTATCGCATGCGAAAAGGGACTTTTCGCGTGTGATATCTAAATCGGGGCGGAGTCCGCACTGGAAGGGGAGGAGTCGGGGCGGACTCCACAACGACTTAGCTGACGGTGAAAAGGTAGGACACCTTATCACTGCCAGCAGCGCGCCCAATAGCACCACCTGTCACGGTAGCGCTATTGGGTGCGAAAGCCGGCAGCATTTGCATTGCGGAGGTGTAATCGCTGCCGGTTTTCACAACCTCATAAAATCCAGGCCTATGGGCCTCATTTACTAATCCTTTTTCCCACAGACACAGAATGGCAGATAAGCCTTAGCAGATCAGGCCCTACATTTGTACATGAGGCAATGAAGAGTGAAGTGATTTGCCCAAGGTCACAAGGAGCAGTAATGGGATTTGAACCCTGGCTTCCCTGCCAAGTGTGCAGCTGCTTCTTGCAATGATTCACCCGCAAGATTTAGAAAAAGTATAATAACATTTACTGCAATAATATCTTACTAGATTGTTTCCAAGCGATTTTTCTTGACCGTACTAATATTAAATTGTATCATGCACCATGCATCCAGGTATATTCTGTTTCTTAATATATAGTATACAACACATGGATTTGTTATGCTCATATTGGACTCTTTGTAGGCAGTAATACCTTTCATTGAACCATTGTTAGAATAATCAAACCATTCTAGTGACTGAGTCTTCATAAGTCCCATCTTCAAACATGGAAAAGGCCTATATGGTACCAAAATATCATGCCCTAGATAATCTTTGGATTGTTTTAATAAAATATTTTACAAATTGGCATTTTTTAATATTGCCAGAAAGGGATTTCTTTTTGTTTCAAGCTAAAATAGGTACACCAGTATTGCACCACAAGTACTGTCAATTTGTACACTTATTAAGTGGCTCAAAATAAAAAATCAAATTATGCAGCAATAATGAAAATTTCATGCAAAGCATATGGTAGCCAATTTTTATATGAATTCAAAATAAATACAAAATCCCAGATGAATCTTAAAACAAGGAATCATCACGATATGAGGCTGGTTGAAAACAGAATATAAAAACAGTATGGATACTAAGGATGTGCATTGGTTTGAAATGAAATAGGAAATGCCAACAAAATTTCCTATTTTCTTTCATGATGTTTTCAAAACAAAACAAAAGAAAAACCAACAAAATTTGTCAGTTCATTTCCAGTTTGTTTTGAAAAAAAGAGAAAAACTCTCCAGGACAGACTGAAGATTTCCTTGAGGCATTTCAGGACTTCCCTGGGGTTTCCCTGGACCCGACCCAGGACTCTCCCTAGGGCCGACCAACTGGGATCTCCAATTTCCCCCCAAAAGGTAGTGGGGCCAGGAACCATCCCGGTCCCCACTTATATAGAAACATTGAAACATGATGGCAAAAAGAGGCTGTATAGCCTATCTAGTCTGCCCATCTGCCCAACTAATTTAGCTTTACAGTTCCCATCACACCCTCAGAGATGCCCTGTATTTGTCCCAAACTGTTTATTTCCTCCCCATTTCCAGTGAGAGGCTGTTCCACGTATTCACTACTCTCTCTATAAAGAAATATTTCCTGAGATTGCTCACCAGTCTACTTTCTTTCATCCCATGAACCCTCGTTCTAGATCTTCGCTTCCTGCGCATGGAAACCTTTGAGATATTTAAATATCTCTATCATAACTCCCCTATCTCACTTTTCCTCATGGGTATACATGTTTAGATCCTGTCTAGAGGGGCAGGTGGAATGCCCACTCACCTCTTGCCCCAGGTAGTCTGCATGAAAATAGCACCAGCAGCCCTGAGAGTCACATCATATTGTAACATCAAAATGGTGCATTCTCAAAATTGGCCAGTGCCATTTTCCTGTAAGGCTGTATGTTTATACATGAGCATTTACACAAGGAAAGTATATGATGTGCCAGAATTTTTATGTTGGTCCAATAACAATTATTGCAACCTGCTAAGAATCCAGTTTTCTTCACAAACAATATGGCCACTAGAACTTTGCAATTAGGAGAAGGAAAACAAATATCTCCTTATACAATTGATTCCAGGTCTGTAACTCTCAGCCTATAGGTATTTTCTGAGCACAAAATAAATGATTAATAGGAAGACAGAAGGAAAGAAAGACTATGAATGAGACTATTATCTACATTCAACATTTTCTTTTTGTACATTAACTCTTCTTCTCCAGCCAAGAATGGAAACATTGAAAAGGTCATGTATCCCTCTTATCTTGCAACATAGGAATCTGTGACAAACTGCCATGTCTTCTAGTGTTGACAGACTCACAAGGGTATACCAGAACAATGTGAACATAACTCGGTTATCACTCTGCATAGCTCCCACACTGTTTTCTTTTTTAGTAGCTATGCCTATGATGTAGAAAACCATCTAATTGGATCAGCTTTAACACAACAGGGGTATCTTGTCTTCTGACAGATGCTTTTGGCCACTGCAATGTCTTCTTCATGACTACATATATTATTATGCAAGAAAGTATACTATTCCTGAGTCCCTGGCTGGTAGTACAAGACTACAGAAAGTGTATTTTATTTCAAAGGGAGGTTTAAAATCTATAGATATGTACATACTGAAATTCCAATCTAATCAAAAGAACATAAGAAATTGCCATACTGGGTCAGACCAAGGGTCCTTCAAGCCCAGCATCCTGATTCCAACAGTGGCCAATCCAGGCTACAAGTACCTGGCAAAAACCAAAACACTAAGAAAATCCCATGCTTCTGATGCCAGTAATAACAGAGGCTATTCCCTAAGTCAATATGATTAATAGCACTTAATGGACTTCTCTTCTAAGCATTTATCCAAACCTTTTTTAAACCCAGTTCACTAACGATGGAGCGCACTGTTACCCCGCAATTGGACGCGCATTTTGGACGTGCTAGCTTTACCCCTTATTCAGTAAGGGGTAATAGCGCGTCCAAAATGCGCGTCCAACCATCCCCCCCCCCCCCCGAACCTAATAGCGCCCGCAACATGCAAATGCATGTTGATGGCCCTATTAGGTATTCCCGTGCGATACAGAAAGTAAAATGTGCAGCCAAGCCGCACATTTTACTTTCAGAAATTAGCGCCTACCCAAAGGTAGGCGCTAATTTCTCCGGAGGTCCCGAAAGTTAAAAAAAGTAAAAAAAATAGAAAAAAAAATTTGAAATCGGCTCACAGGTTGAAAACCGGATGCTCAATTTTGCCGGCGTCCGGTTTCCGAACCCATGGCTGTCAGCGGGCTCGAGAACCGACGCCAGCAAAATTGAGCGTCGGCTGTCAAACCTGCTGACAGTCGCCGCTCCTGTCAAAAAAGAGGCGCTAGGGACGCGCTAGTGTCCCTAGCACCTCTTTGTACCGCTGGCCCTAATTAAAATAAATTAAAATACTGAATCGTGCGCACAGGAGAGTGGTGGGTGTTCGCCGCGCTCTCCCGCGTTTTTACTGTATCGGCCTGTAACTACATTAACCACATCCTCTGGCAACAAACTCCAGAGCTTAATTGTGCATTGAGTGAAAAAGAATTTTTTATTATTAGTTTTAAATGTGCTACTTGCTAACTTCATGGAGTGCCCCATAGTCCTTCTATTATCCAAAAGATAAATACCCGATACACATTTACCCATTCTAGACTTCTATCATATCCCCCCTCAGCCATCTCTTCTCCAAACTGAACAACCCTAACCTGTTTAGCCTTTCCTCATAGAGGAGCTGTTCCATCCCCTTTATCATTGCAACAATATCTTTTTTGAGATGCGGCAACCATAATTGTACACATTACTCAAGCTGTGGTCTCACCATAGAGTGATACAGAGGCATTATGACATTTTCCATTTTATTCACCATTCCCTTCCTAATAATTCTTAACATTCTGTTTGCTTTTTTTGACTGCCGCAGCACACTGAACCGACAATTTCAATGTGTTATCCACTATGATGTCTAGATCTTTTTCCTGGGTGGAAGCTCCTAATATGGAACCTAACATCAATTATTTTCTCTATATTAGTCCTGGGGGAATTCTGCGCTACTGCGGAGCGCAGAATTTGTGCAGAATCTTCCCCCCCATTCACGGCACACAGGGGGCCTTCCATCTTCGCAGCAAGCAGAGTACAAATGGAAAGCCCACATGTGCCATGAACGGAGTGTGCTCCACTCGTGGCAAAGATGGAAGGCCCCAGTGTGCCACGAACAACATGCCCAGGCCTTCATCTTCGCCGCAAATGGAGCGCATCCCGCAACACATGCGGAACATGCTCCGTTCGCAGGTGAGAGAGAATATGTGTGTGAGAGAGGGGAGGGGTGTAGGGAAGGGGAGGGTGAGAGAGAGCAGGAGGGTATGAGAGAGAGCATGGGAGGTAAGGGGGGGGGGTGCCGGTGAGAGAGAATGTGTGTGTGAGAGAGGGGGGGTGAGAGAGAGCAGGAGCGTGTGAGAGAGAGCATGGGATGTAAGAGGGGGGGTCGGGGGATGCTTGAGTGTGGGTTTCAGAGAGGGAGCCTAAATGAGGGGAGGGGTGTGGGGGAGGGGAGGGTGACAGAGCAGGAGGGTGTGAGAGGGAGCATGGGAGGTAAGAGAGGGGAGGTAGGGGGATGCTTGAGTGTGAGTTTCAGAGAGAGGCAGCCTATATGAGGGGAGGGGTGTGGGGGAGGGGAGGGTGAGAGAGAGCATGGGAGGTAAGAGAGCAGGGGGGGATGCTTGAGTGTGGGTTTCAGAGAGAGGGAGCCTATAAGAGGAGAATGTGAAGGAATGTGTATGTGTGAGAGAGATTGGGAGCTCGTATGTATGAAAAAAGAATTGTGAATATGTAAGGGTGTTAGCCTGTGTGAAGGGATTGTGTATGTGTGAGACAGAGCTTGTGTGAAAGGGTGCATGAGAGAGAGATATAGGTAGCCTGTGTGAGGTGTGAAAGAGAAAGGGAGCTTGTGCGGGTGTGTATGCAAGAGAGAGGGCCCTGTATGAGGGGATGTGTGTGTGTATTGTGATGCAGTACGACCTGGTCCGGGGCAGAAACAGCTGAGACACAGCCGAGCAGAAGCTAGTGGTACCAAACTTAGCCACCGGAGGGCGCTGAGGAAGGTAGCAAAGACTACACTTCCCAGGTTCCCCGAACCAACACCTGACCCCTGGCTGGAGCCTGAGCAGGAACAGGTGGAGGAAATTGGGACTGATCCCTATGACTCAGCATGCTCTATGGAGGCTGAAGAAGAGGGCGTGCCCCCGTGGTGGAGCTGGCCACAAAAGCCCGGCTCCTCGGAGTCTCTGGAGGAGGAGATGGAGGTAAGCTGGGGAGAGGAAAGCTCCAGCTGTTCCTCTATGGAGGTGGAATAACCAGGAGGTTGGGGGATGGTAAATCCAGTATTGCTGTATGGATGTATGAGACAGGCGGGAAGGGAATTGTGTTTTAAATGCTGTGTACCCTGGGGCTTGTAAGGACAACCCCGCATTAATATAAGGCTGCAGCCGCTGAGCTACAGCACCACATTAAACTCCTTATTGATTAAGATCCTTTTTCTGTGTACTGCTTGGGAGTGCCAGGACTGGGCCTGGCACTCTGACTAGAGGCTGTGAGGAGTCCATAGCAGCGCTATGCTTGAGCTGTGCAAGGGGACAAGACGTGTCATAGGAGCGAAGCCAGAGGCCTGAAGCCCAGCAAAGCCCCACAGCACGCTGAGCGGAGGGACCTGATCGTGACAGTATGTTTGTGCGAGAAAGTGAGGGAGCCTGTATGAGGGTGTGTGTATGTGTATTAGAGAGAGGGATTATGTGTGTGAGAGAGGGAGGGACAGAGGGAGCCTGTGTGAGGGGCAGTATTGAGAATGGGGTCAAACTCTGGGACTGGCAATAGAGTGGAAGGGGTTGAGCCTAGAGGTGGAAGGGAGAGTAACTGGCAGGTTGAGGAGTTGGGGCCTGAGAGGGCAAAGTGGCCAGGGGAGTAGCGAGAGCGAGTGGAAGGGACACTCTTACAGTGAATTTCTAGGAAAATTCTGCTCAAAATATTTAAAATTCTGCATCTTTAAGTAATAACTTTTTTCTGTATTAATTTAAAATGTAATTACTTAAAGACTGTCATGTAAATTATGTTATTTTGACCAATATAATGTTTGCGGAATTTTGCTGAATTTTAAGTTTTTGTGTGCAGAATTTTACATTTTTTTGCACAGAATTCCCCCAGGAGTATATAGATCACCTTGCACTTGTCCACATTAAATTTCAAATGCCATTTGGATGCCCAAACTTGTCCACTTTAATTTCCTCTTGTTATGCTCAGGCTTGTGAACCCTTGGGCCAACGGGAGGATGGTATACCTTAGGAGGAAGATCCGTAGGTTCTCCCGTCGAGTGGCGAGGCTGAACAGAAGATGTGACCAGCTGATCCTCGGCACTGAAGACTGAGATGACCATGAAGGCAGACGAAGAGTCGTGACGTCAAGGAGAGGAACTGTGTCTTTGCCACTGGAAGCCCGCGGTCCCCCCAGTAGGAGCCCGTAGGGACTCCGACCACTGGGACTTAGGTGGACCTTTGGGAGGTCAAGGAGTCGAGAGTTTGGTGCAAGGGCTAACTGGAGCTTCACTCCTGGAAGCCCACGGTCCCCCCGGGAGGAGCCCGTAGGACCCGGGCCACTGGGACTTAAGTGGGCCCTTGGAGAGGATGGTCCAGAAGAAGTCCAAGGTCAAGTGCCAGAGGGTCGTCGCTTGCCAGTCCGAAGTCACACACCAAGGGATTGCCTCTTGCCAATCCAAAGTCTGGAACCAGGAACACCAAGAAGAGACAGGAACCAGGAACAAGGATCCAAAACACTAGAAGACTCACCGAAGCAAGCAGACTTAGACAGCGCTAGAGGACGTTGCCAAGTCAAGGAATGAGCAGAGGAAGCCTCCTTTTATACTTCCTCTGCTCTGGCTCATTGGAAGCATCTGTAGGTAATTAAAGGGCTTAGGTCCCTTTAATTCTAGTGAGGAAGCGCGGCCTCGCACCTAAGATGGTGGTGGCCATCTTGGATTCCCGGCCCGTGGGGAAAGCAGCCCGACGCCGCGAGGAGGGAGCAGGGACGGCTCCCAAGCCCGGAGACCCCCGCGGATGCCCGCGCCAGCACACGGAGGCCCAAAGGCCCCAGCACTCGAGATCCACCCGACGCTGCTGCGGCGGCCCACCGGCCCAGTCAGGTAAGGGGACACGGTCGCGGACGTCTGCGGTCGCGGAACACAACACCTCTGCCATTTGGATGCCCAAACCAGTAGTTAGTAATTAGCAACAGTAATTAGAAAATTGAAACAAACAAATGGAGTCAAACTGATAGAGCTTAGTTACCATTCTAAATTTCCTATGAGAGACTGGAACCATCTGGGAAAAAAGTAAGTGGTCCATATTCAAAAGCCATTGAGACGTATAAGGTAATAATTATCTGTCTAAATGGCTTTCCTGGATGTATTAAGTCCTTATCCAGCTAAATTCTAGCCGGATAAAAAAAGGGGCATTTCAGGGGCATTTCGGGGAGGGGCTGAGAGATCCAGCTAACCCAGCCAAATATCGAGTATATCCGGCTAGGTAGCCGGATAATTCTAGACCTGCTTCAGAGCAGGCGTAAAGTTATGCAGCCTTGTGTTGCCGGATAATGCGCTACTTAACTGGATATCTTGAAAAGATATCCGGCTAATTAGCACTGTCATCTACTAAATAAAAAATAAGTTGCCCCCATCCCCTCCCCCCACAGCATGTCAATTCATACATTGTATTCCAACCCCCCCTCCCCCCCCCCACCCCTAAACCTTTTTAAATTGCAGAGATTTACCCCATTTTGGAAGCCGGACCCCCATCCCGATGTTACCTTTAAGAGGAGCTCAGCCTGCCTCCTCTCTCCCGCCCACGCGCCCATCGATACCTTTTTTCTTCATCGCCGGGAGTGAGAGAGACCCTCTGCCCCGCTCCTGGCGCCTTCCTGCGCTGCTCTGACAGAGGACGCGCTGGAAAGAGTAAGCTAGCGTTCCAGTTTAATGCTTCCAGCCCTGCCTCTGTCAGAGCAGCGCAGGAGGCAGAGGGTCCCTCTCACTCCTGGCGATGAAGAAAAAGGTATCGATGGAGAGGGGAAGCAGGATGGGGAGGGGGTGTGGGAGCCATGCTTAATACTAGTGGGTGGGGGGGGGGGGGGGGGGAAGCAGGCTGAGCTCCTTTTAAAGTTAACATCGGGATAGGAGCCCAGATTCCAAAATGGGGCACGTCTCTTGGATTTAAAAAGTTTTAGGGGGTGGAGAGGTTAGGATACAACGCATGAACTGACTTATGCTTTGGGGAGGGGAGTGGGACTGAGGGGATGGGGCAGCTTGTTTTTTTCTTTAGCGGATGACAGTGCTACTTAGCGGGATATCTTTTCAAGGTATTCGGTTAAGTAGCGCGTTATCCGGCCACAAAAGGCCGCGTAAGTAAAAAAATCTACCCGGCTATTTTTTATATTATTCAGCTATATGTAGCCAGATAATTTTAGGCTGGTATATTCAGCTGGACATTTCTCCCACCGAATACATGGGACAAGTTAACTGGCTAACTTTCGCTGGATAGCTTGTCCACTAACCGGCCTTCTGAATATGGATCTCTATATATATTTGGATCTCTATATATATTTGGATCTCTATATATATTTAGCTATTAACATTGTTCTGTTACCACTTGGTACTATTTCTCTCCTTTACCTCAAACTCTAAGTTCCTACTAAGTTAGCCATGTTTTTTATACCCAATTGTTGGATGTAATTGTATATATTTGTTTAATTGTTCAATCTGTTTGATGTAATTTTCTGTTCCTTGTTCTGTGTAAACCGAAGTGGTATGCACAAGTGCATGAACTCCGGTATATAAAAGCCTTTAAATAAATAAATAAATAATAAATTTTTCGTGCACTCCTTAACACACCCTCTTAGACTCAGTAATGAACAGGTGGCTATCAAAGGCAGACACATCCTCTCTTCTGGTCCAATTGACAGCAAAATTAAGAGGGGGAATATGACTGCACAAGGTGAGAGCCAAAAGCAATAAGTTTGGGAAAGAGGGTCATTATACAGAATAAAATCTGCTTGGCTGTAGTAAAAAGTAGAGAAACATTCCCAAAGGACAGGAATTGTCTAATTCAACATTGTACTGAACCTTTAAAGAGTAATCAATCTTGCAGACCTCCTGGAGTAGGAAGCAACAATGATTTGAGTGCTACCCGTACAGTGACAATGGAAAGGCTAATCCAATCCTGGATTTGTCCCATTAAATATAACATAAATTTGTGTTTATGATTTTTTTTTTTAGCTTGTCCCATATCACATGGAATCATCTGGTGAACCTATTTAAGGACTTGAACTCTTTTTCCTCGGGTTTGTCGTTATTTCCTTCTTATACGTGAAGCTAATTCTCAATGGTATCTAGATTAGAAATAATGTAACATATTAGAAGTTGTTTTTGAAAAAAACAATGACTTTACCCCAGAGCAGAAAATATTAGAAAAACATTTCCAATATACAACAATTTTTAACCAAAATTGATCCCAATACCCTTTACACTTCAACACTACTAAAACATACACAATTACCTCTAAAGTGGATGGCCTAATAACATATTTTTGATGCCTGAACTATATAAATGTTTCCCATGAGGAAAGAGGAACGTGAACAATGTTATTATTACCCAATTACAGCTGGATAAACTAAGGCACAAGGGGATAAAATGATTAGCCAAAAGTCACACAGTCTATGGCAGAGGTACTTTGAGCCTGCAACAAGGATTTTCCTGTCTCATAGATCAATACTCTTTCTACTAGACTACATGACACCCTCACTTTCTTAACATTTTTCCTGCACATAAAAGTTTGAGCAACTGCTTTATGTTAACCACACCAGATAAACAGATTTCTTAAACTGTTTTTTAAAACATTTGACAATATCAGCTTAATTACACTAATTTTAATAACATGGTTGAGACATGTACCGTATTTTCAGGCGTATAAGACGAATGGGCGAATAAGACGACCCCCAACTTTTCCAGTTAGAATATAGAGTTTGGGATATACTCGCTGTATAAGACTACCCTTCTGTGTCACTACATAACCATACTGTATGTGGTACCCAGTATACAATAACCAGCCAATCATGGCAAGCGATGTACCTTACCGGCGATTGGCTGGTTGTTGTATACAAATCCTGCTTGGATTGGTCAGCTCTCCCTGCTTGCCCAGCCCTCCCTGTCTCCAAGACTATCAGAGCGGTAACGCATCCCTCTGGCCCGCCCTTGTATCCTATTACCGGAGCCTCCTTCTCTGCCTCTCAGATCTCGCTCCTGAGGACTGCAGTGAAGCGGCGCAGACGTGCATGTGCGAGATCTGAGAGGCAGAGAAGGAGGTACCGGTAATAGAGATGTGAATCGGAACCAGCATCGGTTCTGATTCCGGTTCCGATTCACATCGTGGGTTTTTTTTTCGTCCGGCCCGATCAGGGTTTTTTTTTTATCGGCTGCGCCCGAGCCGATAAACAAAAAACCCACCCCGACCCTTTAAACTAATCCCTCAGCCTCCCCCCCCCCCCTGGCCCCCCCCCCCCCAAACCTGCCAAATTAGTTTTCTACAACCCCCCACCCTCCTGACCCCTCCAAGACCTGCCAAAAGTCCCTGGTGGTCCAGCGGGGGTACAGGAGCGGTCCGGGAGCGATCTCCTGGACTTGGGCCGTCGGCTGCTAGTAATCAAAATGGCGCCGACGGCCCTTTGCCCTTACTATGTCACAGGAGCTACCACTGCCATTGGTCGACCCCAGTGACATAGTAAGGGCAAAGGGCGCCGTCGGCGCCATTTTGATTGCTGGCAGCCGACGGCCCAAGTCCAGGAGATCGCTCCCGGACCGCTCCTGTACCCCCGCTGGACCACCAGGGACTTTTGGCAGGTCTTGGAGGGGTCAGGAGGGTGGGGGGTTGTAGAAAACTAATTTGGCAGGTCTGGGGGGGTCAGGAGGGAGGGGGGTTTTGTTAGATTTTTATTTTTTTTTTATATTCGCTCCATAAGACGCAGACAATTTCCCCCCCACTTTTGGGGGAAAAAAGTGCGTCTTATGGAGCGAAAAATACGGTAATTATTCGCCCTATAAGACGACCCCCGGCGTGTAAGACGACGCCCGACTTTTGAGAAGATTTTCAGGGGTTAAAAACTCATCTTATACGCCGGAAAATACGGTATATTGAAAAGCACCAATCCAAGTACAGATCCCTGAGGCACTCCACTGTTTACCCTTTTCCACTGAGAAAATTGTCCATTTAATCTTACACTCTGTTTCCTGTCTTTTAACCAGTTTGTAATCCACAAAAGGACATCGCCTCCTAGCCCATGACTTTTTAGTTTTCATAGAAGCCTCTCAAAATCGTTCATCCACAACACAACCAAGGAATGTTTCTATAAACTGCAAGTCCTCAAAAATCTGAAACCTCTTCTACACTTCAGTGATTTCCGGCTAGTAGTCCAGTCTCTCATCCTTACAAAGTTAGACTACTGCAACTCTCTTCTCCTAGGCCTCCCTGCAATAACTACCAAACCTTTACAGATGGTCCAGAATGCTGTGGCAAGGTTATTCACAAATTCAAACAAAAGAGCACACAACACACCCATACTCCAAAGTCTTCACTGGCTCCCCATAAAACACAGGATCACCTTCAAAACACTAATGATAATTCACAAGGACATCCACGGCATCGCCCACCTCAAATTAAGCTCTCAACTCCGCACTCAAACTTCTGCAAGACCTATTAGAAACGCCTACAAAGGATCCCTATATGCACCTCCGATCAAAACCACTTTAAGAAAACGCGCTATGTCCACAGCCAGGCCCAGCCTTTGGAATTCGCTACCACCCAAGCTTCGCCAAGAACCCTCTCTCCAAACTTTTAAAAACACCTTAAAACATGGCTCTTCAGACAAGCCTTCCCTGAATCTCAACATTACTCAGACACGGGTCAAAAGACATAACATGTCACAAGGGAACCTCAGGACATAAGACATATCAGGACTTTAAGGAGACACCTGACCACCCATTACCTCCGTAACATACTCTTTAAGGAGACACTCGATCCCTTAAGGATCTTTAAGGAGACACTTGATCACCCATTACTTCCGTATTATATCCCGCCAATCTTGGTTCAACACATCACATCCTTCCTTTCTACATACTCCTCCTTCCCTCCACCAGTCAGCCAGATTCACATTGCTACCCTATGCCTTGTGCTCCCGCTACGCCTTATCCATTATGCAGCTGCATAATGATACTCCATTAAACGTACTTTGATGTTACGCCCACAGCCGCCCCAGTTGTTGTTGCTCTATATATTATGTTATTCACTGATGAATCATTTCACTATTTGTTATTGTTGACCTGTTCTATGTTCATTGCTCAACGTTCTATGTTCGATGTAACGCCATAGCCGCGACTGTTCTGTTTAATTGTAAACCGATATGATTTGATATCTTTGTTCAAGAATGTCGGTATAGAAAAATTCGAAATAAATAAATAAATAAATGAGGGACTTTGTCAAATGCCTTCTGAAAATCCAAATACACTACATCTACTGGTTTACCTTTATCCACATGTTTATTAACTCCTTCAAAAAAAATGAAGCAGATTTGTTAGGCAAGACTTCCCTTAGGTAAATCTGTGTTGACTGTGTTCCATTAAATCATGTCTTTTTCTATATACTCTATGATTTTGATCTTGAGAATAGTTTCCACTATTTTTCCCGGCATTGAAGTTAGGCTCACTGGTCTATAGTTACCCGTTTCGCCCCTGGAGCTTTTTTTAAATACTGGGGTTACATTGGCCACCCTCCAGTCTTCAGGTACAATGGCTGATTTTAATGATAGGTTACAAATTTTAACTAATAGATCAGAAATTTCATTTTTGAGTTCCTTCAGTACCCTAGGATGAATACCATCCGGTCCAGGTGATTTGCTACTCTTTAGTTTGTCAATCTGGCCTACTACATCTTCCAGGTTCACAGTGATTTCGTTTAGTTCGTCTGACTCATCACCCCTGAAAACCATCTCCGGAACTGGTATCTCCCCATCATCCTCATTAGTAAACACGGAAGCAAAGAATTCATTTAGTCTCTCTGCAATGGCCTTATCCCCCTCAGTCATCTAATGGTCCAACCGACTCCCTCACAGGTTTCTTGCTTCGTATATATTTTAAAAAGTTTTTATTATGAGTTTTTGCCTCTATGGCCAACTTCATTTCAAATTCTCTCTTCACCTGCCTTATAAATGTTTTACACTTAACTTGATAATGCTTATGTTTTATCCTATTTTCTTCAGATGGATCCTTCTTCCAATTTTTGAAGGATTTTTTTGGCTAAAATAGCCTCTTTCACCTCACCTTTTAACCATGACGGTAATCGTTTTGCCTTCCTTCCACCTTTCTTAATGCGTGGAATACATATGGACTGCGCCTCTAGGATTGCATTTTTAAACAATGTCCAAGCCTGTTGAACACTTTTAACCTTTGCAGCTGCACCTTTCAGTTTTTTTCTATTTTCCTCATTTTATTAAAGTTTCCCTTTTGAAAGTTTAGTGTTAGAGCTGCAGATTTACTTATTGTCCCCCTTCCAGTTATTAGTTTAAATTTGATCATGTTATGATCACTGTTGCCAAGTGGCAACAGTGTGTGGCAAGATAGGGTCTCCAAGATACAGAGGCTTTTGTAGAGCAATCTTACAACATGGTGCCTAGCTAATGATAGGGGCTTAGAGGTAGGTTCAATGTCAGTGTGGTTTGTGTTGGGGTGTGGTCTAGATAGCAAGCTGTCAAGGGTCAGGATGTAGCCACAAATCTGGTAAGGTTTTTAGCAGTAGGTTCTAGCGTCCTCTTGCATTCATTACTAGGCCTTTGAGTGCATTCCAAGTAGTGCTTCATGCCAGTACTGGCTGTGACCCAGGGAATAGGCAAGGATGAATTTACTGTGCATGAGGTTTCCTTGAAGCTCTAGGCAGAGATAAAGTCTTGTAGAGTGGCAGGACAATAGTGGGGCCTGTAATGGAAGCAGGAAATAGACTTTGATATCTCCCTGATGGGCACTGAATGAACTTACCTCCAGCATCCTCCTACCAGGCTTACAGCTGGAGAAGCCACTCCCCTTCTTTTTGTCACATCTCCCAGGCCGCCTTCTTGAAGCAAATTTGTTCGATTTAGAAACCCAACTTTTATTATGTGTGCTATTATGTAAACCACTGCAATAACCTTGGAGCAGGCGGTATAGAAATATTTTAAAATAAATAAATATTCAGAGAATAGGAATACAAAGTTTTGAGTCCAATGTTGTTGGTTATGTGATCTCCAGAATGATATGATTCCATTTTTTCAACTGTAGCCTTGAGTCTGTTGTATAGCTCTTTGTACTGTCTTCAAGCAGCTATATGTGGTGTCCTGCCACCTGGTCAGAAATTAGACCAGAGCAGGGATCGTCTCAGAACAACCAAGGTTCCCAGTTCCAGGAGGGAGACAGCAGGCCTGTCCAGATGTCGAACAACCTCATTCTTATGCATTATTATTTCAAAGGAAATATTCAGGGCCTTCAGATAGCACACAGCTTAGGAGAATACATTTACAAGTAAGATTCTCCCAATTTTCTCCCTTCTGGAACAGGGACACCGGTCATCAGCTCTGCAATAGGGGCCAGCAACAAAACTAGAAAATGTCCCGGAGGATTTACTTTCTCTTACTTGGATCTTTACTATACTTATGACCTTTATCCAAAGTAGTCCCTCCCTTCTATTTAACTCTTTCAGTATAGGCTTTGGCAACACATGTACATAGGTCATGCCATGAATGTAATGTAAACCAGTTTCAATATCCATATATGCCAATTTCCTTTTTCCCTACCACAAGCCCACAATGGCAACCCCCTTGCCCCATCACTTCAACCTTACCTCATTCCAAAAGTCCCCTACCATTTCTCCCCACCAAATAGTACCCCAATTGCCTCAACCCACCCTTGACACCAGGGCCGGTGGAAGCACTAGGTGAACTAGGCCTGGGCCTAGGGTGCCGAGTATTAGGGGGCGCCACGAGCAGTGGTATCCCGAGGGGAGTCAATGCCTCCGGGCGCAGGGAAGCTCATGCGGCCGCCAGAGGATCGCATCCCACTGGCGGCTGAGCAGCAACACGCATATAGCAGGTAGATCGGCAGGGCCGTGGTGGAGCTCACGTCACCATGGCCCGAAGAAAAAGGTCGCGTTTAAACGCGCAGATGCTCCTCCTCCTTTCTGCCTGCACGGCCCCGGAAGTAAATGTTGCCGGAGCTGCACGGGCTGGAAGGAGGAGGAGCATCAGTGCATGCAGAAGAGGAGCAGTGCTTATGGGCCGCTGCGAATCCCACATTGCGGCGGGCGGCCCGAGAAGATCAGGGCCGCTGCAGAGCCCATCCTGCGGCGACCCGTGAAGAGGAGGCCCAGAGGTGAGAAAGAGGCTGAGGGTCTGTAGAGTGTGTTTATGTGCGTGTATGAGATGAGTTGAGAGATTGTATGTGAGAGTGAGTTAAGAGACTGTGTGTGGGAGTGAGGACCTGAATGTTTGTAGAGACACATGTGAGAGCCTCTGTGTGTGTGTGTGTGTGTGTGTGTGTGTGAGAGAGAGAGAGAGAGACAGCACGTGCCAGTGAGAGACTTTGTGTATGAATGGTTGTATGAGAGAGAGCATGTGACAGTGAGAGCCTGTGTGTGTGTGTGTGTGTGTGAGAGAGAGAGAGAGAGACAGAATGTGACAGTGAGAACCTGTGCTTGAGCAAGACAGCATGTGGGAGTGAGAGAGAGCCTGTGTATGTGAGTCAGACAGCATGTGCCAGTGAGAGCCTATGTGTATGAATGGTTGTATGAGAGAGAGCATGTGACAGTGAGAGCCTGTGTGTGTGTGTGTGTGAGAGAGAAATGCATGTGAGAATGAGAACCTGACTGTGTGTTTGAGGGAAGAAGATGGAGAGAAAAGAAATAGAAAAAAAGACAATATAAAAGGAATTGGCAAAAAAATAAGAAAGGGAAGGTGGAAAAAAAAGCCTGTGACCAACCAATTAGAAAACTAAGATCAGACAGCAAAGGTAAAAAAAAAAAAAATTACTTTTTAGTGATTGGCACATATAATCTTTGGGAATGTGCAAGAGTAGCACTTTCTCTATGTGGATCTCACAATGTATGAGATCAGCATGGAGAAAGTGGAAGCCCACGGGGCCTGCACAGAGGAGGCAGCAGAATGGGCTTCAGTGCCAGTAGCAGCAATCGGCGCCTCCCCAATAGCCATGCGGCAGCAGTGACAGTGGCAGCAGAGGAATGAGAGAGGTTCCGAGGTTGCTGGCAAAAGAAAGAGAGAGGGGTCTGCCTTTAGTGTGTGCATGTATATGAATGGGACTCTGCCTGGCGGTGTATGTGTGTGAATGCATGGGTGCCTGCCTGGGGGTCTGTGTGTTTGTGTGTGTATGTGAGGGAGCCAGTGAGTGTGAAAGCATGAATGTGTATGAGAAAATCCAAGGGAGTAAGAGTTTGTGGGTGGGGGGTGTGTGGAGGGGGAGAGAGTGTCTTAGAGCCTGAGAGTGTGTCAGTGTCTGTGAGAGCGAGAGGTTATGGTGGATATAAGAGCATGAATGTGTATGTACGTGACAGTGTATGTGTGAGAGAGAATGGACATGTGAGAGAGAGAGGATAACCTCCTAATCCTCAACAATATCAAGATGACTGGAAATCAAGAGCTCCCACAGAAGAGGACAGCAGGGACTTTTTAAAATCCTTATTAGTTTTAATTATTGGATGTTATTTGATATACCGTATTTCCGGCGTATAAGATGACCCCCAACTTTTCCAGTTAAAATATAGAGTTTGGGATATACTCGCCGTATAAGACTACCCTTCTGTGTCACTACATAACCATACTGTATGTGGTACCCAGTATACAACAACCAGCCAATCATGGAAAGCGATGTACCTTACCGGCGATTGGCTGGTTGTTGTATACAAATCCTGCTTGGATTGGACCTGCCTGCCCAGCCCTCCCTGTCTCCAAGACTATCAGAGCGGTAACGCATCCCTCTGGCCCACCCTCCTGACCCCTTCAAGACCTGCCAAATTAAATACAACCCCCACCCTCCTGACCCCTCCAAGACCTGCCAAATTAAATACAACCCCCCACCCTCCTGACCCCTCCAAAACCTGCCAAATTAATTAAATACAACCCCCCACCCTCCTGACCCCTCCAAAACCTGGCAAATTAATTAAATACAACCCCCCACTCTCCTGACCCCTCCACAAGATCTGCCAAATTAGTTTTCTACAACCCCCCACCCTCCTGACCCCTCCAAGTCCTGCCAAAAGTTCCTGATGGTCCAGCGGGGGTCCAGGAGCGGTCCGGGAGCAATCTTCTGGACTTGGGCCGTCGGCTGCCAGCAATCAAAATGACGCCGATGGCCCTTTGCCCTTACTATGTCACAGGGGCTACCGCTGCCATTGGTCGACCCCAGTGACATAGTAAGGGCAAAGGGCCGTCGGCGCCATTTTGATTGCTGGCAGCCGACGGCCCAAGTCCAGGAGATCGCTCCTGGACCACTCCTAGACCCCCGCTGGACCACCAGGGACTTTTGGCAGGTCTTGGGGGGGGGGGGGGGGTTGTAGTAAATTAATTTGGCAGGTCTGGGGAGGGGATCAGGAGGGTGGGGGGTTTTGTTAGATTTTTATTTTTTTTTATATTCGCTCCATAAGACGCAGACATTTTCCCCCCACTTTTGGGGGAAAAAAGTGTGTCTTATGGAGCAAAAAATGCAGTAATTATTCGCCCTATAAGACGACCCCCTGCGTATAAGACGACCCCCGACTTTTGAGAAGATTTTCAGGGTTAAAAACTCGTCTTATACGACGGAAAATACGGTATTTGTAATTATATTTATTTATTTCCAGACTTTGTTATACTGCACTTTTAGAAAACACTGGTCAGAGAGGTTCACAATGTTTTAACGATGTCTTTTGAAAGCTGCATAACTGGTCATTATGGGCCTGATTTTCAAAATAATTTACATACATAAAACCTGGCTCAGTGGGCCGGATTTGAAAAGCCCTGCGCGCATAAATCCGGCCAGATTTATGCGCGCAGGGCACTCGCGTGCTAGCGCACCTATTTTGCATAGGCCGCCGGCGTGCGCACAGCCCCGGGATGCGCGTAAGACCCGGGGCTTCGTAAAAGGGGCGGGGGAGGGGCATGTCCGGGGTCAGGGGGTGGTTCGGGGTGGGGCCGAGGGGGCGTGGCGCCGGCCCGGGGACATGGTCGAGGCCTCCGGACCAGCCACCGGGTCAGGTGATGGCGCGCCAGCAGCCCGTTGGCGCGCGCAGATTTACGCCTGCTTTCAGCAGGCGTAAATCTGCCAACAAAGGTAGGGGGGGTTAGATAGGGCCGGGGGGGTGGGTTAGGTAGGGGAAGGGAGGGGAAGGTGCGGGGGGATGGAAAGAAAGTTCCCTCCGAGGCCGCTCCGATTTCGGAACAACCTCAGAGGGAACAGGCAGCACGTGCTGGGCTCGGCGCGTGCAAGTTGCACAAATGTGCACCCCTGTGCGCGCGCCGACCCCGGATTTTATAAGATATGCGCGGCTATGCGCGTATCTTATAAAATCCAGTGTACTTTTGTTTGTGCCTGGTGCGCGAACAAAAGTACGCGCTTGCGTAAATTTATAAAATCTACCCCTTTGTGCATAAAAGGGATTTTGGAAAAATCCCAGGGATTTTGCATATAAACATAAGAATATAAGAAGTTGCCATATTGGTTCAGCGTGAGGAGCCATCAAGCTCAGCATCCTGTTTCCTATAGTGGCCATTGGACAATCCAGGATACAAGTACCTGGCAAGTACCCAAACATTAAATAGATTGCATGCTACTAATGCAGACAATAAGCAGTGGCTATTCCCTAAGTCAACTTGAGTAACAGCAGTCTATTGACTTCTCCTCCAGGAACTTATCCAAACTTTTTTTAAACCCAGTTACACTGACTGCCTTAACCACATCCTCTGACAATGAATTCCAGACCTTAATTATGATTTGAATGAAAAAGAAATTTCTCTGGTTAGTTTTAAATGTGCCACTTGCTCATAATAGGTTCTATTGTGACACTAACTGCCTCTCTGTGTTTGTTGGGAAGGTGGGACTCTCAAGATTTTAACCATTAAAAATCTTAATCATACATGCAAAAAAAGATGCATTCTGGGGACAAAGTTAGGGTGGGGAAATGATTTACATGCATGCTTTCAATTTTCAAAAGGACAAGCATAAATGTGCATGTATAAGTGTGCATTAATTTGAAAATTTGGGCTAAAGACTGCAAGTACTTTCCACTTGCAGACATTAGCCCTATGAGCACAGTTATAAAATTACCCTCTATATATTAATAGACCAGTCAGATTATCATGAATGCAGGCTCCCCACCATCCGCTGGGCTTTTAAAATATCCACAATGAATATGTCTGATGAGACAAAGGAAGGTATGCCTTATCCATTACCCATTGTGCTTGAGATTCAACTATAAAAGTTTGACTAATAGAAGGAAAGAAAGTTGCAATGGTATGTTTGCACAAGACAGTCACAAGATATTTTCTAAACAGTGTGCCAAATGCTAGGATTCTATAAAAAATGTTTTACATATTTACTGCAAAGGAAATGTCAATATATTTTCTGTGCTTTGCTGCTCAGATAAATGCAAGAGAGTAATAGTGCAATCCTGTCTTTTCTTGTTCATTCAATTCTAAAATAAATCAAGTTATATGTATGATCAAACTTTCTGACTCATGGGCTTCATGAATGCATTCAGCGGGGACAAAGAAAATGAAAGTATTATTATTACTCATCTCTAGCTCGATAAACTCAGGTACATGGATATAAAGTGACTTGCCAGAGGTCACACAGAGAGTTCGTAGTAAAAGGGATTACAACCTACATTCAAAAATCTTCTTGACACATAATTTAATATGCTGACTACTAGACAACATCCCAGCATTCTGCTACCAACTGTGCTGGCAGCAAAGCTTGAGGTTCTGCTTTAAATCCCAATGCAACCTATAGTTCAAAGTGAGGTCCATGGGGAGTATTCCATTTCATAAATAAATGACATCAACACTTTATTCTTTCTGTCAAAGAACCTGCAAAATCTTCCTCACCAGTCATCTAAGAACAAGCTATGTAAAAACAGACTGAGCACTATAAGAATGTTCCTGCAAACATGTAAAACCACGGATAAAATGGCAGTGTTATACCTTCATACGATATTAAATAAAATGAATTGTATGTCCTTAACAAAATCACTAATGGTAATCAGTCAGCAAGACTTTCTCCAAAACCTCCTTAAACTAAATTTTAAAAATAAGAAAGGAAAAAAATGAGAGCTGACATTAATGGTGTGAAGTGCTGTGCATGAACAACATTGCAGCTGCAGTTCAAGGCTCCACAAATTGCACAGCACATTTAAGCTCTAGATTAGAGTTCTGTTCACATAAAAATAATCATTGTTACATAATTAATCAGGCATAAAACAACTTAATATTTAGAGAAGTTCATTAAAATTAACCATAAAACCAACTTGTATCTTTTATAAATTACAGGTGTTTAGGTCTAAACCTTATGAATAAATTAAAATGATCTTTTTAGGAAGATGAAACATTTTACAATCAGAGAAATACCCCCCATAAACATACACTTGGTATTTTGTCATAGGGATGTGCACTTGCTTGAAATGAATAGGTAAAACACAATAAATGAGTCCTTATTCATTTCATTTGTTGGCCTTAAAATGAATGGAGGGGACCCACAAATAAAACAAAAAATATTTGTCTCATTTGTTTATGTTTCTCATTCAAGTCTATGGCCCAATGAACTCTACGGCTGTGTACTGCTGAACAAACAGCAACTGGTAACTATAGCAACCAAGTCTTGCCTATGTGACCTTACAGCCTTGTCACAGCCAAGGCAAGACAAGTTGGCAAGGAGATCAGCCAGAGGACAAATCACAGTGCAGCATCTTTCTAAATGGCCTGCTACCTGGGTCAAGTGACACTAAGCAACTCACACTGTAAAGTCTGAGCATGTACAAGAAGCAGTCTACATTTCTTCAGTAATTGTTTACAGAGAAATGTATTTGTAGAAGCTCTCAGAGTTTAAAAAAATAGCTTAGAAACTTTTGGATTTGGCACTGATAAGGGCTCCTTTGGATCTTCTTTCTCCTGCAGTGGTTTCACTGTACCAGAAAGACAGAGGCAGTGCACTGCTGATGATTTTGATTTTTCTCTTCACTAGGGGAGGGTCAGGATAGGAGACAGTGTGGGGATTGTAGGTTTGCTAGTGAGATTTTTGTCTCTGGACAGAAAGATGAGTTAGTAAATTAAGGGGGTCATTTTCAAAAGTGATCGCACATGAAAAGGGACTTGTGCAATGTTCTCTCATATTAGCTTGATGTTACCCAGGTAGAGAGTCCATCAAGTTAGGTTGAGAGAACATTGCACAAATCTCATCTTTGGGTGAGTTTCCTTACTCCGAAGGTCATCAAATCTTCACAAGAGAGCACTGTTCTGTTCGTACATCTCACTTTGAATGTCAAAGTGGCCCCTAACCCCCAGACTAATACCAAAACTTCACCTCGAGTGACTAGGTAGACCTCATATAGCTGGGCTCTCACTCTCTCTCCCCCCCCCCCCTCCCCGTGGTTATAGAATTTGTGATAAAGCCCTGTCACACAGCTTTACAGAAATAAAAAAGGTGTAGTTAAAGCCATGCGATACGGCTTCACAAATTCCTCCCCTTTTTCTAATTCGCATCGCACTATGCATTATGGTGTTTTCTCATACGTTAAAGGCATTTTTTGCAAGCGAAAACTCCATATAGCACTTTGATAAATGACACTCTAACACATTTATAATATTCAAATCCCCAGTAGGCAGTGCACTTCAAGGGAGAGAAGGGAATGTTGACAGGGTTGGAGCAGGTAGAGTAACAGTGATAAAAAAGGCTATAGTCCTGACCCCAAATTGAAAAGAGGCTTTATTAGCTGTAGAATGGCTGGTGTGGAAAGCACTGGCAGCTCAAGGCAGAAATAATTAAAATTTGGAGAACAAGTGCCATTGCCTCCTGTTTCTCTCCACCTTGCTTTAGAGGAGAGGGAAAAGGCAGGAGAGCTGTCCAAGGCATGAACTGGGGCAGCAGAAGTGCAACATCCAAAACTAGCAGCATGAGTGTGCTCCTCTATGATTACTGCTTTTGAAGCAGTGAAGGCATTGTTTTCATCAACTGATTCTGGGGAAGAAACTTGTCTGGAATCCTCTAATTCAGAGCTTGAAAAGCTAAGTATTTGAAGAAAATTTGGGAGGCTTAGTCAGTAGCGTTTTAGCCTCCGGTGAGGTGACTGGGGGAGATAGAGGATATGGACAATAGTGAGGAAGCCCAGGTAGAGAGCGTGAGTGATGCCCTTGATATTTTTCCTCAAGGTAGTCTTCTAACTTCAACTTCAGTGCCAGCAACAGCCTCAAAGGATGGAGAAAAGAGATCATGGAAGATATTCCAAATCTGGAGACATTTTAAAATGAGGGAGGACCCGTGTTTGCTCAATGTATTCAATGTAATAAGGATATCAGTCGAGGGAAGCAAGTGAGCCATCTGAAAAATTCTGATATGCAGCATCATGACATCTGCAGAAGCAACACTCACTAACATTAGCATTAAGAGAAGTGTTCAGTTCACAGTTAACAATCTGCTTGGGATTAGCAATCTGTTGTTATTTAGAAGAGTTGTGGGTGGATCCTTGGACTGGTGGCAGATGACCACGCCCCTGGGGGAAGATCCCGAAAGGGACCACTGGTCAGGCTCAGAGTATGGAGACAGACACACACTAGTTCTTTTATTAGACAGTATACTGAACCACCAGAGATGGCAGTAGTGAGCTAGAATGCCCGGCTGGGCTGTAGACCCTCAGATACGGGAACAGCGATCCCTGGAGGCTGAGCTGTAGGGAAACTGAAATATAGTGAGTAGGCAGGGTATGCAGAGTTCATGTACTGAACCAGATGGTAACACTCACACAATGTCTCATAGAAGCCCAGGAGCTGGAATGTATAGGCCCTCAAGGAGCGAGTACCTGGTTCCAGGGAAAGCTCTGAGAGAGCGATGGTAACTCACTGATGTAGTTGGCAGTGATGACTTCCAGGCAGAAGAGAGTACCGAGTAAGTCTGGGAACGAGGGCCCTCAAGGAGCGAGTACCAGTTCCAGACTGTCACCTGAAAAACAAAGGAGAGAGCGAGGCCCCCGAGGAGTGGGTACCCCTAGTAAGTCCGAGGAGGCAGAGTAGCTTGGAAAGTCGAAGCAAGTCCGTAGTCAATCCTTGCTAACTCAATCTGTTAGCAAATTCTAAGACCTTATATATCCATTACGGGTGACGTCATCTTCGGGGGACGCTCCCGAGGTTCGCGTCATTGCCGGTAATTCAGTCGGGGCCGCGTGCGCGCCCCTAGGCCTCCAGGAAACATGGCGGGTTGCAGCGTCTAGCCAGTCCGGGGGCGCCGGAGGACTCGGCAGAAGGACGCCGCGGCAGCCAGTCTTCCCGCGGACAAAGAGGGAGGCGCCAAAGAGGTAAGGAGGGCGGAGAGAGGGCATCGGAAACCGACGGACACAACAGGAGGTTGGCAGTACTAGCCTGGTGACTCCTTCTGCTAGTCAAAGTAAATGTCAGAGGAAAGAGGTTAAAAAGAGGAAGGCTTTTTCCCAAGCTGATCATATAACACCTTTCAGAAGTCAGTGGCAGGCCAGAAGTCCACAACTATGCACCCAAAGTAAAAACCTTAGGGTAAGGGTAAGAGGCAGGCAGCCTCTAAAGTAGTAATGAAGAATATCAGGGAAAAGATTACCCCAGATGATCAGCCTCTGCAGGTAGTAGAGAATGTGGGCTTTAAGCATTTGCTGCATGTGTAATCTCTCAATTACAAAGTCCTCTCCAAGACTATAATTAATAGGAAGTGTCACAGTCTGCTTCACTAAGGATGGAGGACAGCTACGATGGACGTACCCTGAAAGGACAGGTGATCTGGAGCTGCTATCTTCACCTAGGGCAGCCGCCATTTTCCTTGGGTTGAGCCTTAAGGTACAGGTGGCCACTAGGACTAATAGGTAGGAAACAGGATACACAGGAACTAGGCCAAAAATCAACAGGACTGCAAGAAGGGCCAGGACTGGAGGAAGGGCCAGAAACTAGGAGAATAACCAAGAACCAGAACTGCAGCACAAAACAGGATTCACAGGATCAAGGCCAGGAAACAAAGACAAACCAATAGTGCTTTCACAGGGCAGATGCCAAGTAAGCTCCTGGACCAGCAAAGGTAGGGGAGGCTGGAGCTCCTTAAACACAGTTGTCAATTTGGGCCACATCTAATGCTGGTCCAATAGAGAGCCCTCTAAGGCAAAGTCTCCCTAACTTTCCTTTACTTGATATTCACTATAGGATTTTTAATGAATCAGAGTCCCCATGGTCCCACTGCAAGATCCCTTAGCCTTGAACACCTAGGACTGCAGGTTCAATCCTCACTGCCCCGATAGAATGCTCATCCCCACCCTGTATAGCCAGTGCCGTAATCGCATACAGGTACAGTTGACTAAGGCAGAGATGAGTAGTGGGCATTTCACCATGATATCTGGACCAGCACAAACACTATGTATGCTCACCTCCCCCTGACAGCACACTAGTGGGACCCGGAAGGGCCTGGCAGCAGTTCTAGCAGGGATGAAGCATCAGAGGGCAGGTGGGCTTTGTTGCACACACAGTTGATGGACAGCTTCTATACCTCATGCAATGTTCTATCAGCCATAAGAAAGAGTCTGGAGGGCTGGCAGCTAGACCAGAGAGGCAGGAGTCTTCAGGCAGATATTTTTGTGAAAAGACAGTGGGGCAAATATGGTAAAGGCAATAGAAAATGAGGGCTTTCAGGGATTCTGTTGCTTTGCACACTTGCTGCACCTGGCTGTGACTCCCAAGGACCACAGGAATATGTTCCTGAAGGACCTGATAGAGAGGTGCAGGAAAATAGCAGAGCATGTTCACTGAAGCATGAAGGCAGGGCAGCTTCTCCATAAGAAGGAAAGATGGATTCAGGATGCCTCATAAGCATCTGATTCAAGAAAACAGCACCTACTGGAATTCCACCCATATGATGCTGCAGAGATTACATGTACCTCAGCGGGATTTGAGATCTTCGAATAAGGGTCTCCTCTCGATCCCAAATATTAAATCAGCCCATCTGTGCGAAGTGAGAGAACGGGCTATATCAATTGCGGGTCCGAAACTGTGGAACAAATTACCATGGGACTTGAGATTACAACATGATAATAAACAATTTCGGAAGGATTTAAAAACCTGATTATTTCGACAAGCGTTTACAGATGAGTAGATTACAAATAAGAATCCCTAGGCATTAACTGCGTGTAAATGGTTTTTATATTTCCTACTTTTAACTTTTACTTTCTTTTTAAATGATAATATTTTATTCTTAATTTCGGTTAATTTTATACTTCTTAATCATTACTTTTTAGATATTTTATAATATTTTATTATGTATTTTCATTCTTCCAATTATTTTTAATTTGTATTATGTTTCAATTTTGTGAACCATTGAGACGGATTGTTTCCATTTGACGGTATATAAAACTGTTTAAAAAACAAATAAATAAATAAATAAATAAATAAATAAATAAATAAATAAATAAAATAAATGAGTGTAACTGCAGATACCCCTTTATGATCTGTCTCTGGAAATAGAGATAGGTGTGGTTCGCTTCCTAGGGCATCATGATTGGGTAATGATGAGGCAGGTGGTACAAATCCTAAAGTCCTTCAAAGATTCCATACGGGATCTGAGTTCCAGAAGAGAAGTCTTTCCTATAGTAAATATTCCGAAGGAAAAAGGATAAAGTTTCCATGAGCAAGAAAGAATGGAAGCAGAGTGTTGCAGTTTCTGGACTCCTTGCAGCAGTAGGGACAAGAAAGACTGCAACCTCTGACTGAAAACAATATATTCATGTTTGCTACTTTTTGTAATCGACAGGCAAAAGAAAGTCTCGTACTCCAGTCCCATCATCTCACATTCATGAAGGAGATGCTGATAACCAGGGTGTATGAACAGGAACACCAGAGGCAGAGACACAGTGGTGATGTGGCATAGGAAAAATGTGGCCACCTCAGAGAATAGAGTGTTGCGTTTCTGGTCCTCTCCACCAAAGGACCCCAGTGAGCCTGGCTCCGAACTACCAGCATGTCTTTTGTCCCTGCCTCAGCCTGTGCTTCAGTCTTCATACCAGCAGGGGACCTCCAGGAACTCTCTCCCCTGGCTATACCCCTGCCTGCCTGAACTACACCCAGACTCCTGCCCTACTTAATCCTAGCCATCTGTGCCTTGCGGCCTTTCCAGGCCATTCTCTGTATTTCCTTGTCGGCTCCGGGCCTTCTGACTCTTGTTTCCTTGAGCCTTGTTCCTTCCTCCTGGTTGCCTTGCCTGTCCCTGTGGCCCCTGGCCTTCTGTCCTGTCAGACATGTCTGAGACTCCCAGGTCTCTTGTTTCCAGGCCTTCCTGTTTCCCAGCCTCTGGCCTAGTCCTGAGACTCCTAGGTATCTCTCCTAGGTATCTCCCCTGTTTCAAGGCCTCTCTCTGCCTTGCCCTTTGGGGCCTTCCTTGCCTTCCATGGCATTCTATATTCCATGTTCTGTGTAGTCCTTGTCCTGGTTTGTCCTGTCTTGTCGTAGCTTGTCTTGCCCTAGTCCCTGTTCCAGTTCCACACTTACCAACACCCAGTTCCAGTCTGTTCCAGATGTTTCAGTGTACTCCTACCTGCATTCAGTTCTTTCTTACCTGCACACTGTTCTTGTGTCCTAGTTCCACCCTTACCAGCACTCAGCTCCAGTGTTCCAATTCCACGCTTACCTGCATCCAGCTCCAAGGTTACCTTCACTCTGTTCCTATGTTCCAGTTCCACCCTTACCAGCACTCAGCTCCAGTGTTCCAATTCCATGCATGTCTTTACTCTGTTCCTATGTTCCAGTTCCACCCTTACCTGCACGCAGTTCCAGTGTTTGAGCTCCAGTCTAGCTTGCACCTTGCTCCAGAGCTCCATTCCAGCCTGCACCACGCTCTAGAGCAGCATTTCAGTTTCACTTTGTCCTAAGTTCCAACACAATCTATGCTTGTTCCTGTTCCACTCACACCAGAACACCCACGCTTAGCTCCAATCTTGCCCTCCTGTGCCATACCTGGAGGTGGTGTTCACCACACCCTTGCTACAACCCAAACCCACAACACGGTGCAAGCAGGAACAGCACACTTTCAGCTACCACTTTCTCCCTCACATCAATATGCCAAAGCCACATTTATTTATTTATAAACTTTCTCTTCTGCCTATAATGGCTGTACTATGTTAAGCAGATTACAACAATCCATGTACAAGACTAAAAGCAAACAACATGTAACATATATTAACAATCATTTAAAATAGCATAAATTCACTATCATTACTGTCTCCCCTGTATGACAGTACCTGTATTTAATCCACTTTGAAATGCCTGAAAAGCGGAATAGAAATCAATCAAATAAATAAATAAATAATTAAAACAAAATCATCAGAACAAGTTCAGTTTCTTCTGAAAATGTACATAATCTGTCATCGCTTGGAGTTCACTATGCAAAGGATTCCACATTACTGGCCCTACAACTGAAAAAGCTCAACTATGAGTCTCTTGTGACTGGTTCTGCTTTTCTACAGAATACAATCCACAACTGGGGACATAAGATTTAATCAAACTTGAGAAATATTTTGCTCTGTCCCCATTAATGGCTTTGAAAACAAGACACAATATCCTGAACCCTATCAGCTGAGAAGTTATTTTAACAATGAGGTAACATGTTCATTTAGTGCAACATCCATTACCAAATGTACATATTTAAGCACTCTGAAGTAACTATAAAAGTTTGATGATAAGGTAATCCCTTATATAAAGAATTACAAAAATCTAAATGAGGTGATTACAAAAGCCTACACAATTATCCTAACATCATCTCTAGATAAAATATTGCTTAAATGACATAATAATCTTAATTTTAAAAAAACAGCTTTTAAAAGGGCCACAATCTTCAATCTTAATGAAAATTGAGAGTCAATAAGGACTCCTTGATCCCTAATGCATTCATAAAATGATAATGGAACATTATACTACTAAACCTCAGAACTCTTCAGGGAGAAGAAAATAACTTATCCAAAGTGCTTTGGTTTTTGCAACATAATCTGTTTTGTTTCATCCAAGAACTGATTTCCTAGAGTGTAAATGAGAGATGTTAAGATAGTTGAAGATGTCTGTAAGGAACCATCTCTCCTGACACAGGCTGTAGCTAAAGCAACTGGCAAGAGAGATCCTGGGCCTAACCAAGGAAAGGAGACCCCCAGCACAAATTTATGTGACACATAATCTTGCAGAGCCCATGGACAAGATTCACTGGCATATTGGGCACACAAGTCCGAAAGCTGGTGGCTCAGTGCTGTCTTTGCTACCTACAAACATCAAGTACATCCAGTGAGCATGTATTCTCAATGGCAGAGCACAACATAATCCCTCATCACTCAAGGCTGATGCCATAGTTGATGGAAAACGTATTCTTTTTGAAAATCGGTCTTTGTTTTGGTTTCAGAATTTTCACACGAGTAGCAAGATGACTAAATGCAGTTTAAGGTTTTGCTGCTGTTCTGCTTACCTGCCATGCCCTGATATACCTTCTTAGAGGTCCTACTGCTACTGCTCTGCCTACCCCTAAAGGGTATATCTACAATGCTCCAGATATACCACCATGTCCCAGATGTATCAACTTAAAGGGCTTCCTGCTACAGCTCTGCATAACTGCCATGCCCCATTTACCTTCTTAGGGGACTTACTGCCACTTTGCCTACCTGCCATGCCCCTGATATAACAGCTTGGGAGTGATGCTCTTAATATGCTTTCCTACCATTTCTTAGATGAACCAGCATGGGAGTTTTGGTGCCTCCATGTTGTTTTCTGTTTAAATCTCAGCTCAGTTCTCCCACCCTGTTTTTTTGTTAGTTATACTGCAGTGCTTTGTCCCATGAAAAAAAAAAAAGAAAAAAGTACAAGATTCTTCTCCCACTCTAGCTTTTTCTGCCTTTTCATTTTGTTCTAGCCTTGTTCTCCCACCCTGTTTCTTTATTAGTTATACTGAGGTATTTTGTCCCTAGAAAAAAAAATTGAAAAAGAAAAAAAACAGAAGTTTTTCCTCCCACTCCACTTCTTTTCTGGATTTCCATTTTGCTGTCAAAGTCTGCCTAAGCCTTTGTGCTGTTTGTGATGGACTGCACTCTAAGATTTGAGGGTTATCACACCTTTGTGCTGTTTGCAAGAGACAGCACTGTATGCCTTGGGGTAGACACCTTTGTGCTGTTTGTGATGGACTGCTTTCCATGCCTTGGGGCTTTAGACACCTTTGTGCTGTTTGCAATGAAATGTAGTCTAAGCATTTGCATAACTTCACTCCTCTGATGATGTCTAACCATCAGTTTCATTAGAAGCCCAAAACTGCCTGCATTGCTTCCCTCAGTGAATATAATGGTAAACAAATGAATGAATAAAATGAAGACTTTTTTTTTTGTTTGAAGTTAACCTAATAAATGAATATGGCATATGAAAGTAATGAATTAACCAAATGCATTTTTTTACTTTGCACATTCCTACTGTGTCATGTCTGTGAGATCTTGAACAAGGATTCTACATTAGTGAGATCACTATACAAAGGGTTTGTTTGGCTAACTCTTTTGGATATTTGAAAATTTCTCCCTCACTTTCTCCCTCAATTCTTTGTGGACAAGTAGTTGCCCACACAAAACTTGACCCTGTTAAAAAAAGATGGTACCAGGATATTCCAGGTGCATGCATTCATTTTGTCCATGCAGCACTGATGTTCACAGCTTTCGAGATAAGGTTAGCTAGGTAAGTCTGTCCTAAACTTATCTGGATAACTTTATCTAGATATATTCAGCCACAGACTTATCTGGGTAAATTCAGCTTAATATCCAACTAAAGTTATCAAGGAAACTTTACCTGGTTATCTTTTCTACTCACCAGTTTACTCAATAGGGACCTTTGTATTGTGAAACATAAGATAAGAGACCTATCTTGATTTTCCAGCTCTCATCCCAATGGACAATGAGATGACCAGTACCAGAATACAGTCGAAGTCGCTTGTAATTGTGGTCCACTGGAAACCTATGTCTCTTTGTCCTCTATCTGTAAGCATCCCTTGCTGAGTGTTCCTCTGACCTGCAGGTGGAGCTGTGAGCAGCCTAGACTCCTAGCTCTGTGCTCCTTGCTTCCCCCTGGTAGCCATCTTGTTTCCTAAATAGATTTGTATTTATACTGAAGCATTTTCATGAGTCATTTGGCAGAGCTTGGTCCTACCTTCCATTTCCTGTACTCTGGCCTTGTTCCTGCATCTGGAAGACTGGGCCTTCAGATTCTACTTTCTGTGTTCCTCCTTGCTCTACCTTCTGGATTCCTGGTTTGTTCCTGCTCCCTGCCCTGCTCCAGGCCTCTCATTCACTGTTCATGCCTTGGTTTTATCCTAATTTTCATGCCTTGCTGGCCACCAGCACTGGAGACTTCAACCCAAAGGAAAGGTGGCTGGCCTAGATGGAAGCCCCTCTACCATTGGTGGCCTGGATGTGACTCTCCTGGCATTTGACCGCTCATTTCTCGGGCAACTTGTGGATGACACCTTGCACTAGGGATGTGAATCGTTTTTTGACGATTTAAAATATCGTCCGATATATTTTAAATCGTCAAAAATCGTTAGGGCCACGATACAATACCAATTCCCCCGATTTATCGTCAAAAAATCGTAAATCAGGGGAAGGGGGAGGGCAGGAAAACCGGCACACTAAAACCCCCTAAAACCCACCCCCGACCCTTTAAATTAAATCCCCCCCCCCCCCGAACCCCCCCCCCCCCCCCAAATGCCTTAAATTACCTGGGGGTCCAGCGGCGGTCCGGAACGGCAGCGGTCCGGAACGGCCTCCTGCAATTGAATCGTGTTGTCTTCAGCCGGCGCCATTTTTCAAAATGGCGGCGCAAAATGACGGCGGCCATAGACCAACACGATTCGACTGCAGGAGGTCGTTCCGGACCCCCGCTGGACTTTTGGCAAGTCTTGTGGGGGTCAGGAGGCCCCCCCAAGCTGGCCAAAAGTCCCTGGGGGTCCAGCGGGGGTCCGGAAAACGATCTCCTGCCGCGAATCGTTTTCCGTACGGAAAACGATTCGCGGCAGGAGATCGTACGGAAAACGGCAGGAGATCGTACGGAAAACGATTCGCGGCAGGAGATCATTTTCCGGACCCCCGCTGGACCCCCAGGGACTTTTGGCCAGCTTGGGGGGGCCTCCTGACCCCCACAAGACTTGCCAAAAGTCCAGCGGGGGTCCGGAACGACCTCCTGCAGTCGAATCGTGTTGGTCTATGGCCGCCGCCATTTTGCGTCGCCATTTTGAAAAATGGCGCCGGCTGAAGACAACACGATTCAATTGCAGGAGGCCGTTCCGGACCGCTGCCGTTCCGGACCGCCGCTGGACCCCCAGGTAATTTAAGGCATTTGGGGGGGGGTTTGGGAGGGTGGGGGATTTAATTTAAAGGGTCGGGGGTGGGTTTTAGGGGGTTTTAGTGTGCCGGCTCACGATTTTCACAATACTTTAAACACCCAAACGGCAACAATACGATTCCCTCCCCCTCCCAGCCGAAATCGATCGTTAAGACGATCGAGGACACGATTCACATCTCTACCTTGCACACTATCTAGATGGCACATTAAAGTTTGGACAAAAAAAACCCAAGTATATCATGGCTACTCAGACAAAAATGGGATAAGCAACTTGGAATCTATCTACTCCTTGGGATCCTGCCATGTACTTGTGACCTGGATTGGCCACTGTTGGAAACAGGATATTGGGCTTCATGAACCTTTGGTCTGACCCATTATGGCAAGTCTTATATTCTTATATGAATACTAAAAGGACATATAGAATTCTCTATCAGGTGCTCCATTCTTAGTATGCAAACTCCCTTTGTCAGTAACTTTTCAGAGAAAAGGGCATTACAAACACTTTTTATTAAGTTATTTACCTCACTATTCTCAGTTCCTAAACATCTTTATTGATGACATATGTAAAATGTCATCAAACAAAGGGAACAATATCGTCTAATCAATTCCTCATAATGACTGACAATTACTGACTGTGTTAGAGATTTTAATGACAAGCTGGGGGGACTGTTGGAAGACTATTTTATTTATTTATTTTAAACATTTTATATTCTGCTTCCTCCACATTTTATGTACAGGGTGAATTACAGCTTTAACATTCAGAAAATATACAAAATAACAATTAGATAAATTAAAGTTATTCAAATTTTCAGCATAAATCTGTATGATTTTTTCTGATCATATCATTTTATATGATGGCCTACAGATCAAACGTTATGTACACTTGAATCTACTGGATTTTGTCAAAAACAGATGGGAAAAAAGGCAATTTACTTTCCTCCTAATACAAAATTTTAGATAACATTACAGAACAAACCCTTATTAGTAAGAGGTATAAATGGCAAGAGACCTTGAATCTGATATTTATACAGGAGGATGTTAGAGGTTTACCTCATCAAGCAAAAGAATATCCCTGGACAGAAGATTAAGGGAAATGCAGTATAAGATCATTCACAAAACTTTTATTGAGCAAGTAAAAGGGCACAAAATGGAATGGTTGCAATCTGCTAATTGTCTTAAGTATGGAGAAGTTCATGAGTCAATGATACATAATTTTCTGGAATGCAATAGAACCAGTTCTGGAAGATATCTCCTCCACAGTAAATAAAATCCTTATAATTCACATTCCCTTTGACAAAATCCTGATGCTACTGACAGAAAAAAGAGTTTCTGTAAATAAGTTGATATAAAAGACAATACACGGCATTCTTCTTGGTTGTTGCTAAGAAAGCAGTGTTGATTACATGGAATGAAAACAGTCTGCCAGCTATATCTATATGGGTTTCCCTTATGATCAGCGTGAAGATGGACAGACTTGATAAGTGGACAAAAACAGACGGGGAATAAGGTAGTTTATTATTGGTATGGGGCAAGTTCACAGGCTAGTTCCCTGGGGAAGCAAAACAAACTGTACATAGCATATTCATGGAAATCAACAGGACAAGGAAAATGGATGGCTCATGTTAATTCTGGATAAGAAATGTTGTAGCTGCAAGAACAACAGTTTGAGACTTATGAGGGTATGTGGTGCGAGTGGTGTGAACTTGATGTGCAGTTATAATGGATAGTTATGTTTTGTTATGTTATAGTACTTAAAACAGAAAATTGTTGGCATATTGTTATTAACAATTGATAAACTGTGTCATTAGTGTGTATGCCAGAGGAAAATGGCACGTGATGTTATTTTTCTTCATTTCTACTATGTGTAAAACAAAGATGCACTGCAATTTAATGCCAATAGAAAGATACTTAAAAAAAAGGAAATAGTCCTCAAGCTTCTGAGGCCCTAATATTTAAGTAAGATGAGTTTATAAGAAAGGGCATTTGTGCAAAAGTCTCTTTTAAGTGTTTATGTGGAGATAACACTCTTCTTAGAGTTACAACTTAAGAGGATTCTGGGTGGTTTAGGATGCAAAAATAAAGTTATTGTTCAGTTTTCACCACCCTGAAAACAAGGAAGGCCACATGCTACCTACTACATGATGTATGTACTAAAAGCTTTCCTTTATTTTATGTCTGTGGGAAAAATGCTTGGGGTAGATTTTAAGACCTGCACGTGGGCGTACATGTACACACGCTACCCGACGCGCACACATGTACGACCGATTTTGGAACTTGTGAGCGCGCAGGTTTTAATATCGGGGGTCAGTGCACACAAGGGGGTGCACACTAGTGCACCTGGCACGCGCCGACGCCCATGGGCTTCCCCCGTTCCCTTCCCCCTAACCTAACCTTCCCACCACCTAACCTTTCCCCCCCCCCCCAGCCCTACTCTAACCCCTCCCAAAATTCTTATCAAACCTTTTGCGTCTGCCTGGAGGCAGGCACAGGTTGTGTGCGCCAGCAGCCTGCCGGCATGCGATCCTCCAACACAGCGGCAAATGGCCACTGTGTCAAAGGCCTCTGGCCCCGCCCCTGCCCCACCCCCCGGATCGCCCCTTTTTGCAAGCCCCGGGACTTTGACGCGTCGCCGGGCCTTTATAAAATAGGCCTGGCGCTCGTAAGGTGCTTTATGCATGTAGAGCTTTTAAAATCCAGCCCTAGGTACATAGAGCTCATACAATTATTTTTATTTTCCATAAATTACTGTAAGTAAGCATATTGTAATGTTAATGTTCAAAAACTCTCCACAATAATAATTTAGAAGCATGACAAAGAGGCAGATGCACTAGGCAACTGATTCACAAACACGCAAAATTTCATAGTGCATTATCATGTTTGTGAAAAATAGTGTGTGCTATTTGGCTATATTGTGCATTCTATAACAGTTGAGCCCGACTTCAGTGCTGGGAAAAATCGTGGAAACTACTCTAACGAACAAAATCACAGAACAAATAGATAGACATGATTTAATGGGACACAGCCAGCACGGATTTACCCAAGGAAGTCTTGCCTCACAGTTCTGCTATATTTTTTTGGAAGGGGTTAATAAACGTAAATAAAGGTAAGCCAGTAGATTTAGTTTATTTGGCTTTTTAGAAGGCGCTTGAGAAAAACCCCCATGAGAGACTCCTAAGAAAATTAAAAAGTCATGGGATAAGAAGCAATGTCCTTTTATGGATTGCAAACTGGATAAAAGATCAGAAACAGAGAGTAGGATTAAATAGTCAGTTTTCTCAGTGGATAAAGGGATCTGTACTTGGACCGGTGCTTTTTATATATTTATAAATGATCTGGCAAGGGAAACAATGATCAAATTTGCAGAAGACACAAAATTATTTAGGATAGTTAAATCACAAGCAGATTGTGAAAGATTGCAGGAGGCCCTGGCAAGACTGGAAGATTGGTTTTCTGAATGGCAGATGAAATTTAATGTGGACAAGTACAAAGTGATGTACATTGGGAAAAGTAACACCCATTGTAGTTACACAATGTTAGGTTCTATATTAGGACTTACCACCCAGGAAAAAGATCTAAGCGTCATAGTAGACATTGCAAAATACTTTGAAATCATCGGCTCAATGTGCTGCAGCAGTCAAAAATGCAAATAGAATTTTAGGAATTATTAGGAAAGGAATGGTAAATAAAACGAAGAATGTCACAGTACCTCTGTATTGCTCCATTGTGAGACTGCAACTTGAGTACTGTGTGCAATTCGGGTCACCGCATTTCAAAAAAGAAAGGTTCAGATAAGAGTGACCAAAATGATAAAGGGAATGGAACGGCTTCCCTATGATTAAAGGCTAAAGAGGTTAGGACTGTTCAGCTTGGAGAAGAGACGGCTGAGGGGAGATATGATAGAGTTCTACAACATCACGAAAGGACTTGAACAGGTAAATGTGAAATGGTTATTTACTCTTTTAAATAAAACAAGGACTTGGAGGCACTCCATTAAGTTAGCAAGAAGCACATTTAAAATAAATCAGAGAAAATTATTTTCCACTCAATGCACAATTAAGCTCTGGAATGCATTGCCAGTGAATGTGATTAAGGCAGTTTGCGTAGCTGGGTTTAAAAAAGGTTTAGACAAGTTCCTGGAGAAGTCCGTAAACTGCTATAATCAAACTGACTTAGGGAATAGTCACTGTTTATTACTGGTTTTAGTAGCATGGGATTTATTTACTGTTTGGGTATTTGCCAGGTACTTGAATCCTGAATTGGCCACTGTTGGAAACAGGATGCTGGTCTGACCCAGTATTGCAGCTTCTTATGTTCTTATGGCCTTATGTTCTTATCTTTATTTTGCAAACTTGTTCGCAAAACTTATGCAAAATTGATATTGAGCTTAGAAATCATGGAAATAATTTCATTATCAATTCCACATAAATACAATTTTGATAGAAAACCATACTAATGTGCTATTTCCAATTAAATTTAGTGATACCACAGGAAAGTGAGTTAAGTTTCTTTCCAAAAAAGCTATTTCTTAACTTCTTCACGTGTAATTTGCCACAGCAGTCATTTGCATATTATGCAAATGGTTTGGCACCACAAGAAAATATCTTGCATTATCAGGCCATTCCTGTTGCAGCTTCCAAGAATTAATACATTAACCTCGAAGAATACATTTTTTAAGTTATCTCTTTTTTTTATTAGATATTGGTACAGCCCATAAAAGGCTGGATTTAAATACTCCCCGCGCGTAAAAAAACGGAGGTTATGCAAGTGGCTGGGCCTTGCGCGCACTGCGCACATTTTAGAAGAGGCCCAGCCATGCACGTAACCCCCATTATGTGCACAAGAGCCAGCCCTCTGTGAAGGGCCAGTCTGGGGGGGCGGAGCGGGATGGCCAGGGACAGCGCCATTCCTCGCTGTCCCGGCATGCGCAAGTTACTTCAGGTCGGGCACCCACCATCAGCAGGTGGAGAGGGCTGATGGACGGAGGCTGGCTGGCACTTCAACAATACCAGCCCTCGTTCCTCACGGGTTGAGCCTTTGGGTGCCGGGGCCGGATGGACTTAGGTGGGCCTCCGTCTGTCTTCATCGATGGAAGGATCAAGAGGTCAGCCCAGAGGCACCAACAGTGGAATAAGAAAGTCTGTACTGGACGAAGCGGAGTTCTGGAGATCCGGGCGCCAATAGAACCAAAGTCAGAGAGGGGGCTACCGAGCAAGAACAGTCCGAAGTCTGAATAGGCCAAGTCCAGGACATAGACTGAAGGAGCATCGTAGGGCAAGCTGGAGTAAGGGCTGGAGGCAATCAGGAAGCAGTGGCAAGGCAAGGCTGGAGTCTGGATAAGGAGAGAGACAATGACGTAGTCAGACAATGTAAAGGTCCGAGCTTGGAGAGAGACAGTAGCGTGGTCAGAGGTCCGGGCTTGGAGAGAGGCAGTAGCGTAGTCAGACAATGCAGAGGTCTTGGCTTAGAGAGAGTCAACGGCGTGGTCAGGCAATGCAGAGGTCTTCTCCAAGAAAGCAGTCCAAGGGTTGATAGGAATCAGGAACTCAGGAACAAGGAGAACCGGAACAGGAGACAATGAGGAACAGGAACTAGGAACAAAGGAGGATCACCAGGAGGCAACGAGTACGTGACCAGTGTGGAGACCTGTTGCAAAGGCAATCTTTACGAGCGGAGCCCGGCTTTAAGTACCGGAACTCCGCTGATGTCATCATCCGGAGCAGCGGCCAGGTTCCTGCCGCGGGCCTTTCATAAGACTTGATGGTGCGCACGCGCTCACCTACAGATCGATACTCTAAGGCCGCGGTAGAAAGAGTGCGGCAGTGCCGGGCGCACCCTCGTTCCCCGCACGCACAGTTCTCTTCACCTACCGCTCGATACCCTCTTCAAATTGCATGCAAATGCATGCCGCGGCTGCGAAGCGTTAGGCAAGCGTTAGGCCCGCGCAACCCATTTTACTGTATAGGCGCTAATACAGCGCCTATACAGTATCCTGGGTGCGCTGGTACCTGTCATTTCAAATGTCATTTGAAATGACAGGCACCAGGAAGTGGATGGTTCCCCCCCCTCCCGAAGCAAGGCGCAGGGCGAAAATTAAAACGGGAATAAAGTGTAAAAAATGGGGGTAAAACCAAAGGGAGTAAAGTGTAAAAAACCATGGACGACCTCCATATTAACATTGCAGCGTAAGTTGTTTATATATATGTATAAATACCTGTCACTTTCCTGTCACTTTCCGAATCCCCCAGGCGTGCGGTCATCGAAGCGGCGGCGGGAGCCGGCGGGCGGATGGGCGCCTGTTCATCCAGGCAGCGGGCGGGTGGGCGCGTGTTCGATCCAGGCCGCGGCCGGGTGGGCGTGCATTCATCCAGGCAGAGGGAGCCGGCGGCGAAAGCGGCCTCCGGAGGCCGCTTTCGCCGCCGGCTCCCTCTGCCTGGATGAATGCACGGCCCCCGCCGGCAGTGAATGAATGCCCGTGCGATTTCGGCGCTCAAGGCAGTCACATGGCGTGACGTCAAGCTTCGTGACGTCACACCTTGAGCGCCGAAATCGCACGGGCATTCATTCACTGCCGGCGGGGGCCGTGCATTCATCCAGGCAGAGGGAGCCGGCGGCGAAAGCGGCCTCCGGAGGCCGCTTTCGCCGCCGGCTCCCTCTGCCTGGATGAATGCACGCCCACCCGGCCGCGGCCTGGATCGAACACGCGCCCACCCGCCCGCTGGCTCCCACTGCCGCCGCCACCTCGATGACCGCACGCCTGGAGGAGTCGAAAAGTGACAGGAAAGTGACAGGTATTTATACATATATATAAACAACTTACGCTGCAATGTTAATATGGAGGTCGTCCATGGTTTTTTACACTTTACTCCCTTTGGTTTTACCCCCATTTTTTACACTTTATTCCCGTTTTAATTTTCGAACACCACACTAACACCACACTAACACCAAGTAGAGGGTAGCGGTAAACTAACAGGTTAAGGACGCGGCAAAATAGCGGGTTACAAAGGAGATAATCTGAGCGCGCGTCACAGTATCGGAGGGGAATAGCTAATTCCTTCATTATACAGCTAATTCGTTCATTTACATATCATATACATGCTGGGTGCGGAAAGGGTTATGGGTCTGTTTTAAGAAGCGCTAAGGACGCGTGAAACTGGAGACTGTATCTCTGGATCGCCTTATGCGTCCGAATTGTGCGCTCACAGCACGTTACAGACGGGAAATCTTCAACCGCACGTTACAGTATCGATCTGCTAGGGAGGAGCGTTGTGCTGGACGGTGGCGTCTCTCCGCGGGCCACACAGAGAGGCCCAACACGGAGCACAGGGATCTGCAGTTGAGACTGAGGCACCGGGGGCGGCCCGAGGACAGAGCTGGTGGCCCACCGCCGCCAGGGATGAGGAACCAGGCACTGGATTAGTCTGAGAGAGGTAAGGGGGCCGGGCCATGGGTCTGCCGTGGCTGGCACGTGTAACAGTAACTTGCAAAATAAAAGGTACAAAAATTTAAAAATGGGTTTCAGAGGGTGGGGAGGAGAGGGGAAGGGGGAAGGAAGGTTAGGGTAGGGGGTATGGAACTGGGGATGCCTAATGATGCATCGCCGTGCGAATTAGCGAAATTCTACCCCCCCTGCTTGCGCTGACTGGAATTTTATAACATGCGCACGCCAGCGCACATGTAATAAAATCGTGCATCCATGTGCATGCGCCAGGTAGTGCACGCACATGGACGCACGCGTATTCTTTTTTAAAATCTACCCCAAAGTGTTTTGATTTCTTTATTTCATTAAGTCTATCTCTTTCAATTCTGATGCATACTTTTCCTTGGAAACAAAAGGAAAGGGGATTCCAGGGAGCTTCTTTTCTTATGATTTTCTATTCTATTTTATTTCTTAGCTTCTCAGGCAGGAGACTTGTTTATGTGCCAAAGATGGTGGAATGATTGTTGGCCCACTGCACGACTGATCGTAGGGTCTACATGGAAACTCTCTTCGGCACAATGCAAATAGTCAGAATAGTACGAGCAATAAATGTAGGAAACTGAGATCATACTCAACATACTTGATTTATTTCTGTAATGGTATAGACAAGACATATCAATCTGGAAATATTAATTGAGAGGAGATATTGCCCTGGGTGCAGCACAGTCCTTTCATCTCAGCCTGCTGCTGAACCTGCCTTCCATTTTTCTAGGGTAGACGCATAAGCCAAAAGCTCCACATAATATAACTTGAAATCTGTTTCTGATTTTAAAATTTTACTAACATATGAGTATTACATACTCCTGATTAGATGATTAACCAGTTGGTTTTAGAACTAAAAAGAGATGAGACAGTTCTAGTGTGAATTTAAAGTAATTATCATAACAGTCTAAGTGGTATTTTCAGAACTTGTCACGGTCAGTGAACCCTTGGGACTGAGGCGTGATTGACACAACCTAGCAGGCGAACCTACTAGGCTCATACTTTCATTAGAAGAATACACTTGGGGATGGGGTCTGGGTTTCATCTTTACAAACTCCTTTCCCTTCAGGTTCAGCCCTTGGTTTTGGGGGTGGCAGGACATAGGTGGCCAAAAGTGAAGGAAATTTTGGAACAGGCCAATGGTCAGGGTAGACAGAGTACAGGCAAAGTTGGATATCAGGCCGAAGTTGAGGCAGGTGGTGTGTGGGCTGAGTTGAATATCAGGCAATGGTTGAGGCAGGTGGCATTCAGGCAGAGTCAGATAGGCTAAGGTCAAACACAAGAGGTCAGTCTGAGAGGAAGCATGGGTCAAGGCAAGGAGAAGAGACAGGTGAGAGCAAGGCAAGGGCAGGAGCAGGGAACATAGAAGTAGAAACAGGAGACATGTGCAGGATCAGGAACAAGAGAGTAGCAACACATACTGCAGAGCAGAGGACCTGTTGCTGAGGCACTGGCTGGTTGCAAAGGACTTCCTTATATACTGTGATGTCATCAACCAGTGCCACAAGAAGTCCTAATTCATCTATGCTCTTTGGATGCAGCATGATGCCGGAGGCACTTCATATTAGAGATGAGGGATGTTACACAATAATTGTGAATGAATTAACTGTTGCTTGTTTCTGGAAGTACAATGGAACAAAAGGTAGAGGGTTAAACCTAATAGATATGTTAATAAAAATAAAAGAAAAACAAGTAAGATTTTGATAGCCCAACCAGATATTCTTCCTTGTGATCCTCTCTTTGGGATCCTTTATATTTCTTAAACGCAGTTCTTTTAGCTTTTATTTTATCAGCCACCTCCTTTGAGAACCAGACAGGTTTCATTTTTCTCTTGCTTTTCTTTACTTTTCTAACATATAGAAAGGCTGCTACTACAATTATTACTTTGGTGAAGGTTCTCGCAGTTATCACTAGACCAAAAGGGAGTATTTTAAATTAATAATGTCTTTCTGTTATGCAGAAGCAAAGATGTTTCTGATTCCCTTTTGCTACTGGGTATTACATTTGGCGGCTCACAGGATGGCCCCACAAGCCACCTCACTCACCCAACTCCACCAGCAACCCTCAACACAGCTCCAGGCTTCCTGTGTTTACATCCTCAGCCATGCCACGTGGCCCACATGCTGCCTGACTGCCTTCCTTCCTGGCTGCCTCTAGGCATACATATGCCTGATGTATGCCTTCTTAAAGGGCCATTAGTAGGAAGATAACTGCGGTACCCTTGGATGACATCACCAGGCCTTCCCCTTATAAGGCGCCATTGGAGGAGTCCCTCACCTCAGCAACAGGTCTCCTGGTGCCCTTGTATTCCAGTGCGGGTTGCTATCCCTGTCTCGTTCTAGACTTGTACCTTGTGTCTTGTTCAGTGTTTCTTGTCTTGGTTCCTTGTCTTGTCCAAGCCTCTCTTCTGTGCTCTGTTCCTATCCTGTTCCTTGCCCACCCGTTCTTGTTTCTAGGTCCCGCTTGTTCCCTTCCTTGCTTGTCCTTTTCGTCTTGTCTGTCTTGTCTGTCCTGTTTGTCTCAGACTGACTACCTGGATTCTGACCCTGGCCTGGCCTCCGACTCCTGCTGTCTGCTGCCTGCCCTGACTTCTGGCCTATTACCCATCCTGTGGCAGCTGCCTGCCTTGATCTCTGGCTAGTTACCCATTCTGCTATCTGCTGCCTATCATGACCCTTGTTCAGATAGAACTCTTGCTCTGGATAGCCCTAGGGACCCATCTAAGTCCTGCCGACTGACAAAACCCAAGGGCTCAACCTGTGGGAAAGGAAACTGGTATAGGAGAAGCTCAAGCCATCCAAGCTACGGGCTTCTCCACCAGCTGTGGCACCAACCACACTGCAGCCACAAGGTTCCACTTCTTTTATCATTGATAGATTGGGATATGGAAGTAGGATTCCTTGAGGTCTAGAAGAAGAAATTCTCCCTTCCAGACTGAGACCATTACTGAGTGCAGAGTTCATCTGGAAATGAGATACATTTAGACTCTTGTTCACTCCTTTTAGATCTAGAATTAGACATTAGACAATAAGATCCATCTTTCTTTAGAATTGTAAAGTAGATTGAGTAACAACCCAGCTTTTGTTCCTGAAAGGATACAGGACATATGGGCTGGAGTTTTCATAACTCATCTAGAGTTTTCTGTATCACTCTCTTCTTCTCCTGAGTTGCACATGGAGACTTCATAAAAATTTCCTTGCTAACTTGAAAGCATAACCATTCTTTATAATGTCTAATACACATTGATCTGTTATTATGTGGATTCAATCAGAAATAATTTTGGAGGCATCCTCCTTTAAGTGAGAGGGTAGATCCTTGAGGCATCATAGTTGAGGGTGGAAAAATGTTCTCTGGTCTTGATTTTCTTGCTCCATGAAAGGACTGGTTTTTCACTCTGAACCCAAAGTTTTGAACTGGTTATTGCCCAGATTGGAGATAGTTTCTGTAATCTGTGAACTGGCTGCATGGCCTATAAGACCTGATTCAGTCTTCCGGCAGCCGCTGAGGCTTTAACTCACCAAAATTTCTTACCAACTTTTCTAGGTCTTCTCTGAATAACATCCTGCCTTTCAAAGATAGTCTGCATTGGAGTGTCTTTCACCAGGAATCTGCAGCACAATGTTTCAACCATAAATGATGTCTCAACCATAAATGATGTCTAGTACCCACTGAAAGAGCCACAGCTTTAAGAATAGCCTTATCAGATCATATAAGCCATCTGGTAAGTAAGCAGGCTGATGCTAGTCTCATATTCTCTGCTGACTCGGGGAGCTGTTGAATCCATCTTAGTAGTGCTCTTGAGATATAGCTCATACAAATAAAACTCTATACGCAGGAGCTTATGGAAGAAAACATATTTTTTAAGACAAGCTCTATTTTCTTGTTTCATGGGTCTTTTAGGAATGTTCTACCTTCTACTAGAATGGTAGTTTTCCATGAAACAACTGAGACTAGTGCATCCATTCTTGGGATTTGAAAAAGGTGCTTTTGTGCTTCTATAGAATGTGAATAAAGTTTCACAAAATGTCTGATACGTTTCAGACCTGCATCCAGAGATTCCTACTCTGAAACAACCATTCCTTCAATATCTGAATGCAATAGAAAGAACTGGATATTTTGGTTTTTTTATGCCCTTAACTATGGGATCCCATTCTGGAATCTCATCTGATTTTATCTCAGTAAACCTTAGGGCTGAAATAACCTGTGACATTAAGGAAGAGATTTCTTCTTTATGAAAAAGACAAATTATTGCATCCTCTCTATCAGAAAAAAAAACTCTCTTTAAGTGAGTCTAGCTCACTTCCTTTAGTGCTCTCTTTAAGCTTATCTTTAGAGGGTTCCAGAAAAAACTTTCCTCTAAGTTGGAAGAATTCTTTGCCCTCTTAGATGGACCAGCAGAATGAGCAAAGGTTGGCATAAACAATTATCTCTTGCTGTAAGGCTGCATGCTTTTCAAAGCTATATTTAAGAAGCTTAAAAATTCAGGTGAAAAAGGACTTGATGGAGAGTCTAAATTTTCTTGATATATGGTTGATAGGACCTGAGAGAACTGACAATGGCTCATCCCATTCTGAGTCATAGCATTGATTTGTTTTAAGGTTTAAGGTTTATTGGTACTTACATACCGTTGTCTCGGCATAGCCTTCACAGCGGTTAACATAGTAATAAAATACAATAAAAGAAAATTACAAACGATAATAATAATAAGAGATAAAATTTAACAAGTAAAAATAAAAGATATCCTAATAAAATCTATGGTTGCTAATTTCAAGATGGACGCGTTGGCTATATCAACGGCTCCTTTCAAACCTTCGTTCAAGCTTAAAATTGACTTTTCTTGGCAGCAAGTGAATCCCTAGCACCTTTTTTTTTATTTAACTGCATTCTTGTGTTTTTCTTTCTTTTTCCTCTAATTTGATCACAACTTGTGTAGTCTGAGATGCTCTCGTTTGCAGAGCTGCCACTGTCACAGGCATTGTAATGACAGTTTAACTCAGTCATCACTGCTGTATTTGCAAGATTCTGCACTTCAGAAATTCTTGCAGCCTACCTTAGAGGTGAATTTTAAAAGCTCGGCATACACATTAATTGGGGATGTGCAAATAAGTTGGGCTCACTCGCAGTGAGTGGATTTTAAAAGCCACCAAGATACGCACGGATCACCCACAGTGCGCACATCTCAAAAGTTTTCAAAAAAGGCTAGGGCATGGGCATGGTCTGGGGGGGGGGGGGCTGAGCATTTGGGGGGATGAACTTGAGATGTGCGCATAAATACTTACGCGCTATGGTGTTTGTCGAGGTCCCCTACTGTGTAACTTCCGCTATGGGTGATATGTAAGTTACTCACAAAAACAATAGGTTTCACTGGTAAAAATTTTGTTTTTTTCAATTGTAACCACATAAATAGCAATGTAAATATGTTGTTTGTAGGACCCACATATAACCAGATTGAGTTGTTTGTAGGACCCAGATTGAGTTTGTATTTCAATCAAACTCAATCTGGTTATGGTCCATTTACTTTATTTAATTATTGACTCCTTTTTTTTTTAAGGTATATTTTTATGTTTCAAAATTTTTCTTAAAACTAAACCGACTGAAGCTGGCTCACTGATCCCACGTGACAGTATCTCATCAGGTAAATGGAGCGAATAGATAGATATTCCTTTATAGTTCTTTATAATCCTTAGAAGACAGTCCCATATCACTAGTCATGAAACAAACTGCAGAGTAATGTTCCTCTAATACGGCAAACAGTCCCACTTCAAAATCATACTCATCTGATGCAGCAAACAGTCCCGACACGATCATGTTTCGGACCACTCGGTCCTGCCTCAGGGGAAGACACTCATCAAAAAGCTGCACTCCATATCTCGTAGCGACGCCATCAAACGCTATTAATTCGCCAGACATCTGTGGTTAACTAAACAGTTCCTTCTCTTCGCAGTCTGTATTCAGACCCACTCTTGATAAAAAAAAAACATGGCGAACCCCCTGGCTTTTTATCATGAAACCGGAAATGCTTACGTCACATCTCAGTCCTCAATTAGGTCATGGTGTGGCGTGTTTGTGCAATTTATTTTGTGATTGATATGTAAGTTAAACATTAAAGGAAAGGAGACAGATCTGCTGGGTTTTAAGGGTCGGGGCTAACTGGACAGAGGAAAGGCTATTAAACTTATTACGACAGGAACCATGTCTTCCAACCTTCAGGAAGAGACTTAAAACATGGCTGTTCATGAAAGCATTTCCGGACCCTTAATGATTCACTTCCATCAAATACAGCAACACTGAGCATCTTCTATTAAACTGAAACAGACAATACCAACCAATCACTACAATGTTTTACTTCTTGTTAAACTTTTTATCTCTCCTCTAACTCTAATCCCAGTTAGAATAACCCCTGTTTTATTGTAACTTTTTCTTCTATGCACTTGTTATACTTTTGTAATGTATACTCTTATGTTTTAGCTATGTACGTTATAATGTATTGCTCACCCCTTGTTTTATGTAAACCGACATGATACGAACTTCCGTGAATGCCGGTATAGAAAAACACAAATAAATAAATAAATAAATAAATAAATAAAATAAATAAACTAGGGGGATTTGGAGGACCTCTCTCTTAGCTTGGCAAACTGGGGACGAACTGGTATAGCTGGGAATGGCGTCGGCACGCACCCCTTTTAAAATCCACCCATTTACATGGTAGAAGCGGGATTTGCAAGCAAATGCTTGCGCCCAATTCAAATTCGGCACATGTGCTTGCAGCCAGGCTATTTTATTACAGGTGCGCATATGTTGTAAAATGGCCGTGACTCTGGACGCAGGCCGACGTATGTGTTCACGCACACCGGTTTGAAGTTACTGTCATAATGTTTTGTCAGCAGCAATGGTCATTTTAGGATTTTTTTTTTGCTTGATTAAAGCATGAAGTTTCCATTAAGCACCTGAAAACGTGAACAGCCTCAGTCTCTTCCTTATTGTGAAAGCAGATCTAGTTCCTGTTTTCTTTTTTTTCTTTTTTAATTAAACTTTCTTTGGCCCATAAGCTGTAAATTAAAATATGGTTTGGCTAAGCTCAACCTATGCCTCTGCTGAGAGGGGAGGGAGCTTCAATATTCTTTTTGGGCTTGCTTCACAACCCTTTGACTGGAGCATGGCCCGAAAGATAGCCTTCCAGGGTTGTTGTTGTTTTTTTTTTTTATTTATACCAATTTGCAATAATTACAAGAACATTTCTTGAATGGAAAAAAAAATACAAGAGATTTGACTTATACAATGTAAATAACGAATAAACATTAAATCAAGAAATCACGACAATTTCAATCTCTCTATTTTAAAGTCCTCAAAAGGATGGGGATGGATCCTGTCACTACCTTAAGAAAGAAAAAGAATATTTTTTCATTTCAGGAAATAGACACGTTTCCACTTTATGAGAGATCAGGGGAATCTATACAGGGTGCTGCAGGAGTTATGGGGGATTTCCCCACTAGGAATTGAGTTAACTGGGGCGGTTCAAAGAAAACATAGGTATTCTGTAAATATTTAACCATGCACTTGCAAAGAAATTTGAGGAAATATTTTCCCCCAATTAACAAGATCTGAGGTCTCAGCAAGAGGAATGCTTTTCTCCTCTTCTGGGTCTCACGAGAGACATCCGGGAAAGCTCACAATACATCCCATAAATCTCTCATTCCTATATTTCAAACATAATTTTAATAGCCATTCTCTGTCAGTCTCTAGTGCCAAAGGAGGGGAGGGGAGGGGAGTGGAGGGGAGTGGAGTGGAGTAGATGTAACTCCATTTACAGTAGAAAATGTATGGGAAGAGCTGGTGAAACTGAAAGTGGACAAAGCCATGGGGCCTGATGAAGTTCATCCCAGAATACTGAGGGAGCTCAGAGATGTGCTGGCGGGTCCACTGTGTGACCTGTTCAATAGATCCCTAGAAACGGGAGTGGTGCCGAATGATTGGAGGAGAGTGGTGGTGGTCCCGCTTCACAAGAGTGGGAACAGAGAAGAGGCTGGTAACTACAGACCGGTTAGCCTCACTTCGGTGGTGGGAAAAGTAATGGAGTCACTGTTGAAAGAGAGAATAGTAAACTATCTACAGTTGGAAGAATTGATGGACCAGAGGCAGCATGGCTTCACCATTGGAAGATCCTGTCAGACAAATCTGATTGACTTTTTTGACTGGGTAACCAAGGAATTGGATTGAGGAAGAGCACTCGATGTCATCTACTTGGATTTCATCAAAGCTTTTGACACTGTCCCGCACAGGAGACTGGTGAATAAAATGAGAAGCTTAGGAGTGAGTGCCGAGGTGGTGGCCTGGATTGCAAACTGGTTGACGGACAGAAGACAATGTGTGATGGTAAATGGAACTCTCTCTGAAGAGAGAGCGGTTTTAAGCGGTGTACCGCAGGGATCGGTGTTGGGACCTGTCCTTTTCAATATCTTTGTGAGCGACATTGCGGAAGGGATAGAAGGTAAGGTATGTCTTTTTGCGGATGACACAAAGATCTGCAACAGAGTGGACACGCCAGAAGGAGTGGAGAGAATGAGATGGGATTTAAGGAAGCTGGAAGAGTGGTCGAAGATATGGCAGCTGAGATTCAATGCCAAGAAGTGCAGAGTCATGCATATGGGGAGTGGAAATCCGAATGAACTGTATTCGATGGGGGGAGAAAGGCTGATATGCACGGAGCAGGAGAGAGACCTTGGGGTGATGGTGTCTAATGATCTGAAGTCAGCGAAACAATGTGACAAGGCGATAGCTAAAGCCAGAAAAATGCTGGGCTGCATAGAGAGAGGAATATCGAGTAAGAAAAGGGAAGTGATTATCCCCTTGTACAGGTCCTTGGTGAGACCTCACCTGGAGTATTGTGTTCAGTTCTGGAGACCGTATCTGGAGACCGTAGCTTGCTGGGTAGACTGGATGGGCCGTTTGGTCTTCTTCTGCCGTCATTTCTATGTTTCTATGTATCTCCAAAGAGACAGAGACAAGATGGAGGCGGTCCAGAGAAGGGTGACCAAAAAGGTGGAAGGTCTTCATCAGATGACTTATGAGGAGAGATTGAAGAATCTAAATATGTACACCCTGGAGGAAAGGAGGAGCAGAGGTGATATGATACAGACTTTCAGATACAACGACAAACCTTTTCCGTAGGAAAAAAATCAGCAGAACCAGGGGTCACGATTTGAAGCTCCAGGGAGGAAGAACCAATGTCAGGAAGTATTTCTTCACGGAGAGGGTGGTAGATGCCTGGAATGCCCTTCCGGAGGAAGTGGTGAAGACCAGAACTGTGAAGGACTTCAAAGGGGCGTGGGATAAACACTGTGGATCCATAAAGTCAAGAGGCCGTCAATGAAGAGTGGGTGGCTCGCCAGAATGACGGCAACTGCCTGGGGATAATACCCTTATTCAATAAACATACACATGGTTACTGTGACTCCAACATCGCTCTAAGTTTCAACGGCAAGAGGAAATGTGGAAAAAAGGATTTGCACTCACAAAGCGGGGAGTAGCTGGCTTATTACAGCGGTTACTACCCCAAACCAAATAAGCCTGATACTTCACTTTCAATGCATATCCAGCATAGCTCTCTGCTTCAACGGCAGGGGAGAAGAAAAACATACTTCACGCATATCCAGCATAGCTCTCTGCTTCAACGGCAGGGGAGAAGAAAAACTGATACTTCACGCATATCCAGCATTAGAGATGTGAATCGTGTGATTGATCGTCTTAACGATCGATTTCGGCTGGGGGGGGAGGGAATCGGAACATCGCGGTTTTGTTTTTGTAAATATCGTGTAAATTGGGGGAGGGCGGGAAAACCGGCACACTAAAACATCCCTAAAACCCACCCTGACCCTTTAAAATAAATCCCCCACCCTCCCGAACCCCCCCAAAATGCCTTAAATTACCTAGGGTCCAGAGAGGGGGTCCCGGTGTGATTTTGCACAAAATGGCGCCGGCCGTACGGCAAAACGATTCGACTGCAGGAGGTCATTCCCGGACCCCGCTGGACTTTTGGCAAGTCTTGTGGGGGTCAGGAGGCCCCCCCAAGCTGGCCAAAAATCCCTGGGGGTCCAGCGGGGGTCCGGGAGCGATCTCCTACGCTCCTGATGCCATTTTGTACGGCAAAACGATTCGAGTGCAGGAGGTCGCTCCCGGACCCCCGCTGGACTTTTGGCAAGTCTTTTGGGGGTCAGGAGGCCCCCCCCCAAGCTGGCCAAAAGTCCCTGGGGGTCCAGCCGGGGTCCAGGAGTGATCTCCTACGCTCCTGATGTCGGGGGACAAAAAACAAAATGGCGCCGGCGCTACCTTTGACCTGTCATATGACAGGGCAAAGGTAGCGCCGGCGCCATTTCTACAATGCACCGCAGGCCCGAGAGTAAAAGATCACACCGGGACCCCCGCTCTGGACCCCAGGTAATTTAAGGCATTTTGGGGGGGTTCGGGAGGGTGGGGGATTTATTTTAAAGGGTCGGGGTGGGTTTTAGGGTTGTTTTAGTGTGCCGGTTTTTCCGCCCTCCCCCTTCCCCCGATTTACGATTTTTGACGATAAATCGGGGGAATTCCTATTGTATTGCGCTTCTAACGATTTTTGACGATTTAAAATATATCGGACGATATTTTAAATCGTCAAAAAACGATTCACATCCCTATCCAGCATAGCTCTCTGCTTCAACAGCAGGCGAGAAGAAAAACTGATACTTCACGCATAACCAGCATAGCTCTCTGCTTCAACAGCAGGGGAGAAGAAAAACTGATACTTCACGCATATCCAGCATAGCTCTCTGCTTCAACGGCAGGGGAGAAGAAAAACTGATACTTCACGCATATCCAGCATAGCTCTCTGCTTCAACGGCAGGGGAGAAGAAAAACTGATACTTCACGCATATCCAGCATAGCTCTCTGCTTCAACGGCAGGGGAGAAGAAAAACAACCAATAAGGGCTGAATAACATAGTCTGGGTAAAACAAATAAGCATGGGTGTAACTTGCTTATTGCAATGGTTACTACCCCTACTACCCCTAACTAATCAAGCTTGATATTTCACTTGGATGCAGCTCCATCACTGCTCTCTACATTAATGGTGGGGGTGGAAGGGAAATAGAACCAAAGAGCTAAGAGAAACAGATAAGTATGAGAAATAAAATGTGTGAAGCTTGCTGGGCAGACTGGATGGGCCGTTTGGCCTTCTTCTGCCGTCATTTCTATGTTTCTATGTTTCATAGTCACTATGAGGGTTGCAGGTACTGCTAATTCAGAATCTGATGCTTCCAAAATTGCCAAAAGATCAAGAGACTGCTCCCGAACTGGTCTTAAGGGTTCCATGTCTCCTTCTTGGTCAACGGCCACTCTTCTGGACTTAGATATATAATATATCTTTGTTATCGGTGGTATCCTTGTCTCTGAAACCTTGAGTATCTCTATCAGATACTTCTTAAAAACCTCTCTCAGGGATCTTAATGGTATCTGAGGAAAGTTTATAAACCTCAAATACAGTTGCTTTTTACCATGTTCTCAAGGTTTTCTAATTTCAACGCTGTATTATTTTTATCTTTCATCATCATTACTTGCGACTGTTGAATCGTTTTAATCTCAGTCCGGATAGAGGAAACCTGCTGCTCCAATTCCACATTTGTATTAACAATAACTTCTATTTTTTCATCATGCCGTCTAATTTGCTCCATAGCTGGAGTCAATTGCTTCCCACAGCGTCTCAAATGAGAAAACGTGCGGTCTTACCATTGCTGATATTTCTTTAGTGGGGGTTCCTCCAACCGCACCCGCAGCTTCTTCCCTCGATTCTCCTGCCTCCATACAGGTTTGCCCTAGTGTTTTCCTCGGGCTTGAAGTTGCCACAAACACTCCTCCCGACCCCAAGGGGCTGAACTCCTCCCCACTTTGGTCTAAGAGTTCTTCCCTCGGTTGTGGAACTGTTCTTGTGGCAGCTGAATTACCCGGAGGGGTCCTCTCTACAGGACTCAACAGTGATAATGAGCCTGGGAGAGAGGGGAGCTCATATTCCCCTCCCCCTCTCTCCAGCGGCTGCGGTCCCATTCCTCTTTCGCTGCGCATTACATGTGTGTCCATCAGGCCGGTCAGATGAGTTGCCGAAGTTGCTGTGGGGTACGGGGTCCTCGGCTTTCTCTTCCTCCCCATAAGGTAAGAAATGCCACAAGAAACTAAACAAACTGCACTCAGCCAAGAACACTCACGCTTTGCTAAAGTGTCTGGCAGCCATCTTGGTTCCACCCCCTGGTATTTTTTTTTTTATATATATCATATAAATTAAATTAAAGATTCTGCTGCACCCTCAGAAACTCTTTACACCAGCTGGAGGCAAAGAATACTGAATTTGCAAAGTTCCGTAGTTAGTATACAAGAGAACAAGACAGTATTGATATCATTAAAAAAAAAAAAAAAAAGAACTCTCTGCCTCCATCAGCTGGAAGTCAGACTAAACCCAAGCATTCTGAACTTGTGTAGCAGAAAGACAAGGAAATAGATAGATAGATAGATAGATAGATAGATAAATTATAAGGCTTGCATTACATAGAAAAATGAAAATCCACTAATTTTTAATAGTAACTATTTAACAAAAGATGCTAAAAGTTTGATATGCACACACAAGAAGCATGGCAGTTAAAATTAACATTAGAATTAACAGCAGTCAGAGATGGATATTGTTAGATTCGTGGACCCTTGGGCCGACCGGAACCAAGGATGAACTGCTGAGAGAGGTTGCAGCAGTGGTCCCGACCGGGAGGCGGCAAGGACGGGCTCGTGGATGGCCGAAGGAAGAACCAAGGAAGCCCTATGCGACCAAGGGCTTTGGCGAGGAAGAAGGGGACGGTGGAACTGGCGCAGTGGTGTGAAGATCTTCGCCCTGGAAGCCGATCCTCCCCCGAGAGGAGCTCGTAGGAGTCCGGCCGCTGGGACTTAGGAGATTCACCCTGGAAGCCGGAGTCCCCCCAGGAGGAGCCCGTAGGAACCCAGCCGCTGGGACTTAGGAGGGCCCGCGGGGGCTGAGTCAGACGGAGTCCAAGGTCGAGTGCCAGAGGGTCGTCGCTCACCAGTCCAGAGTCGTGTGCCAAAGAATCGTCGCTTGCCAATCCAGAGTCGTGTGCCAGAGAATCGTCGCTTGCCAGTCCAGAGCCAGGAACCAAGGGATCACCGTAAGCCAGTCCGAGGTCGAAAGCCAGAGAGTCACCGTAAGCCAGTCCAGGGTCAGGAGCCAGAGGGTTACTACAAGCCAGTCCGAAGTCAAAAGCCAAGCGGAGACCAAGACGACACAGGAACGCAGCAACTGGAGACAGGAACACCTGGGAACCTCGTTGCAAGGCGGAGAAGAGGAGCAACTGCAGGGCTTAAATAGCCCTGCAGCGTCTGACGTCATCGGAGGCAGTCCCCGGCCTTTCCCGCGCTGGCCCCTTTAAGAGGGAAGCTCAGCCGCGCACGCGCGACTAGGGGGCGGAGCCAGCCGCATCGAGACGCCGTCTGCTCCTCCGGAGCAGGAGCGTGGTGTTAGAGGCCCGTGCAGGGCAGAATGAGTGGGAGTGGGCCTGGGTCGCCCCACGGATGCGTGCAGACCCCGGGACCGGCCCAGGGACGGGTCTGGGCTGCACCACGGGTGAGTGCCGACCCCAGGGCCGACCTAGGGTCGCAACAGATATGATATTAATGGGATCATTTAGACTAAGTTGAAACAGTCTGATGATGAAACTGTGACAAATTTAGGAAAGTGGCAGGTAAGATACTATGTGCTGCCACCTCATAACTTCAGCTAAAATGAATTTATATGAAAGGTACAACTCAAGAGCTAAAAGCTCTGCAGGACATAGCTGTCATTCACAACTGTCAATGGCTCTAGCTCCTTCTAATATGTATCTGCTTTCTCTTTCTTCTGTTTCTGAAAGGAGGCTACTAGAGACAGAAAGCTAACGAGCAACACTGGAGAACTGGGGTTGGCTGAGGCTATGACTGATGTTTGGGTGGCTTCATCATGACTAAGGAAAGTCTTTTCATTATTCATGCCTGAATCTTGAAAAATGTTTTAAATTACATATTTAACTTTTTAAAATTTTGGCAAAAAAAATTGTATTTTGATAACTAGAACATGAATGATAGTTTTTTCAGTTAGAGATAAAAGAAAACTTCTATGTAGATAACTAATTTGTTAAGATCCTTAATTTGAGTTTATGTATGAGTTCTTGTCAAATCACAGGTAATATAGCATCATATACAAGGTCGTAAATCTCCTTATTTCCATTTATGGCCCTTATTCAATAAAGATCTGTTTCAATCCTTAGAGGAGCTCTTAATGTCTCATAACATATCCATCAGGAAAATTCATATCCCATCAATCTGTAGAAGTATTTATTTTGTAACTCAAGAGCCATAAATCCTCAGTAGAGTTATAAGGCCTAGGGCATTACTGGCATGCATCCAGACTAGGACAAAGCATTCTGGACAGAAAAAATAGTAAAACAGAGGTGCTGCTTCTTTCTCAGCAATCAATTTGGCAATTGGGCAGAGCATCATGATTGATTTAAAATGATTCTCATTACTCAGAAAGATAAGTTTTGATGAATTTTTATGTGGCAGTTTATCACAAACTTTTCCTGAAAATATTTTTAAAAGAGAGCATGGACATTTGAAAATTACATGTTTTTAAATAAAAGAAAAAACAATATAGAAATAGGGTTTGCAGTGAATAAAAATCTAGGAAGGGTTTGGAGGTTTTTGACCCATGATTGAATTATCTTAGGCTTGTCATTACAAGTAATGCATGTCGGATTCTGAGGTCTTTTCCGCCCTTTAAAGTAAAGAAAAAAAATCAGCTATTGTGTGTAATTGAAAATTTTGAATATTGGCGGTAACGTTATTTGTTTGGTGAGTTCACAATAGTTTCCACTTGCCCTGCACTGTGTGGGGGTCTCAGTCTAGTTCCAGGGATCACACATTCATATTGCAATTCTTGTTAAGATTCCCATGAATCTGTGAATTCTATTGCACACCTCATCACTGACTTGTTCCTTTCTTTGAGTACTTAAAAAAGCCAGATAAAAATAATATTTGATTTTTGATCAAGAATAAATTATATATAAAAATATATGATGCCGGCTCTCTGACTTCGCCATAGTGCCGAGTACTGTGCAGCAGGAGACCAAAAGGGTCACATCCTCATCTTTTGGGAAAAGGGAAGGAGGCTGCCATTACTGTGGTGACCTCTGCTGGCAGAGATGTGACGATGAGGGATTTCATTTTGAAGGACTCTTCCCTTCCAGTTCTCAACCAGTGAGGAAACTCATGTCACCTAGGCAGACCATCTACGGTGGGAGGTTACAGTGAGAGAAAAATCAGGCAGGCAAATATTTTATATATATTATAGATAGATACAGATATATAGGTATCTCTCTAAATATGATATAAATATGTGTGTATCTATGTATGGCATATAGATACATGTCTTGAGAGATACATGTGTGTGCAACGCTTTAACTTAGTAACATAGTAAAAGTAGGCAAATAAAGACCAAAATGGTCCATTCACTTGTTCGAATAATTTCTCTCTCACAGACTTCAAGGTCCAATTTGCTAAGGTTTTTCTCCCATTCTTTGAGTACTTAGAAAAGCAAGATAAAAATAAAATTTGATTTTTGATTCAAGAATAAATTATATATAAAAATATATGATGCCGGCTCTCTGACTTCACCATAGTGCAGAGTACTGTGCAGCAGGAGACCAAAAGGGTCACATGTATCTTCCACATCGCTTATATCTCTAAAGTTTTCAAAAAGGGGTGGGCTGTGAGAATGGTCTGGATGGGGTGTGGGCGTGGTCTGGGGCATTTCAGGGCGTGAACCTAAGATTTGTGTGTATATACTGAAGCAACCTGACGTGTGCCGAGGTCCCCTGCCACGTAATTTTACTTCTGCTATGGATGACATGTAAGTTAAAAAAAAAGAAAACTAGGCAGATCTGAGGTGTTTTAAGGGTCGGAGCTAACTGGGAGGAATGAAGGCTATTAAACTAAGTGGGGTTGGAGGACCTAGCTCTTAACTGAGCGAACTAGGTACAAAGTCGTAAAACTGGGAATAGCGTTGGCGCGTGCCCCTTTTAAAATATCCCTATTTACATAAAATAAATGCAATTTGCGCTAACATGCGAATTCCCACTTAAAATTTTGCACACATGGGCATGCACCCAGGCTCTTTTATAATATGAATGCATATGCACATGCTTATTATAAAATGGCTATGTGCACAAATGTGCACATGCGCAATGGTTTAAAAGTTACTGTCCCTGTAAATCAGGGCCTAAATGTGCATTACATTTATAATACCTCAAAATGGTGCCTTTGCTAAAGAATTCAGTGCCCTTGCTGAAACAGCAAGAAGCATCACCAATACACATTTTTCGTCAAATGGATGGCAATGATAATTCTACCATTGGTCACCATCTTTGACAGCTCAATATATATATATTAATCTCAAAGATGCATCCTTTACCACTGTATTGTCCATATCCCCCTCAACCTCAACCCTCCCTCAGTAGCATACACACACTTATGGACATATTTTCAAAATGATCTAGCTTTCTAACAACCTAGTTCAGCCCTTTTGAAAATGTATTGCCATTGAGAAATTAAGTAGATCTTCTTAGCTATTCAAATTCTGGGTGGTCCTGGAGACATAGTTGGGTTGAAGAGGGGAATTTAGCTGGTTAGCACTAACTTTCAGCACTAGTTGGCTAAGTCATTCAGCTCTCCCAGTCCGCAGGAATAGCTTGCTTACCTCTAGACAGTTAGATTTAGGTTAATTTTTAGCCACATCCTAGATTGCTAAGTTGTAGTCAAAAATTTGTTTAAACTTAGCCAGCTAATTTGCTGTTCTGCAGCTTTCTGAAAATCAAACTCTTGGATACCTGGTAGCAAATGCTTTGCACTTGGCTTGGATGAAAACTTACAAAGGAAAGCTATAAAAGGAATATTATTACTATTATTACTATTAAATACAGAAAGAATATAACTGCAGATAATGACATAAGGCCCATTTAGCCGTCCCAATTTCTATCCTATTGCAACACAAAACTTGATCTTTGGCTTCATCTTACAACCAAAAATCCTCCATGCTTATTCAATACTTTCTTGAGTTTTGCTACTGTTTTGCCTCCATCAGTTCCACCAGAGGGCTGTTCCATACATCCACTGCTCCTTCTGTGAAGAAATATTTCCTATTACTTCTGAGTCTACCCCCTTTGAGCCTGGAAGCATGATTTCTTATGCTCAAGACTCCTTTCTAATGAAAAACGCATGCTTCTTGTATATTATTTCTATTTTTTTAGATATCTGAATATTTCTGTTATATCTGCTTTCTTCTTTTCTAAAGTATACATATGTAGGTCCTTAAGTCTCATTTCATAGGGCATATGGTACAGACTTTATGCCATTTTGATAGCCTTTGTTGGAATCATCTCTATTCAGCCACCAGAATAGTGTTATGAACTGATCCTTTGGATATTTCTGGAAATGCATGACTACACTTTTTTTTTCCAATTAGATGTTAATTGCAAAGCACTTGACTACTCTTCAAGCTTTCTTGTATCAGTAATCATTATATATTCTATCAGAGGTGTCCTCTCATTTGCAGATCTCAGTATCATTTGCAAAACAGATAAACCTTTCCTATCACTTATTGTGGAGATCTCCAATTTGTGGGGGTTTTTTCAATATTTATTTATTTCTATTATTTAACATTTTTTCTATACTGCCTTTTCGGTCAAAAGGTCATCCACAGCAGTACACAAGATAATTAAACATAATTACACAAATCTTCACAAAATAATAATAATTCTGCATCACATCACCCACCCCATCTGAGTGTGTAATACCATTGAATTATCACAGGATGTCATTTGTTGTGAGGAGGGTTTATATGATGTCTTAACGTTGTGAATATGGGGTGGTGTGTTTAGGTAACTGATGGATGATGTGTCCCAGGGAGGTATAAATTCTGGAGCATTTGGCAGGATTTGGCCTTTTCTAAAATGTAGCTAGTAAAAAGAGGGACTTCCAGGATGCAGTCACCCTGCAGGCTGGTGAGCCTGGGGACTTTCTAAGACCTGCAGGTCCCCACCATCAGCAGGCAGAGTCGGACGAGCCAAAGGCCCAACTGGAGCTTTGCCTTTACCAGCCCATGTTCCCCTCGGGTTGAACCTTTGAGTTATGGGGCCGGTATGCCTTAGGTGGGGGCCTCTGCTGATGGTCAGAAAGTCCATTGAGGTCGCTGGGCCAGGGTAGATGTAGTACAGGCAAATCTGGAAACAGACTGAGGTCAGTGGCAGGTGGCATTCAAGAATGTCCAGAAGGCAGGCAGAGGTCAGCGGCAGGCAGCATTCAGGAATGTCCAGGTGGCAGGCTTAGGTCAATAGTGAGTATATGTCTAAAGGGAAAGGCAGGATGGATAGGCAGGGCAGGAAGGCAAGGAGCAGAACAAGTGAGCAGATGAGGAGATGTATAGAACTGAATACCGACGGACTGAAGAACTAAAGAACTAACCACAGGAACTAGAGACAAAGACAAGGTCCACCGAAGTTGAAGGTAAGGACTAACAGAACTGAAGATGAAGGTAAGGACTAACAGAACTGAAGATGAAGGTGAGGGCTACTGGAACTATAGATGAAGAATGCTGAAGCAACTCACATTAAGAAACAGTAGGGAGACCTCTTGCCAAGACACTGGTGGAGTGACTACAGGGGCCTTTTATAGGCCCGAGGAAGTGAGGTCATCAAGGGGTGCCTCCAGGTCTTTTCCAGCGCAGGCTCTTTAAAGCAGATGACATTGGGCGTGCGCGCAACCTAGGAGAAGCAGAGCCAAGTGGTGTTGGTGGCATCTTGCCGCAGCAGTCATTGGTGGTGTCCTGTTGTGTCAAGGCGTGGTGTCCCGGCAAGCTTGGGAGCAAAGCAGTCTGGCGGCACTGGGGCATGACTGAGGAGGCCTGGCCCAAGGGGTAACTGCGGCAGTTCGTGAGGGAGGGAGCCCGCAGACTGCCAAACGCAACAATAATGGGAAAATTCTGAAATAAGGAGTGCCCCACAAAATACTCAATGTGGCAGACACCGGGGAGATCTGCGCATTGCTGGAGGGGAGATGAGAAAGATCTGAGGTGACTGTCAAATGATGAGAAAGTTGTGAGTAAATCCTAACACTGTGATCCTCATTTCCCATGTGGATTTAAGTCTGGTGTTTAACAGAGGAATCTGAAATAAATGTACATATCTTGTGTGTCTAGGGTGGGTTGGGATATGAAAGGATGTCTGCCTAATGCTGGGAGAATTTGAGTACGGTAACTGTAAAAGAGATAAACCACATTTTCCAGCTGAGATTATGGAGAATTAGGAGGTCTAATTGCTGCTCAAGTGAAGACTGAGAGATTGGTACTTTTATCCTTTGAGGTATCAGAGAGTGTATTATTGGAAATTTATTCTGACTTGTTTCCCATGAATTCTGAATTTTCAGTATTTAAATTCCTACTCTATTCCTGTACATAGTGATTGGCTGTAAAACCAGAAATAAAGTTCAGAGTTTGGGTTTAACTGAGTATGAAGTTACTGTTTTGATGCTTTATTTGTGCCAGCAGTAAGGGAATAGTGAATGGGGGCCGGGGGCCGGGGGCCAGGGTTCATGGAGAGGGGAATGTGAGGGCTCTCCCTGACCAGTCAAGTGAATGTGATCTGCCCCTGCTGTTTCTATCCGGGTCCACTTCATCATCTGCATGACCCATAATTTTTTAACCCCCTTCATAAATTTGAGAGTCTGACCTCTGTCATCTAAGGTCAGCACCTCTCTTCATCTGATGTGCCCTGGTGTGAGCTGGTGGTTACATTTATACAAATATTAAACAGATTGACCCAGGACGGATCCCCGAGGTACTCCAATGCTGACTGTGGAGTGAACTTTATTTATCATTACCCTCTGTTGCTCAACCATATTCTAACTCTGATTATCACACTGGGAAGGCTACACATCTAATTTAAGAACATCTTTTATGTATTTTGTCAAAAGCCTTAGTGAAATTCGGGATTTCACCACATTCCTTGCTTGGAATAAAAAATTGCACGGCATCTACACAAATGTTTATACTTTAGCTCTAATGAAGTCAAAAGAGAGCATAACAGATGCACAGATACTTTAAAAAGGGCTGCTGACAATAGGGATGTGAATCGGTTTTTGACGATTTAAAACAATCGTCAGATATATTTTAAATTGTCAAAAATCGTTAAGAGTCGCGATACAATAGAAATTCCCCCGATTTATCGTGAAAAATCATAAATCGGGGGAGGGGGGAGGGGGGAGGGTGGGGAAAACCGGCACACCAAAAAAACCCCTATCCCACCCCGACCCTATGAAACGAATCCCTTACCTTCCCCCACCCTCCCGAACCCCCCCAAAACTTTTTATGAGTACCTGGTGGTCCAGTGGGGGCGCGGGGACCGATCTCCCACTCTCGGTCCATCGGCACCATTTTGGCTGCCACTCAAAAATGGCACCGATGGCCCGATAAAAAAAAAACCCACCCGACCCTTTAAAAATGACCCCCACCCTCCCGATTCCCCCAAAACATACCTGGTGGTCTAGTGGTGGTCCCGGGAGCGATCTCCCGTTCTCAGGCCGTCGGCTGCCACTCATAAAGATGGCGCCGATGGCCCTTTGCCCTTACCATATGACAGGGTATCCGTGCCATTGGCCGGCCCCTGTCACATGGTAGTAGCACTGGCTGGCCGGTGCCATCTTTAAAGATGGCCGCCGCCTTTGTAAAGATGGCCGCCGCCGTATTTAAAGATGGCCGCCGCCGTCATTAAGACGATCGGGCACACGATTTACATCTCTAGCTGACAACACAGACCCTTGAGGAATTCCAAACTCACTGAACTGACATTGAAATCGTCGGTTCAGTGTGCTGCAGTAGTCAAAAAAACAAACAGAATGTTGGGAATTATTAGAAAGGGAATGGTGAATAAAACGGAAAATGTCATAATGCTCTCTGTATCGCTCCATGGTGAGACCGCACCTTGAATACTCAACGCACAATAAAGCTCTGGAATTTGTTGCCAGAGGATGAGGTTAGTGCAGTTAGTGTAACTGGGTTCAAAAAAGGCTTGGATAAGTTCATGAAGGAGAAGTCCATTACTTGCTATTAATCAATTATACTTAGGGAATATCCGCTGCTATTAATTGCATCAGTAGCATGGGATCTTCTTAGTGTTTGGGTAGTTGCCAGGTTCTTGTGGCCTGGTTTGGCCTCTGTTGGAAACAGGATGTTGGGCTTGATGGACACTTGGTCTGACCCAGCATGGCAATTTCTTATCTTCTTATGTCTTCATGCATCACTGGCTAAGTCCTGCTTGCCAGCCACCACAACCGGAGAGCTCAGCTCAAAGGGAAGGTGGCTGGAAAGGCAGACGATCTTTATTCCTAGCCAGCTACCCGGGGGTTCCAACCTACTCCTGCCTCGGGGGTTTTCCAACACCAGCCAGCGTAGCATGACAGATATACATAGTAGTAAAATATTAGCATTTTTAGGAGGTGAAAAGTATGAGACTACAAAATATACCCACGACTTGCTAAAATCCCATAACAGCATACACTGTGACCTGAGGAAGGAGGTATTAACTCCCAAAAACTAGTCAAGAAATGTATTAAGTTGGTCCAACAAAAAGGTATCACCTTATATAATTTTGCATTTTCTTGATAACCTTTAATCCCATGCTTTATTGCCTAAATATGCTTTCTAAAACTCAGTGCAGTTAGATTTGTGCGATACACCTCATTTCCTTGTTTATCTTCATTTTTTAGTTAATTCAGTTGTATCTGAAATGGCTTAGGAAACACTATCCTGCATATTCTTGCAAATAATGATGGTATCTAAGAACTAAATCATGGACTCTGTTACTAGAAATGAGATATCTGAATGAGGTCATTGTAGAACAATCAATGCAATCTTACTTGACTGGAAAGTTTAGATGCCTCTTTAGCGTGCTCAAAATCTGGTCTTCCCAGGACAGCTGGCTCCTTATTCATGTCCCCTCTTTGTTTTCTATATTCTGCCTAAAAAAAACCAAAAATAAGGTTGAAAGCATGACAACCTTTTTATACATTTCAGACCGTAGTATTGGCAATGAATGTGCAGTATGTCAGAAACACCCTTTAATCACTCAGCAGAAGTTGTGTGCTTCCGAGTGAGCCCATTAATCACTTCTAAGGATTATCCGCATCTAAACGTCTGGCATGAGCAACTATATGGCATTAGCTCAGCAAGCAATGGAATCTGGAGAAAGCTTCTAATCCCCCCTGCTCCTGGACTTCTATACTCTCCCATCAAAATGAGAATAGTTTTGTGACGTTGAGATACTGTCAAACAATGGGGACAGGGGAGTTAGGGCTCTTATAAGAAACCGGATTTCTTGCAAGTACTTTTCTAAATGAATAAATACATTACAAAAAAAAAAAAAGATCAGTGCTCTGATTTAAAGAAACCACAGCAGCAAAATTGTTTTTATCTACATCTGAGAGTTAAAGTAAGCAAAGAATTAAGATTCCCATTTGTTTTCTTTCTGCTTTATATTTCAATTCTGATATGGTCACTCTCACCATCATGACCCAAAGTAAATTATAGTGCTGCTTCATCAGAATCCTTGACAGGAATCACACTGACATGGGTAAGGAGTGACGTAGCAAGGCAATAGAGAGGAAAGAAGTACAGTATAGCACATTAGGAGAAATACAATAAGTAGGGAGACCTAAAAACAAAACCAAAATTAGGACACAGAACTAAGGAGCAATGAAACTTGAATTTTGAATAATCAAGAAAATACTGCAGGCAAATTTTGCTGTATTCAAAACACAATGCATTAAAAATTATACTTTTTCACAAAAATCTAGCTAATTATCAGGCTGATAATATTTTTCATAAGCCTGAATATTAGTTTAGCATACTTCTTTGATACAGAACAATGAAAATGTATAATGACCTTCAATTACAGAGGAAGAAAATAATTTAATTTAAAAGATTTCTCTCCATTATTTTCTTTGCGTGATCATGTCAATATGCTGTTGTCCTCACAGCTGTATCATCTGATTTTACCTAGCAGCTAAAGAAGCACTTTTACATCATGCACCCAGTGAATGTGGATGATGGGCCTATTAAATGTTCATTGGAAGAACTACATCACCTGGGCAAATTATATTTTATATATATGGTTTTTATTTTTATTTTTATGAGAAACCAAAGCTCCCTCCAGAGCCCGGTACTGTTAATGCATGCAGCATAAATCTGCCCAGTAGGTATCACTGTTAAATGACAGCTGGGACTCCCCTCACAAAGGCTGTGCTCACTACCTCTGCAGAATTCACAGCCCCTGCTGGTATTATGAACAAGAGCTGATTACAAGATTACAAATCTGGAACATATCAGGTCACCCTCCAAATCTGAATTTTACACTATGGGCCATACATGCTAGTTAGTTTTCCCTTAGATACAAAATGGGAGAAGCCCTTTTGTGAATCTGATCTGACTTAAATGACCTAAGACTAGGGTCAGTAATGCACCAAAAACCCTGCAATATTGCTTGTAAGATGCTGGAGTACAGGAGCCATAAAACGTGGACATGGAAAACAACCAACGGTAACATACGAAAAGGCAGTGGAGATGAGCTGATGCCATATAGAAAGGTGACATAAAATAAACGACTTCATTAAGAGCTGGATACATTAAATTGCAATGTTTATTCAAGGAGGTGGGTCCCATTATCGCAGGGAGTGTCACTGCGATAGTGGTTCCCCTGCCCCCAAAAAATATTGTGGCTCTATGGTGTGTTCTTTTGTCTTGTGGACAATCACAGGGTACAAAAGAACGTGGCTAATGGCCCTTTAGGTGCAATGGTGTCCCCAACCTCAAGGGACCGCCATTGTGTTAAAGGGCCAGCTGCTTAAGAAGTTGCCTACAGAAAGAAAACGTTGAGCGAGGGTCAGGGCTGATCCCTGGCTCAACTTGGAGCCATCACTTGAGGCGGACTTGAAACCTCAAAGTAAAAATATGTTTCCTGTTCCCATGCAGCGACACCCACCCCCGAAAAGGTTAAAATAAAATGCTTTGGGTTCAAGGTGACCCCCCATCCTAATATTAAATTGAACATGGGGTATAGTGTCTAACCCTGGCAGCCTCCTTTCCCCCCAAAGGTATCACCGACAATCATTGGGGTTCAGTGGGGGAGAACCCCCTCTCTCTCCCTTCCCCTCCCCTAAATGTATAAAAACTGTCATATGGGTTCAGGGAGTTCCCCCCCCCCCATCTGCCGAGCACCCCCGAAACTTTAAAATTAGAATAAAGGCTCATGATAGGGCCTGGAGCACCCCCTAGCACCTGGACCATTTGGTGCCATTTTGGCCTAGGTCCGATCCCCAGAACTTGCCCCATCATGTGACAGGGGCAAGGTCAGGTCGGAGCCATTTTTAAAAATGGTGTTGACTGGGCAGATGCTAGGGGGCACCCCGGGCCTCATCACGGGACCTTCTTCTAATTTTAAAGGTTCAGGGGGTGCAGGAGGGGGATGTGGATGGGAGGGTCCCCCTGAAGCCCAATGACATTTTTGTGTACATTTGGGGTCAGGGGAAGGAGAGAAAGGGGGTCCCCCACTGAACACCAATGATTGTCAGTGATACCTTTGGGGGGAAGAGGTCCCTGGTGGGGGCACTATACCCCAATGAGTTTAATTTAATATTGGGGTGGCGAATCATCCAGAACCCCACAGCATTTTATTTTAACCTTGGGAGGGGGGGGGGGGGGCTTGGGAGGCAGTCAGCACACACGAAAGGTAAACCTTTTTTTTTTTTACTTTGAGTTGGGGGCCGCCTTGAGTGGCGGTTCCAAGTTGAGCCTGGAGTCAGCCCTGACCCTGCTCAACTGTTACTTTTTGCCTTGGCACTTTTTGTACTTTTTGCATGGCCCTTTAAAAATAATGCGGAAGCCTATAAACCCATATTAGGATCCTGGGGCTCCCATGTTATATTTATTGATTCCCAGGAGGTGTTGTTATTTTTATCGCGTCTGACCAATTTCTCGGTCGGGGGGCTTAAAATATTTACACTAAATTGCCTGTTAATGACCTTCTTTGCATGCATTTGCATTATCCATGCATGGAAATCATATGCAAAGCAGGGCATTGTAATAGGAAAGGGAACCTGGGCAGGTTTCTGCAAATAGTAGTTTATATCACGTGATATACACTGCTTAATGCACATTAGAGCATTAGCATGGCTTGAAAGATCACCCAGTTACATTGGTTCTTCCCTAAAACTGGTTTTTGCTCTCTGCCTGAAATGATCAAAAAATGCAAGATTTCTTATCTATAGTTTAAAGACATTCAAAGTCTAGAGATTATTACATTGCTGATGATCTTTGTTGTATGCGTTGCAACTTTTATATCAGGTCTGTCAAGAACATCAGTGTATCTGTGGATGTCCTGTGCATTCTTCTTATAGGCTATCTGCCAAAAAGAGAGACATCCTCGTTAGAAAATCTAAATTAGAAGCATAATTATACCACACTAGACTATTCATTAAATGGAGGCATTCAAATTAATCATCTTCAAATAAACTGTGATTTATTCCATTCTTGTCCAGTCTGTATGAAAATAAATATGTTAATAAAGGGAAAAGAGAAAATACTGAGATCTGGAACAGGAAGGATGTATAATGAAAAGATAGGCCAAGAAGAAATATTGTACCAAAATCCTGGAATCATTAAAAAAAATACTTTTCATCAATTTAAACAGCTATTAATGACAGAAAAGATGCCCTTTGAAGACAGTAAATAGGAATTTCCAAGGTAGCCACAGCTTTTGACTGCAATTCTAAACAAGAAATATTTGAGCTGTGATCATTCAGAGAAAACAAAACAGAAAAATCCTAGATCCAGCACTAATTTAAAGTTGCCAAAAATACTTAAAAATATTTTATTTTCACTTTAAAAATACGACACGAGAAAGAGCAATTACTCCCCCTCCCTCAACAGCAGGCATCTCCCAAGCATACTCCAGTCACTGGTATGGCTGCTGGTGAGATCTCGGAATCAATTAGAACTGGAAGTAGGTCACCTGCTAATAGATTCATTTATCAGTCACTCGTAAATGTAAATGTATTGCAATGTAGTAAAATGTGTGCTGAATACGGGCGCTAGTACTGAGCGCCCATTGTCTTAATGTGCACGCAGCCGCAGCCCATGGGCGCCTGATGCAATATTTAAATGAGATGCAGCGTTAAGAAGGGCCCGCTAAAGGAGAATTGTGCATCCTTAGCGCTCAATAGTTTATTGCATCGAGCGCCCAATTGCAAGCGTCAGTTTTCATCTTGCTTCTTTTTTTTTTTTTTTGTTATAATACACTTCAGCAACCACTTCAGCTCCTTGCTCTGGACGTCTAAATTGTGTGGCCATAAGAATTGTGGGGTTCTTTTAATCAAATCAAAATATACATTTATTTTTCTCCACCGCAAGCAGGACATTAAATTGTCACAACGAGACTAAGGATGAGGACACACTTATCGCGACACAGAGAACACTATTTTTTAAAATTATTTTCATAAATCCTTGACTGTGAGTTGACTTTACTCCACCTCCGAGGCTGGAGTTAAATTTGCTGCGTTAAAAAGTGTGCATTGGGCGACCGGCGTTTTCCTGCATGGGGTGGGGGGGGGAATAGCTAATGGCCTCATCTACAGGCAATTTACATCTGATGGGCGCAATTGGGAACACATTTGTTAGGGCACGTGTTTTGGACACGCTGATCTCCTTTACTGCATCCGGTGCTAGTCTAGCACGTCCAAAACGTGTGCCCAACCAGGCATAAACCCGTGCACTGGGCTGGGTGCACTTTATTGCACTGGCCCCCACAAAGAGAAGTGGGCATGGTATGAAAACTGGGAGGGAGTTGGGGGGAGGGAAGGGGGCAGGAGTTGAACCCTTTAATTAAGGCTGGCACTTGCTTTTGTCAACGTCCGCAGAAACAGTACAACAGAAAGTTCACATTGTTTGCAATTGCATGCAAAGCATAAACTGGCTGACCCCGTGCCGCACTTCGACCTTGCATAGTGCATTAAGCCTATCCAGAGTAATCCCCTCACAACTATAAAGGAGAGAAGGGAAGAGAGTAAAGTGGCCACATACGGAGAAAAAAAGCCCCAATAAAGAAGTTAGTAACAGCCCCTGCTGTGGGGCAGTCCTCCCCACGGATGCACATTAGAAAGGTCACTTTTTCAAGTATTTATATGTTCATCAGTTCATTAAATAAGTCCATTAAAGATTCACGGATAACTGCTAGTATGCTGAACCCACTGGAGCGACCGGGGCTTCAGATCCTGCTATCCTAATGGAAACCTGTCTCCTCTGAATGCCATTAAATATAAGATTAAAAGACTTTACAAAGACAAAGAAGAAAGATTTTTTTTTTTTTTTAAGAGCACATAAAATGAGAAAGCGTCTGGTACCTACAAGTTTCTCTGTGGGCTCATAAACAAACACAAGTATGGTTGAGCAAACAGTGTAGTGGACTTGGAAGAGAGGCAAGGACTGTAGCTCTTGTACTGGGCAGGGAAAACAGCACCGTGCATTCTGTGACCCTTCCGACTGCAGCCCGCTGTTCTGTTGGAAGAGAGAACCCACACCTTGGGAATAAGGAGGGCCTCACTCCCAGGTATCTTCAAGCAAAGCAACCATTATTTTACATTCTGGGGGG